>NC_136478.1:62048112-62648112 GCF_902686455.1 Sciurus vulgaris | reverse complement strand
TTCTCCGGCTAGTGGTTCTGGTCCTTAAGGCCCCGCTCCTCACCTGGACGGTCCTCACCTGGACAGTCCAGCGGGAGGTCGCAGAGGGTGGAGAGGCACTTGTGGCAAAGGAAACGCCGGGCGACCTCCTGGACCCCTGTGGGGCGAGGACGCGGGATCTGGGTTCCATCTGCTGTTCCTTTGGTCAGCTATGGGTCTGTTAGGTCCCAAGGGCCAGGTGGAAGCTTGACCCGCCTTTCCAGCGTCATTGTCCATCGTCTCGCACTCCTGGCCGCCCTCTAAACCTCCTATCGGTTTACTTGGGGCCCTAGGACCCGTCTTCCACAAGCTTTTTAGACTTTTCTCCAGGGTTCTTATTGGCTTCCTTAGGATCTGAAGCCCACCCATTTCCTGCCACCTTAAATCCCAGATTTCGCCCCGACCGCCCCTTTGCCCCGCGATCCTATTTGTAATTAAGACCTTACCGCAGGGAGGGACGCAGGGATGAACTGTGGAGAGAGGGGGAAGAATTACTACCCAAGAGAAATCCCGGGAGGGCCCCAATCTAAAGCTCCCCTAAAAGATGTTACCAGGCCTGGCACCTTCCCCCGAGGGGCGGAGCCAGGCCTGTCTGCAAGGCTCTAGGCTAGGTCTGCAATGCTCCACCCAGGGGCGGATCCGGGTCCGCAGAGCTCAGTCCTCTGAGCGAGACGAGGTTAGAAAGCTCCACCTAAGGGCGGGGCCAGGTCCTCGGAGCCCCGCGAAGAGGTCAGGCCTGTTCGGGATAGGGGGGGTCTACACCTGTGCCTGGAAGAGTGAGGGGACATCACTTTTGTATTTCACAGAATGGGCAGGACTGGATCCTTGGCGATCCTTGAAGAAGCCAAGACCTAATTATTAGGAGGCCCAGTTAAAGGGGTAAGGCCAGCCTAGAAGTAGTCCACTAAGGAGGTCCAACTGGGGAGAGCATCTTTCAGAGTGTGTGTGTGGGGGTGGGGGGGGGGGGCAGATACTGAGATCCAGATGGAGGCCTATGCAAGTCTGGGTCAGGACTGTGCTAAGAGGGATGAAGCTGGACAGGACCCCTGCTGTCGAAGGGGTGGGGCCAGATGCGGAGTGGTCCAGGCAGGATGGACAGCTGCCTACCATGGGCTCAGCTCAGAGAGGCCGCCAGGAGACTGAACTGCGTGGTTGGGGCTCTCGGGAGTGGGGATTTCTAATTGCGCGTATCCGGGAAAGGGGAGGAGGGTTGGAATGTTTTACCTTCTTTAAGCTGTGAAATAACCTTCCTCATTTCTTCCGCAGCAGCAGGGAAGGCGTCCTCAAAGGACCCTGGAGGGTAGAGGGGCCTTCCTAGAAACTGCCTTTTCTTTGGCTGACCCACTCAACAGGACTCGCTGTCATGCTGTGACCTTTTTGCACTCATCTCTGTTACTATCACATCTTCTGTCTTCCTGCCTCCTTCATCTGTCTATTGTGAAGCCTGGCAAGTCTCTCGACTCCCTGCTTCTCTCTCTCTCTCTCTCTCTCTCTCTCTCTCTCTCTCTCTCTCTCTCTCTCTCTCTCTCTCTCTGAGAAAGAAAGCCTCCCCTGAAGTATTTGCATTTACCTTGTTGGGAGAAAAGGTAGGATAATGACAAATTCCGTACCCAGGTCTACTAGGTCCTAGGTGGTATGGCCAAGTTCCTTCCTCCTCTTTCCCTTCACAGGAAAAGAGCCACATTTCTAACACCTCAGGGCCTTTGCACAAGCTGGCTTCTGATTCCAGCACATCTTTCCTACTATCATTTTCCATTTCTTACACCTCAAGTGTCATTTCTATAAGGTTTTTTCCATTATCACAAGTCTATAGTACACTTGGGTTCCCTGTTTTTATCTCACAGCACCCCATTTCATGCATTGCTCTCACCAGTTTGCAATTACATATATATACACACACATATATGCATACACATATATATGCTGATCTTAAATTTAAATATGTCTCTTAAGTAAATATGCCCTTGTTTAGTGCTGTGTCCTCAGAACCCAAGGGATGAGGGGCCCTGAGTCTTAGAAAGAGCTCAATAAATATGTGTACAAGGAACTCCAGAATCCAGCTGGAACTGGAGACCACAAGCAGTGGCCTATGGCCCAGATCCATCCCTCCGATGTGTTATATTTGGCCTGGAAAGTGTTTTTTAAAAAATGAACTCGTTGCCAAGATATAAAATTTGGAAAAGTCACATAAAATATTTGGCGTTGCTTTAAAAATTTTTGGAAAGGCTGCAACGCAGAGGCCCCATTTCCATGAGGCAGCAGTATCTGGAGCTCAGCAGCTCCTCCCGCAGGGAGGCCCGTCCCTGCCGCGTCTCCACACCCGGCCCTGTTGGTGTCCACTCCTCCTCTTTTGACTTCATTTCCTCTATTCCTGGTGTTCAGGTTTTGACCACTGCCCTGGCTGCCAGGCTGCGGGGCTTGTGGCTTTTTCCACTGGGGCTCTGCAGGGTACCTGGGTGGCTGGACTGATCTCCTGGTGGTGGTGGTGGTTTTGGAAATCAGAAATGTGGCAGGATGTCATAGGACAGAGTGTGCCTCCCCTCTCCAGATTCACTTGCTGAGGTCCGAGTCCCCAGAGCCTCAGGTGGGGCTGTGTTTGGGGAGTTCAAAGAGGTCAAGTGAGGCCATTAGGGTGGGTCCGAGTCCAGAATGAGTGGGGTCCTTGTAGGAGGAGGGAATGGGGATGCAGAGACCTCAGGAGGGAAGACCAGAGACTCAAGGAGAAGACAGCCAAACCATGTCCACACTGAACACCTTGATCTTGAACTTCTAGCCTCCAAAACTGTGAAAAAATAAATTTCTGTTGTTTAAGCCAGCTCGTGTGTCTGTGGTGCTTCAATTCAGCAGCCCTGGAAATCTAGAGCATAAGCATTGGTGGTCGCTTCCAAATACCTAAAATTTCTCTTTAATAGCAGAATGCTGTGTTTTACCTGGGAAAGCACTCCCTTCCCACCTGGCTAGAAGACTGTGGTCATGTGACCGGGTTGTGGCCATTGAGATAGAAGTGGCAGTGTCATATGTGAGTCACAGCCTTAAAAGGGAGGTAATGTCACCCTGCCGGTTCCCTCCTCTTCCTCCATTCTGCTACCTGAAACTCGGTTTTGATGACTAGAGCTCTAGCAGCCACACAGGGCCATGAGAACAGGGCAATGGCAGAATAGAAAGCTGGAAGGAACTGAGGTCCCCAAGAAACTGTATCTCACCCTAAGTGCTTCATCTAGACTGATTTTATGTGGGAAAAATAAACTTCCAGTTTGCTTGAGCCATTGTGGGGAGGGCGGAAAGGTTCCTCTGTGACTCAATGAAGGGAGGGAACCAAGGATTTTGGCAAGAGCGTGGCTGAAGCAACGATGCCCTCGGAGAGGGGCCACTGAAACCAAGAAGTGGCTTCCAAAGGAGGAGTCGAGGACTTAGAGGTCTCTCCATGGCCACAGAGCAAGAGTGTGGTCTGAGGCGGCAGGATGACCAAGAGGATGTGGTCAGCGCGGGGTGCTCGCGAGAGACCAGGACACTGGAGGAGTCATCGTGAGCCATCCACGGGACAAACCAAGTGACTCACAGGGTGAGTGAGAGGGGGACCCCCCAGGAGCCGTGGAGGCAGGTGGGGTGGCGCACTGGGGGGATTGAGCCGTGTTTCACACAGGACAGGACAGGCTGCATCAAGCAGGCCAGGAGAGGGTGCAGGGGTTGTTATGAATGGCAGAGCGTGAGGCGCCCCCGTCTCTGGTGCGCATCTGGGTTTGCGCCCTGGCACGTCTGTGAGCGCACCCACCTCACTCCTGGCGGACTCGCCGTGCGGCCTTGGTCAGGCGACTTCACTTCCTGACCCCAAGTCTCCTCCTTCATAAAATGGGGACAGTGTCTGCCTTACAGGGCAGGGAGGGGGCTGATTAAATGCCACAGGACACCTCGATGCTCCCACGGCACCGCCTGCAGAGGATGTTGTCTATGAGCTCTCGGAGGCTGTGCTTCGGGGATTCCTAGTGAGAGTGACGGGAGGCAGGCTATTATTTTTACCATCTCCAAATCTGAGATGGGGAAACCGAGGCCTGAAGAAGTTCGGGAAGTGGTCCCAGGTTAGGCAATACGACGTGTTGAGTGCACCTGCGTTCTGACTGCCACCTGTCACATGAGGTCACACGTGCAGTCAAGTTGGTGCTCAAAAAGTCTCAGGTTTTGGAGCATGTCGGGCTTCAGATTTGGGAGGTTAGGGATGCCAACCCTGCCACACTATCCACTCCATGGTTTATACACACAGGTCGTTGTCCCATGACCACTGGGTGGGCCCATCCATCTCTCCCGTCCTCCCTGGGATGACTGCCCAGGCATCCACGCATCTTTCCAGCCCCCTCAACCGCATGCATCTGGTCCTGTCCGTCTCCAAACACCTAGGTTTGTCCTTCCTGGCCAGCTGAGCCCCAACTTCCCCATCCGGAAGGGGCTATAACGCTGCACCTCCTGGAGCCGGTATAAGGAGACACTTTGGGACGGTAATTAGCATAAACGTCTGGCAGACACCCCTCCACACACGCACTGGGCAGCCTGGCACAGGGTCAGACCCTCCCTGTCCTTCCTCCTGCCCACCCCACGAGGCTCAGTCCTCTTCTCTGCCGCTGGACCACTGTCACTGGCAGGTCACCAGCGGCAATATCTCACTGGTGTCCACATGCCTGCCAGAGGGACTCCTGTGTCCCTGAGTAGCACCTCCAGCCACTCCCCCATCTCAAAAGCAGAAGAGAGGGTTGTTCCAGGGGCCTACAGTGTCCAAGCCAGCATCAGCACCACCTGCGGACTTGACAAAAATGTCTATTTGGGGGTCCTACCTCAGACCAGTTGGTCAGAAACAGAGGGAAGGCCAAGCAATCTGCACTGTAACGACTCCCAAGAGATTCTGATGTATACTAGGGCTGGAGGACCACTGGTCTGCATGGACTGATACCACCAAGTTTCTTGCCACCTCTCTGCATTCATCTGCACTCTAGCCCCACTGGCCCCAGGGCCTTTGCACTGCACTTTTCTCCTCCTGAGACTATTCTCCTTGTTCCCGTCTTTGAACAACTGGGTCCTCTCATCTGCACCCACTCTGACCAACCTATCTTACACAATCACTGCATCCCTTCTCTGATTTCCTCCACAGCACAGATCACCAACTGACATTATTTTATTGACTGTCTGTGCCCTGACCCTCAGTAGTAAGCAACTTGAGGGCAGGTGGTGTGCAGTTTGGGGCCCAGCTGTGTCTCCAGTGGCGTTCCTGGCACAGTTGATAATCATCAGATGACGTACCGCACCCGCTTCTCCCCACAGCTGGCCTCTCCCTCTGGTCCCTCCTCCGCAGGGCCCCAGAGGGCCTGGGTACACCACAGTCCACCCTGCTCACCCCTGCCTGGCCCTCCATGGCTCAGCTCCCCCAGGGCAGAGTCTTTGTCTCCTGACTCTTCTGCTGAACCTGGCATCTGGGTATCTTGCTGCCTCCTGGATGTCCCCTGCACCCTGGTCATCATGTCCTTCCTGGCTCAGCCCATCTCTGCGTCCACTCCAGCTCATATTCTCATGCCCCTCATCTCAGGAATCACCCGCAGCCCACCAGGCACAGAGCTGAACCCCAGGCACTGTCCTTCCCCTGCCCAAACAGCCCTTCGGGCCCAGGCCCGTCCCTCGGGCCCCACTCTGAGCCCTCCTTCTGCTCGGGCCTCCGCCCCTCTGGCCCAGACCCTCACCCCAGCCTCCCCTCTCTCCCCTCCAGCTCTGCCCCACACATGGCCCTAGGGAGGCCTTCCACACCCAGAGCTGCCCTCACGCCCGGCCTTCACAAACCCCCGTGGAGAGAAAGGGCGTTCTCGGGAATCCCGCTCCCCCTCCTATGGCTCCTCAGCCTCCCTTTGGGGTGGGGGATCCACAGCAGAGCCTCTCCATGCTGGCCCCCCATGCCTCTGCCTGGATGGGAACCTCTCTTTGGGCTTCCTTGATGTAAAGCTTGGTGGGAACAAAAGGCACCACTTTAGAGTTAGAGCCCAGTCCTGGGTTCACGGGCCTCAGAGGAGGCAGTCGATCCTGAAAACAGGGCGCTGTGGCCTCCCAGCATCGCGACCCCACCCAGTACCACTCTGGCACCTTTGGGCAACGTGGCCGTGTGGGCGGGCGACCTGGTGTGGCTGCTGCTAAACCCTGTCTGCTCAGCCCCACGTCCCTCTGCCGGGGGCACTGCTCACTGCTCAGGAGCAGCACACACACTGCGTGCACCCCAAGGCTGGCCGGTGTGCTGGTTCTGCACGACCATCACCCCAGTGACCTGCGCCGCTGCCCCACCTGTTTTCCTGCCCATGGTCAGCCTCACCCGCCACCATTGTGGACATGCTGGACGAGCTGTAAGGACTACTTGTCTGTGTGTCCTGTCTCCAGGGCTACCCTGGGAGGCAGGAGACTGGCCCACCGGCCACTGGTAAGCAGAGGCCAGGCCAGGGGGACACTGCCTGTGGCCTGGGCTGCGTTTGCACTTTTCCCTTTGCCCAAAGAATAACCTACGTCACTAGGGTTCACGGCCTCGCCCCTCCCAGACCCCTGCCCGACTCCAGGGGTCCCTCCTGCCCTCACAAGACACTCACCCTGGGCCACCGCCGCCTCCTGGAGGGAGAGGACCATCTGGGTGAAGGCGTCTTGCAGGCGGCTTCTCTCCTCGTAGTCTGAGGGTGAGGACGGACCGGGCAAGGCCAGGCACCGGTGTGAACCTTCTGCCTCTGCCCATCCCTGGCCCCCGTCCCTATTTCTGCCTCTACCCCAGTCTGCTTCCTCCTGGCTCTGACTTCTCTCCCTTCTCCTGCCCCAGCCGGGCCCCCGCCATCTTCAGCAGGCATTTTTCCCTCTTCGTGTCTCTGTCTCTCCCTCTCCGAGTTTCTCCAGGCCTCACTAGCCCTTGCTCAGGGCCCCAGTCCAGGCAGGACAGTGTCCTTACTGATCTCCATGTTGGAGAGCCCCTCGAAGGCAGCAGTGAAGGCGTCCTGGCACTGCTGGACCCTCCGGGGGCCCTGTGCCCTGGCCCACATCTGGCAGAGGCGGAAGCGCTCAGCATAGGTTGTGAAGCAGAGGAGGCAGGCCCAGGTGGATGCCCTGGACACCAGCAGAGCCAGCAGGGCAGACGGGACAGTGCTCACCAGGGACAGCAGGGCCATCAGAGCCATCAAGGAGGTCTCAAGGCCTGGGGAGAAGCTGGTGACCTTTGTGAGGTCACTGCAGTGGGGGAGGGGTGGCGGCCTGGGGCCAGAGGTTGGGTTTCAGTTGGTGGTCAAATGTCAGGATGCAAGGAAGGGTGTCAGGGGTCAGCCTGCAGTCCCTAGGTTTGTAGCTGGGCCAGACGCCAGGCTCCCAAGAACCTCACCTGTGACCCTGGACGTCCTCACAGGTTAAAGGGTCTCAGGGACCCAGAGGCCGGCAATACAGAGTGTGGTGGCCCCCAGTAGGCCCTAGGGTGGGGGAGGGGGAAAGATGGAGATAGATATAGGGATGCTGAGTGTCAGAAGACAGGAAAAGACCGAAAGAGCAGAGGCAGGCAGAGATCATGAGTATCTGAGAGCCAGAGACAACCTGCAGAGAGAGCTGCGGACACCTCCAGGGACCAGGCGGTGAGTGCAAGTCAGAGAGGCAGCCAAGAAGGCCTCCTGAGGGGAGAGAGACTCTGAGGGAAGGGTGAAGGCAGGGGCAGCGACATGGACAGAGCAGGCGGCCCAGCTCCTTCCAAGGTCCCCAGGGCAGCATACAGGCCGGGGTCCCTGCCGCCCCGTCCCGTGCAGGGCGCAGCCTGGGGAAAGCTAGGAGGCCGTATAGTGATCTCCGTGGGTGTCCTCCTCAACTATACAACCTCCTACCTCAGCCCGGGGGGCGCCAGTGGACAGACCGGGCAGATGGACAGATGTGGGCCAGGAGGGACAGGGAGGGTGGGGAGGGCCGGGGAGGTCCCAGCCGTGATGGTGAGCCCCCGACACAGACCCACAGACACGAGCTTGTGTGTGGCGAAGGCCCCGCAAGGTCGGTTCTACGGGTGGGTGCCAGGACCCAGGAGTCCGGGCCCCCGGCCCCCTCCTCCCCAAGGTACCTAGGAGTCTAGGGCCCCAGCCATGTCCTCCCTCAGACGCAGGAGCCCAGGCCCAGCCCTCCTCCCTCAGACCCAGGGGTCCAGGCCCAGCCTCCTCCCTCAGACCCAGGGGTTCAGGCCCCAGGCCTCCTCCCTCAGACCCAGGGGTTCAGGCCCCAGGCCTCCTCCCTCAGACCCAGGGTCTATCCAGGGGAGGTACAAACTGAGAGGAGACCTGACTTCCTAGGTGCCAGTGGGAACCCCACCAGTCTGGGAATTCAGCCTGTCGGCCACCTCTGCTCCCTCTCTCCCAGTCAGGTTGCCTAGACACGGGGGCTGGAGATATAAAACCTTCAACCTGGGCACTTCGTCCCTTCTGGTGACCTCTTGGCATTCACAGTGATGACAGCCATGATCCCCGATCCCTGACACTGCACAGCCCCAACCCGTCTTCTCTGCCGCCTCCCAGCCCAGGGAAGGAGGTGCTACCTCTACCCCCATTTTGCAGGTGAGCAGGGAGGAGGCTGAGCCTGGGGAGAGGAAGAGCCCTTGCAGGTCTGCCTGCTGCAGGTGGGGGGGGGGCCCTGGCAGGCGGCACCCACCCTCCCAGCATCAGAGCCTCTACCTGGAGTCTGCCTGCCCAGCTCTGGGCCTCCTGGCTCACTCCCCTCAGCTCCTGTCCCTCTACCCCGTCTCCCCTGCCCTTTCCATCCCACCTTCTCAGCTCCTACCTTACCTGGCTCCCTGTCTGAGTCTCCCTCCTCCGCAGAGCTCCCTGTCCTGCCACTCGCGCCCCTGCCTTGTCCCTCCCTCTCTCCCTCTTTCTCATTCCTTTTCTACCCCTTCTCCTGTCCTTCATCCTCCCTCCCTTCCTGGCTTTGTCTCTCCTTCTCCCTGACCCTCTCCGCCCTTCTCCCACGATTTCAGTTTCCCTCTCCTCTCTCACCCTTTCCTCCCCTCTTTTCGGCCGGCCTCCTCCCGCCTGCTCCCCTCTCCCACCTCCCTCTCCTCCGTCTGTCTCTCTCTCTCCTTCCCTCCCTCCCGGGTCTCCCTCCCTCCCCTCCCCCATCTTCTCTCTTTCTGTCTCCCCTCTCTTTCTCCTTCCCTCTCTCCCTCCCCCTCGCAGCTCGGAGCCAGGTCTGGAGCTGGGGGTGGGGTGGGGGTGGTTCGAGAAGGGGCCCCGGGCTGGGGTAGCGACCTGCTGAGGAGGGGGAGGAGAGGCGGGAAGGGGGCGGAGAAGGGAAGGGGGAGGCGGGGGCCGGAGACGGGCCTGCGGTCCCGGCTCTCTTCCCCCTTCCCTCCTTCCCTGCCTCCCAGACCCTCCGGCGGGGGCGAGAGTCAGGCCAAGGTGGGGAGGAAGGGGAAGGGAGGAGGCTCCCCCCCACCAACCTGGCCCGGAGCCCGGGCCTGGGTTCCCAGCATGCCCCGGGGCTGCCTGGGGCCTGAGGAGGGGGGTGAGGGAGCCGGGAAGCGAGAATCTTAAAGATTCCTGGGACCTGAGCATCTCCCCCACTCCCCAACCAGTTTCTCCTTGGGGAAACTGAGGCCGGGAGAGACGGGTCAGGACTCGTTCAAGGTCACTGGACAAGGCCTTAGAGGAGCTCCCTGGGCCCATAGGTCTGCTTTGGGAAAGGGTCGGCACTGTACTTCCCCCAGGCCTGGGTCCCCCTCCCCCTCTTTGCGGACCCTGGGGAGCCCCCAAAGGGTCAGAGAGCAGACCCAAACAGTCTGGCACCATAGCAACCAGATGGCCCCGCCCCCTTAACCCCTGGAGGGCTGGACTCCAGCTGGGGCGAAAGAGGAGGTGGGGACTCCTGGGTTCCGGGGCAGGACCCCCCACACCCCCGCCCCAGTCCAGGCTGCAAGATAGAAAGAAGCTGGGGACCTGGAGTCTTGGGTTCTAGAGGAGGAGGGGTTCAGGGTCCGCTCCTAAGGAGGAGGAACCGGGGTTCTGAACTCGGGTTTCCAAAGTGGGTGGGGGTTATAGTGCGGACTGAACGAAGGTCTGAACGAAGAAGGTGGGGGTGGGGGGGCCGGACTCCTGGGTCCTGCGGAAACGTTGGCTGGGGATTCGGATTCTGGAATTCGGGTAAGGGGCAGGGTGGTGGACTCCCAGGTCTGAGGGAGGAGGGGGCTGAGGCCTGGAATCCCGGGTCCCCAAGGGAGCCTGGACGCTGGGCCTCTTCTCCGCCAGACATCCCCTGCCCCCGGCGCTGACCCGGGCCTGTCTGGCAGCCCAGACAACCTCCCCCTCCTCCTCAGCCCCCTCCCACTTGCACGGCTCACCCTTGACCCCTCAAAGCCCCGCAGCCCCATCCCTCCCTCTCCCCCTCCCCCTCCCCTCCCTCCAGCCAGACGTTAACCGTTCCGCTGCCGGAGGCACCTCCAACGCCAGACTATCTTCCTCCACCTCCCCAGAGGTCTCGGGCATCTCGCCCTCAGTCCCTTCCGCCCGCCGATCCTACCTATCCCAGCCCACCTCTCTCCTCCCTCTTGAATCTAGGAGGTGTTTCGAGCTTTTGCAGCCTCTGGACCCCAGAATCCAGGTCCCTAGCCCCCTCCTTCAGTGATTCCCAGCACCCCCCCATCCCCGAGAACCCTGAAATCCAGGCCCGGCAGCCTCCTCCCTTGGGGACCCTGGAGTCCGGCCCAAGCCCCATCCCCCTCCAGTTCCGCAGACTCACGGCTCCCGCGGCTCCCGCGTCGGGGAAGGGGTCTCCTCCGCCAGCCCGGGCCCGGCGGGAGGCCGGCCACCGCGAGTCCTCTCCATCCTCTCCCGCCTCCGCCGCCCGCGGCCTCTCCCCTTCCTCCCGCCGCCATCCTCCTCTCAGTCCCCGCTCCCTCCGGCCGGCGCCTCCCGGCTCTGCGGTCCGGGGCTCCCCTCCCAGGACCCCGCTGGCGGCGCGGCTCGGACCAGCCCCCTCCCCGGGGGGCCCCCGCCCGGCCCCTCCCCGCTGCCCAGCCCAGTCCGGCCTGGCTTCCCCCCTGCCCCGGAGCTGGCCCCGGTCCAGGGGAAAAAATTCCATCCAGCCCCGGGGAGGAGGAGCGGGGCGGAGGAGGGAGCGGGGAGGGGAGGCCGGGCCAGGGGAGCATGACGCAGGGAGGAGGGAAGGGACAAAAGAGAGGCCGGGAGGCGGCGGGCGGCCGGCGCGCCCACCGCTCCCTCCCTCCTCCCTGGCCAGTCCCCGTTCTCTCTCGGCGGCTTTCCCTCAGTCCCCTCCGCCTCTCCTCCTTCCCTTCCCGGGCCTCCTCCCTCTTCTTGTCAGCCTCCCTCCTGGCCCTGTGCGATCTCTCGCTGCCTCTCTTTGCTCGTGTCATTGTGTCATTCTTTCTTTCCGTCCTCGCTCCAGTCTCGGTACGTCTGTCCTTGCACTGCCGGCACGTCTTCATCCTTTGCGCCGTGGCTTCGGGTCTTCTCGTAGAATTCTTCGCTTTTTCTTTCTGCCTGTCTCCTCCCCTGCGTTCCCCTTGCTGCGCCGGGGCTCCGTCCTTCTCCCTCCCTCGGCTTTCTCCTTCGCTCTCTCCCCTTTCTCCGCACGCCTTCCCCAGGCTGGGTCTGCCGTTCCCGCTCCCTCTCTGCGCTCTCCCAGCCTCCCTCCCCTCGCTGAGGTTTGGTACCCCCCGCCCCCCACTGGGGACTCAAAGGTGAATCAGACCCAAATCTGCCCTTGCAGCGGGAGCTCACGGTGTGGTGGAGGAGACAGACCCAGCCGCAGACAGTCCCATTCCGGGGTGATGGGGTGTGACCGAGGGCGAGACCAGAGGCTGTGAGAGCCAGGGCGGAAGGAATCCTCGCAGCAGGTCCACCGGGAGGACCTCCAGAGAAGGCGTGGTTGTGGCGTGACCTCCAAGAACCAGAAGTTAGACCCGAATTGTTGAGAGGGGCAGCACTAAGGGCGTTCCAGGCCGAGGGCACAGCTTAAGCAAAGGCCCAAAGGCAGGAAACCAAGGTGATTCCGGAGAACAACAAAGCAGTCAAGTCTGACTAGAGCGGTAGGGGCCGGGAGCCAAGGAGCGTAGAAGAAGCTGGGGTGAGTGGGCGGGGCCCTTCTCGGCGTGTCGAAGGCCAGGCTGGGAACTTAGTCTTCCGAGAGTGACAGGGAGCCGCGAGGGTTGTGAGCAAGGGGAGGGACAGGGTCGGGTCTGAATGTCAGAGCTCTCCGGGGCCGTGGCCTGGGTGGACCGAAGGGGAGAGATGGATGGAGGTAGGACCAGCGGGCAGAGAGGAAGGGGTAGGGCAGAGGCGAGGGACTGGGCACTGCCGGGATGTGGGGGCGAAGCAGAAGGGTGAGGTGAGGCGCTGAGGGCGTGGAGTTGTTCCCAGCGGGGAACCAGGAGGAAGAAGCGGGGAGAAGAGAGAAGGCACTGTGGGCAGCTTAGAACCTAGGGGTCGTTAGGGGCTGGGCACATTCAGGGAGGACATTCAGGCAGTGGTAGATTCATGGTTCTGGGGCTCCCTCCCACCCTGCCCCCAGCCACCCAATTCTTTTCTCTGGGAACAACGTATGCTTATAAATTTCCTGTGCGTTTTTCCAGAGGAATTCTATCCACCTATGCAATACGTTATCCCGGATGGGATCACATTATCCTGCACCTTGCTTTTTTTAAACACTGTGCCCCAAAGATTCCCTCACATCCATGCTATTAGACCTGCCTTGTTTGTTTAAATGGCTCTATAGTATTCCGTTTATTTATCCATAATTCATGCAATCAGTTGAGAGATTGGGAGTTGAAACTAATGGATATTGCCTATTCAAATCTTCTGGTTTGTGTGTTTTTTAAAAAAATGACTTCATTCAGTGTTTTCAAGCCTCTGAACTCAGCTATTTGATAAATGCCTCCAGGTCTTTTAATTTTTTTTTTTATAATTACTACAGTAGTGCCCCCCCTTCTCTATAGTTTCATTTTCCAAGGTACCCACAGTGAACTACAATTTGAAACATTACACAGAAAATTCCAGAAATAATTCGCAAGTTCTAAATTGTGCATTAATCCAGGCAGTGTAATGAAATATTGCACCATCCTGCCCATGACCTCGGTCATCCCTTGGTCAGGTGTATCGCCCTGTGCATGCTACATGCCCATTCAGCCTTGCAGTACCTGGTTCAGACTTCTTTAGCAGATCGACTCTTGCCATTCTGCAGGGTTGTGTTTTACACAATCCTTATGGTACTTCATAATGATCCCCAAATACAGGAATAGTGATGCTGGTGATTTATTACAATATGTTGTTACAATTGTTCTTATAGTTGTTGCTAAGCTCTTAATGTGCCTAATTTGTAAATTATATCATGGGCATGCATGTATAGAACAAATAGAGCATTTGGGTCTATCCAAGGCTTCAGACATTTACTGAGGGTCTTGGAACATTGTGTCCCCCCAGTGGTAAGAGGGGAATACTGGAATGATAGGAATAATAATGTGAGAACACATACCCTTTATTGAGTGACTACTTGGGGCACTAGGTGTTTTCCACAAAGCCACCTGGTTATTAGAAATAGTTATTAACCTCAAGGGACTTGAGGTTCTGAATAGTGAGTTGCCCAAACTCACAAAGTCAGTAACAGAGCCAGGGACTTGAACCCAAGCCTCTGACTGTAAGTACCATGATTTGTGGTCAGGGATCTTCCTCTGTGAAAATGTGCTACTCCTAGGGATGGATGTTGGGTGCATGTAGACTTGTCATACACACCAATTCACATGTGACATCAAAGGACCCTTTGTCAGACCCTGTACTTTGGCACCTTGAATTACTGCCCCTCCGCTTACCTCGGATGCCTGTGAACCCGTCAGGAAAGCAACTGCACAACCATGCTGACCTTGCCCTGTGTGACCCCGTTGTGTTGTGACTTCGGTGTCTGGGTCTGTCTCTGGGAATACACCGAGGGCACAGTCTAGGTCTGAGTCATCTCTGTGTCCTCAATATCACCCAGCATAGGCGTGGCTCAGAGCAGGGGCTCAGGAAAATGTTAAGTGAATGAATCGGGGAATGGGTGAATATCAAGAGGCTCATGGGCTGTGCAGGGACTTGCTGAAGTCCCTGGGATAAGAGAACATAATTCCCATTATTTCCTGAAACACAGGCCTCCATTCCCATGAGTTGGCAAGTCATGGAGACTACCGTTGCCATCATTCTCTGACATCCAGTTCCAAATCTTTCGGCATCTAACACTCAGGTGTAACAATTCCCACAGATCCTGAGATTCCCATCAGCCCTGGGGACTCAGGGACTCCTCATTCCCATCACTCTGGGAGGAGGTGGACATTCCCACCCGGCATCAGCACACAGGATCCTCGTCAGTCTCCGCCACCCTGCGGCCGTGACTCCCACAGCCCTTACACATAGAGGCTGCCACCCTCTTGACACTCACTTGCCACCGTTCTTGTTACTGGTTGGAACTGCACTCCGATGGAAAAGGGCCATCCCCATGTTTCTGAAATGGAAACAGCCAGCCTGGAAGACACTTAACCCTGAACCTGTTCCAAACCAGGTCTGAGTTTAGGACGCTCTTGTTAATACCATGAGACGGGAGGCAGTGGGTCATGAAGAACATCAAAGTAACACAGAATCCTCCTCCTAGGAAGGATCAAGCCCAAGCCCAGGATAATCCTCGAGTAGCAAATGATCCTTACAGGTGGGATAATCCTCAGACTGGCAGAACATAAAAACACAGATGATCCAAAGGCAACAGATGCTTCCAAAATGGCAACTTGCCCCTGGTTGACTTGTCAGAATTGGAGATAGGGGCAACGTGTTTGTGTTGGTGAATGACGAATCTCATTCCCGTTATATCTTCTGGTCCAGGGGTCTGGGGAGATGGGTGTGGTTATTTGGCGAGGGTCTCCCCTCAACCTTCCTCTTTTCAATGGACCATACCTTCTACTAATTTGGAAAGAGATCCCACATTCACAAGACTTTTAATATAGTATATTGTTGCAGTTGTTCTGTTTTTTTTTTATTATTGTTGATCCTCGGCTGTGTCTAATTTACAAGTTAAACTTTATAATAACTGTGTATAGGGAAAAATAGTCTTCATAGGATTCAGGACTATCTACGGTTTCAGGCATCCATGGGGAGCCTTGGCATGTATTCTGGATGGACGAGGGCGTCTACTACGTTTGAGGATATAGAGGAGACACTGGAAAGAAGCCCACGTGAGGATGGAGGCAGAGACTGGAGTGACGTGTCTACCTGCTGAGGGACAGAAAGGATGCCTACCGGCCACCAGAAGCTGAACAAGGAAGGAGCCTTCAGAAAGAGTGCAGCCCTCCCAACACCTTGGTTTTCAACTTTCAACTTGGTTTTCAGCCTCCACAACTGTAAGGAACTCTAAATGGAAGCTGTCATTTCCATTGTGCTATAGCATTAGAGATAAGAACGAGTCATGTTGTTCCTGTCTCCTGTCAAGGTATTAAGAGTCACTTTCAAATGTAAGCACTGTCATATAACTGGGAGAGGAAATCTTTGTGTGTTCAAGGTCAAACGTTATCATTCAGTTGAAGTGTGTGTGTGTGTGTGTGTGTGTGTGTGTGTAATTATATAATTACAGGAGTAAGAGGCTGTAATAATTAATGATGATTGTGAAAGCCAGCAGTCTGCAGGTGGTTCTTTAGGAGAATGACTCTGAAGTAGATTAGAGTTCAGCAAATTAATTGGGGAGCCCTCAGGATTCACTGGTGTCTGGGAGCAAACGGGAGAGCCATGGAGAGGTTGAACCATGTGCACTTATAGTAAAGGCCTCAACCAATCCCACAGGGGCCTGGGGGGCTGGATGGCTCCACAGAGCATCCTGAATTGGAATACTGTGACTAGGCCTTAACTGCTCATTGACCCGTTAAACAAAATTCCTTAGGACAATCAGACTTAGCAGAGTTAATATGAACAAAGAATGATTCATGAGCTGGGCAGCACGCAGAACCAGAAGGGGTTCAGAGAGCCCTGCCCAGCAGCGTGAGCAGAGAAATCTCATGGCCTGAACACAGAAGCAAAGCACAGAAGTCACTTGATTGGCTACGGCTGGGTTTCTGCCTTGCTTGGGCACGGTGTGATTGAGCATTTTCATTGGTTGGGCACAGTCTGATCCGCTGTCGGCCTGTGATCCCCTGAAGTTTGGCTGTCTGTGACTGCTTGAAGCCTGGTTATTTGTCATAGAATTACTACCAAGTTAGTGCTGTGTTGAGTGTGTCCCCACCAAAACCATGTTTTGCAAAGTTAATCCCCAATGCAACAGAGCTGATAGGTGGGGCCTGATGGGAGGTGTTTAGGTCATGAGGAATCCACCCTCCTGGGTGAATTGATGCTGATTATAAAAGGCCTTCATATCACAGGTTCAATTTTTCTTGTCTTTCTTACCTTCCTCCATGGGATGATGGAAAAAGGCCCTTGCCAGATGCTGGCACCTTGTTATTGGGCTTCTAAGACTCCAGAACTAGGAGAAACAATTTTTTTTTTTTTTTTTAACAAAATAAATGACCCAGTCTGTGGTATTCTGTTTAGGCAGCACTAAGTGGACTAAGACTGTTAGTTTTTATCTTGTTTGCATATTAAGTCAGGTTGTGGTTTGTTAGAGAACTCGAAGTACAGACTGTCTTAGGCTCATGTCCTCCTGCTAATTTTCATTCAGTAGACCCATCACTGGATGTGGGCTGACAGGAAGGGTCTGTGACCTCAGTAAGGCAGCTCCCTTGCTTTGAAGGCAATCTCTGGGAGGGAGGACTCAACTGCAGGCTCCCAGTCACCAATACTCCCAGCAACTGGATGGACAGTACTCCAGTCCAGAGGGGGTCGTCCACTCTCCACATAATGTCTTTGACACCCAGGAACAATTATTGACAACTTCCACATAATTGTACAACTCCAGAAATAAATAAGTGGGGTGTGTGTGTGTGTGTGTGTGTGTGTGTATGTGTGTAGAGAGAGAGAGAGAGACAGAGAGAGAGGCATGAATTGATATATCAATATACATATTGATACTGATATGAATAGTAAGGGTTTTTTAATTAGATAATATAATTAGGAAGAATATTTTCTCCTCTTGGAACCAACAAGAGGTTGCAAAGCTATAAATGATAACACAAGGCAGAACAACAAAGATATATAAGATGGAAATGCAGACCTCATTTTGTGCTAGGCAGCCTTTGTACAATTGTTTGGTATTCCAACTTTCATATTACTAAAGGAAATACTCTTTAATAATTGTATTTGATTTTTTAGTTATTTAATTCCTTCCAGGTCATACATCTTTTAAGAAAAGGTATTATTTGAAAGTTCTCCACATTTGTGAAGATGAATTTTAAAAAGGTGGATGACTTTGTTGGCTTAAATTTCTTGAAGTGGAAATAAAACCCTCTAAAATCATGTGCAGCAACTTCTATGATAAATCATCTTTGATCCAGATACCATAATGAATGCAGAGAGCATGAAAGTAATAGGAAAGTGTTAGAAACAAGGTGCCCCAAACACATTTTGTTCTCCCTAATCAAACTTCAAAGCAACAGATTTTTAAAAGAATACTTTTAAAACATAAATTCTTTATAGTTTTGAGTCCATTGAAGTTAAAATCTTAAATCAAAAACTGTCAAATCGCACACCACTATCAACTGTTTTCAGAAGTGGAAGATGAGGAATTTTCAAAATTTGCACAAGCTATGATTCTTAAAGGTTCCTTCTGGAAAACGTAGTTTTGAAAAATTATTCTGAACTATTTAGACTGTACATAGAATCATTGTAGGGTACTACCTCAGCATCCTATGTGTGCAATGTTTGGGCATTAAACAGTGAGATGCCTTTTTACTTGACTTACGACTACTACTTTAACTGTAACTCTGCTTGTTGCTGAGCTATTTCTGGGTCTTCCACCGAGTTGACAACACAGCATATACGAATCATGGATCAACATGGAAGGGAAAATCAGTCAGTGACGATGGAACAAGAAAGAGACTCTGAGTGAATTAGAAATTACAAGCATATGATGGTTTTTTTTCTCTCTTCAGTTTGTCCAGAAATAGAGGTCAACATCAGGCAGAATCATTGCTGGTCATTAGCAGAAAGATGGTCTGGTCACGTCTGATCATTCTTCAACCAAAATCATTCTTCAGCTCATGACCTGTGGGAGATTTGGGCACTGCCTTCCCGCAAGGCATCCGAGCAGCATGACAAAGCCGCTCTCCCATGTTCAAAGAGCTGCTGGAACAAAAAGGAGATGGCATGTTCTGCAGATGACAGTCCCCACCTGACAGGACTTATTGACGTCCAGAGTCGCTTATGGAAAAGGTGGTTTCTTTGGTGAATCTCCTGAGGAAGCATGCAGTGGAAGTATTTCACATGTGACCCCTGCTGTGGAAGTTTTCTGTTCATTTGCTTCTCCACTAAGGTGCCGAAACAGGTGTGCAGCTCTTGAAAGCTGAGACAGGTACGGAAACAGACATCATTTTCATGGTGTTGTCATCCTTCCAGAATGTTCCCAGTGATCTCCACTTCCTGCTGTTCATTCATTCTCTCAGGCAATCTCCCCCTGAGTTCACGCTGGACCTGCTGACTGGATTATAACCATGTAACATGGCAAGGGAAGGGATGTTATTTCCAAGATTGGATTACAAAGGACTGTGACTTCTGTCTTGCTGGCAAATGCATTGGCCTTCTTGGTTTTTCACATATTAATGATTAATGAAGTAAGTGGTTATATTGTGAGCTGCCATTTTGGAAATGCCTATGTGGCAAGACGCTGAGGGAAGCCCTTGGCCAACAGCCAGCGAGGAACCGAGGTTCTAGTTCCAGTCCCTGACGAGGCACCAAATGCTGCCACAAACCAATGTGTGAGCTTGGAAATGCATCATTCCCCAGCACCATCTGAAGACGGGGGACCCTGAGTCAGCACCTCCCTGGCCGACCGGTGAGAAAAACTGTGAGCAGAGGATCAAACTAAGCTACGCCCAGATTCCTGACCCACGGAACTATAGGATGGTGGATGTGTGCCGTTGTAAGCTGCTTAATGCTGGGGTGATTTGTTATGTAACATGGGAGAGCTCATATGATTTTGAGATCTTGAAGGTCAATTGGATTGTTCTATTGTCCTATTTCTCATCCAAGATTTAAGGACAGATTCCACCCGAGAGATGATGTGACGTGTCCAGTGTGTGCGAAAAGAGATGGGGGACTTTCCCATTTCTGATGCTGGTGGACCAGGCGAATCAACCCTCCTGCTGAAAACAACTCAAACTACTGGTTAAAGTACTGAGAGGGTCTTCACAAAAACCTAAAGAACTTTGACCTTTTAAGGGAACCTTTAAAATCTTGAGAGATTCCTCTAGTGAGGGATTTCCCAGCTGAGATTTGCAAAGTGAGAAGCAAACAGCATTCGAAGCTGCTTAGACCTAGGCGCATCCGCTCATTCGGATGACAAAAATGACTTGCAGTTTTCAACAGTCTCCTGGAACAAGGGATGAGGAATAAAAGGTACCAAGCCGGCAACAGGGCACACGGAGCCTCTGAAAAAGATTCTTCAGTCACAGAAGGAAAAGGATCCCAGGGAGACGGCCTCAGGTACAAGGACCAAGGGAAGTGCTAGCGCTGGAGTCAGGATCGCCACGGGACCAGTGAACGCCAAGGACGCAACTGAATATAGATCAAAGAAGGGACTAGAAACCGTGTGCAGGTGGCATAAAGGGGACAGAAAGGCCTCTAAGGACAGGCAGTGGTGGGCAGCTGTGATCACCTGGACAGGGAGGGAGGACGGGACCTGGGGCAGGAGAAGAGGGTGGGCACCTGGTTGACTTGTGGACACAGGACAGTGCAGCTGCGGCCAGGACTGCGGGGAGGGAACAGGAGGAGTAAACACCCTGCCTTCTTTCCCTCCCTTTCTCCAAGCTCCAGTGCCACCTCCTGCTAATCCCAGAGGGCAAGGGGAGGCCAAGAACACAGTCCTGAGAGGCCAGCACAGAGCCGAGCAGAAAAGAGTGACTAGCGGACCCGAGGTCTGTCCCTCCTTGCCCTTCAGCATCATCCTTGTCCTTTGTCCAGACAGACAAGCTCAGGTCCCCAATACAGAGGGCCCAGCCCCAGAAGCTCTCCTGGCACAGTGGGGGAGGCCACTCAGGTTGCATGCCTAGCTAAACCACCACCGCGCTCTTCAGGTGAGACAGCGAGATGAAAGAGTCAGGGCCGCCCAGAAGATCCCAGCCAGAAGTGCTTCCTCCTTATTGTCTTGCCGCAGTGACCCGTTGACCGTTCTTTGGAATGTGAAGAGATTTCCCAGTGAATTATTCTGGGTTCCACTTCTAATTCTCCTTTATCCCCCAGTTATAGCAGCAACTAGATTTCCTCTTAGTACTGGATCAGTCACCCTCGCCCAGTAGTGAGACCTCTCTCTCTACCTTTGGTTCAGCATCACATCAACGACTTGCCCCAACTGGCCCAGAGGCTCTCTCGGCCTCCTCTTCAGTGGAACCAAGATTGTGTCCACTGGGCCAAGCGTTTCTCCTGCAGGCACGAGGACTTCCAAACCCATCCACTCCAAGCATGTGATTAGGTGTCTCAAAACAGAGCTGCAAGAAATTTAAAAGATCTTAACCAATTTAAAACTCTCAATTGGCTCCATTTGCACTTCTAGAATCGGGCAACACTTTATTCTACAAAATAGAATGAGTGATCCAATGAGCTGCACAGGAGGTGGGTTTTATAGACACAGAGGGATGAGGAAAGCAGAAACAGAAAAAAGCAGTTTTGTTGCTTTAGGTTACTTAACTCGTAAAGGTTAAAACAGGAGGGACTTCCTTATCATGCCAGCTAGAACTGGCCTGTTGGGGATTTGGCTATTATTGTCTCTTCTGATTGCTCAGGAAGTCAGATAAACAATTTGATTTTGGCTTGGTGATGTGGAACTTTAACACAAGTGACAGCCATTTTGGTCTGGTCTGTTGGGTCAGGTGTGGGAGCTGAGTCAAACCAATGGCCTCCTCTGCATTTTACTTCGCAGGTGGAATAAACCACTTCCACTTCTTGGTCGGGACACGGAAATGCTGCCATGCCTTGGTGGTGGTTTAGGGCAAGTGCTGTTCTGTGGACCCCACCCTGCCCCTCCGTGTGTCCCCCTTGACAGCACCACAGCTGAGCCTTCGTAAGTCTTTCCCCTACGACATCGTGTCCTTGGCCTTAGCCTCCAGGTGATGGGACATAATTTCACTTCCCTGTCCTCACATTCATTTCTGATTTAGCATGTGGGACCCGCTGGGCTCCTCCTTCAGCTGACATCATGGTAAATATAAGGGATTCTTCCAAGGTCACCATAAAGGCTCTCTGACATCTCCCTGTGTTCTGAGATGGGAATGCAAGGCCCAGGCTTGTCTTTCTCTTTTTGTTTGGTCTCCAAGTTGGTCAGAGGCAGACTGTTGACCCCATGGTCTTCATTGTGGCTGTTGTCACCAAGGCGGCTAAGTGCCACTTAATCTCCCTGTGCCTTGCCCTCCACCCGCCCTCCATCGTATTCCATGGGTAATAATCTGAGCAGTCACAACAAAATGACAATGACTACGGGCTAAACCACAGTTGGGTATGAAATAAAATATATGACTATATATTGGTGATGCACAAATGGAATTAAAATGTTCTAATGTCCTGTCTTGGAGCAGTTTAAATAAACTTACTGCAGACTATGAAGTATGTGGATTATTTAGGATAATGAATAAACTTAAGAGTATAAACGTCCTGAACTAGTAGAAGAGAAATCAACAAGGAAGGAAAATTTTTAGCCCAGCTGTCCAAACTTAGGCCAAAAAGGGAGGGGGAATAAAAAAGGAATCATTGAATAGGCAGAACATAAAGAACACACAATAATGGTGTATTTTCCCAAATACATTGCTATTTGCATTAAATGTAGCACAAGGGTTCTGTTAAAATCCATTTTCCAGGCTGAATCCCCCCAAATTTAACTATGATTTCTACAAGACACATCTAAAATGTAAGGGTATAGGAATGTCAGATGGAAAAAATAAACAGTGTTGGGAGTGGCAACCAGAAAGAGAGCTGGGTGACCATAATGTCAGCGACGTAGACCATAAAGAGGTCACACCAGGGCCTCGGAGGTGGCTCAGGGGGAGAGTGCTTGCCTGGCACGCAGGAGGCCCTGGGCTCAATTCCCAGCACCACACAATCTCAGTGGGTATGCACTGCATAGTGGCACCCCAAACACACAAAATAAATTGATGGAACTACAAAGAGAAATACAAATTCACAAATCACAGCGGGGAATTTTTAACATATTTCTCTCACTAATGAGTAAGTTGAACAAGAAAAAAAAATCAGTGAATATATAGAAAATCTAGACAATATAATTAATAAATTAACATAAGCAAAAGAACAGAATGCTGTACTCGTAGCTGTCAGAATACATACATTATTTTTAAACTGTAAATATTCATAATCATTCATGTGTTATTAAAGCTCATTAGGATTATTAACATTGACCAGAGACTAAGCCACAGAGAAAATCACAACTTAATTCACAAGATTCACATCATAGAAAGTGTATTTTATGACCTCTTTTTACTTAAGGTAGAAATCTAAAAATATTATGGGATTCTTAAAAGTTTGGAAATGAAAAAATACTGTTGAAATTTATGGGTCAACTATGCAGTCACATTGGAAACTAGAAAACAGTGTGAGGGGATTAATAGCTTAACGTGCATATTATTGGAAGAGAAATAAGCTAAATTAAAGTAGGTGTTTCTTCTCAAGAGACAGATAAAAAGAAAGCAGAAAGAAATAAGGAGCAGAAAATAATGAAAATTTAAAAACCCATAAAATAGAATCAACAGAGCTCTAACTTAGTTTTTGAAAGAGTAATAAAATCAATAAACCTCTAGTAAGTCTATCTGAAAAGATAGAGGCACGTTTGCCTAATGTCAGAAACATAAAGGATATAGCCACAGATGTTGCATGCATAGAAAGATAAGAAGATAATGTTTTAAACAATTCTATATAAATGTCTTTGAAATTTAGATTAAATGGATAAACTTCTAGAATACCTAGACGTGAATTTCTAAAGTATTTAGGACTACAGCCTCAGAAAAGTGCAGAAAGCCTGAATAGTTCTATAACTGTTGAGAAGAATCAGGTAAAAATCACCCCACAAGAAAAACTCTAGGTCCTGATGGCTGAACCAGCAAATCATATCAAAACTCAAGGTAGAAACGAATCCCTTCTTCTCCAAATGCCTTGCTTAGTTTGGGAGGCTAATGTAAAATTCATACCAGAACTCGACAGGCATATGATATCTTAATCTGGCATTAGTGGTGTGAATAGTAAACCAAAATTAGCAAGTTAAACTGAGTTAAATATCAAAAGGCAAATACATCACAGCAGAAGTGTATTTGCTTAGCCAAGTGTGGTGGTGCATGCCTGTAATCCCAGTGGCTGGAGAGGTTGAGGCAGGAGGATTGCAAGTCCAAAGTCAGCCTCAACAACTTAGTGAGGCCCTAAGCAACTTAGTGAGACACTATCTCTAAATAAAATATTTAAAAAATAAAGGGCTGAGGATGTGGCTCAGTGGTTAAGCACCCCTGGGTTCAATCCCCAGGACCAGAAGAAAAATGTATTTGCTCAGTCTCAGCAGGCATACTTCAGGAGCTCAAAAGTCACTTGTGGCCAGAGGCCACTGCACTTGACAGCAGAGTGAACATGTCCATCCTTGTGAAAAGCATTATTAGACGCATACAAATCATGGAGCTATGTAGCAAAACAGTAAAAATCACACACAGAGAGCAAAAATGGGCAAAAGGCATTCTCTGACAGTAGACCAAAGAGAAAATCAAAATCAGTTTTTCAGAATATCTAGAAGAAAATGTATCAAGCACAATAGAATACAGCAATCTCCACTGCTAAAGAAGTGTCTGTCACTGGTGATAGTGATGAGACCGAAAGTCTTCCCGTGAGTGCCCAAGCAAGGCAGAGTCCCACTGTTACACCACAGTGACGACCATGCTCTGGAAGTGCCAGGAAAGGTAGCTGGACAGGAAATTAAATTGCAGTATAAATATGAGGCATGAAAAGATGGGACTGTCAACTTTCACAGACAATATGATCATCTACCCAAAAAAACCCGAAAATTTACCAAAAAATCTTAGAATTCATGTTCAAGTTCTTTGAATTAGCAAGACATAGGATCTACATGCTAATCAGGATCTTCTAATGAATCAACAAGTAGAATTAGATCCCTATCTCACACCATACACAAAGCCATTCCAGATGGATTAACACGATTTCAAGGTGATTTAAATATAAATTATTTTGCACTGTCATTTTCCATTGGTCACTTTTTAACATAAGAAGGTTATTGGTTTTTATAAATTAATTTTACAACCCATTTCCACTTGATTTGCAATTCCACTGGATGTTTGTGTTTGTCACAGCTGGATGAGGGAAAGGGTGCTCCAGGCATCCACTGAGAGTAGCCAGGGTGCTGCCAGATACCCTTCAACACACAGGGCATCCCACTCTCTCCCAAGCCAAGTACTGTCCAGTTCCCAATGTCAACAGCACTGAGGAAAAACTCTGCTGTAACCTGACACTTGAATGGGTTATTGTATTGCTTCTAGTCATTTTTCCAGTTAATTTTGCATTTTCTAGATATATAATCACACCAATTGCAGGTAAGATAATAATATATGCATACTACTTGCATAGGATAATCCTTTCCAGTACTTATACCTTTTACTGGTCCTGTTCCATAACTTCTGCATTCTGAGAATGATGTTCACAGTGCAAGGCTGGACTGTTTCTCTGAGGATTTCATCATGGTGAGATTCCTCTGTCCCACTACTAAGGACCCAAGAGCTGGATCTTGCTTTTGCGGGGACCTTGTAGGTAGCATGCTGGTGTCTGCCTGAGCTCACCCGGAGACTTTATGTAGACATGGAGAAGGGCTCTGTGCTCACTTTGGTGGCCTTGGCACTGAACGTGGCTGTCCCTGGGTGAACTGGGCCGTGGTTCTCCCATCATTGTTTCCCTGGATTCTGACCCACTTTCTGCACTTGGTACTTCAGCACATGCAATCTGTCAGGTGCCAATGTCCTATGAATGGCTTCTTTTTTTTCTGCTTAAGTTAACCCACATTGGTTTCCTCTGCAACCGAGCACCCCACCGCTGGAATGTGAAATGATGGTTGTGGTATTGGGTGCCATGGTCTTGTTCCTGACTCCGAGAGGCCATCTCTGGTTTGCATTCATCCGTGATACAGATACTGAAGCCCACAAGTTCATTCCAGTCCAACCACAGGGGTCATTATGCTGTCCTGTCTTTCATATGTAAATCCCTTTTCCAAGAACAAGGAATGAGGTTCCCATTATTGGTGTATATTTGCTTATTTAATCATCCCCTGGCTGTAACTAGCTGCTGCTTCTCCCTGTGTGGCTGCTGTCCTCGTCCTGCGTGGCTCTGGTTCCCCTTGCTGGGAACACCCTTCACCCCCAAGAGGCTCCCACAGCACCCTGCTCAAGCTCCGACACCCTGCAGGGCCATCCCTGAGTGCATGCGCGCAGGCGCACACACACACACACACACACACACACACACACACACACACACGCCCTCCTTGCTTGCTTGAGTTCTGAGTTCCCTGCTGACATTCTTGGAGAGAAACCACTGCACTCTTTTGGGGACCCCCAACTGCACACCGCCTCTCTGAACAGATGCCCACCTTAATCTGCCACACCCTATGGCTTTAGGGTCATACTGGTTAGGAGAGGTAGAGAAGAGGTGAGAAGAGGAGGGGAGGGGAGGGGAAGGGAGGAGGAGGGAGAGGAGCAGTAGTGGTGGCCCTGGATTACATCGAAGGTCAAGCTGAGAGGACTTCTGAGTGGACGAGGGGTAAAAGAGAAGGAGAAGCAAGAGTGACTTCAAAAACTTTGGCAGGAGGTGCTGGAAAAGGCAGTGGACATTTACAGGGACGGGGGGGCAGGCTTGGAGTGGAAATTGAGAGCGAGGTGTTGGCGTGATGAGTTTAAGATGCCTATTAGATATTTGAGCAGGCACTTCAGTGTGTGTGTGGAGCTCAGGAGAAGGAAGCACGACGAAGAGGTGCACTTGGGAGTTAGCAAGCATTGATAGCATTTCATGTCTTGGGCTGGATGAGATTGCTTTGGGGATGGGTGGAGATGGCAGAAGCAAGTGGCTCGATCCCAGGGTGGAAGAGAGCCATATTTACTCAGAAGCATTTAACTTGCTTTCGGTTTAATGCAACTGGATAGGTAGGTAGACGCCATCCTAAATTAAGGAGATGATTTTATTTCAGGAGACTTTTTGGGAAAGGTGCCTGAATTCTAAGAGATGCCCCTTTGGCCTCTAGCAAACTCCTGCGCAGAGTCTCCTTGCTCTATGTTTGAAGATCTAACATTCAACCATACCTGTAACACGTACTATCCATTTGGCCATGATATAGGAACTCTTTGCTGGAGGTTTCAGTTGCCACCTATGGACTTTGAATTTTCCAGTTAATAATAACAGGGAGATTCATCTGCAGTTTTCTCTTCTTCTGATACCATGTTATGTTTTTATGTTCTGTGATGCCACTGATTTTTTCTGTGTGCTAAGCATTTCATCTTAGTTCTCTGATTTGATTTGATTTTTTTCACTGTGGTCATTCTCTCCTTAATTATTGTCTATGGATTTTCTAGTTTCATTTTTATGTTGTCTTATCATTGTTTATATCTTATAAAAATTTCTCATGAGTGGGAAGCATATCATTTTTGTTTTATGCAGTTAATCATTTAAAACTCTCCTTTCAATTTCTTTTCCTTCTTACTATGTTGAGACAGGGGTCTCTCCAACTTGCTGAGTCTGGCTTTGGACTTGCAATCTCTGAGCCGCTGGGATTACAGGCTTGCGCCATCGCGCCCAGCCTCCTTTCAATGTTTAATGCTCTATTATTTTTCTGCTTTATTGTTTGTCAAAATTTGTGCTGGAGCATTGGGAGTCTGGATTGGGGCGCTTGGTCTTTTCCAGACTTGCCGCGGAGCTCTGATCCTTGTCCAGCAGGGGGCACACCTCGGCTTGGATTGGCTCCCTGCCTCTGCATGAGCAGGTTCCGCTGCTGGGAAATGAAGTTAGACCGTAAATCTCCGACAAGGGGAATTTTTGTTTGATGAGTCAATGCATCTATTTGCCCAGGTGTTGCAAAATCAAGTGGCTACAGGACAAAGGCGGGCGTAGAAAGTGCGTGCAGTTGCCCTGGGGTAAGAAAAGCAGTAGGGCAGAGGGCTCTCGCTCAGTCGGGCGATCCGGGCGCCTGGCGGAGAATCCCGGCAAGAGGAAGCGGCGGGGCTCCTTGGGCTCCAGCGGGGCGCTGTTCGGCGGGATCCCAGATCTTCAGATATTTCAAGGGAAGCAAAGCATTCGGATTTTTGGACAAGATCTCTAAATTTTAAATCGCAACCGATGAGTTTAAAATAATTGGAGAACCCGCATGCAAACTGAATACAACTGTGAACTAGAAGCGTTTTGGCGAGTAGCCCGGGACTCACGGTACTTACTTAGCGTGGGGTTCCAGTTATACCGAGGCAGTGAAATGTTCAACACTTTCCCCTTAAGGTCAAGGGATGCCTACTTTCAACACTTCTGGTCAGCGCTGTACTGAAATTGCTAGAGGGCGAAGTTGTAGCAGGAAGAAGAGTGAAAGGAATCGGGAAGGGAAGGGAAGAAACAGAGCGTCCTTGTTTTCAATGACAAGATAGTGTAGGTAGAAAACCCCAAATATCCTACACACAAATTATTGGTCTTAGCAAGTGCCTTTAGCAGAGTGGCTGCGTCCAAAGACCACCCAGAGAAATAAAGTAGCCCGAAATAATAGCAATATATACCATGCTCATAAATTAGAACATATATTATTTCAATTCTCCAAATCAAGACCCTGGGTGTGGAGGTGAGAAGCACTCAGGGCTTTGCCCTCCCAGACCTGGCAGATCACAGCCTGGCAGATTGCAGTCAGCCCAACAGACCAGGTATTCTCCATTTCTGTTAGATTTTTACTTCTAATGAGTCCTTTTGAGACCATCCCATGCTACATTACTCTTCTGTTCTCCCATGTTATCTAACTCTTCCGTTAGGCTCTTTCACATATGGGTCGTAGTTATTTTAAGTTCCCTGTGAAATCCCACCAGTATGTACAACTATAATGTGCCAATTTAGAAGTGTGGGAGAAAAAATTCCCTGTGAGGTTATCGATACATCTGCATTGTACCTGAGTCTGATTCTGATGCTTGGTTTGTCTCTTCAGACTAGTGGCATTTTAAAAGTGGGCTGAATACCATCATCCTTTGATTTGCACAGGAATTGTTTCTGGTACCATCATGGGTACCCAAATCCACAGAGGCTCAAGTCCCTTCTATGAAATGGTATAATATTTACATACCACCTGTACACTTCCTCCTGCACATTCAACTCTCTCTCCATTACTGATAATAGCTAATATGATGTAATGCTGTGCAAGCATTTATCATACTGGTCCATTTAGGTAATAATGATCGATCATTAAAACAAAATCCATACATGTTCAGTACAGACGCAATTTTAAGAAATATTCCGTATTTGCATTTGGTTGAATCTGCAGGTACAGAACCAGCAGATGTCCTTGTTATCTAACAAGGACTAACTGTGTACATATGAGCAATGACCAATTTGTAGCAGGAAACCAACCCTCATCTCCAGTAACCAGCTCAGCTGCCAGGCTATGGCCTAAAAGTGAAGCTTGTAGGAGGTTAGACCACTATCTCCAGCAACCAG
Source organism: Sciurus vulgaris (assembly GCF_902686455.1). Taxonomy (NCBI): domain Eukaryota; kingdom Metazoa; phylum Chordata; class Mammalia; order Rodentia; family Sciuridae; genus Sciurus; species Sciurus vulgaris. The sequence continues at coordinate 62,619,256 of NC_136478.1, read as the reverse complement.
TCCAGGAAGCTGAGCAGTGATTGACCCCAAATGGCCAGGGCTTGGAATAACTGACAGCTATCAATAATTGACAGTCATTCATAATAACTAACAACTTCCCAGATTTTCACTCCTGTTTCCAGCCTGGGACCCACCGGAGAAAGTCAAATATTGCCCTCCCCAGTCACAGAGGCTTCCCTGCTCTGGTTAGCCCAGAGACTGCTGCTATGCCAACAGCCTCCAAGAGGGCACACCTGAAGCCTGCCCCTCATCCACCACGAAGCTCTTTCTCTCCTCTGCCTCTGTGGAGCCTCTGCCAACCCAATGATGGTGGCCAGCTCCCTTGACGTAGCCTGCTCTGCATGCCTGTTCTTTGCCTGTTCTCGTTGGCATGGGCTTTATTTCCACACTGGGTTTGGTCGTTTTGATTTTGCATCCATGGGCACTGGAGAGGCACTTGTTGGGAAGCATGAATGTATGTCCGCATCCTTCCCAGAAGCCCAGCTAGGGCTTGTAAACTCTGAGACTGAAATAAAGCTTCCCAGGGAGGCTTCTGCCCCGAGCTGCTGGGTAGAGTAGGTAAGAGAATGCGGGTGGGGAGGTCAGGGAAGAGGCTGTCGGGCAGAGGGCTTCGGGTGGGAGCAGGATCGGTGCTGCTCCAGCTGTCCTACTGGGAGAGAGAAGCACAAGCACCAGAACTTGACTGAAAGTTCCGAGCCCCCTGGCTAGGGGAGCAGAGGTTCCAGAGCTGGCTGGTGCACCCCCAATCCTTTTCCTGACCTATTGGCCCCCCAGCTCTGCCTTCTTCCATGGGCTTTGTCCTCGGGGGGTCCTGCCACGTGTTTGGGCCCTGGCGGCTCTGGGCTTGCATCTTCCCTGTTCAGGGGTCCTGGGAGAAGGACAGCAGCTGTTTGCAGCAGAAGTCCAGGAACTCCACTCGCTGGAGGAGGTTGGACGTGGCCCCAACTATGAGCTGATAAAATTGCCTGCCTGGTCGTGGGTGATGTGTCCTGCCAATCAGCCAGTGCTGGTCACAGACGCCCCAGGAGCAAGGGCAGGACCCACAATGGAAAAGCGGTCCTTTCAGAAAAGTAAAAATGGGATCAGAAAGGGAACCAGCCCTGAGCAGTCAAAACCAGCAAGTGAGCCCTGGAGCCCAGGAGGACAGCCCTGTGGGGTCACAGGGACACCTGGGCTCCTCCCAAGACTGGGAAGCCCAGAAGTACAGGGAGGGAGTGAGGATGAGGGGCAAGATATTCAGGGGGGCTGCTGCAGACCTGGCCTGGGAATGTGCTGTGTGGGTATTCCCCCCACCCAGGTTCCCATGGAAGGAGCTGGGTGCCCAGGCTGGTTGTCCTCTTCCTCAGTCCCTGACCCTGCTGGCCCAGGTTGTCTGTCCCCTGCTGTGGACCCGTCCTTCCTTGGACACATGACAAGGAAGCTCCTCGTGCTGCTGACGGGGTCCTACGTCTGCACACGGAGGTTTCAGTGCGCAACTTCCTTCCTGCTCCCGGCACGTCTAAGTTCCCACTCCTGACGTGAATCAGAGCCTGCGTTAAAGAGTGAGGCCATCCCGGGGCGGTGTCAGCTCCCCAACCTGGAGACGCTCAGTCCTCCTTGCTACTGACCCGGGCAATGGTCGGAGGGTGGGCAGGAGCGGGGAGGGCGGGTTGGTCCCACAGAGCCTTGTTGCCCTTCAGAGTCTGGGGTGTGCAGGAAGGCACGTGCCACCAAGTCCCCCTGCTCCCCTGCCCGATCCTCAGGACCATGAGCCCCCAAACTCAGGTCTGCCACATTCGAAATTTCCCCAGAGTGCGCAGGACTTTGGGGCTCCGCTCCTGGTGTGGCTTGGATGTGAGGGGTCTCCCTAAAGCTCCTGTGTCAATGCAGGAACTTCCAGAGGTGAAATGATTGGCCTGTGAAAGCTCTGACCTAGTCAGTCCTTCCTAGTTGGGTGATGACTGCAGGCTGGTGGGTGTGACTGGAGGAGGCGGGTCACTGGGGCGTGCCCTGGCTGGGTTGCTCTTCCTTGAGGAGCTGAGCAGTTTCACTCCACCCCATCTCCCCCAAGAATGTTCTGCCTCACCTTGGGCCCAGAGATGGAGTCGGCCATCTGCTGGCTGAGACCTCTGATACCACAAGCCAAAATAAACTTTTCTCCTCTAAATAGTCCTTGCCAGATGTTTTGGTCACAGCAACACAAAAGCTGACAGTTCCCTTCTCTGCATTCGCAGCCTATCCTAGATTCTGGACCTAAAATTCCGGTTTCTTGTTGGTCCTTCCATGGTTTTAAGATTTAGTGACATTGAAAACACTCACAGAAACACCCAGAATAACGTCTGACTAAACACGTGGACACCCCATGGCCTAGTCACATAGACATCTGAAGTGCAGTGTTTCCCCATGGTAGTCCCAGCATGCAGATGGGTTTTATACCCAGCTGTTAGAGCCCCTGGTGGTGGTCTTGTTCCCTTCCCGTTCACACCTGTGTCCTTTCTGGTGTCTCACAGGCGTACAACTTCAGTTCCCACCTGTATTTTGAGGACCCTGTGTTCTCACGTCCAGCCTGAACGCGTTCTCCAGAGCCACATATCCACTTCCTCCTGCTTGCTCACCCCTTGTGGGTTTAATGCACGCCCAGCCCAGCCTGTCCCAAGCCGAGCTCTGGCAGTGGTAACTTTAAGCCCACCACATTGGCATCATCCCTAACTTTTTCTTTCTGTTCCTGTGGCATCTGATCTGTCAACAAACACTGTCTATTCCTCCACTTTAACCCTGCGCCGCGGCCATCCGGATCCCAGGTCCCCATCTCCTGGCACGGCGTTGCAACTGCCGAGTTTGTGCAGCAAGTGGAGCGATCAAGTGAAAGCAAGAGGAATTCCTATTCAAGAACTGTGCTCACCGTGCACTCAGAGTAGTGGGTAATCTTAGGTGTCGTCTTGACTGGGTCACGGGTTATCCAGACATTTGCTCAGACATTTTTCTGGATGCTTCTGTGACGTGTTTTGGAATAAGATGGACATTTAAATGAGCAGACTTTGAATAAATTGGGTTGCCCTCCTCGATGTGGGTGGGCCTGCACCTTTCCATTGAAGGCCTGAGTAGACAGGCAGGCTGACCCTCCTGAAAGGAAGTAGAACTCTTTTTGCTGACTACTTTCAACCTGGGACACGAGCTTCTTCCTACCTTTGGGCTGGAATTGAAATGTTGGCTCTTCTGGCTCTCTTCCTGCCAAGCTGTGGACTGGAATTACACCAGTGACTCTCCTGGGTCTCCAGCTTGCCAACTGCATATCTTGGGATCCATAATTGTGTGAACTAATTCCCTATCCAAGTCTTACCCTTATCATGGGGGAGCACTTCCATGACCCCCAGCAGATGCCTGAACTTGCAGATAGTGCCAAATCTCCCACAGGCATTGAGAACGTTCACATTTTCACTCGAAGGAAGCACTTTACACTTCTCTGTGGCAAATCTGAATTGCTGACATGATTTCTCTTGTGCTCTGGGGACATGAATGAGTACGGTAAGAGCTATTTGAGCACAAGCCCTGGGAAATGGCAACAGTTGATGTGAGAACTGAGATGGTTACCAGGTGAGTAAAGGGAGGGTAGCATATACAGCATGGATATGCGAGAAGAAAGGAAAATTTACATCTTGGGCAAGACAGAGCAGGACAGTGCATGATTTCTTCACACTGCTTAGAATGGAGAGCAACAAAAACTTCTGGATTATTGATTTCTGGAATTTTCCACTTAATATTTTTTGGGGAGGGACCATGGTTGAGTATGGGTAACTGAAGTCAGCGAATGTGAAGATGTGAAGACGTGGAATAAGAGTGACTTCTGTAATAAAGAAACACACACACGTCCTGTCGATTGTTTCTCAGGAGAGCCCAGATGAATGCATTCAGCAATGGTCACGTTCACGCAACAGCCTCCAGATGTCTACACGAGCTGCCTTCCAGGATGGCATTGCCCTCCCCCCTTTCGCATCCATCACTGTCTCACGGTCACCTGGCTTTGCCCACACCCATCACTGTGCTCCCTGGGAGTTTTAGAGGTGCCTTTCCCTCAGAATGAACCACTTTTGCCTAGACACAGGACTCACTTTCTTACTCCCTCCTGTCTTGACAGGTGGCATCTTGTGCATGTGGCCATCCATGGCCATCCATGGCCACATTACTAAAAAAAATGGCAGCTCCCAGCAGATCCTCTTCTGCATTCCTGCTTCCATGTTTTTCCTAGAACAAATCATTCCCTGGGAGACTATGTCTTAATTTCCATATTAAATGCCCGTCTCCCCTCTGGAATTGTTGACTGACCTCCCATCGTGGGCTTATCTCCTGGTGCCCTGTGGGTGCCCATGAAGAATGAGGGAATGAAGCCAGGGCCAGGCACAATCCTAAGCACACCACACACACGAATCATGTGATCCCCCACAGCGTTTCTATGATTGACACTATTTTTCAAATGAGCAAACTTAGACACAGAGAGTGCAGGTAACTTTCATAAGGTTCAACAGCTATAGGCAAAGTCTGGGTTCCTCCTTGGGCACTCCATGTCCTCCAAACACCCAGCTCTAAGGCCTGACCTGGACATCAACACCAGGCATGAGGAAATCACAGGATCAGCCACCCAAATCCAAGGGGTCAGGAAACACCATGGTCACTGACCGGGAGGGTCCACATCTTTCCTGAGAGCTATGGACCAGTTCACTTCCACCTGGTGTATTTGTGGCTAAGAACTTGCCACCCCTCCTGAGTGCAGAAGACCCCACCACCTGGACCCAGAGCCCGGACTCCCCTCGTCACAGCTCCTGACACACACAGGTGAATTTGCTCTTTGCTCTCCCTGAGCAGACTCAGTGTGCATGAGGAAAGGGGTCCCCACTCCTGCTGGACTCCTGAGCCTGTACCTCCCAGCCCCTTTCCCATCTGCCTCCACTCCCTTGCTGATCTCACTGCTGACTTAAGCACATTTGCAGGGGACCTTTTCCAGATTCCTGTCTGGACAAGGTTCATACCCTCTGGGGACCTCAGGCTCATCCCAGCAGCATCGGTAGGCTTGGAGGGGGGTCAGCTGGTTCCCAGCCCCACCTCACCACCAACAGCACGTGGCTCCCAGGTTCCCCTCTGGCGGGTGACCACAGCTCTCGCTCACCCGCTGCCTTCCTGGAGAGCTTCCTCTGCCCCGCCCCACCACATGTTCAGAGGACCCTGGACTGGCTCCTGTCCTGGCACATGCAGGATGCTGCCGCTGCTGCTGCTGCCCCTGCTCTGGACAGGTGAGTGGGCTGAGGAGGGGCCGGCCAGGGTGGGGGTTGGGCTGAGCTGAGCCTCCGTGTCCCCCAGGGTCCCTGCAGAGAGATCCAGGGTTCAAGATCCAGCTGCAGGAGTCAGTGACAGTGCAGGCTGGCCTGTGTGTCCTGGTGTTCTGCTCCTTCTCCTACCCCTGGACTGGGCGGAATCCCCCCAGGCACCTCTACATCTCCTGGTTCCGGGACGGAGAGGAGTCATACTATTATGATCCTGTGGCCACAAGCCACCCATCCAGAGATGTCAAAACAGAAACCAGGGGCCGATTCCACCTCCTCGGGGACATCAGAGCCAACAACTGCTCTCTGAGCATCAGGGACGCCAGGTTGGAGGACACAGGACACTACATCCTGAGAGCAGATATAGAACCAAACACAAGACATTTTTACAGAGATAAGAAGCTGGCTCTGCAGGTGACAGGTGGGTAGGGGCCCCAGCATGGGAGCTGGGCAGTGGAGACCCCTGTATTAGAACAGAGACGGGACATTAGGGCCACCCCTGCTCTGGCCTTGGGACTGGGGTGGTCAGAGGGGAATGGGACCTGAGGCCAGCTCAGGCCCTGAGGCACCAGTCCCTCGCAGGGTCCCCCTGGGCGTCCCTGTGTCTGGGGCCCAGGCGTCTCCCTCTCCCCTCCACAGTCCTGACAGAGAAGCCCGTCATCCACTTCTTGGAGCCTCTGGTGTCCGGTCACCCAACAAGCCTGAGATGCCACCTGCCAGGGTCCTGTGAAGGAGGAAGACCTCTCCTGTTCTCCTGGACGGGGGCCGTCACTAACTCCATGGACCCCAGGGCCCTCCAGTCCTCAGTGCTCAGCCTCACCCCTCGGCCCCAGGACCACAACACCAGCCTCACCTGTCGGGTGGAACTCCAAGGAGCCCAGGTGACCACGGAGAGAAGCGTCCAGCTCAATGTGTCCTGTGAGTGCAGGAGGGCCAGCCGGGTCCCCAGGGCCTTGTGAGTGGTGTGTGTGTGTGTGTGTGTGTGTGCAGGAGAGTGTGAGAAAGACAAGGACAACGCAAGACACCTCGTTTGTGGGGCTGAGCACTTGCAGTCCAGGTGGGAGTGGTCGGAAGGACAGCAGCCCACCTTCCCAGTGCCCGTGGCCCCTTGGGCACCTTTGTGGCCCACGCCCTTCCCGCTGCTCACTCTGAAGCAGGACGGTGTCTTTCCACCCAGACGCCCCTCAGAACCTCAGCATCCGAGCCTTCTTCAGAAACGGCACAGGTAGGAAAGAGCCGCCCCCTCCCTGCTGGGCTGGGAGCTCTCTGCAAGCCCCCGGCTCACAGCCCAGGGACGGGACCCTCCCTCCTCAGCACCTGGCTAGGCCATCCTCACACCCTCAGCAAGGTCACCCATGGACAGACCCAGCAATGCTTTTGGCCATCCTTTCTCTTCTTCTCCATTTTATTCCCGATTGTGATAAAATGAATGTCAAAATCATCCTCTGGCCATTTCTGTGGGTGGGGTTGGGCAGCCCAGCAGCTGGTTCACAGGGTCACTCAATGGATCCCCAGAGCCCTCACACTGCAGAACTGAAACTGCACCTGCAAACAGACTGTCCACTTCCCTCCTCCCGCTGCCGCCTGCTGCCCGGGTTCTCGCCCTGGCCGGCAGTCCTGCCTGCCCTCCTGGTGCGCAGCCTCCCGATCCTCTGTTCTTAGGGCCTTCAGTGGCCCCTCCCCAGAGTGCAGCGCGGGGCCTGCGTTTCCCTTTCCACTGCCTGGGGTCCTCATGGCTCCTGCAGCTCTGTCCTGTGCCCCCCAGCTCTCCCCCAGCCCTTTCCCGGGCCACGAGCTGCACCCTTGGCCACTCTAGCCGATGCCTCTGGACACTGGGCACTTCTCAAAGCACTTCCCTCCTCTCCTTCCCTTTGGCTCCAGACCCAGCCGGTCCTGTCCTCAAACCTAGAATACAGTCTCAGCCCTTCCCCAGCCTCCCTGCCTCCTGTCCAATCGGTCCCGCCCAGGTCCCGCTTGGTCCCTGCAGGATCTTCTGGGCCCAGTGTTGCTCCTATGCTTTGCCTGTTCACAGCTCCTCTGCTTTCCAGGTCCCTCAGGACAAAGCCTGCAGCCTGCAACCTGGCACATAAGGCTCTAAAGTCCTGACCTGCCTCTGTCCCAGCCTTGGTGCCACTTTGGGGCACCTGGCTCTCACTGCTTGGTTGCTGGACCACTGAGCTGCTCCCTCTGTTACAATGAGAACCATGCTCCTCCGTCCAGGCTTGGCCCACCTGTCCTTCTGACGGCCTTGCCAGACCCCCAGGGACACCTCTTCACTGTGATTGATCTCTTCCCAGTCCTTGCCACAGGGCTTGTCTTTCTGCTGCACTCAGTGGGAAGGAGGAGGGACAAACAGACCCATCAGCTTCCCCGCCTGCCATGTCCCCCACCCAGCCCTGAAGGTCCCAAGCAGTGCCACATGGCAGACTGTCCTGGAGGGCGAGTCCTTGCAGCTGGTCTGCATGGCTGACGGCAACCCGCCTGCCTCGCTGAGCTGGTCCCAGAGGACCGGAGCCCTGAGTCCCTCCCAGGTCTCGGGGTCTGGGGTCCTGGAGCTGTCCCGCATGCAAGCTGAGGACTGAGAGGAGTTTATCTGCCAGGTTCAACACCCGCTGGGCTTGCAGTATCTTTCTTTGAGCCTCTCTGTGCAGAGTGATGTAGCAGGGCAGGTGCAGGGGCAGCAGCCAGGTCAGGTGTTTGGGTGGGGGAGGGCTGAGGCCTGGGGATAGAACTCTGCCCCTCCCCTTTCCCAGGAAACTCCTCCTCCTGCCTGTGTGTCCCTGAGAAGCAGGAGGGCTCCTGGCCTCTGGTCCTCACCCTGGTCAGGGGTGCCCTCATGGGGGCTGGCTTCCTCCTTAGCTACTGCCTCACCTGGATCTACTACACCAGGTGAGCTGGCCTGCCCCTCTGCAGGGAGCCCAGGGATGGGTCCCAGAGTCCCAGGAGGGCTGAGCTTGAATTAACGTGGGCGGCTCTGATCTGAGACCCCTGTTGACTCTGCAGGTGTGCAGGAGCCTAGGGCAGCAGGGCCAAGAGGCCTGGCTGAGCCCCTGCCCAAGACAGAAGTGAGGTATGGACACCCAGCCATGATGGACATCCCTGCCAGCTTCTCCCTGGAGACCCTGGGCTCACACCCTACTGACCACCCCTTTGCTTCCTGCCTGCCCATCTGCCTGCCCCACCAATCCCTGCTTGTCTCACCCCACTCCCTGGCTGCAGCGCCCCACCCCTCCCTTCCTCCCTGTCTCATCCCTCTCCATCCCGAGCCCTTCAGAGGGAATGAGCTTGGCTTCCTGCCCCCATTACCAAGAAGTTGCTGTCTCAACACTTGAGACAACTTCCCTGTCGGCACAGATGCAGACACGCATGGAGTCGTGAACCCTGCATTTCTTTTCCAGTCGGAGATCCTACCTTGTTATAATTATTATACAATAGTGTAGCATTTAATTGTGAGTAAACATTTTTATTAAACAATGCAACATAAAAGTTGATTTCACTATTTAAAGTCTCTGCAGAAGTTTCTAGAACACAGTTATGTCTGAATGTTCCATAACATTTTGTTGGACATATTTTAACTAAGTTTCGCTGTGTATTTTCTTCATTTTCAGGGGGGGTGGTGCTGGGGATGGAACCAGGGGCTCGTCATGCTAAGCAGTGCTTACCACTGAGCTGACCCCACCCCTGTGTATTCATTTTTGGATGCGTAACTTCAGTTGTGTAAGACGGGAAGGTCTGAAGAGCACCCGGCTAGGCGGATGTGGGTGCAGCCTTCACGCAGCTGCATAGGTCCAGCCTCCCTCCCTCCTGTGATTCTCTGGGCCCTTCCACCCACACACGTCCACAGGGGCCACCAATCTCTCAATCTCTCTTCTGACCGTTTACTTCTGTATTGCCATTCCGTGTTTCCTATCACTGGACTCAAACCTCACCTGTGCTTTGTGCTTGGCCTCCCCCACCCAGATCTAGGATTGGACGCCGAGGCTCTGCCACAGTCCCACAGCCCTAGACACGTTTCATATTTGTATTTGGAGACAGGGTCTTGCTAAGTTCCCAGTGAATCCTCTTTTTTTTTTTTGGATAAAGTTAGTTTATTTTAGATATGCACTGCATTTTTTTTTTTTTTTTTTGACATTTATACTCTTTTATTCCCAATGAATCCTTGAACTCATGATCGTCCTGCCCCGGCGGCCTTCCCGAGTCTCTGGAATTACAGGCGTGGCCACCCAGTCGGCTCATGTTGACTTTTCTGTCTCAATATGGTTTTTCCTGCTTTATGATATTACATATATCAATAGTTCATCTTTGGTTTTCATATTGCTTTTGTATTTAATAGAGTATTCCAGGGGTGAATATATCCCTGGTAATTTACTCATTCTAAAGTGTAATGACATTATTCAGTCATGAAATAAAAAGAGCCAGGAGTGGGAAGAGGGGACTACTGGGGAGGCTGAGGCAGGAGGATCTCAAGTTCAAAGCCAGCCTCAGCAACAGCGAGGTGCTAAGCAACTCGGTGAGACCCTGTCTCTAAATAAAATACAAAATAGGGCTGGGACTTTGGCTCAGTGGATGAAGGCTCTTGGGTTCAGATGGAGGGATGGAGGGAGGGAGAGAGGAAGGAAAGAAAAGAAAAGAAAAGAAAAGAAAAGAAAAGAAAAGAAAAGAAAAGAAAAGAAAAGAAAAGAAAAGAAAAGAAAAGAAAAGGAAATGAAAGGAAAGGAAAAAAGAGAAGGAAGGTCCTGCCTGTGCTAATAACATGGGCGGTCCTGGAAGGCACTGTGCTCATAAGCCAGGCAGAGGGAGAATCCTGTGTGGTCTCTGTTGTGAAGTCAAACTCAGGGAAGCCGAGGGCAGGAAACTGCCTGGATGGGGTTCTGGGAGCAGGGTCAGAGCAACTGCCCTGGAGTCCTCTGTGGTCATGTCCCTCAGTGTGGGCGTGTCCCTCAGCGTGGTCCTGCCCCTCACTCTGGGAGGGTCTCTCACCCTGGGTATGTCCCTCAACCTGGGCCTGTCCCTCACCGTGGGCATGGCAGTGCGGCTGGTCTTGTCCTGCACCGTCCCTGTTCTTCAGAATGCCACCTGCCTTCCCACTTGTATTTAAATAAGTTCGGTGCTTTTGAAGTGGATTTTCAACGTCACTGATGTCACGTGTGGAGCCCTAGAATCAGCCGTATTCCTCCGAGGCTTTTCTTTTAGCAGCAATTTGATTCAGGACAAATTGCCTGGGGTGGGCAGAGCCACACTGGCTGGGCCTTTGGACCTCCGCGCGCGGCAGCCCAGGGGAAGCGCTGCTGCCACACACTCGCGGGCCCTGGCGATTACCCGCGCAAGCTGCACTTTCTCCTCTGGCTTCACCTTGTGCCCTGAGTTGCTCTTGCTCCACCCCTGAGCCTTCAGGTGATTTCACGCAGGATTTCTGTTGGAATTTTAACCGCCCTGCTTTGCACCGCAGCTCTGGCCAGTGTCAGGAAGTTTCCTGTTCACTCTGTGTTGGTCCCTCCTCCCCCAGCACACTTTTTTTTTTTTTTTTCCAGTGTACTGGTGATTAAACCCAGGGGCCCTTAACCACTGAGCTACATCCCTAACTCTTTTAATTTTTTTTTAGAGACAGGGTCTCACTAAGTTGCTTAGGGCCTGGCTAAGTTGCTGAGCTGGCTTTGAAATTGTGATCCTCCTGCCTCAGCCTCCTGAGCTGCTGGGATTCCAGGCATATGTGTCCCTCCAAAATTTATAGGTTGAAATCTTAACCTGGGCCTTTTAGGGAGTGGCTAAGTCTTGATGGATCTGCCCTCACTAATGGAATTAGCGACCATATAAGAGATGGGAAGGCAAGTGTCTGCCCCTCTTACACGTGAGGACACAGTGAGAAGATGTTATCTGCCACAGCAGACACTTGAACCACACTTCCTGGCCTCAGAAATGTGAAAACCGGATTTCTGGTGTTTCAAAATACCCAGGGGTATTTTGTTACAGGAGCCCAGTTGAATTAAGACGTTGATCTTTTCTTTTTCTATTGTTTGTACAACTTTTGTTGGAGAAGGTAGGCTGGACCACCACAGCACATGGTGGAAGGTGAGTCCAAGTAAGAGAGAATCTGTGCCTGTGCCCGGCGGTCCCTGCCCTGAGGGAATAGCTCATCTTCCCGTTGCCCAGGGAAGCTGGCTTTTCATAGCATTCCAAGAGACTTCAAAATATTGACATGTTGGAAATTCATTTATAGTTAGTAAGTTTGAAATTATGGTGTGTGTGTTTGTAAAATGTTACAAACAGCAACCACTATGGAAATGCAAGTCAAAAATGCAATGAGCCTGTAACCCCAGAGACTCAGGAGACTGAGGCAGGAGGATTGCAAGTTCGAGACCAGCCTCAGCAACTCAGCAAGACCCTGTCTCAAAGTTAAAAATAAAAATGGCTGGAGATGTGGTTCAGTGATAAAGTGCCCCTGGGTTCAATCTCTAGTACCAAAAGGAAAAGCAAAAAACAAGAAACAAAACCTAGGAGCTGGCTCAGTGGTAGAGCACTGGCCTAGCATGTGTGAGGCACTGCGTTCAATTCTCAGCATATAAAAAAAAAAAATCAAATAGAAGTAAACTAAAAATATGTCTAAAAATTTAAAAAGAAAACAAGAAACAAAAACTATAGTGACACTTCGCCCCCATTAAAATGGCTACTGGAAAACCAAATCAGAAAAAAAACAAACGTTCCTGAGGATACGGAGAAATTGGAATTCTTGTGCATTACTGGTGGGAATGCAAAGTGGCACAGCCAGGGAGGAAAATGATACAGCAGCTCTCTGCACCTCACACTATGATTTTCACTTCTGGTCGATGCCCCCCTCCAAATTGAAAGCAGAGGCTCTACGAGGTGTTTGTACACCAATGTTCACAGCAGCATTGTCTATAATAGCCAAATCAAGGAAGCTACCCAAGTGTCCACTAATGCATCAAAGGATAAGCAAAAGGTACACACACATAACACAGACTATCACTAAGCCTTAAAAGCTCCAGTGCAGGCTTCAACGTGGAGGACTCTGAAGACGCCATGAGAAAGAACCAGTGTCTTTTTCTACCCATAAGGGGGTGTGCAGCCAGACTCACAGAGACGGCAGGAAGAAGAGAGGCTGCCAGAGGCCCAGGAGAGAGGAACTGGGAGCTGGTGGTTAACAGGTTTCAGTTTGAAGATGAAAAAGTTCTAGTTGCCCAGGAAGGTGGATGTATTGAATGCCACCGAATCATGCACATAAAAACGGTTAAAAAGGTAAATTTTATGTCATGTATATTTTCCCCAAGAAAAACATTTTTTAGATACTGTTTAAGTCAAAAAAAAAATTAAAATAGAAGCTAGATAACCTGCCCGATGGAAACCGGCTTGAAGGAGGGATGTCATACCATGCTGTCGGTCCCTCAGCTTAGCCTCCCTGGGCTGGAACCTTCATAGCTGCCTCCGGCTGCAGAGTCCTCCCCTATTCTCAAAAGTGCCCAGGTACCTGAGGTACCTCCTCGTGGGCTGCCAAGGGTCTAGGACTTTCCACTGCACTGCCTCTCTCCTCCACAGGGGGAGCCCTGCTGTTGGAGAGTTACTTAGCTAGCGTCCTTTTGGTTTCCTCTTCAGCTCATCCTCCAAAAGCCTTCACATCCAAAATTGCCATTGGTAATTGCATGCCATTTGAATTTTGCCTCAATAAAAAAAAATTATCAGTAGGTTGCTTTGAAAAAATACATATGTATGGACTCCTCTCTGAGATTAAACTCTATAACCATTCTTGAATGTGAAAACAGCTGCTGCAATGGTCTCAGTGCAGTGATTTGGGTTCCTTTAATTTTTGACAGGCACTGTGGCCTGAAGCAGGTTAGTCTGGCTTCCTCCCTGCCTGGGGCCCAGCTTTCCTGCTGGAGGATGTGGGGAAATTTCCTTCTCTGCCTCTCCACTTGTACCTTGTGGCTTCTGGTTGCAATTTCCTCTCCCTTCACCCACCCCATTTTTTCCTTACTGCTAAATACACAGAACAGGGTATGGGGCCAGGGGAATAAGGGCCTTCTTCTTCTTTTTTTTTTTTTTTCCAACTGAATTAGTCTTTTTTTATTCTCTTGGTAATCTCTTCCAGGATGAACTACTTTCGTTGCAGGTGATGCCATGTGTAAGGTTTCACATTCAAATGCTGAAACTGCTATGAGCAGGTCTTTCCCTTTATTACAAGTCAGAATTAAAACTTTTATTCTTGTTTTTTATGTTCCAGTTGCAGAAGTAGTTTTCACTGCAGGAGTCATCTGAAGACAGTCGACTTTCTAATGGTGACCTACAATCAGGTGCTAGCTTCTCCAGGAACAGTACAGGTTTGATTTAGTTTCAACATGTATTAAACTAAGAGAACTTCTCTCAAGTGAGTTTAAATGCACTTTATTTTTAGACGACCTACATGACGGTTTCCTTAAAAAACAATGCCTCCACCCCAAATACATCACGGTCAAAATAAATGTGCTTAAGATGATATCAGCTCCATTTGTCTTAAGTCCTGGTGTTGTGTAGATGACAAGCAGCAGCCAGTTATGATGACAGGTGATAAATCCAAAGTAACTGCCAAATTTGTTAACATTTTTCCATTTCTAAACCATCCTTAAATAAAATCATCTATGGGGTCACACCATTCTCATGGGGGTCCAGGAGAGCCACCTTGCCATCTGGATTCATGTTTTCATCAATAAAGAATTGGTAGTTTTTGAAATCAGCAAGGATGTGCTTGATTTGTTCTGCAGCCCCTGTCATAAAGGTTTTACTCTCTCTGGTCTCTGTTCTTCAAGTTTGCCTTTGATTGATTTCACGTCATCTTTGATGTACCTCTTGTATGCTTCTCTTGTGAAGCTGGTTTCCGGCAAGTGATGGGTCATGACAATGTCAACACCAGTGATCACCGTGCTTTCGGTACCTCCGCCCTCGGGTCCTTCAGCGGAGGAATCTCCCCCCATGAGCCAGTCATCAATGTTACCCTCTGTTCTACTGACCACCTTGCCCTCCACCTCCAGGCAGAGCCCATCCGCCATCTCCGGGATCTGTAAACGTTGGAGAACATCTCATCGTGGCTGGTGAGGTCCCGGTAGATAATCATGATGGCGACTGGAGGGAGACGGCAGCACCAGCTTAGCAGGAGCCCGGAGCTCGGAGCGAGCACGGATCCCAAACGGGGATCAGCATAGAGCTGTATACAAAGGGTATGAGGTATGACATACCCTGTTCACCTAAGGAGTCACTATAAGAGTGACAGGAGCATCAGCTCTCCAAGATGGGTAACAGAGGAGGAGATGGGTCAGGTAGTGGATGGAGTTAGGATGAGATCCCTGTTAATCGTGGTCCTGGAGCTAAATGGAGAGGAACTACCTAGTACTTAGGCTCAGAAGGATGCTTCCCCCTCCTCTGGAGGACCTGAGACCCACTGCTACTTCACTCCTGGTCTTAGGGGTCACCTGGTCTCAAGGTTTCCACCAGGTGCCTCCTTTGGAAACTGGAGTCGTGTTGCAAGTGTCTTACTGACCTGGAGTCGGTTGGCAAGTTAACTCATTTTATTATTCATCACACAAGGTATCACACGTCACTTCAAACCTATTCGAAGCCTAAGCTATTTCTCCTAGTGCTGACCCCAGAGCACGCTTACCTCGACCTGTCTTAGTCAAGGAGCTATGGTTGGGTTCCTCCTCGGCCATGGCAGGGATCTCAGGGGAGCAGAGCATCAGTTATCTGTCTGATAATGTCCAGTCCTACTTGGGTTCTGCTCCTCCAAAAGGCTTGGGGCTTAGTGCAGCTTCTAAGTTCTGCTTGTGGATATCCACCCCATGGTTACAACCATCTGGTGTCCTAGGTGTGTCATGATAAGCTGGTCTTAGCTTCAGCTTGCCCACTCGACCAAACGGGTGGTGTCCAGCATAGGAGTAGATAGATAAGCATGCTCTGGTCAAGCACCAGGCTGGCCTATGCTTACTATTTCTAAGATACTCACTACAAGTGGCCATGGAGAGAACCATCCTCCTTAGCATGGCCAGTGAAAGGTCAAGGAAGGCAAGATCTGAGGTTCTGGGCCAGGATCAGCTGCAGTGTGGGGTTCAGCAGATCCCTGTAGACCTCCTGGTCCAGGCCAGTCTGGAGCTCAGAGCCTCTGGGCTCCTAAAGGTCAGGGACTGTGGGGACATCACCTGGGTCCTGGAAGCACAGACAGAATTGGATGGGGCTGCAGTCTACACGTGTGACACTAACCCCCACCTCCTCAAGCGTCCTTACTTCCTACCCTGTGCCTCTGGAAGTAGTGGGTTTCTGGTGTTTGTGCTGCTCTGGGAAACCCTGATGGGCCCAGCTTGCCCTCCTCTCACCTTGCCCCACATCAGCTGGCCAGGCCCCATCACGTCCAAGACAATGCACTTCCAGAACTCCATCCCTCCCTTCCTTGAGCCCCAGAACAGTCATGGAACCTCATCTGCAGAGAAGAACTGGGGACCAGACAGAGCTTACCTCCTGACTTTGGGCTCAGCTGACCAGCAGGGAATTCAGTCTCCATTCCCTGCCTCCTGTCACCCCACTCCCAGTTTCACAGCTTCGTTCTCCCTCCTGGCCTGCTCCTCCACCTGTTTGCCTCCACCTGTGCCCTCTTGCTTGACTTGCCCGTGAACATAGTCTGTGAGTGCTGAGGTACTGTCCACACCCAGGGCTCAGAAGCTGGGAAGGCTACTTCAGGTATCTTTCTGTCCCAATGCTCTAGGGAGGGAAATATAATGACTGGAAGGAGAATAATCGTCAAGAATTGAAAAATTCCCTGGGGCAAAGATTGAACCAATTAAATAAGTCAGTGGAGGAGACAGAACCTATCTGATGAAAGACAATTTCCACATTATCAACACAGAATCCACATCTTTTAATCCATAAGAGCAAAGCTCCTCTCTATGGCAATGTGGAGCTATCAGGAGCTCTTTGGTTTAGGAGTAAGATTGTATCACTCAACAGAACACAGGTGGCCTTCTATGGAAACAAAAGAAGCAAAGGTTACTCTTCAGAGCAAATCACCATCCTGGTCTTTGGAGAGCCTGGCTGAGATCTCTAGCTCTGAGCTGGGAGCATCATCAGAAGGCGGGATGAGGTGGTTTCTGGGAACTCTGAGCGGCAGGTATGAAGCTTGTCCTTTCAGGATCGGTTGTCATGATTTTTCTGAAGCCTAGAATCATTTCATTTCAGCTCACATGGCTTGGGAAAAGGGAAGCTTTTGTTTCTAGTGAAAAAAAATCAGGATTCAATCTGATTTATGGGAAAAGAGTAATAAAGTCTCAAAGAAAATGACAGGACTGAAATTTAATAATGGGTGCACTAGAGCTGTCTACTCAAACACAAGTTTTATAGCTACTCACATTTTGACTAGAAATAATCACCGTTTTTTTTTTTTTTTTTTTTTTTTTTTTTTTACAAAATGAGTTTGACCTGGTTTATATAAATGCAATAATAACAAGAATTCTATGTGAAAGCACTCAGAAACCACTCTGGATGCAGGAACTCACTCAAGAAACTTTATTAGCAGACAAACAAGTGTCTGATCTTAAGGGAGAAAGAAAGAGAAAGAGTGAGAGAGTAAGAGAGAGTGAAAGTGAGAGAGAAAAGAGAGCAAATAGCAGGGGAATTACCCTTAAATAGAGAAAACCCGCGGGCTAATTGGACCAATGACTGACAAAAAAGGTAACAATCTAGATTACAAAATGGTGTGTGGAGAGGGGGCAGAACCAGGGGAGAAATGGCTGAAGACTTTCTCCTCATGGTTGTATATTTTAAAATACATTTTAGTCAGAGGTTTCATAGCATCTGAGGGGCTTTCTTCATTTTTTTAAAGCTATCTGATAATGAGAAATTTCAGATTACAAGTTAAAAACCTCTCTGGGCTGCGTGCTGTGGTGCATGCCAGTAAACCCAGCACCTCAGAAGGCTGAATCAGGATCCCAAGTTTGAGGCCAGCCTCTGCAACTTAGGCAGATCCTGTCTCAAAATAAAAAATCAAAAAGGCAGAGGATGCAGCTTAGTGGCAGAGCACTCCTGGATTCTGTCCCCAGTATGTATGTATGCATGCATGTATGAATAAATAAATAAGTGCCTCTTAGGTCAAGAAGCCACATAAGGACTTGCCCACTTGTGTCCTGTGATGAACAGAACTTATTCTTTTTGAACCTATGCAAATATCCATGTTGCCATAAAAACAAGAACATTTCATAAGACTTTCCAAATTCTGGAAAGGAGAATAAAGTAAATATCCATTTTTTTGTTACAAAAGCATATCTTATCAAATTGTCATTAATTATAGACAGCTTAAGAGAAAAGAGGAAAGGATCCCTTAAGGCTGAAAAATGAGACAAAAAAGAATCAACACTATTTCAAACAAAAAGTCCTAAAAATTATGATTTTCCTCATCAAGTTCCCATGTCATCAACCTTTCGCTTTGCCTGATCTTGGGTTAGCTGTTTCATGGATCCATCAGTTTCTCATGAGCGTTCTGGAAAATCTTACCAGGTCTGATCATTATCAGAAACCTGTTCTTAATCAGAACATTTTTATTTAATATTTTGCAAATATTCTTTATATGTCAACTACTTATTCCTTTGAATTGTGTCAGTGTCTTCTATACTGTAGCTGTTTTCAAAAACTTTCAGGAAGGAAGTGTGGGTGTTTTGTGGCACACAGCATCTTGACATAACAGATTGACGGCTGATAACACCGTAACAGGAGAAATTCTAGGAATTTCAGACAATTGCGGGAAGCATCAGCAGGTAGAATGATGTTGCATAAAAGTCACACACAGGTGTAGAGATGTACCTGGAGGAGCAGGGCTTCGGGGCAGAGACCCTCCATCAGCAGCAGAGGACTCACAGAGGGCTAGCCTCCCATACAGGACAACACCTCACATTCACATCACATAAACTAAGAGGTTAACATCTCTTTTCATCAGGAGAAAAAAATAATCTTTTGAGATAATCCAAGGACCTTGCTGAAAATTCACCAAGTTAATTTGAGATCAAAAAGACTAAATTTAGAATAAAATAGCACCACAGGCTGCTGCAGGACCACACTAGTCACATACTGTAAAGGCAGATGCAGAAAACTGCATAGTTGTAATTTAAAAACAAAACAATGCACACAAAAAATTATTTTGTAGGGCATGGTGGCACACACCTGCAGTCCCAGCACCTCAGGAGGCTGAGGCAAGAGGAACACAAATTTGAGGCCAGCCTTAGCAACTTAGTGAGACCCTGTCTCAAAATTTAAAATATGAAGGGCTGGGGATGTGGCTCAGTGATAGAGTGTCCTTGGTTTCAATCCCCAATACAAGAAAGAAAAAGAAAAAGAAAGAAAGAGAACAAACCCAAGGACAATAACAAAAGACAGACCAATACTACAAACAAACAAGTAAACAAAAACAAACACAAAAACCCAGCTATGAAAGAAAAGAACCAACAGAGAAGAAAGTCAATTCTAAATTGACTTCAGTACATTAAGCTTATCTTTAAAATAAGACTTCTAAGTAAAGTTGGTCTAATCTTAGTAGTTTACTCACCAAATCCCTCTTTCACAGACCTTCTACAACTTTCTATTTCTGTTTTTTCCCTAGTCCTTTCCTTCTTTTTATGTGGAACAGTCATATTAAAATGAAAACATTCTTTTTCAAAGTGCATATACACAGCTTCAATAGTTTTTCTTGTTAAAACCACATCCCACTTTCTTGTGTCTTTCAGATTTTACGATTGATTAATTCATTAATACTAGTCCGATTTAGATACCCATAAGATTCAGGACCGTTTTTACCTCACTGTACAAGTATGGAATGCAACATGCCCTAAGTCACGTCCTCCTTTCTGTGTCTGTTTTCCAGCAGGGTCTTTTCATTTCATCCGTTCCTAGTAGTTTTGATTGTGTGTGTCCATCAGAACTTTACCTGGTAACTAGTGGAAGCTGTTGCTGGGCATGCTATGGCTGGCCCCCCTGGACCCCCCTGAGAGATGTGAAGCCAGGCAGGGCCTTGAAGTGCTGGTGGGGGTTCTGCCCTCTGGTGGATTCCCACTGCTGGTGGATTGATGGGTCATCTCGAGAGCTGGTCTCCTGTAACAGCCGGCTGGGATCCTGTCTGCACCAAGAGATGTCCACTGCACCTGGAGACTGGCAGTAAGAAGGCTGTCACGCAGACACGGCCCCTCCACTGTGAAGCAGAACCGGGAGCCAAGCCAACCTCTCTTCTTTATGACTCGCCCAGTTGCTGGCAGCGTGCTGTTAGCCACAGACACTGGACAAAGACAACTGGGAGGTGCATGCTGGAGGGAAAACATAAAGGATCTCATCACCGTTTACCTAGCTGAAACATTTTGGATGCGCTACAATAATTTAGCAGTCGTTTTAAACATCTGTAAGTGAATGTTCTGAATCCTAAGTCGTCCTTTTCTTATTTAAAACTGACTTTGAGCTGGTTGTCCCTGGCGGTCCTCCCAAGTTCACTTGATTGCATCCAGATCTCCATCTGCTCACAGGTACTATTGAAAAGTCTATTTTTTTTCCTTCTCTATCATATCTTCTCATGCATGACGGTTCCTGTGGTTAAGTTATCTATCCAAGTTCTCCATTCTCTTCTACAGGTGTGTTGGTCAATTTCACGTCAATGCAACAGTCTCAGTTTCTATAATGAAAGGTATCTTGAGACCTTGCAGAACTACTCATTGCTCTTCTTCATAAGTACCTTGGCTTACTTGGAAATTTCTACATCAGTATAATTTTACAATATAGTTATGAGCTCCCCGCAAGGCCCCGAGGGGTGTTATGATGAGATGCACTGATTCCTGTGATTGATCTGAGTGAGGTGACATTTACACACTGTTGCTTTCAAACCCATTAACATGGACTATTTTCGATCTCATTGCATCTTGAATGTCCTTCAATACAGAGGTTCCATTTCCTCCATACGGATGGCGACACCATGGTTTTGCCAGATATGCTTCTAAATACTTAGATATATACTAGGTTTATCATGATTTTTGATATGTTAAGAAGTAAGTTGAGGCACAATGTAATGATTTCTTTAATAGCCAACAGCAGTTTCTGAGCTGGGCATCTCCAAACCAAAGTGTTTTGGGGACTCTGTGGAGGGAGTGCAAGGGGGTGACATTCACAGGACAGACACAGAGGACAGCACACATTCCCCTGGTTGCGGTAACCCAGCTGACTTTTGGGATCTATTCAAAGTTCCTAGTTATTTAATAAAAAGGTGTGGGCCAGTTCTGCTTTCCTTCACAGGAACTAGCTCACACTTTGCTTGTAGCTGTCCATCAGGCATGCTCCAGCCAGTGCCGGGGCAGAGCTGGCTTGCCTGCCTGGGGACTCTCACAAACACCACTGCTAGCAACAGCTTCCATAAAATGCCATTTTCGTTATTACTGTGATACAGAAATACACTTGCTTTTTGTAATTCCATCAATCTCTAGCAGCTTTGCTGACTCCCTTTTCAAGCCCCAAGTTCATCTGTGTGCACTTTTGGATTTTTAGGTACATGCAACGATATTCTTCATGAAGAAAGTCATCCTTTTCTCTTTCCATGCTTTTATTGGTGCATTAGAGTTGTACATAATGATGGGGTTTGCTGCTGTGTATTCATACATGCACATGATACAACAGTATAATTTGGCCAATATCACCTCCCCCTGTCCCACCTGGCCTCCCCCTGCCCTTGGTCCCTTTCCTCTGTTGATCTCCCTTTGGTTTTCATGAGATAAAGCCCCAACTTGTCTTTTCCTTTTTCCTCTCTAGTTTCCACATATTAAAGCAAACATATCACCCTTGACCTCCTGAGTTTGGCTTATTGTGCTTAACATTAACATGGTCTATCCATTGTCCTGCAAATGACATAATTTCATTCTTCTTTATATACACACTCCACTGTGTGTATATATGCCACATTTTCTTTATCTATTTATCCATTGATGGATACCTAGGCTCCCCAGGCTGGTTCCATAGTGAGGCTCTTGTGAATTGTGCTGCTAGAAACATATTGCTGTAGTTAAGATGACTTAAATTCTTCAGGATAAAAAACAAGCAGTGGTACAGCTGGGTCATATGGTGCTTCCATGCCTAGTCTTTTGAGGAAACTCCATACTGATTTCCATAGTGGTTGTACTAATTTGCACTCCCACCAAGACAGTAAAAGTATTCCTTTCATCTACATCCTCTTTGGCATCTATTATTGTTAGAATTCTTGATGACTGTTGTTCTGACGGGTGTGAGATGAAATCTCAGTGTAGTTTTGATTTTTTTTTTTCCATTCTCAATTTTTCTATCTTTTACTTACTTTCATGACTTAGGACCCAATGCTGGCATGATGTTTGCTGAAGACATCTTTTAATTTGTTGGAGAAATATTCTTTATTCCCAGCTGGCTGTAAGTTATTATGAAGGCATGTGACATTTCCAATGTCCATCTTTTACATCTCTTCAGATTTAATGACTTAGGGACCATATGAAAACAGAAGCCACACTATGAATTACAGCAGAGGGAGTGTGTGTGTGTGTGTGTGTGTGTGTGTGTGTGTGTGTGTGTGTGTGACTGGGGATAGAACCCAGGGGCACTTCATGACTGAGACACATCCCCAGCTCTTTCTATTTTTTATTTTGAGGCAAAGTCTCACTGAGTAGCTGAGCATTAGACGAAGTTGCTTCATCTGGTCTTGAACTTGTGACTTGTGATGCTCCTGCCTCCACCTCCCGATCACTGGGATTACAGGTGCCACTGAGCCTGGCTGTACATTCTCTTTCCCATCTGCCTCCACTCCCTTGCTGATCTCACTGCTGACTTAAGCACATTTGCAGGGGACCTTTTCCAGTTTCCTGTCTGGACAAGGCTCACACCCTCTGGGGACCTCAGGCTCATTCCAGCAGCATCGGTAGGCTTGGAGGGGGGTCAGCTGGTTCCCAGCCCCACCTCACCACCAACAGCACATGGCTCCCAGGTTCCCCTCTGGCGGGTGACCACAGCTCTCACTCACCCGCTGCCTTCCTGCAGGGCTTCCTCTGCCCCGCCCCACGCCATGTTCAGAGGACCCTGGACTGGTTCCTGCCCTGGCACATGCAGGATGCTGCCCCTGCTGCTGCTGCCCCTGCTCTGGACAGGTGAGTGGGCTGAGGAGGGGCCGGCCAGGGTGGGGGCTGGGCTGAGCTGAGCCTCCGTGTCCCCCAGGGTCCCTGCAGAGAGATCCAGGGTTCAAGATCCAGCTGCAGGAGTCGGTGACAGTGCAGGCTGGCCTGTGTGTCCTGGTGTCCTGCTCCTTCTCCTACCCCTGGACTGGGTGGAATCCCCCCAGGCACCTCTACATCTCCTGGTTCCGGGACGGAGAGGAGTCATACTATTATGATCCTGTGGCCACAAGCCACCCATCCAGAGATGTCAAAACAGAAACCAGGGGCCGATTCCACCTCCTCGGGGACGTCAGGGCCAACAACTGCTCTCTGAGCATCAGGGACGCCAGGTTGGAGGATACAGGACGCTACATCCTGAGAGCAGATATAGAACCAAACACAAGACATTTTTACAGAGATAAGAAGCTGGCTCTGCAGGTGACAGGTGGGTAGGGGCCCCAGCATGGGAGCTGGGCAGTGGAGACCCCTGTATTAGAACAGAGACGGGACATTAGGGCCACCCCTGCTCTGGCCTTGGGACTGGGGTGGTCAGAGGGGAATGGGACCTGAGGCCAGCTCAGGCCCTGAGGCACCAGTCCCTCGCAGGGTCCCCCTGGGCGTCCCTGTGTCTGGGGCCCAGGCGTCTCCCTCTCCCCTCCACAGTCCTGACAGAGAAGCCCGTCATCCACTTCTTGGAGCCTCTGGTGTCCGGTCACCCAACAAGCCTGAGATGCCACCTGCCAGGGTCCTGTGAAGGGGGAAGACCTCTCCTGTTCTCCTGGACGGGGGCCGTCACTAACTCCATGGACCCCAGGGCCCTCCAGTCCTCAGTGCTCAGCCTCACCCCTCGGCCCCAGGACCACAACACCAGCCTCACCTGTCGGGTGGAACTCCAAGGAGCCCAGGTGACCACGGAGAGAAGCGTCCAGCTCAATGTGTCCTGTGAGTGCAGGAGAGCCAGCCGGGTCCCCAGGGCCTTGTGAGTGGTGTGTGTGTGTGTGTGTGTGTGTGTGTGTGCAGGAGAGTGTGAGAAAGACAAGGACAACGCAAGACACCTCGTTTGTGGGGCTGAGCACTTGCAGTCCAGGTGGGAGTGGTCGGAAGGACAGCAGCCCACCTTCCCAGTGCCCGTGGCCCCTTGGGCACCTGTGTGGCCCACGCCCTTCCCGCTGCTCACTCTGAAGCAGGACGGTGTCTTTCCACCCAGACGCCCCTCAGAACCTCAGCATCCGAGCCTTCTTCAGAAACGGCACAGGTAGGAAAGAGCTTTCCAGTCTGCAGCTGAGACCACCTCAGGAGGAGGGGGAATGGAACCTAATGGAGTTGTACATGGGAGCAGGAAGGAGAGAATCACCCCGTCTCTGGGCACTCCACATTCACACACCAGCTTCTCTCAAATCACAAGCGTGTCTGGACCCTGCCCACCCCGTCCCTCCCATGGACCACTTCTTGCTATGGTCTCCAAGGCCAAACAGACCCGTGCCACCCCACCTCACCATGGCTCGGCTCTGTGGTCCTCCTGCCCCTGCTCAGCCTCCTGAGTCCTGGTCCTGCTGCACTGACTGAACCTATTTCCCAAGGCCACAGGGTTCTCTGATTTCTCTGCCACACAGTCCAGACACATCCCTGTGAGACGCTGAGCCTCCTCTGAAGACATGAAGCCCAGGGTCTTTTGACCAAAGTCCCTTTAAGAACAAACAAGGATTTGAGCCAGGATGGGCCAAGGGAGGGTGGAGTACCAGTCAGACCCTGGTGGGACTGTGGCCCCTCCAGTGAGTCTCCTCTCTCTCTCTCTCCCTCCCTGACCCCCTCCCTCTCTCTCTCTCCCTCCCTGACACCCCCACCCCTCTCTCTCTCTCTCTCTCTCTCTCTCTCTCTCTCTCTCTTTCTCTCTCTCTGCAATCTCTTTGCATCTCTCTCCCCAAAGCTCTCCTGGAAGGCCAGGCCCTGCTGCTGTGCTGCTCTGCAGACAGCAACCCTGCTGCACAGCTGAGCTGGTTTCGGGGGCCTCTTACCCAGAATGCCTCCCGCATCTCTGATACGGGGAACCTGGACCTGTCTAGAGTAGGAACTGCAGAAGGAGAAGCCTTTACCTGCCAAGCTCAGAATGCACTGGGCTCCCAAAATGTCTCTGTGCGCCTCCCCTGTGAGTTTGGGGACCCTGAGGTCTGGACATCTGGGTTTTGGAGGAGGAGCACCTGCTGACCCTTCTCTCGCTCTCCACAGACCCCCCGCGGCTGCTGGGACCCTCCTGCTCCTGGGAGGCCCGGGCTCTGCGCTGCAGCTGCTCCTCCCGCGCCTGGCCCGCCCCCTCCCTGCACTGGCGGCTGGGGGAGGGGCTGCTGGAGGGGAACAGCAGCAATGCCTCCCTCAGGGTCACCTCCAGCTCCGCGGGGCCCTGGGCCAACAGCTCCCTGAGCCTCCATGAGGGGGTCAGCTCTGGCCTCAGGCTCAGCTGCGAGGCCCAGAATGCCCACGGCACCCAGAGCGTCACTGTCCTGCTGCTGCCAGGTCAGGGGGCCTGTTGTGGAGGGAGACAGGGTGTCTGAGGGGAGGCACATGGATCTCACAGGGACGGATGAGAGGGGAGGGGAAGGTCTGGAAGAAGCTGGTGGGAGTCCTGGGTCCTCCACTTCCTGACTGAGCAGGGCTCTGAGCAGCTTCCCCCAAAAAGGTCCCCTGGACCCTTCTTTTCTGCAGGAAAGTCCAGGGCAGGAGTGGCTCTTGCAGCCCTGGGAGGTGCTGGCGCAGGGGCCTTGCTCTCTCTCTGTCTGTGCCTCATCCTCTTTTGCATGTAAGTTTGGTCCCGGAATTCAGGATCTTTAAGATGCAGAGTAGGCATCCAACCATTAGGATGGAAATAAAGATCTCAGTCCCCACAGCCCTGCCATTTCATGGCGTGCCCTGAGCTCATGCACGTGTCTGTCAGGGAGCAGGCCAGCTCCTTTGGGGGGTTGGGTAAGGCATCATCCAACAGGTTTCCACAGGGGGTGTTAACGGATGGGCTTAGAGCAGGTGAACGTGAGCTCCAGGGGGTCACACGGTGGCATCTATGCGTCCCTGCAGGGAGTCGGGCACGGGGACACTCAGGAGGGCTGTCTGTAGCTGTGGTCTCCAGGAGGAAGGTGCATGAGGCGACTGTCTGGGTGGATCACACCGAGGTACTGGGAGGAGGTAGAGAACTAGAAACTGGGGAGCCCCGCTTCTGGCATAAGGATGAGTGGGTGCTGAGGCCACATGAGATCACAAGAATCCTCTAGGAAAGGACAGGGAGGTATGGGGCCACTGGACCCCAGAAATGCCACGCTTAGTGGATCCAGCGGGCCTTTGTTCTTCTTCCTAACAGCTTTATTGATACACACCCATGCACTTGCGATCCCTGCACCCAAGGTGTGCAGTGCCAAGGCTTGGAGCGTTTACAGAAGCACTCGGGTGCCCGTCCCCACCATCAATTTCAGAACGTTTTTAGGAGCCCAAGTGAAAAAGTATTCCTGCTCCCTCCCGCCTCACACCCCCATTTCTCCTCCGGCCCTCACCGCTTCTGTCCTGCTAGACTTGCCTCTTCTGAACACCCCATGCAGGTGAAATCCTGCTGTTGGCAGTCCTGAGTCTGGATTCCCTCACTTCGCATAGTGTGGTCAGGGTTTGCCCGCATTGTGGGGTGGGTCAGAGCTCTGTCCCCGATTCTGAACGGCATTGCAAGGCGGGCTGGAGCTGTTGCTTAGTACAGGAACCCTTGCCTAGCATGCTGGGGGCACTGGTTTGACCCCCAGCACTGAATAAAAAAGGCTTCCTCCAAAGGGCACCATGTTCACTGTGTGGATGACACATTCGGGTATTGATGGACATTTGGGTTGCATCCACTTCTTGGCCATTATGAATAACACTTCTATGATCATTTACGTGCAAGTTTTTGTGTATGAAAGGGGCCTTCATGGATGGAAATGCAGTCTCAGGCCACCTTAGACACATCCCTGGGTGTGCACGGGATGGAGTCCTCTCCCACAGCCAGGCCTCTGGGTTAGCTGGGTCCGCCATCCTAACGGAGGGCAGAGGCAGCCTGCCCACCCGTGCTGGAGCTGGTCTGTCTGCAGCGCACTGGTTTCTTTTCTCAGAGTGAAGACCTACAGGAAGCACAGGTCTGGGAAACCAGAGGTCATGGACGACAAGGACCCTGTCATGGGCACAGTCCCCTGGGTGAGTGATGTGGTGTCTGGTCATGTGTGGGAGAGGGCAGGGCCCTGTGCATGTCCACACTGAGGTCTTCAGCATTTCCCAAACCTGCCCCTCCCTGGGGACCTGGGCAGATACCCGGGAGTTGCCCTCTCTCCTGTTCTCCCCCTTCATCTCCCAGAGTCAATAAACTCTGTGTCTGCCCCGTCTTCTAAGTAAAGCCGAGGGGCCCACTGCTCCCTCCGCCTACCTCACCTTCTCGCCTCCCATCCTCTTCAAGGCTCTTACTTCCCAGCTAACCTGGAGCCCCAGAGCTGCTGCCCCACTGCTGGGAGAAGCAGGCCCACACTCCCGGCCCATCATCTGATGGCCAGCCCCCTCTGTTTCCTGTCCTCTGGTCCAGCCACCCTGGCCTTCTCACTGTCTGCACACAGAGACACCTGCCTCCAGCTCCAGCCTCCGCATGAACAGCTCCTTCTGCCTGGAAGGCCCTCTCCTCCCCCTTTCCACCAGGCCACCTGGTCTGACCCCCCAGCTCTAACCTCCCCCTCCGGGAAAACCATCATCTCCACCCTGCTGCAGGCATCCCTCCCTCCCTCCTCCGGTCCCCACAATCCTGCAGGCATCCCTGTCCTGAGGGGCTCAGAAAATCCATCTCCACCTGTCTCCACCCTCTCATTGTATTTGCGTGGTTCTTGAGGACCAGGGCTGGGTCTTCCTCAGCCCTGTAACTTCTTTCACCCTGTTCCTGTCTAGCATGTTCCCCTTTTATAAACCAGGTCATGTTACCCTTGGGAACTGCCCAAGGTGCTCCGCCCCTGATCGAGCACTTACCCCAGGAACAAGCATCGTTCACTGTTATCCTCTTGTTTTTATTCGCAATACAGAAACAACAGTGAGCCTACAGTCCAACCTAAGACCCCAGGCACAGGCGATGACTTGCCTCTTACCCCTGCCTGTGTGGCTCCCTGGTCCCTCCCCGCAGTGCCGCTATTCTGAATCTCCTCTTCCTCGTGCTCACATGTTCAGCAGTTTTGCTTCTGAACCTACAAAGGGCGCCATGTTCTACTCGTTCTTCTTGGACTTGCTTTGTGGACTCCAGATCACCCTGATGATTCAGACATATTGTTGAGCAGAACTGTGGTTTATTCTTTTCCCTACCGTGCAATATTTTGTTTTGTGATTCTGCCCATTATCTAAGCTTGGACAGATGGACATTTGGGTTGTTTCCAGATTCAGAGAGTTTCTTTAGCATCGTGGGAATTTAATGGCTGGGTCACAGGGTACATGGAGGTCCACCTTTAAGAGATTGTGACAAGCACTTTTCCAAAGCATCGGTGTCCAGGTACACTCCCACCCATGTCTGTGACACCTGGTACCTCCAGTCTTCGCAGCTTGGTTTTACCAGTTGTCTCGATGTTTCCCCCTCTCACTCTCTCACTGGGGTGTTGATTTGCATTTCTTTGGTTACCAAGAGGATGAACCTCTCCACGATTCCCCTGGCATGTGCACCTTCTCTGTGCAATGCCTGTCACATCAGGAGCTCATTTCTTTACTGGGTGTTTGCTCTTTTCATGTTGCACTTGGATTTGTTTGGGGGGGCTTCATATATTTATAGACTTATTTTTTCCTAGAACTATGTATCTCCCAGTGAGTAGCTCGTCTTTACTTTTCCCAAGGTGACCTTGGATGAATGCAAGTTCTTAATTGTAATATGATCATATTCACAGATCATCTCTACTCCACTGAGTGCCTTTTAAGAAAATCTTTCCCATCCTAAGATTGGAAGGATGGTTGGGTAGAGTTTATACTAAATTTTTATATTTTGCTTTTCACTTTTAAGTACTCAGTTCACCTGGGGTTGCTGTCTGTGTGTGGTGTGCAGTGTGCACCCATAGGTACCTCCTGCATTGACACACCATGTCACTCTGTCATATATCCGCATACTGCGTGTGTGGGGGCCCCTTCTGTGGCCTCTGCTCTAAAGCAATGACCAAGGTCACTGTCTCTGAGCCAGAACTGTCTAAGAGTAAACAGTACCTATGCACTCAGAAAGGTCCTGAGGACCTCCTCCTCAGTCTCCTTCCATAAACAGTCTTGGCTATTCTTGGTCCTTTGTTTTTCATTTAAATATTAGAATCCATTTGTCAAGTTCTAAAAAAGACTCCTGTGGGTGTTTTAATTGGAGTTACATTGAGCCTGTTTGTCCACTGGGGAAGAATTTGCTTACGTATGAATTCAAGTCTTCTCATCCACAGAAGTACATCTATCTTAAATCTTTAGGTGTTTTCAAGAAGGATGTAGGATTTCTCCACACAGGGCTTGTGCATCTTTTGTTGCTTTTCGTCCTAAATACTGCCTAGGGTTGCTCTTGTGATAGCTGTCTTTTTAAAAGTGTATTTTTTAAATTTCTTATTGTTGAAAACATGAATGAGAGCATATTTTTAATGTGAGGGGATTTTCCAATTAAAAATATCACAGGTCAGACTTAAATGTCATTTAGGGTCTTATTGCTTTGGTAGTTGAAGAATTCTTAGGTCTTTTTCATGAGCCTGCTGATCTGTTAATGATTGGTGGGTTGGTTGGTTGGTAGCAGTGCTGGGGATTGAACCCAAGACCTCGTGCTTCACTAGCGCTCTGCCCCTGAGCCACACCGCCAGCCCTTTTTATTTTTAACTTTGAGACAGGGTCTCGCTGAGTTCCTGAGCCTGGCTTTGAACTTGCAGTCCTCCCACCTCGGTGTTTCAGTCAGTTTTTTCGCTGCTGTGACCGAAAGACAAGAACAATTTCAGGAGGAAAAGTTTATTTGGGGCTCACGGTTTCAGAGGTCTCAGTCCATAGACAGCTGGGACCACAGGCGTGCGCTACCTCACCAGTTAGAGAAAGAGCTGACACCTCAACGTCCAGGGCTATCCTTAACTGTCATGATTTGCTGAGTCAAAGCCACTGAATTTGATGCGAATGTGATGCGATTTTCTTCAGGAATCAGCTCATCTTCTGGGCTTCCTCTCCTATGCCCTGTTGGCGTATTTTTCTTCTAAGAGATTTCAACAGCTGACCCACTTTTCTGAATACTCACTTTCAGGGGAAGTGAACACACAGACTAGCTTCCTGCAGCAACGGAAGCCGCACCACCTCTCAGACCACACAGGAGGGTCCCGAGGACCCTTTGAACGGCAGACAGAGGTGTTTCATTTCCTCGCTGTCTGTCAACACAGAGCTTCTGCTTTTTCTTTGCAACACTGGTGGAGTAGACTGCTTCTGGGGGCTCCCGTTGGGTCTTCTCTGTGCCTGCATCTCTTCACAGAGACACCCACCTCCCCTGGGTGCCGTGTCCAGGTGCCGAGAACCAGTTCCGTTCTCTAAGCCAATGCAGCAAGTGAACTCAAATTGCTAATTTGTTGTGGCGGTGGTGTTTAGTTTAGTTTAGTTTTTTTTTTTTTCTGTGCCAGGGATGGAACCCGAGGCCTTGCACATGGTAGGCACGGGCTCTCCCACTGAGCCACTTCCCTAGCTCAAATTACATTTTAAATTGATCTTGTATCCTTTTGATTTGGTAAGCTATCCTATTAATGAAATAATTTGTATATAGAAATTGAGTTATTTTTTAAGAATTTTTAAATCCTCAGGTACTGGTTTTGGGTATTTGAATCCTTTGGGATTTTGAATTAGATGCTTTTATCAGCTGCAAAATTAGACCTGCTTATTTTTTTATGTCCTAAGCAACTTTGTTCCCTTTCCTTATCCTAATGCATTGGTTGAGACTCCAGTCAAAGTCAGGTAGAAGTGTGACCCTGGGCATCTTTGGTTTTAAATATTTTTTTAGGTGTTGATAGAATTTTATTTTATTTGTGTATTTATATGTGGTGCTGAGAATCAAATCCAGAGCTTCACACTTGCTAGGCAAGCACTCTACACCAAGCCACAACTCCAGCCCCTTTATCATAAATCTCTATTGAACTTTTCAAATATATCTACTAATAGAATTTTTCCCTCTTTAATCTATTACCATTATTAATGAAAATTAATTTGTTGCTGTACTGGGGATTGAGTCCAGGGTCTTGCTCATGCTAAGCAAGTACTCTACACTCTCCTATCGAAGATTTTCTAAGATGAAATGCCTCTAGCTTTCCTGGAAGGACGCACTGTCCGTGGTGTGTAGTTTTTGATGACCTTGTAGATTCAGTAGGATGATCTCTCCCTTAGTGTCTTTGCCTCTCTAGAGATCAACAGACCCATCACTTACTTTCTTCTGTTGACTCTGGACATTGAGACGATGTTGAGGAACTGAAGAAAACTGCTTTATCCATCTGGAAGAGAGTGCATAAATTTGGGACAGCCCATTTCTTGACAGGGTGATAGATGCCAGGGGCTTGGAGTTGTCTCCTTAGGCAGTTTTCCAGTCTTTTTCTGTGTTGTTCAGTGAGCTTTTTCCTGGGGACTTGTTAATTTCTGACAAAGGTCATGGGTGCATTCGCTTGTCCTTACGCTAATTTAGGGAGTTCAGTACTCAGTGACTCCTCTCTTTTTCTTTAGATAAAGCTCACCGTCTGCCTATTTTATTATCAGTTAAGCGCCGGCCTTTGGGATGGTTGACTTTCTCACTGTCCTTTGTTTCCTACCTCGGCACCTGCCTTCTGCTTGCCTTGGTTCATTCTGATGCGCTTCACTAATTTTTAAGCTGCATACTTCGCTTATTAATTTATAGCTCTTTCTTTTTGATGAAAGTAGTTATGGATGTATTTTTCTCAAAACACCACTTTCCCTCCATTCCACAAGCTCTGGTACGTTATTTTAATATCATTCAGTTCCAGGTACTGTTAAAAGCCCACCAAGATTTCTTCTTTGAATCTTAGATTATTTAATATTTTAAAAAATTCCAAATGTATGGAGACTTTTTAAACATCTTTCTGTAAAAGAGCCTGCCTAGTTGCTTTCTGGCAAAAATGCATGGTCTTTATGATACCTAATTTAAAAACGTGTTCAGGCTTGATCTGTGACCTGTACCTAATGAAGTACTATAATGTTTCCCATGTGCTTAAGAATATGCATATTTTTATTTCTTAAATTCTAGATAAGTTCCTGGGCCAGTGCATTGATGGTAATGTTCAAATCCAGATCTTTACTGACAAATTTCCCTGATCTGTCAATACTCGGGAGACATGTCTTAAAATCTTAGATGATGATAATATATTTGTCAATTCCTCTCTGCAGAAACATGTGTTTCTTATATCTAGTGTGCTTTTAATTAAAACCATTTATTTTAGAAGCATCAAGTCTCAGTGTACTGAACATCGGATCACACAGGGTGGTCCTTTCTGTCTATATCGATACTTTTTGCTTTAAAATTTATTTGGTTGGACCTTAATACAGCTATGCAAATTTGTGATGGGTTAGAAGGATCCTCATTTCTCCCAACATGTTACATATTATGCTTTAGCTGTGGTTTTTGTAAACCAGTGTAAGCAGTTGTGTAGGAATGTGATTGACACTCTCTTGCATGTATCCAGTCGGTGTTTACTGTGGTCATCGACATGTGAGGATTTCTTCCTACTGTTTCGCCTTTTATTTTCACTTGGTTCTACCTCTCTAATATTTTCCCCTTCTTTCTTAAAAATCAATGCCTCTGTCTCACACCTAACACTTTTGGTTATTCGTTCTTCCTTCTTCTCTCTAAAATGTCGGTATTTCCTATAGATCTAAATTTTCATTCTGGATTATTAAGAACATACTTATGACACTTCCATTCCTTTTTCTGGAAAATATGCAGCTACACGTTTTACCAAGGTATTTTGCACCTTTATCTCCTGTACTTATCACAGGATATCCTGGGGTTGTCCTCCACCTTCTCTTACTTCTTCCTCCCAATGTGGCTTCCGTCTGGGTTTCCCTGTGCTGAAGCTTCTGAGTGGTTGTGTGTCTGAAAACATTTTTATGGCCCTACATTTGCATTTCTTTGCCGGGAGCCAGCCCCAGCAACTCAGTTCCCAAAGGATGGGTCGAGTCTGGGCAGAGGAACAAAAGGAACCCCTGGAGCAACTTGAAGCAAGTACTGCTCAGATTTATTTTAGCTCTTCTTTTATAGTATTATTAAGCAAAGCAGGATTAACAAGATCCAAGTTATAGAGAAATTACCACAAGATTCGTCATTAACCACACTTTCCAGCAGGCGTCTAACACATAGTGGGTACATTAAGGTCAACTTTCTATATTTACTTAAAGTTACTCACATAAGCAAATTACAGGGAAAGGTATTTTCCTCTTTTCATCCCACTGGCCTTTCTTTGCCCTTTGGTGTCAGACCTATTGTCAGCATAAAGACTCTATTTTGTTTTAAGCTAATTTTACTGAACTGCTAAGCAAAACATGCACTAATCTTTAGCTCATATTATTATGGTTTTGATTTTACCTTAAAGGTCTACTCTGTTACCTAAATGAGCTCAGTTAGACTACGGTTATTTACTGCAACAAGCAGTGTGAGTGCTTCATTTTTATCCTAATATTCTTTACGTTATTGATTTGTCCTCCACCTACTGTAATAACATGTGAGACTTAAGCCAGCGTAAACCACTCATAACCAGTTAACATACGATGATCTTAAGATAATGTTTTTCTAGTTGTTTGCATATGCTGTTTATTTGTTCTTTGGTCCTACATTTCCAGAGTGGCCCTTGACGTCCAAACCTTTGAAGGAAGGACAAATATTGGACATTTGTCCATTTACCATAAATATTAACTATTCATTCACCATTTTCATTGTACAGTGCTGTATAGGGAGGAGGTGGATCTGTGGGAAGGGGTCCTTATACTTATTCACTTGTTTCCTTCTAGGTGGGTTCCACAAACGTCCCCCAATCTTGTAAGCTAAGTAGGGTGGTACTAGTACTGTGGGGACAACAAGTCTCCTGTTCTGTTTGTTAGGCTGTTTACTGGTAAAGTATTACCTGGGGCAGGTGTGGTCAGCACAGGAGCAAGCAATTCCTGTAACTGTAGTTTTCTGAAGAACTCCTCAAACTCTGAACTTTTAAACTTATGTGTGATATTGGTACATTTTTGAAAGCATTCCTCACCCTCTCCCAACTCCGCAGACTCATTGAGACTAAATTCTTATCGCAACAATCCAGGGAATCTGATTTGCAGTTGCATAGTTATAAGTATGATAATTACCAGAAATCACCCAATTCCTAGGAGAGATGACAGTGGCAGCCTGGAATGGTGGCCTTGCCAAGCGCTTCCCCAGGCTGGGACCTGGTCAAGCAGCATGGTGGAAACAGTCCCTGCTGTTTCTTTTGTCAGGATAGGAACTCCAGGATCTGATGTCCCAGACTTCCCTTTGAGGTGTTTCCCCCAATTTGGTCTGGGGTTTTGGGGGGAATGGGCTCAACCCCAGCTCCCAGGGGGACCCAGGGGCCTGGTTGGGCCCCAGGCCTCCCTGTGACCTGCGTCCTGGTGGACTGCTGAAGGCCCCAGGCCTCCCTGTGACCCCCCGTCCCCGCGGGTGCTCTCAGGCTCCCCTCTGACCCGCGTCCCGTTCATTCCTACCAAGACCTCCACTGTGGGCAGCAGCGCTGGCCTGGGGAGTCAGGTTCGGGTGTGGGGTCAAGACGCAGAGGAGCAGCGGTGCTCCAGGCCGAGAGGAGAGCGCAGGGCCGACAGGCAGGCAGGAGGGGCGGTGCAGGCTGCCTCCACCTGGACCCGCGCGGGACCTGCAGGCCTCCGCCTGCCCAGTCCAGGGTGTCGCAGAAGCGGACTTCCCCCGGGGACCTAACCCGGAGTCTACAGCGAGCAAACGGGAGGGCTCCGTGAAGTCGCGGGCGCCCGGTCTCTGTGTGGGAAGCGAGCCAGGCAACGTGGAAGCCTACAGACCCCACCTTGCCGCCTCTGCATCCTGCGTGCCTCCCTTCTCCCCTTAGGGTCCCAGGCAGAAATCCCGGCCAGACAGCTCCGGGGAGCACGCCTGTCCTGCTGGGGGCGCCGCTCTCCCGGGCGAGCTGCAAGAGCTCCATTACGCCTCGCTCAGCTTCCCCGGGAAAGAGCCTCCTCCTGGGCGCGAGGCCACCAGCAGCACCGAGTACTCGGAGATCAAGACCAGCAAGTGAGGACTCACCGGAGCCCAGGCCTGGCGGGAGGTAAGGAGAAGTCATGCTGAAGCATGAGGTATTTCCACATTAATACCAAAGCCTGTCCCGGGTGGAGCAGAGAGAGGGCCCTGACTGCAGTAGACACTTGTGCCCAAACCAGCTCCAGCGCCTTCTGGGGCATTGTTATCAGGAAAGTCACCTCATCTCTGTCCTTACTTCCCATTCTGTGACTCAGACAAACCAAGACGTGAAGTCAAAACAAACGTGTGTGCTTCCTGCTTCCTCCAACAGAAGGTGCCTGCTGGCAAGTTCTCCTGAGGCTGGGGACCAGGGGCAGGGAACAGGCCGGCAGCTCACGGAAGCCCCCAGGAAAGACCAGCCCTCCACCCGGTGCTTGGTTCATGCTGTGAGGCCAGCTATGCTCTCCAGGGTCATCTTTTCACCCCACCTGTCTGTCAAGGCCTCCAGCATACCTCTTCCCCTCGGGTCCCTGGGTTCCTCCTCGGGACCCAGAGGGCTCTGCACAGCCTAAGAGCCAAGGCTGACTTCCTTTGTGGCTCCCTGGCATCAGACAGCCGGTCACAGGCCTCTCCTTCCTCTGGTGCTACATGGTTTCCCTGTGGTCCCCACCTTTCCCTGGACCCTCCATGCTGGTTCATACCACTGGCTTTGCAGCTGCTGCCCCTCCTCCTGGAAGCCATACCCCTTGGCTTTCATCTGGCTCATGCCTTCCTGCGCTCCAGGCGAGTCCTTGGGTGGATCCTTGGGCAGGTGGACTGAAGGCAGAAAACATACACGCCCTTCTCTAAAGCCAAACTCATTTCGTTTTTTACATGCTAAGACAAAAACAGCGACAGGTTTTCTAGCAGCACCCAAACCTAAATAAACAACAACCATGTTATTTCCAAAATTTACAGTGGCTGTGAGGAAAGGCGTGGGCAAGTGCCCTGTGGCACGGAGAGGGCACTGATTCCCACTGTCCACTACCCAGACCCCGTTTCAGCACCGCAAGGGAACTGTGACTGTGGTTCTGTTGATGACAGGCTTCATCATTCTGATCAAACCTTGTGCTGAAAATAATAAAATCCTTTGGAAGAAGAACGAGTAGGAAAAGATTCCTGACCTTGAAAGCATGGAACACCTGAAAGGAAAATGGGAACTTGCCAGGCCAAACTTTTGGGGAAAGCAGGAAACCAAGGAACTAGGAGGAATCTGTAAGGATGACATGACAGAATTCCCAAGGATATCTGTCCACACTGAGAATGAGTTTGGGTTCTCTGGTCTTGCACGTGGCCCTGAAATAAAAGTCAAAACTCTGGCTCTGCCGGGATGGGAAGTTGCATAGGGGGACATCCATGCACTGAGTTCAGACCAGAGTCGGGGCAAGCCCAAAGACAGAAAAAAGACAGTTTGTCCTCAAAAGAAAAGCAGTTTAATTGACAGCTGAATTATCAGTGGCAACTGTGGAAGGCAGAAAAAAGAAAATACCCTCTAACATCAATGCATAGCATATGTTCAGGAGAAATCACTCCAATGAGAAAATAATAAAGACCTCTCGGAGCAAATAAATGGGCAAGTTTATCATCTGTAGAATAAAAATGAAAGATTGTTTTAGAATTCCCAAGAATGATAACAGTCAGACACAAAGGGGAATAAGTAGATTTTATATTTCTACTATCCACATATTATGCAGGAGAAAGAAGTCTTTACTTACTAAAGACTTTGATAAGTTAATTGCTCCTGATGTGATTTTCATGGCAATGACTCAAGGAACAGGATCATAATGTGTAACTTACAGTGTAGCAGTAGTTAACAGTGATCTGTAAAAATTTAGTAAACCAGAAGAAAGTAAGAATGGGCATCATGTAATGTGGAATTAGTGGTCCATATGGAAAACAAAATATAGCTGTGGGTGTTTATGCCAAATGTAACTGGATAAATGCTTCAGTTAAAGACAGAGTCAGCTTGGGTTAATATCCCAGCTACAGGAGCTCCTCAGGTCATGATGGGGTGCACACAATGCCCTTGACCCCAGGATGGCACAGCTCAGGAGCTCAGCACACTGTCACCGATCACTCATTTACCCTGATAATGGTGGCCTTGCTGGGAGCTGAACCCAGGGCCTTGTGCAGGCTAAGCAAACACTCTTCCACTGAGCAGTATCCCCAGCCCTGCTTTGCACCATTGTAAAGTCAAAAAATCATAAGTCAAATCACACAAAGTCAGGGTGGGTCTGTATAAGGTCTTTGCCATGCACACGCCTAACGTAGAACACCAGAGAATGACCAGAGAATGCCAAAGAGCAGAAGGGGACAAACTGTGCATGATGCCAACTCTGAGGAAACGAGAACCTGTGCCGTCCTTTAGGTAATACCAAATGCACACCACCACGCTCTGCGTCTGTCGAGAACTTTAAAGCACCCATTCTTATTCAAGAATATATACACAAGGGCTGGGGGAATAGCTCAGCGGGTAGAGTGCTTGCCTCGAAAGCACAAGGCCCTGAGTTTGATCCCCAGTACCGAAAAAAAAAAAATCTAAGAATATATACACAAGCATTATGCTTATAGTCAAAGGCAGGAAATGAGACGATCCCAAGTGTCAACAGAGGGGTCATTCATGAAGAGGAAAGTCCCAACGTGATTTCATGTGCTACTTCTGGGACTGAGAGACAATTACACAATGCAAGTTTTCGTAATGAAAATATTACAAATGGATAATATTTCATTATTTTGTAATGAAAATATTACAGACGGGAAATACCTGGTGTTCTGGTAGTCAACTTTTGTTGAAGATTTTGAGGAGAAATTGTTTCTTAACAGAAACATGGCCCAATGATAAGAAGCTTGACAGATTTGACAATACTGAAGCTGGAAGAGTTTTGTCAAAGGATATTGGAGACAAACTTAGGGTCTCCAAAGTATAAAACCGACCAGAGATGACTGGGTTGTGGGGGTGCAGGGAGAGTTCCTGCCAGTTAGCAAGACTGACCTGATGGAAGGCCAGGGCCTCAGCAGGGCCTGGCATATCCTGAAATGGCAAGGGGAGGTAGGGCCAGGGCTGGGTGAATGCTGAAAGGGATGCTGGCGGAAATGGGGTCCAGGTCCCCAGAGCCCCTGCCCACCTCACAGCAGCCCCAGGGTGGCTCCGGGCAAGAGGAGGAAACGGAGGCTGCAGGACTTGCTGGGTTCACTCTGCAGTTAAGGCCGAGTCCCCTTTCCAGCCAAAGCAGAGCTCAACGTTGATCGATGGGTGCCTCTCCCAAACGTAGCCTGTTCCATGAGGCACACTCCTGCGCTGCCGGCTGCAGCGAGGACACACTCACGTACCCACAGCTCACACTGCTGCCAACCCAAAACAGGCAGCAGGTGCACTTCACCAGAACTCCCGTTATCGCACCGACCTCGGCACGTTCTTTCTGCTTAAACTCAGCTTATCCCCCAGTCTCCTGCTTCCTCTCTCCCTCTTTCTGCCGGTCACGTTGAAATTCTGATTCTTGGTGGCATTCTGGCCAGCTTGGTAGCTCCTCTGAGGCCCACAGAACTTCACTGGGGCTCTCCCAGGGTGATCACTCCTTGCCAACAGTAAACGGGTTGAGGATCCTCTGGAAGCAGCGCATCCTGAACTAGGAGGAAGGTGGTGCGGGAGCTGGTCTTGGAGGCATGACCTCGGCCAAATTTTTGTAACAAAAATATACGCCGCTCCGGTGGGCAGCTCCGGTGCTACCGTCTGAGGTCTAACCTCTTGAATGAAACCTTCCCAAGGCGTGTCTTCTGCCCCCTGGTTTCTTTGGGGATCCCGTGTTTGGTACTGGGTTCAGGAGCACTCTCTGTGGTGCCAGGTGGGCCTGGGTTGCAATCCCAGCCCCCAAATGTCAGCGATGATGTGAGACCCTGTATGGCCACTCCTCTTGTAGAGCCTCGGTTTCCCACTCTATCAGATGAGAATTATCAACCGACCCCTCAGCTTGGCGGTGAGGGTGAAATGAAGCCCAGTGTGGGAAGGCAGGCGGGGTCTGGCACTCGGGGAGAGCCAGCAAACCCCCAGCTCCCTCCTGGTCTCGTGTGCGAGGGGAGATCCAGGCACACTCCACATGTGATCTTCAGAATTCCTTCCTCTGCCCTGCCTCCTCACCAGGCTGTCACCAGTGCAGAGGAAGAAACATAGGGCAACGCGACGGGTTTGAGGGTAAGCACAGGGAGGCGCCCAGCCTGCTCCTGTTTCTTCCCCTGGATCCTGCTTTCCAAGAGGGACCCGGCCTTCCTGAAGCCCCTCTGACCTGGGCCTCCTGCAGGCCTGGGACTCAGGACCTGGTGCCTGAGGACTGGGGCAGCTGGCAAGAATGGGCAGTTTCCTGGATTCAGAGCCCGGCGGTGCTCAGGACCACGGACAGCGCCAACCCTGCGGCTGGGTGTGCCCCAGCAGGCCCTGGGGGATGGAGCGCCCCCTGCAGATATAGCTCTGGCCTTTCTCAGAGGCAGAGGGAAGTGGGTTGGAAAACGGGGTAGGTGACATTCTGTCTTGCAGGGCACTTGTGCTGGTAAGGGTGTCCAAACTTCTCCTCAGCCTCCCCTCTGAAAGCATGCTAGGGAAGAGAGGACTTAGCTTCAGAGAGGCAACTCATTTCTCACACGGCACAAGGTTCCTTACCTCTCAGGACTGACTCTACCTCTCCACAAAAACCGCTGTCAGGTTCCTCCCCTCCTCCCCTCACTTTCCAGTGGGTTAGAATTTTGCTTTTGATTTTAACTCCCTTCCTTGTACTGTGAGAGAGCTCTGGACAACACTATCTTTTGAACAGCAACAACAGAACATTATTTGTGGCCCTATTTCATGCCTGGCTCTATGTCAAGTCCTGATTTAGCTCACATGAAAGAATGAAGTATGGGGAGACTAGTTGGAAATATGTATTTTAGCTCAAGAGTTGTAGAAATCATTTCTAATCTCTTCATTCAATATGAACAGTAAATAGACTGGAAAAATGACCCTGTGGCCTCAGTGGACCATGGGATGGAAAAAGTTGTCATGAGGGGACAGAGAAGACCCAGAAACTCCGGGGGAAGTGGTGGTGTGGTAAAGAGAGGAGATTTGATAGATACCATGAAGAGGGAGGCCTGTGGGGATGGAGGGATTATTTAGAAGTCAAAACTCATTCTGAAGGTGTGAGTGTAGGGCTCATGGGAAACCTGAGAATGGACTGAAAACGCCAGCAAGCCCAGCTGCATTCTGAGCTCAAACTGACACGGAAAAACACAGTGTCACACCCATGTCCGCAGCTTGACCCAGGACCCTGGTTCTCAGTGACAGTTTCTGACCATGGAGGAAACCATCTCAGAGAGTCTGAATTCGTCATCCTTTCTGGAAGCTTCTGGGGTGGCCAGACCTGGGCTGAGGGCCAGAAGAAAGAGCAGACTCAGTTCAGGTGGGTTTCCACCTCCAGACCCTCCTGCTCTGAGAGACGCGCCAGTAATTCCAAGTGGGAGGGGGAGGCAGGAATGGCGCCCTCCTTTCTGAGGGGAGTGGAGATGGATACCTGGGAAGCCACATGGGACTGGCTGTGGATGGAAGGAGCCCTGGTCAGCGGCCACTGGACCCGCAGTGAGAGGAGCTCGGTTTCATTTCCCGGGAAGTCCTGGGGCTGCCCTGATGGAGGGGCTTGGGGAGCCCAGTCCAGAAAGTGTCTCCAGCTGCCTGCTTCTCCCACATCTGCTGGGGGCTCCAGACAGAGGGGGCTGATGGGGTAACATTGGGAGTCCCGGACATGCCCACTGCAAGCTCAGGATGCTGCTGCTTCCGCTGGGTGAGTGTCCAGGGGAGAGAGGGCTGCCACGGTGCCACTGACCTCACGCAGGGCCTCCAGGCTCCGTGTCGGGGTGCGACGTGGAGACACGTGCAGGCAGGAGCTGCCGTGTGAGAAGGGCAGATCCAGGGAGGACCCAGTGCCTGTGTTTCCTCAGGCTCCGACCTTCCTCACTCCCAAAATTTATTTTTATTCCAGAATCATCTCTACCTTTTGAACTGTGGAAGGGACCATCAAATACCACGACCCTCTTATACCCTCATACAATCAGGTCAATGTGCAGCAAGAAAACCAAGACCCTGGGCCAATTCCACCTCCTTAGGGACCTGCAGACCAAGCTCCCTGAGCCACAGGCATGGCAGTTCACGTTTGCAGATTCTGGGAAGAGCCATCTCACCCCAATGCTCCAGTGGCTGTACACGGCAGAGTTCAGTGTCAAAGAAGGCCAGGACCAGCCACCTCCCCTGAGACCTCTGGACCAGCACCTGCCTGCCCCTGAGCACAAGAGACTGCTGACTCCCCTACTGGGTGACCTTCACCAGAGCTGGTGACGCCACAGAGTAAATGTTCTGTGGTGCAGCTCTTAGGTCAGGGACAGGTCAGCTGGCCATGGGACAAAGAAGCCTACAGGGGAATCCCTTAGTAGGCCGCATCCTAGAACTGTAGGGACAGAGGCACCAGAGCAGAAGGTGCAGCAAATTCTCTAGTTCAGGTGACAAGATTCTGACATGGCTTTCCAGGTCATTTCAAACCAACCTTCTTTGTGGAAAAGAAAACAAACAGCCAAAAAGTAGAAAAGCTGGATACAATATTTCCAATATTTGGAGTCAATGGAGAGAAAAAGTTCACAGTAAAGATCTGAGAGAAGTGGGAACTCAAGTATCTGGACATAGTTTGTTCCTCAAGCAGCTTGGGAGGCTGAGGCAGGAGGATAACGAGTTCAAAGCCAGCCTCGGCAAATCAAGACCCTAATCAACTCAGTGAGACCCCGTCTCTAAATAAAATACAAAATAGGGCTGGAGATGTGGCTCAGTGGTTGAGTGCCCTGTGTTCAATCCCTGGTACCCATCCCCCCCAAAAAAGAAACTATGCTGTTTCCAAGCACACAATGAAAACCTGTGTAGACTGTTCTGAAGTTTCATGGTGCTACAGGGGTAAAAATTGTGGTTGAGGGCTTGCCAAAGAAGAGCATAAACACTGACATCTTTCTATAAATTGAGACCTCGTAGAGTAGGGGTTGGGCTGAAAATAGATGAGACCTAGTAAGGATTGAATCCAGACTTCAGTGGCTTGGGAGGCTGAGGCAGGAGGATCTCCAGTTCAAAACCAGCCTCGGCAACCTAGCAAGGTCCTAAGTAACTTAATGAGACCCAGTCTCAAAATAAAAGATAAAAAGGGCCGGGGATGTGACTCAGTGGTTGAGTGACCCTGGGTTCAATCCCCAGTACCTAAAAATAAATAGAAACACACACACACACACACACACACACACACACACACACACACACAAAACAGACTTCAAATTTCCTCACTCTCTGATCAGATTGAAGTGATCCTCCTGCTAGAAGCAAGAGTGGATATGCTCTGGAGAAAGATGATTTGACTAAAACAGTCTAAAACTGTCTCTCTACTTTTCAAAACTGTAATGAGTACAGCCTGGGAAACAGGGCCACTGAGGGAATGATGAGAATAGGACTTACCAGAGGACTTGGCCCTTAACCCAAAGGTGCCAGAAGCTGAGGGGTGATGTTCCCGAGGCTGCAGGAGGGCGAGAGCATCACCAGCCGTTGACTCAAGGCGCAGATGCAGGTGGATAATAGGGAGCATGCAGAGAAACCTGCAAAGCCAGGCGTGCCCACTGCTCCTGTGGGAGCCCAAGGGGAGCTCACAGGAAGCCCAGTGGGAGGCCATGGCCTGTGGTAGCTGCTGTCCCCGAGAGCACTCGGCCAGGGGTGGTGGTGTGAAGTTGGTGCCGGCCTTCGGGGCTGGCAGTGGGGAGGTGAGCCATCTGTGGAGCAAAGCACAGCAAAGTGCCCCCATATTATGTCATTTTGTATCAGTTCACAGCAGGAGTGTAAGTCTGATACTCCACCTGGCTCCTCTAAAGGTGTATTCCAATTCAGAGGTGAGATTTTCCAGTCCAGTCTCTATTTTCTTGGACACATGACGATAGTTGAAGCCAGGCCTGCACTCCTTTCTGTGGAGGGACTCTGATCGCCTCTGTAAGCCCTTCTCCTCTTGGTGTTCAGCTGTTTTGTCATATGTCTTGGCATGCTTGTTAAATTTTTTTCTAATCGAATGTCCAGTATTTTGTATAAAAAGTTGTAGCAATGTTCTGGAGTGGTGGCTGAAATATTCTTCCTCTGGATCAAGGACAGTCTAGAGCAGAACTGCACGATAATGATGGAATTGATCCTGGGTCTGTGCTGTTCAACATGGTGGCCATGGCCATGTATGGCTATGTGGCCCTTGAAAGGCATCTACAGTGACTGAGGGATGAACTTCAAATTTAACTTGAATTAAACATAAATGGGCCGAGTATCTAGGAATAGCCGTTTTGCCTTTTGACAAGCAGATAGCATAGGGATAGATCTGCTCCATCCAGTCCAGGATTGGTTTGAAGCCACAGCTGGTCTTTTGTGGGCGGCTTCCTCCCGTTGACCCTTACCTCTAATCTGTATCCCTTCTTGAGTCCTAACTGAGGGGCTGGGTGTTTACTGGGTCTCTTCTTGTGAGATCCTGACTGGCGAATTTTATCCATCCAGTTCTGGGACTGCCAAGGGAAAGCCTAAGCATAAGGACGGGCTCACCTCAGTACTCCTCTCTGAGTGCCCCTGCTCTCGTCGCTCCCGACAGCATGACCGTCTCCAGCCCAGCAAGACCCTGCTGAAAGCAGGCTCGAGTCCACCTCTGAGCCTGTGCTGTCCGCCTGCTTCCTTAGGCTTCTGGCCCCCGCAGTAGACAGCTTCCCTTTTCCCGAGGACACTGGCCACCTGGTGGCTCTCTCATGTCTTCAGATTGGTGTGTGTCCTTTGGTTTTCCCAGCTGGTCTCGTGGCCTCAGTTGACGCAGGCTACTCCAGCATGGCTAGTAACCTGCCTTTATGTTGGTCACTGACCAAAAGTCACCTCAGGAGGTCCTGACTTCCCAAACTAAAATAGCATTGCTTTATATCCTTTCCCTTTATGTTGCTTTATTTCAAATTCACGGCACTTATCATCACTTGGCATGGTGTTATGTATTGATTTATCTACTATCTCTCTCCTGTGAGACTGGAGGCTACACCACACACACACACACACACACGAATCATAACCAAAGCCTTGAACAGCCCCTACATACATTATTATTTGCCCAATAACTCTTTCTAGATGAATGATGCTGTTGTCCGAAGGGGAGAAAGACGTAGTCCTTGCCCTCAGAGATCAGTCCAGCTGGGTAGAACAATACCCCCAAAGGGCTGGCTGGCCAGAGTAAAGAGAGGACTAGGGCTGAGGACCTGGGAGGGCCCTGTGCCCAGGGCTGGGTGAGGTGGGCAGAGAGAATCAGGAAAGGCTTCTTTCTAGGAGGACCCTGGAGGATTTGAGCAGGGAGGTGGGAAAGGAAGTGCACTGCTGCTAAGGGAGCCAGGGCAGCAAAGCAGGTGAGGTGGGTCTGAGAACCTTCTCTTCCAGAACCACAAAGCAGCAACCCTGAAACCAAGAGCCCCCTGGTGGCCAAACCTCAAAAGTAACAACCAAGGGTCCACCCTTCTGCACTCCAAAGCCTCCCAAGTCCTTGGGAGGGTTTTGAAGCTCAGAAAGGTTAAGTCACTAATAAAGGCTCACCCAGCTCTGCCCTCAAAGCCTGAGGTCTGGGAGCCCCCCAGGCCCTCTTCACCCATACCAGAGACAGCAGG
The DNA here is from genome assembly GCF_902686455.1 of Sciurus vulgaris. Taxonomy (NCBI): domain Eukaryota; kingdom Metazoa; phylum Chordata; class Mammalia; order Rodentia; family Sciuridae; genus Sciurus; species Sciurus vulgaris. The sequence goes on along the minus strand of NC_136478.1, from coordinate 62,574,851 downwards.
ATAGATTCAAGTGGGGCGGATAAAAGAATAGGACAGGGTGAGGGAGGGGAGCTTTGGAACCAAGAAGACCCTGGTGGGGACCCAGCTCAAGTTACGGAGGTTCGGCTACAGGCAAGGAGGTGGAGGTGGGTGGGGATGGAAGGAGATGGCGCGGCACCTGTGGGTCGCGAGCACTGGAAGGGAGGCATCCTCACGGTGACTGGGACCCCAGTCTGTCACTTCACTTGACTTTGCTTATCTCATGGCGGAACTCTCTCGGAGGTTTAGGAGCATCTGAGCTCGCCAGAGGCGCTCAGCAGGAGGCCCCCAAACCGCAGGGGTGCTGAACGCAGGTTGCTCGGTCTTCCTCCTCGACCCCAGGCCTCAGGAGCGCAGCTCCGACAGGGTTCCTGGACTCCGTTCCCTCCCAGCTCCACGCGGACGGCCAAGCACAGGCAGCTCGAGTTTATTCCGTGCTATTTACAGGCAGCCCCGTCTGCCCAGGCGCCGGATCCCAGCCGGACCAGGCGCCGCTAGAAGGCGGCGACGGCCTCGGCGGCGGGGACGCTCCCCCGACCCCGCGGCGCCTCCTCGTCCAGCCCGCGACGGCCCTTGCCGATGGCCAGGCGGGGCCGGCCGCGGTCAGGCCGTCCAGGAGCGCGCAGGCCTGGCAGAGCGCGCGGCTGGCCAGCGCCCCGCAGCGCGAGCAGGCGCCGGGGCGCGGGGGCCTCGCGGCCGGGGCCAGCGCCAGGCGCTCGGCCGAGTGCACGAGGTCCAGCACCGCCGACGGCCGCGCCGCCTCCAGGAGCTTGAGCAGGTCGCGCGCGTGGCCGCGGAAGGCCTCGGGCGCGTAGACGCACTCCTCGGAGAAGTAGTGCAGGCGGCGGAAGTGCGCGTACAGCACCACCTCCTTCTGCGACGCCAGCTGCAGCGGCCGGCAGCGCGGCAGCGCGCCCCCCTCGCCCGGGGAGCCCAGCCCGCCGCCCAGGGCCAGCCGCCCCGCGTCGCCCCGGAGGAAGTTCATGAGCACCGTCTCCGCCTTGTCGTCCGCATTGTGGCCTGCGGGGGAGAGCACAGGTGAGGCGGGGGAGAGCACAGGTGAGGCGGGGGAGAGCACAGGTGAGGCGGGGCGCAGGGCGCGCAGGGCTACGGAGCCCCGGGGACCCGCGGGGAGGCAGGAGTGGAGGGGAAAGGAGGGCATACAAGGGGTGACCGCGGGCCCTCTGGGGCACCGTGGAGTGGATGGAGGCTGAAGGAGGACGCACTCAGAAGAGCCCACTTTTGCGATTGCACCAGACTCTGTGCTAGTTGCCCTTTCGGGTGTTTTCCCCTGAAAACACCATTTCAGCCTCAAGTAAGACTGTGGCACTGGAGATTCTCAGGAGAGCTGCGGGCCCAAGTGCCTCTGGGAACGCACATCACAGCCTTTAGAAAGACCAGGGAGAAAGTCAGTGAATATGCACACAGCAGCCACCATGCCACCAAGCCAACCCGGTTATCCATCTTGCCCTCTCACACCTGACTAAGCACCTTAGGGCTTCTCTAAGCAGCCACACTCCCCCTCGTCAGGGCCTTTGCATGAACTGTCAGAACACCTGCCCCCACTCCTGAGCATCCTTCATCTGATTACTCCCAGAGGCTTCCATCTCAGGGAAGCTTTTCCACCTCACCCCCTTCACTAGGACCTCATGCTGTAAACGCACAGGGTCTCTGTAATTTTCCTTACTAGCACTTGTCCAGTTACAATTGTATATGGGAGAATTCCCCAGGAGCAGAGGCTATCTCGGGTTCCATCATAACACCAAACATATATACATTCACCGTTTTTCTTTGAAGGTCTTGTAGAATTTGGCTGAGAATCCATCTGGTCCTGGGATTTTCTTGGATGGTAGGTTTTTAATTGCTTCTTCTATTTCATTGCTTGATATTGATCTGTTTAAATTGTGTATGTCCTCCTGGTTCAGTTTGGGAGGAGCATATGTCTCTAGAAATTTGTCAATGTCTTCGGTAGATTCTATTTTGTTGGAATACAGATTTTCAAAAGTAGCTTCTCATTATGTTATGTATCTCAGTGGTGTCTGTCGTGATATTTCCTTTTTCATCATGAATTTTAGTAATTTGAGTTTTCTCTCTCCTTCTCTTTTTTAGTGTGGCTAAGGGTTTGTCTATTTTGTTTACTTTTTCAAAGAACCAACTTTTTGTTTTGTCAATTTTTTGAATTGTTTCTTTTGTTGCAATTTCATTGATTTCAGCTCTGATTTTAATTATTTCCTGTCTTCTACTACTTTTGCTGTTATTCTGTTCTTCTTTTTCTAGAGCTTTGAGCTGTAATGTTAGGTCATTTAGTTGTTGACTTTTCATTCTTTTCTGGAATGCGCTCCATGCAATGAATTTTCCTCTTAGTACCGCTTTCATAGTGTCCCAGAGATTTTGATATGTGGTATCATCATTCTCATTGACCTCTAAGATTTTTTTTATCTCCTCCCTGATGTTTTCTGTTATCCATGTTTCATTCAATAGCATATTATTTAGTCTCCAGGTGTAGTAATTTCTGTTTTTTACTTTGTCATTGATTTCTACTCTCAGTCCATTATTATCTGATAGAACACAAGGCAGTATCTCTATTTTTTTGCATTTCCTAAGGGCTGCTTTGTGGCATAACATATGGTCTATTTTTGAGAAGGTTCCATGTGCTGCTGAGAAGAAAGTGAATCTGCTCGTTGATGGATGGAATACTCTATATATGTCTATTAAGTCTAGGTTATTGATTGTGTTATTGAGTTCTAATCCATTCTGTTAGTCTATGTCTTTTGATTGATGAGTTTAGGCCATTAACGTTCACGGTTATTATTGAGATATGATTTGTATTCCCAGTCATTTGGGCTTATTTTTGGTTTTTAATTCAGCTTGATTTCCCCTTTGAGTGGTTTTTCTCAGCAAAGGGGTAGTTCCTTTTCTCAGCAAAGGGGTAGTTCCTCCCTTTGCTGACCTCCATTGTTGTTTTTCGTTTCCTCCTCATGGAATATTTTATTGAGAACATTCTGTAGCACAGGCTTTCTATTTGTAAATTCTTTTAACTTTTGTTTATCATGGAAGGATTTTATTTCATCTTCAAATCTGAAGGTTAGTTTTGCTGGGTATAGGATTCTTGGTTGGCAACCATGTTCTTTCAGAGCTTGAAATGTGTTGTTCCAGGCCCTTCTAGCTTTTAGAGTCTGGGTTGAGAAGTCGGTTGCTATCCATATTGGTATCCCCCTATATGTAATCTGATGCTTTTCTCTCATGGCCTTCAAAATCCTATCTTTATTTTGAATGTTAGGCATTTTCATTATAATGTGCCTTGGTGTGGATCTTGTGATTCTGTGCATTTGGTGTTCTGTAAGCCTCTTGTATTTGATTTTCCATTTCATTCTTCAGGTTTGGGAAGTTTTCTGATATTATTTCATTGAATAGGTTGTTCATTCCTTTGGTTTGTATCTCTGTGCCTTCCTCAATCCCAATAATTCTTAAATTTGGTCTTTTCATGATGTCCCATAGTTCTTGGATATTCTGTTCATGATTTCTTACCATCTTCTCTGTTTGGGCGACTTTATTTTCAAGATTAAATATTTTGTCTTCATTGTCTGAGGGTCTGTCTTCCAAGTGGTCTAGTCTGTTGGTGATGCTTTCCATTGAGTTTTTTATTTGGTTTATTGTTTCCTTCATTTCAAGGATTCCTGTTTGGTTTTTTTTGAGAATCTCTGTCTCTTTGTTGAAATGATCTTTTGCTTCCTGCAGTTGCTCTTTCAGCTTATTGGTATTATCATTCATCACCTGCATTTGCTCTCTTATTTCATCCTTTGCTTCGCGAATCATCTTAATCATGTATAATTTGAAGTCCTTTTCTGACATTTCTTCTAACATACTGTCATTGGATTCTATTCATATAGAATCTAGATTTGTTTGGATCATTTTCTTCCCTTGTTTTTTCATGTTGTTCATGTATCTTTCCCTCTAGCACTGTGCAGATCTGGGGTATTGCAGATTTCCCCCTATAGGCTTATAGTGGCCCTATAGGTTTCCAAAACCTTTTCTTTAAGTGGAGATCAATATTAACAGTGCCCAATTCAGACACTATGCAATCCTAGACCAAATAGCCCCTATGAGGACAATAACAATATTGTCATAATAAACAGAATGAGTTCAAATATTATCTTCAGTAAAACAAACAGGTTTGCAGGAAGGTCTGCAGTTTCTAATGGAGGACAAAGAGGATGCAGAGGGATGTAGAATGTAGCTGTTAATGGGATAAGAAAAGAATATACAGAAGTTATAGATAATAGAAAGGGTGAGAGTGTAATCAAAAGAAATCGGATGTTAGCATGCAAAAAAGGGAGAAAGAGACTCTGAGGGAACAGGTAAACAAAAGGAAAAGAGAGTAAGAAAAGTAAAGAAATAAAAACTTAAAATTTTTCAATAAGGAGAAGAAAGAAAATCTACAGTATAACAGTCATATAGTAATGAAACCTCCCAGTGTTCAGTAGCCTGATGCATGAGAGGTATCTGACAATGAGCTTCAAACCTCCAGCAGGCATCTCAGGATGGGATTTGCCCCACCTAAAGATCGGAGCTAAGGCTTCCAGGATTATCCAAGATGGCTGCTCTGGCTTCCAAATGTGTTGGCAAATGGGGAGCTACAGCTCAGGGTGTGGACATGGTCAGCTGGAGGTCCTGGAGGTGGGGTGTGGTTGGTCAGTCGGGGGTCCCGGTGATAGGGCGCAGTCAGTTGGTCTGGGGGTCCTGGTGGCAGGGAACAGTCAGTCAGTGTGAGGGCCCCAAAGGCAGGGAGTGATCAGTCGGGCTGAGGGATCCTGGAGATGGGGCTCAGTCAGTCTGGCCAGGGGTCCTATGGGGCCTGGCTATTGTCTCAAAATGGAGGCAGCCACGTGTAATCAAACCTGCAGGTACTATCACAGTGAACTTCCAGGCAACAGCGGGTGGCTGGTGCTCCCCTGGCGGTTGGCAACCAGTTTGCTGACTGTTGTAGGACGGTCAGAAGGTGAACCTCTTGCGTTGGGTGATGGATAGGTGTAAGGCAGGTGATGGACAGGCGAGAGGCAGGCAAATGGTGGATGATAGGCACCTGACAGTGAGCAATCTGCACTCAAAAAAGGCATTGATATGCTGGCAGACTGCAGGTATCACAGCAGACAAATGGGGTAAACAGCAGGGGATTGATAAGCAGCAAAAACTGCCTCACCAAGAAACATATCCTCTGCTTGAAACTGGAGTTACTGAGCGACAAGGAACGCAGCCTCCCTCTAGTCTGCCATCTTGGATCTCCCATTTACTGTTTTTCAACCTCTAAGTGCTTTAGGAGTAACTCATCCAATGCCCAACAACTCAAGGATCTAGATATTATTAATATCCCCACTTTACAAAAGAGGAAACCAAATTTAGGTGATTTGCTCTTGGCTACACAGCCTAGTACAGAGTAGATGGTCAGTAATTATTTGTTCAAGTAATAAGTTGCAGAGAAAGAGAGTTAAAGAGAAGCCGGCAGACAAAAGTAATTCAGACACAATTTTGTTCACACTATAGATGACTCCTTATGGGGGATACCCCTCCACACCTGGTGCTTTGTGGAGTTTGAGGCAGGAGGATCTTAAGTTTGAGGGATTTGCAACTTAGCCAGACTCAGACACAAAATTTAAGGGGGGGGGGGGGGGGGCAGGCATGCTGGCGATGCAGCTCAGAGGTAGAATGCTCCTGGGTTGGATCCCCAGTACTGCAAAAACAAAAAGAAAACAACAAAGGACACACCCAAAAAGCACTGGGTTTAAAAAAAAACAACAAGAAAAACCGTTTTTAAAATGACAAAATATCTTTTTAAAGTAGGGAGCTCCAGCCCTAGCCTCTAGAAGGTAGTCCCTCTGCCCCTCTATTTGCCAGTGTGTGCGTACCAAGAATGACAGCAGGATCAGATGCTTTAAAGTTTGTCCTTGTTTCATCTCTGAGAGTTGCACATACTTCTGAGAACCTTCAGGGGGCTCCAGCCCCAAACTGGAGCATGCGTATATCCCATATCCTTGTTGGGCTCCTCCCCATAAGTTATGTCCAGGGTCTCCTTTTTACCCCTTGGGCATGTACCCAGTTCCCTCTCAGCGCCTGCTCTTTGGCATAGGTGCCGGACTACACCCTTCTGGTTGTGCCTGCGCTCACGCACCACAATATGCGTGGTTCTCAGGAGGCCTGCCCCTTTCTCCAGCACCACACCACCCCGCAGAAGGTACAGCAGGAGCTTAGTGGTGCTGCTGGCCACAGCATTCGTCATCAAGCCCCGGAATAGGTCCTCATAGATCACCAAGGTGAGTGGCATCTCCCAGCGCGCCACCTAGCCGCCAGCACGGCATCTGGAGAGCAGGTTGATGGCCTGGCCCACCACCCCAAGGCGCAGGGAGATGTCCAGGTGCAGCGTGCAGCACTTGCATGAGCACGGTAGAGTCCTGGGTGCCCAACGCGCGCACGTCAACACACCACCACGCCACCACACAGAAGCAGGTGGACAGCAAGCACCGTGTGCAGCACCTGGGCCTCAAAGGCAGAGTAGCATACTGGCTGCGCTGTGTAGCCAACGGTGCACGATGGGCGGGCATCATGGGATTGGCTTCCCCTGAATCGAAGGAGGAGAATTGGGTTACGTGTGGAGTCTGGACTACGGGGAGGCTGCCTGGATAGCATCCTTGCAGTAATGGACCAGGCACAGGTGTGTACCACAGGAAGCTTCTTCTGGCCAGGGGCTGGAGGATTATATCTGGCTAAAGAGAACACTGCGCCTGAAGAGCTGCTCAGATTGCACTCATATACCTCAAAGAGTAAAGGCCTAGGGAGTTTCAGGGGAAAAGAGAGAGGGGCAGGTTAGACTCGGAATTAGGTTGTGTCCCTTCCAGAGGGATGGGGTACTGTTCAGGACCAGTTGCACAGCCTCCCTTGTTACAGCCCTGACCAGAGGGACAAGGTGGAGATCATTGACCCGGCCCTCCAGGGCTGTTGGGAGTGCCTGAGAGGGAGGTGCAGGGCTCTTAAGGACAGAGGGCGGCCAGGGGACTGCCGCTCTGTTGAAGGAAGGTAGATAAACCTGAAAGACCAATTGGATTTCACTGTGGGGGATGGGATACTGTCTCCAGGAATGGGTCACAGGGACTTCCTCTGAAAGGAAGGAAGTCACCTCTAGAGAGACATGGGCACCTCTGTGGACACCAGCTGGGGATGCACCTGTTTCAAATGCACAAGTGTCTGTGGCCCCATGGAGACTTGGGTCAGCCCATCCTAGATCCCTCCCTCTCTGTTCTCCCCTTTCCTGCCTCATCCATCCCCACCCAGCTAAGACCACAGCCCTCCAGCTGCACCTCCTTGACCTTGTCTGCCTGATGAGCCCATAGAATGCAAAAAGCTATATGAAGAACTCAAAAAAATTAATACACAAAAAATAACCCAATCAATAAATGGGCTAAGGAACTGAACAGATACTTCACAGAAGATATACAACTGATCAACAAATATATGAAAAAAATGTTCAACATCTCTAGCAAGTAGAGAAATGCAAATCAAAACTACTCTAAGATTTCATCTCAGTCCAATCAGAATGGCAGTTATGAAGCATACAAGCAATAATAAGTGTCAGGATGCAGGGGAAAAGGCACACTCAGACGTTGCTGGTGGGACTGCAGATTGGTACAACCATTATGAAAAGCAGCATGGAGATTCCTCAGAGTACTTGGAATGGTGGGCCGGGGTTGTGGCTCAGTGGTAAAGCGCTTGCCTAGCTTGCATGAGGCACTGGGTTTGATCCCCAGCACCACATAAAAAACTAAATAAACAAAATAAAGGTATTGTGTCCATTCACAACTAAAATTTAAAAAAAAAAAACAAAAACTTGGAATAGAACCACCATTTGACCTAGTTATCACACTGTTTGGTTTATACCCAAAGGACTTAAAATCAACATACTACAGTGATGCAGCCACATCAATGTTTATAGCAGCTTAACTCATCATTGCTAAACTATGAAACCAACCTAGATGCCCTTGGACAGGTGACTGGTTAAAGAAAATGTGATATATATATGATGGAATATTACTCAGCTTTAAAGAAGAATGAAATTCTGGCATTTGCTGGTAAATGGGTGGAGTTAGATAATATCATGCTAAGTGAAATAAGCCAAACCCAAAAAACCAAAGGCCAAATGTTTTCTCTGATATGCAGAAGCTAATTCACAATAAGGTGGGGGATAAGGAAGAATAGAGTTACTTTATATTAGATAGAGGGGAGTGAAGGAAGGGGAAGGGGTCCGGGGGTAGGAAGGATAGTAGAGTGAAACAGACATTGTTACCTCACATGTATGACTGCATGACTGATGCGTCATGCAATATGACTACACAATATGTATAGTCAGAAAAATGAGAGATCATACTCTATTTATGTGTGACCTATTAAAATGTATAGATGCATCCTGTCAGGTACAACTAATTAAAACAAAATAAAACTAACTAAATAAAGATAAGTGGATTACAACTTTAAAAACATGCAACAAGCTCAGCCCCTCCCCTCAAACCACCATGGTCTCCAGCTTGGACTATGACAGTAGCCTCCTCACCATTCAGAGCAGGTCAGACTGCTTCTAGGATTTAGAATGTTCAGATTCATATCATGACTGTGTATTTCCTGTCTACACCATGAGGACAGGAGCAAGTGTCACTCAGACATCTATCAGGCATTTAAACCCCAACTTCCTGGTTCCTTTAGCCTAACATGCTTCTCCCTCAGTAAATGGCAGCTCCACCCTCCCAGTTGCTCAGAGCAGAAGCCTTGGGGTCCAGGACCATTCTTGTCACTCTCCTTGTGGGTAGCTCCAAATGCAGCCATCCTAGACCTCTTCTTCACTTGTCCCCCTGCGGATGCCCCTTGGGACCCTCAAACCCTGTCAGGCTGTAGCTTCAAAACAGATCCAGGGGCCCCAGCAGCCCCCGTCTAGGCCCTCTTGCTGCTGGAAGTTGGCAGAAGACTCCTCCCCTCCTTAGCGTGCTCTCCCTCACACAGCACCCTGGGGTCCTGCCCAGTGTCCTGTCATCCGCCACGGGGCTCACCTCACTAGTCGATGCCCACTGCCTGAGGCCCTGGGCCCACAGGGCTCCTCTCTCCTCTGAACCTCAGCTCCTCAGGCTGCCTTTCAGCCACGCTGCTTTTCAGCCACGCTGCCTCTGCTACCAAGCATACCAGGACACACCAGCCTGCATGCGCTTGCACTGCCTCCTTCCTCCTTCCCTGCCACTGAGCCCAGCAAGTGTCCCTCAGGACTCACCTGTCATGACCACTGGGCACATCTGTCGCAGTTGAGTGCTGCACTCGGTAGAATATCTTATGCCCTGTGTTTGGTGAAGTCTTCCCTCTGCTCCCCTTGGGCTTCTGTTCCCACTCAGCCTCTTGCAGAGACCTCTTTATCACTCTCAGATCGTCCCCAGCACTCCTCTTTTCATTTTCCTTGTGCGTGACTCTGAATCTTAATGTTTCCAGCCTGGTCCTCCAAATGCCTGATGGAACGTCTCCACTGGCTTCTTTCACATCCTCTCGGTGCCCACACGGACCAGTGCCTGCTCCCAAGGCAGAAGGTCACTCTCCTGGAGCAGTTAGTCCCCTGTCTCCCCAGAGTAGCAGCACCTCCACCTAGCACCTCTGCAGGACAGGACTCATCTTTCACACCCTCTAACTCTACTGTCACCAGTCCAGGAATCCACCTCCTGAGGTCCTCATCAGATCCCGTCCCCCCCCCCCATAGAAACCCTGATGAGCCTCCCCACCCTGAGCCAGCGGATGTTTGAGGTCCTTTATGGCCGTCTGTAGTCTGATCCCACCAACCTCAGCCAGATAAACGTCTGATGGGTTTCTCCACTGCCTGCACTTTTGGCCCAGCCGATGCCATTGAGTCACTGTGGTCACTGGACCTTCCCTTCCAGCCTCAGCTCAAGCTTTCATCCTCTCAATCCACAAACGTCCACTGAGTGAGTGTCTCCTGGCATGCTCTAGACCCTGGGAACCCAGCAGTGCACAAGGCAGGAAAGGCTGCCGTTCCCTAGGCCCCTGGTCCTCTACTGGACGAGCCAGTCCACGGATAAGCAAGTAAATGGCCAGGATGCTTTCCAAATATGAAAGGCAGTATGAGAAAGTTACCCTTGATGTTAGGACTCAGGAAACAGGAGGGAGTTTCTGAGGCTGGAGAGATCAGAGAAGGCCTTTAAGCTGAGGCAAGCTGCATGAGGAGCCAGGCATTAGGAAAGGTGAAAACAAAGCCAATAGCAAATGCACTGGACCTGGGCAGGTCCAGGTGGCTGGAGAGTGCGTTGTGGCTGAAGGCCACAGAGGGATGAAATCTTGGAAGCTGGCCAAGAGCCTGGATTTTGTCTTGTACGAGGTGTAGCCATTGGATGATTTTAGACTACGGGTTGACGGGATTTGATTTACATTTTAACAGGATTCCCTGGGCTGCTCATGAGCTGAGTGGAGGCAAGGACAGGGGCAGGCAGCACAGTCAGGAGACTCCTACAGGGATCCAGGGGTCAGGGGACAGTTGAGGCAGTAAAGAGGAAGAGAAGTAGAGACTGTGGCTCTCCTTTGGAGATAAAGCCGATGGGACTCGTGAGACTTGGTTGCGGGAGGGAAGTGGATAAGAAAAGAACTGCAGCCGACTCTGAGGTACTGGCTTAAACACGGGGGAAGATGGGAGACAGGAGAGAAGGGCAAGGCGGAGGTGGGTTTAGGGCAGAGAATCTGGAATTTTGCTTGGACGTGGTAGATTTGAGGTTGGGCCTTTGTGGATCTTCCTGAACCCTGAGCTGGGTCTGGCGGCGCTTCTGGGCTTACACAGCTGCCTCAGCACCCAGTGACCTTCTCTGACCATTGCGGTTTTATCCAGGACAGAGGAAGGTGTGCTTGCACTGCGCCAGGGTTGGAGGGTGAGGAGTAAGATAGGGCCGCAGAGTCCAAAGTGGGTCAGCAGCTTCACCAGCTACCCAGAGCGCTCCTGCCCGGAGAGAGGCACTGGGAGATCACGAAGAGCCCCATCTCTCCAGGGGAGCCTACGAGAATGCCGGGAGAAAAATCCAGAGGCCTTCCATTCCAGCGGTGCGACCTGGCGCTCACCTGGGCAGAACCCGCACATGGAAGCTGCCGCGCCCAGCAAAGGACCCCGACTTGCAGGCGCCTGCGGGGCGCTTCGCCCCAGCGGAGGAGCTGCACCTACAACTCCCGGCGGTCCCGGGGCAACTTCGCGCGCTCGGCCCGCAGCTCCCAGAGCGCACTGGGCGGGGCGCTCGCGTGGTGTGGCGTCCGATTTCTGCGGCAGCCGCGTGGTTTATTCCACAGATAGAACCGCTGATTTTCATTTTTCTGCTCTGGTGTAAACGTTTGTGGTGGGCGGGGAGGGGTGTGGAAAGGAGAGGTAGCACCTGCGCTGAACGCGTTCTGCGGGTTTGCAGAGCTTGTCTGTGGACGCGGGATCGGTTATGCGCAGGCGTCGGGCAGTCGTGCAGGCCACCCCAGCCAGGTGGAGTAGACAGCTGAGGTCAGGCTTGAGGCAGGCGAGACCCCTAAGACCAGCACCCAAAGATGACAGAGTGCTCTCGCTAGAGTCCGCTGGAGCCCTGTCCCCAGGTCCAAGCCTTCCACCTTTTTCCTGCCCCCAGAGTGCCCCGTCTTCCGTGTATTCTGAGATCTTGTCCCCGTGAGGCCCCTGATGAAGACCGACGGTGAAGGGTAATAGGGACTCCTCCGGTGTCTGTCACTTTTGAGGGTTGAACTCTGGTGTGGGGGTGGGAGACGGTCATTGCCCCAAACCCTGTCCTCTGGGACACAGGTGTATGGGGCTTGGTCAGGAGGTAGGATGGTAAATGTGAAGGTGTCAGAGGTAGCTGTGCTGCAAGCCAGGACATGAGGGGAAACGACAGCACTTAACCCAGTAAGTCCAAACTTCCAGTTCTGCAGCTATTTCAATGAAATCGACACAGTGCATTAAAATAGGTTTTAAATTGTAATCTAGAGCTTATGGCATTAAGTAATGTTAACTTTACTATATTGTAATTGTTATTATATAATTATACATTATGAAGTTTTCATGTAATTACATGCTGTACTAAGTTCTTATTAAGCCTCATCTGGGATGATGGGACAGAATGTGTTAATGAACAATTAGTCTAGCTCTGCCAGACTAGGCTCTGCACTTCCCACGCATTATCTCAGGTTCCCCATCAGGAAAATGAGGCTAAGGGTAGCACCTGCCAATAAAGTGTTTGTTAAACAAACTTACTCACATTGCTCCACCAAACAATAAACATTATTTTCATCTCACTTAATCCTCATAATCAGCAATGCCTGCCTTTCCTGGACCAGGCCTGATTTTTTTTTAGTCCTTTTAGATCGAACCATGAAGTAAGTTTCAGACCCTCAGACAACCTAAAGATAGTCTGTCCATGGTTCCCAGCTGGGGAGGGCAGGGTAATTTGGTGCCCACAGAACATTTGGCCATGTCTGTGGACGTCTCTGGTTGTCCTGTGGAAAGGAGGGCAGTGCTGAGCATGTGTAGGCAGAGGCCAGGGGCAGGCCTGAGAGGGAGTGGGCAGTGGGGCAGGCTGCTCACCCTGTACAGGGGAGCTTCCCACAGTACTTACCTGGCCCCAGTTAATGGTACCAGGGTCAGAAACCCTGAGCTGGGCTGTAGTCTCTCCTGTGGGTTTCCACCCTAAAGCCACAGTCTACAACATTCAAGTGTTTCTATGCTGGTTTTAGTTTTCTGCCAAACTTGATTTAATTAAATGAGTGGACCCCAAAACCACGTACTGAAGCCAGCCTGCCTGTGTGACTCCTTGCTCCCTGTGCTTAGTTGTTGACCTAAGTGAGTGACTTAGCCTTTCTGTACCCCAGTGTCCTCATCTAGTGGTAGGAGGATTAAATGAGTTAATATATGTAAAGCATTCAGATCACTGCTTGGCATATAGTAAGTGCTCTAAAAAGTGGTAGGGGTTGGTTCCGTCTGTCATTTCCTTGGGGACGGCAGCAATTTTCTTTTTGGTGCCAGAGATTGAAGACAGGGATGCTTAACCACTGAGCCACATCCCCAGCCTGACGGATCTAGCCAGAAGGATATTTTCCTGAGGAAAAGTTCAATTCCATTCTTTAAAAATAAAATTTCTAATGATACATTGTCTTTGGAAGAAGGTGTGTGTTAGTCAGCTTTTCCTTGCTGTGACCGAAATACCCAACAGGAAAACCAAGCAGGAAAAGTGTATTTGGCTCATGGCTCCAGAGCCAGTCCTTGGCAGTCCTTGGCAGGTTGAGCCACTGCCCTGGGCTCATGGTGAGGAAGGACATCATGGCAGAAGGGTGGTGGACGGGCACTGCTCCATTCTCAGCAGCCAGGAAGCAGAGGGAAGGGGCTCCAGGGAAGGTGACCCTTCCACGGCCTGCCCCATGGCCCGCCTCCTCTAGCCACGCCCCGCCTCCTCCAGCCACGCCCCCTGGTCACTACCCAGACCATTCTCACTAGGATGAGCTGAGGCGGTCACAGCTCACAGCTTGATCATTTCATTGACTCAGGAGCTTTTCAGGGACACCTCATATCCAAACCATAACAGGTTCTGGGTAGTTGGCTTCCCACGCTCCCTCCTCTGCCGTGTGCTTTCTGGATGAGGTGGGCCGGGAGAGTCCACCCTGTGTTACTTGAGTCAGAGGCCCCTCTGCCTTGGCCTTTCCAGCGCCCTCCTCTCACCACTGGCTTCTCAGTCTGACTCTGGAAAGAGTACATTAGGAACCTGCTGAGGAGAAGGGGCCACTGCTGAAGGGCACCGGGCAGTCCAGCTCATTGGAGGGGCTCCCAGGTCACAGTGGTCTCCTAGGCGATGCACAGGCTCACCATGGCAGCCAGAGAGAGCTTTCCACACGTAAGAATGTAATTTTTTTTTATTAAATGAAGCAGCACCATGTCACTTAGAAAATGTGGGTTTACAGTAATTCATTTGAATGTAACATGTAAGAGTTGCTGTTAAAACATCAAAATTTTTCTTGAAATCTTATGTAACTTTGAGAACAATCAAGTTTTTAAAATTTAATTTTTATCATACTTGGTTCCTTTCCACATAGTGAAATGGAAGTCACATGAAAATACTCACCAAATTCATATTCAGTCATTGTTCAGAATTGCTTTCCCAAATACAGTGGCAGAGTCTTAAGTCATAATCCCTATAAGTGTGGTAAGAATCAGAAGTAAGAAAAAATCACTTATTAAAAAATGGCAGAAACACTGGCTGGGAGATGTTCCCTGTGGAACTGGAGGGCTCATCTTCACATGGCTCCTAAGGAGACACAGCCACATGGTCCACAGCAGCAGCGCCCTCTGTCCCAGTACCAGGGTGAATTCTGGGCACTGGGGGGGTGTGACACAAAGGGTGTCATGCTGCACTAGAAGGTCAAATACACCATCTAAATCCAGTCTTTCCTCCCTGCTCACCAGCACCCCTGTCTACAAAGGGACCTGGGGCCACCACCAAAGCTTTGTTGGCACCTGCTGGCAGCTGGACAGCCACCATGGCCTGGGTCAGGCTGTCTAAACCTGCATCATTGATGTCTGGGAAACAGGAGTCATGAGCCCCACTTTTTTTTAGCCTAGCAAATGTCTATAAATTGCTGCTGAGCCGACTGTACCAGAATACTTCAAAGACTGGTCTTGGTCACCAGAGGACATCACCAAATCTAGCTGAAGTTCCTGAGATGTTCCTGACAGTGGACTGTCTTTGCATGAATGGAATATGTTTTCCACCTTAGTGGTGACGTCCAGAGTCTACTTGTCTTGCTTAAAGAAGGGGTGGTTAAATCTAGGAATGTCACTCAAAAGCTTGGATGAAAGCTGCAAGGAATTCTTCAAGCAGGTAGTTCTTCCTAATGCCTGTTCCACAACAGAGAGTGTACAACTGAAACTGGATTCTGGCTTCTTCGGGGCTCCAAAATTTAAGGATTTACTCTCCCTGCCCCACATTTAAGATTTGATCCTGAGCCTGCTTCCACAATAAGATACTCTTCTAGCTCACTGGAGAAGATGTGTGCTGATGTAGTGATGAGATCTCAGCCTGTGTGCAGCCCTGCAGTGCCTCTGTGTGGTGGGGGGGGGGGGCAGTACCATGGACTGAACTCAGGGGCACTGACCACTGAGCCACACCCCCAGCCCTATTTTGTATTTTATTTAGATACGGGGTCTCACTGAGTTGCCAAGTGCCTTGCTTTTGCTGAGGCTGGGTTTAAACTCGCCATCCTCCTGCCTCAGCCTTCCGAGCTGCTAAGATTTCAGGCGTGCAGCACCGCACCCAGCTTGTGCAGTGCCTTTTGACAAGTTCATTTAGGCATCTATTCATGCCCTTCAGCTCTGGCTTCAGAGTGGTAGTCAGAACAAGTGTGAAGCAGCAGATACTACAATGTGTTCATGGCACCCATTTGCTTCCATTTTGGGGCTAACTCCTGGGGTGAACCAGGAGAGGGGAGACTAGTCCATTCTCTGCTGTCATTACCAGAGACAGAGTTTCTGTAGTAAATACTGCATCTGCCTCTGCAACTATAAATTCAAACAAGGCATCATGTAGGAAACTTTGAAGCACAGGAGAGTACCCCAGGATTCATTCTGCAGTCAGAAGGAAGCCCTCAGGGTCTGTGAGGGAAGAGCAGGAATTCTGCACCCTCCCTGGTCCTTCTTAAGGAGCAACACAGACACAATCCAGGAAGGGGGTAGGCTGGAGAAGAAGGTGGGAAGGGAAGCCTCCACTGGAAGACGTAGTTCTGCCTCCAGAAGTTTCTCAGCCTGGCACTCCCGACATCCTTGGTGGGAGGAGAGGCCATCTTGTGCCCTGTGGGATGCTTGGCAGCCACCCCTAGCTTCTGCCCATCAAATGACAATTGCAACCTCTCCCCTGCAAGTTGGGACCATCAAAAAATGGCTTTAGACATCGCCAGATGCACCCTGGGGGACAAAATCTCCCCTGATCAAGACCCACTGCTCGAGCAAATGAGTCAGATCATGTCACTGCCTGCTCTCTCACCCTGACCCAGAAGGGCCTGCGTGATCCAGCCCTGGTTGCCACATGATCTCTTCCTACCACTCTTTCCAGCATTCCCTGCTTCCCACTTGGGGCCTTTGCACTTGGTGTTTCAAAAGCAGTTCCCAAGGATGCCTCCTAATCATCTTCCAGGCCTGGGGTTAAACGTCACCAACCGTCCTAGCAGAAATAGCCACAGGGAATTCCTTTACTCTACTTCATTACCCTCTTCTTTTGCAGAGTGTTATCACAATCTGAAATGATCTGTTTTTCATTCCACAGTCTCTGCCCTTGTGAGCCTTTGTCTCTACAATAAATCCTGGCACGAAGTGGGTCCTTAGTAAATACAATGAATGAATAAATACATGAATGCTCAAGCCCTGTGCTGGGTGGTGCTGGGGAGGCCTGCCCTCACAGGGTTCCAGGCTGGTGAGGGAGAGACCTGGGCACAGTTCTGTGACCAGAGACGTGACAGCAGTGCCAGGCACCCTGACAGCCCGAGAGTGCTGGGCAGCTGCTCAGAGTGCTCCTGGTGCCAGCTGCAAAACGATTCCTGCAGAAGAGAACTTACGCAGAGGCGGCCAGCGTGGAAGAGTGCTCAGCCATAAACGGCCACTTTTGCAACATCAGATCCATTTTGGGGGAAACCAGATGGATGTGATGAATGTGGGGGGGAATTCACCCATTCTTACCCAGCAGAGAACCTGTAGTGTGGAAAAGCTCCATAAAGCCAGCAAATTTGTGAATGCCTTACCCCACAGCCCAAACTCGGTGTGTACCTGACAGGTCACACAGGCAGCACACCGTGTATGTGTAAGGAATGTGGGAAGGTCTTCATTCAGAGATCAGAATTAGTTACCCACCAGAAGACTCACAGTAGAAAGAAGCCATATAAATGCCACCGATGTGGAAAAGCCTTTTCCCAGAGGTTCTCTCTCTTCAGACATCAGAGAACTCATAGCAGAGAAAAATTCTATATGCAGCGAATGTGGCAAAGGTTTCTCTCAGAACTCCACCCTCAGTGTACATCAGAAAATTCACACTGGCAAGAGGCTGTACGCATGCAGCAAGTGTGGGAAAGCCTTCACCCAGAAGTCAGCACTCACCCAGCACCAGAGACTCCATTCGGGGCAGAAGTCCTATGTGTGTGTTGAACGTGGGCAGGCCTTCCTCCAGAAGGCACACGTGACTGTGCATCAGGAAGTCACGCTGGAGAAACACAAGTGCCATGACTGTGGGAAAACCTTCATTTCCAAGTCACAGCTTGTATTCACCATTGAATTCACACTGGGGAAAAACCTTACGAATGTAGTGTCTGTGGAAAAACCTTCACCCAAAAGTCACACCTCAACATACACCAGAAAATTCATACTGGAGAAAGACACCATGTTTGCAGTGAATGTGGGAAAGCCTTCAATCAGAATTCGATACTCAGCATGCACCAGAGAACTCACACAGGAGAGAAGCCTTACGCATGCAGCGTCTGTGGGAAAGCTTTCACATCCAAGTCCCAGTTCAAAGAGCATCAGCGAATTCACACAGGGGAGAAGCCTTATGTGTGCACTGACTGTGGGAAGGCCTTCAGTGGCAGGTCAGATTTCCATAAACACCAGGTGGCTCACACTAGAGAGAGACCTTTTGTCTGTCACAAATGTGGAAATGCCTTCCTCCAGAAATCGGAGTTGACGACCCATCAAAGAACTCATATTGGAGAGAAGCCTTGCGAATGCTGTCACTGTGGGAAATTGTTCAATAAGAAACCACAACTCAGGGTACATCAGCGAATTCACACAGAAGAGAGGCCTTATGTGTGTTCTGAATGTGGGAAGCCCTTCAACAAGAGGTCCAATTTCAATAAACACCAGGCAACGCACGCCAGAGAGAGTGCTTTCAGATGCAGTTACTCTGTGAAAGGCTTTACCAAGAAATCAATTCCTAATCCATCAGCATACCTGTAGCTGAGTATACTCCCCAACTTATGTGACTAAGCAGACATAGAGATCTAATTGTACATTGTAGTATTAATGCTTTAGAAAAACACTAGGAATGGGTAGTCTTGTTAAGGATCATGAATTTTCTCTCAGGAAGAAACAGACTAATAAGTTGAGAAAAGCCTTTCTATAGAAAATGGTACAAGATACCTTGTTATCAGATTATTTAGTGGAAAAGTTTTTGAGAAATTATTTCAATTATAATTGCATTTACTGTGGGATATCATTATTTCTAAAGTGCCAGCAGCCAGGTGCAGTGACACACACCTATAATCCCAGCTACTCAGGAGGCTGAGGCAGAAGATCACAAGTTTGAGACCAGCCTTAGCAACTTAGTAAGCCCCTAAACAACTTGGATTCTGTCTCAAAATAAAAAATAAAATGCGTTGGGGATGTAGCTCAGTGCTATAACTGTGGGAAATCCTTCATTTTCAAGTTACAGCTTGGTGTACACCATTGAATTCACACTGGGGAGAAACCTTACGAATGTAGTGACTGTGGAAAAACCTTCACCCAAAAGTGGTAAAAAGCACTTCTGTGATCAATCCCCAATACCAAAAAAGTAAACAATTAATAATAAAACAAAATAAAAATGGAGTGCCAGCAAAGTGTCTGATAGGACAATGGTATGTACAGTACATGGTCAGTAATGTACACAGGTATGTTACATACTTAGGTACATGTGTGTATGCTATATAAATGTGTGTATATGGTCTGTCAGCATATATATTTATGTATGTTTGTATATATGTATGTATATGTATTCCTGTAGTTCAGTGGGGTTTGCTATAGAATTTACTGCAAAACAGGAGTAGATTATAGTTAATTTTAGAAAAAAGAGACTAATTCATGTTAATCAAATCTATTCACTTTAGAGAATCTATATCACTGGATTGCACCATCAATGATCATTAATTTATCATACCTGTAGCAGGTCAGCCATGAACAGGTGGGTAGAGGGAAAGGACAATGAAGGACAGACATTAGGCCTATGCACCAAGAAGCACCCAGGAGCCATAAAGCTGCCTTATCTAAACAGGCAAGCACTGGGGATGAGATCGGAATGCCTGACCTTCCCCAGGCTGCAGGGAACTATAATCCCTTGAGGGAATCATTACTTAAAATCCTGGGGACCTAACTGAAACAGGTATGTTAGTGGGGTCTGGTACATCAAGACCCCCAGCTGCAGCGAGTTACGACCCTCAAGGGGCATGTGCGTTCAGGTAAGTGCCAGCATCAGCCCTTGCAGCAGCCCTCCCTTACTGGTCAAGCTGTCCCAACCACCCTGTCAGCCAGGGCATCCGGGCTCTCACCAGGGCAGTTGCTGGGGCCTATCCAAAGGGCCATAGGCAACTTAGGGGAGACGGGATCGAGAGAACAGAGGGCTGTCCCCTTAAGGGCGGCAGCCTGTGAGCACCACACTGTCCTCTCTTGAGGGTGGTCCTGCGCTGTATTAACCCTCTCCTTTCACTTTGTTAAACTTTTCTCACTACTCTGTGTTTTGCTCAAATTCTTTCTGGCAGAGTCACAGAACTGGCACCCAAGGACTGGCGGCTGCCCCAGCTCAAGCAGGCAGGCCCCCAGCTCTGTAGCAGTATGAATGTACCTTTTTTGATAAATGCATAAGTGAGATGTACTGAATGCTGAGCTTTGTATTATGACCTTTCTTTCGTATTACCTCAGCTCTCCACTCCCTTTTATTTCCATGTCTACCATCCGTGTGTCTCCATGGGTAACCAGTGCCAGCCATTCAGTGTGGACCTGTTCATATATCTTATAAATATATGAACACCAGGAGTCAGTAGATTGTGGCCATTAACCAAATCTGGCCTACCAACAGTTTTGTTTCTTTAAAAAAGTCTTATTGGAGCAGAGCCATGCTCATTTGGTTATGTATTGCCTAGGCCTGCTCCACTGGCAGAACTGTATAGTTGTGGCAGAGACCCTATAGCCTTATGCTGAAAATTCTTCCAATCTGGCTCTTTATGGAAGATATTTGCCAGCAGATGATACCCCCACATTACTATGCTTGTAATCATACCTATCCTTTGTTTTATAGAAATCAGATCACATCTTCTTATTTTTTTCACTCTAAAATACACCTTTTCACTGGCTGCATACTGTTCCATGGTGTTGATATGCTATAATTTATTCAACCTTTCTCAATTTGATTATTAGGGTTTTTTTGTACCAGGATTGAGCCCAGGGGCATTCAACCACTGAGCCACATCCTCAGCCCTTTTTTATATTTTGAGACAGGGTCCCACTAAGTTGCTAAGGCTGGTATTGAACTTTGGATCCTCCCGCCTCAGCCTCCCAAGCCACCACGCCTGGACATTATTCTTTCACCCATATTTTTTACTAAAAACAAAAATCCTCTTAGAATCTCTTCTGAAAAGCAAAACAGCAAAATCCTTCAGTGGACAGATCCAGGTCTGCAGCCGCTGAGCAAATTATTTGACTAAAGGGAGAATATACTTGTGCCTTATTCCACGAGTAAGAAGTAAACTCTTAACGTGTGTTAAGCCCTTGGAACTTCCTGGAGAGATCAAGAGCTTGGTGAGTTTTGGTGGGACCACATCCCCAAGCCTGCCTGGATCCTAGCTCCAGCAGGTGTTCACTCCTCACGTGGCCTCCCTAAACACCTCTTCCCTCCCTGCTGCCGAGACACACACTCTCTCTCACACACATGCACACACACACACTCACACGCACACACCCAGGGCAGGCTCTTCCTTCCTCTTTCAGAATGCTGCCCTTTCCTGGCGGTCCACACCTCTGACTTCACACCTCACCTGTAGGGCCCATGGTTCACAGCTCCTTTGTTCCTCCCCAGGCCCCTCTGTCCACTCTGCTCTGTCCTGTCAGTCTCTGACTCCTGTTACTCTCTTGCCTCTTCATGGCAGTTCTTGGGACAGCCTTTGGTACTTAGTGCCTGTCGGATTGGAGACTGAAGAATCTGGGTGATGGTTTTGGAGTCGATGGGTTTCAGGGAGAAATACAAAGTCTCCTGTCACATGAGGGCATGTTCAAAGCTTTGTGAAAAGACCTGTTGGCTTCAAGAACTGAGAGATGAACAAGGGTCTCAAAGTCAGATTGAGGGGGTCTGAAGTTTAAATGGAGTTTTTAGAAGAAGCTATTATTATAAGCAGCTTGTGTTAATTAAGTCATTTATTCTTCCTGGCCATATAGGAGATAATTATGCCAACAGGTTCCATTTTATAGATGATACAGAGGCCTAGAGAATTTGATATAAATCTTATTAAAACCAAAAATCTGTTCATGAGAAAAGCTCGTATTTGAACTAGGTTGCCTGATGCCAGTATCCAGACTCAACTATTAAACTACCCTCCTCCCCATGACCTTCTCTAATATTGGGCAGGGATGGCCATGGTGTAGTAGAGAACGTCATGTGATTTGATTAAAAAAATACTGCCTTCCCCCAGCCCAAATTAGTACTTGATCCATCCTTTGATCATTCTAAGCATTAGCACAGGCTTGGGCATAGCAGCAGTTAGGCTTATGGGCTCTGGAGCCAGCCTGCCTGCATGCTGTACATCCCAGCTCTGCACCTCACCAACTTGGTGACAAGTGACTTAACCTCCTCATACCATCATTACCTCAGGTGCTCAATGGATCCCCTTAATAATCCCTAACTCATGGCCTCCTTTGAGAATTAACTTGCATTAATCATGTAAAGCCAAGCATTACAGTGATGGCCAGGCACCGTAAGTACTCCACAAATCTTTGTTCTTTAAATTCACTAAGCTTGGAATTTCATTAAATCTGAAATGCAGATATTTTCAGAAACAGAATTTTGTTATTCAACCTGGAGTCCCAGTCAGAACTTCCTCCCTTTACCACAAAATTTTGATTCCTATTTGCAGTGCATTCACTCAAAGGGAAGTTTTCCTTTACCATTAAGGTCTGGTAGAGAGTACCTCCTGGGCATGATTCAATAAAAAAGAGAATGGATGAATAGATGGACCCACGGATGGGAATTAGGGATAGCAGAGAAGAGAATCCAATAAAATAAACTCCTTTAATAAAAATTCAGATGGGTGGGTGGGGAGGCTGCCCTGAAACCTGGCCCCAGAAGCTCTGTTCCAGCTTCCAGATACCTCTAGCTCTGGGGTTTTGGGGGCTTGGAAGTTGATATCCACAGTGAGGTTGGTATAGAGGGGATGCCGCTCCTTGGACAGCAGCCTGTAGCCCAGTGAGTTGATACCATTGTGTTGCCATCTTTGGCAGATCCAGGCCAGAAGACCAGGCCTGAGGGTGGCGAGGGGCAGCCATGGGAGCCCAGGCTTCAGGGAGCCCGAGGCCAACCACCACGCCTCCACTGACTCACCTTCAGGAATTCTGCTTCTGGCTAGTATCCTGCCCCTCCTCCAGCATGTGGTAGCAGCCAAAGAGTAGGCGGGGCCGTGACAGGAGCATCCCACTTAGTTTTACCCTTTCAGGGACAGGAGGAAGGGCAGGGAGATCATACACTTGTCTCCTCTGATACCGTGTCTCCCCAATCTGGGGATTCCTGTATCCTCACATGGGTGGGACCCTCAGCCCCCTCACCTGGTAGGAATGTTGTCATCCTTGTCATCCCAGCTCCAGTATGCATTGGAGGAGCCATTTATCCTCAGGTAGAGAACAGGGCGCCGGGCAAACACCCCTCCAAGGTAGCCTCTGTAGGGCAGCCTAGAGAGGCAGAGAGTTGGAAGCACAAGAACTTCCAGGCCACAGAGGTTCTGCTGGCCAGGGCCTCCAAGGTCCATTTCTGGGGCAGCCCTTCTCCACTCTCCCCTGACCCCTGTGTTTGTCTCTGTTTATCTCCTCTTGAAGCCTGGTGTTAGCTTCCCTCTAACCCTTGGAATGTCTTCATTCCCTGAATCATCTGACTTGTACCTCTCGTGACCCTGTTGACCTTTGTTCCTCAGATCCTTAAAACAGCCCCTCCTCACCCCTAGTTAGACCTTCCTCTCATATTCTCTGACTTCTATAACAACCCTTTCTGCCCATCACTTTATTAAGCAGATCTTCTGACCCCTCTTCAGTTATCACCCACCCCCTCTTTATACCCATGTCCAAGAGGAAGTTTCTTCACTATCTCCAAAGGGTTCCCCAAGTCCATCACCCCTCCCTCCCTCAGTTCTAGGGAACAGGGCATAGACCATTGGCCTCTCTGTACCCCCTGATGGGGAGGGTGAGCTACAAGGAAAGGTAGGGACAGCAGTCCTTCACAGTAGCTCCCTTTGTAGCTCAACTTGTCAATGGCCACAGACACATGAGCAGGGAAGATGTCACAGGTGTAGATGTTGCGGTCATCCTCTGGGAGTAGGTTCACATCATGGAAGAAGACACAGTCCCAGTTCTTCTCCTGCATGGCCTCCCAGAACCCCAATTGCGTAGTTTGCCCCGACTGAAGGCAGTGGTGTGTACCTGGGTGGACACAGCGTGTGCCTTCACCATCAGGCAGTAGTCTGTTCCTCCACCTGCCAAGCTGGTCCTCTCTTGTCTTCTAAAGTGCTATTTCCTCACCTGGCATACCTTCTCATTTCTACTGCGGATCTGGAAACCCCACAGCAAACCAGGAAGATGCAGTTCCAAAGTCACTCTCCTGGGAAACTTCTCAGATCCCAACCCTGTCCCAGTCAGTCGCTTTGGCCTCTCAGCTTTCCTCTGGCCATCTTCAAGGTCCCATGATTTTCAAGGGACCATCTGAAGGAGGCAGAGTGAGGGGTGATAAAGCACTTGTGTCTTGGCTTCTGTTCCTGCTGAGCGAAGACTAGATCTGAGGCCCAGGAACTACCACAGGGTCCGACTCTCTGCCGTCACTTCCTTCACCCTCACGGCCTCCTTGCTCATCACCGTCTCTAGCACCACTGTCTCTGTCATTTCTATCGTGTTCGTCATGTGCACCATAAGAAGTATTATCACTGTCATCGACTTTTAACACTGTCAGCATGCTCGCTCCCATCGACATCAACATCATTATCTCCATCATCGCCAGCGTACGGTTGGCAGCAGCAACAGCATCAGCCATCAGAATCACCATTGTCCCCATCATGATCACCATCGTTGTTACCCCTCGTTGAGCGCCTGCTGCGTGCTAGGCATTGACCCAAGTGCTTTACATTCTTCACCTTGGTCAACCCTCCCACAACTGGGTGACAGAAGTGTCCTTACCATCCCTATCAAGAAGGAGAAACTGGTACAGAGCATGAATCCCCCAGTTCATACGTAGCTCTACTGAATACCAGTGTGTCGCACAAACGAATGATTCCCACACTCAGACCACACAGCTGGTCACAGACAAGACTGAGAGTCAAACAACTATCCATTTGCCCCCAATTCCAGCGCTTTGATTTACTCCTTAGGTTTACTGTCTAACCTGGCCAGCCCTGGTCTCAGAGAGACCCAGACTCAGCAGGACTGAACCTTTGCCTAGACAGCCATTCAAGCTGATCCCAGACTTGGCAAGTCCAGTCCCAACCTACAGTCCCTGACTCCAGATTCACCCAATTCAAGTTCTTCTTGACACGGATTCAGCCTCCTGGATATTCTGACTTGGACAGTCTCACCTCAGAGAGCGCCATCTTCAGCCCGACTCTCCAAGCCCATGCTCAGACCCTCTACCCTTCTGTCCATGTCCTTCCTTGTTCCTGCCTCACCTGGTTCACTTGCATAAATGGCATAATGTGGTTGCTGGCGCTGCAGGAAGGGGTGCAGAAGAGGTGGAAGAGAAGCCACTGCAGGTGCTGGGCTTGCCCACAGTAGGTTACCACCACTGCCGTGTGGTGCCGTCCAGCAGTCAGGTGGCCGGTATTGGCCTCCCAGCCTCACCAACGGGTTCTTCTCCACTGCCTTCTCCATTGTCAGGTCTCTGGGAACATCACTTTCAGGGGTCCACCTGAGAGACACAGAAGTCCAGAATGCTCAGAGGCCTACCCCAGCAGCCCACAACCCAGTTGTTCTGGGTTGAATAGTGCTCCCCCCAACTCATATCCGTCCATAACCTCAATGTGGCTTTATTGAAGACAGGGTGTTTGCGGTTTTAATTTGTTAAGATGCAGTCACACTGGATCAGTGTGGGCACTAAATCCAGTGACTGGTATCCATATAAAAAAGCCATGGGAAGACCCAGAGAGAAGAAATCCATGGAGTCAGATTATAGAGTGACATGCCCACATACCAAGGAGTGCCAAAGATTGCCAGCAACCCTGAAGCTAGGAGAGGGGCAGAGCATGGTTCCTCCCTCAAGAGGCTCCAGGAACCAACCCTTGCCAACACCTTGAATTTAGAATTCTGGTCTCCAGAATAGTGAGAGAATAAAATTCTGTTGTTTTAAGCCACCCAGTCTGTGATTCTTTGAGTCCTGGGAAATTACTCTGCCAGCACAGGGGGCTGTACGTCACTCACATGGACTTCAGGATGCCCATCCTGATTTTCCTGCCACCTCTCAGTACCTCCTCTGTCATTCTGTCTCACCCCAATTCCTGATCATATGCTCCTTCAGGCCTCATCCTGGCTCCCTGTCTTACTGCTCCTTAAGCTCATTGCCTGTTGCTTTTTTTCCCTGTTGACCCTTGGTCCCAGATGTTTCCTTCCAGATGGTTCTCAGATCCCCTCAGTTTATCTCACTTCCCTCTCATTGAGGACCCCAGACTCCCACTCTCTTCCTGTTCCAGATTTTTTTCCAGATGTGCACAACAGTATCTCACCCACCACACCTTCTTTACAATGTGAATTTGACATTCCTCCTACTTAGAGGTGAGTCTGTGTCCTTAACACCTGAAAGTAGGTTGGGCTTTTGTCACTACTTGAATGTACTATGGCAGAAGTGACACTTCTGAGGCTAGACCACAAAAAGCTATGTATCTTCTGCCATGTTTGTGCAAATAATTGCTCCTGAAGCCTTCAGCTGCCACATAAAAAGTCTTCATTCTAAGGCCACCATGCTTCCAGGAAGTCCAAACTAGCCCATATGATAAGACTACATGGAGAGGCCCTGAGTTGAGGGAGATCAATGTGAAGAGGGAGATGCTCAGCCAGCTCCCAGGGCTTCAGCTGTTCTGTCTCATCCACTGCATGAAAAACCTGTACCATAACCACCCAGCTGAGCCCTTCCCAAAATTCCTGGCTTACATAAACTTTGAGAATAATGGTTGCTCAAGGACACTAGTTTTGGAGAGATTTGTTGTGATACAGCTACAGATAACCACAGTGGTGATCTGCAGCCCCCAGATCCATTGCTTCCTGCCTCCAGGCTCTGCCCGACTCCCAGGGGTTCCCACTATCTCCCATAGCCTGGGGTCAGGGTGGGGGTATGGAAGGCCACCCCAAGCTTACTGATGTAGGGTGAGATGATGGGGCAGTTTGGAAGATCCTCCTCACTAATATCCACAGGGTGGATCTGGCTGAGGTTGGAGCAGACGTCCTGGTGAGAGATTCCTGGAAGGGAGACCTGGACCAAAAGGGACAACTCTTCCCTCACCTTTAACCTGTCTTGTATTAGGAGGCGCAGAAAGGAGGTGAAGTCATGGTAGGGATGGTTTTGATAGAAGAAAGCCCCCACAAGCAGCAGCTGTACACCCATCAATGACAACAGGAGACCCCTCCGCCGTTTCATTCTGAGAAGGGAAACAGGTTGTCATTCCTGCGCACTGCAAGCCCCCTACACCCAGCCTTCTCTGATTGGTTTTGCAATCCCCAGAGGGGAGGCAGTGTGAGAGACTGGCCCAAGCCACTCAATGTCATGCTACCTGTGCCAAAAAGATGGCTGTCTTGTACACGTGCCCAGTCTTCCAGTTCGGCCCCTCCAAACCCTCTGGTCATACTTGATACCAACTGGGCTGCTCTCCTCGCGAGCAACCCAACATCCCTTAAGCCTCAATGTCCTTGTCTGTAGTGGGTCCTGTGGCTGGATCAGCCTTCTGGGCTGTAGCACTTGGACATGTGACACGGGCTCAGCATTAGTCCAGGGCTGGGCCAGGTTCTCTGTAGCTCCAGCATCCTGCACGGACGGGTGCTAGACAACCGATCATTCTAGGTGCTCTTCCCTCCCACACCCCACCAAGTACCAACTAGCCCCTCACAGTTTCCGTGGCCAGTGCTTCCCTCTGCTGCAGTCTATCCTGGACAGGACTGCACGACCTCGCCCATCAAACTAGGAGCTTGCTGAGGGCAGGGTTCGGGATCGCCTCTTCGGAGACCCCATGTTCCTGAGCATGTAAAGCCCCAGGAAATGGGAAAACAAGTGATGAGTGCTCTTCTCTGCCCTAGGAACTCCTGCCCTTCAGCCACGAGCCGTCGCGGGTGCTCCTTGCTGGGGAGTGTTCTCCCAGTCCTTCATTCTCCCGAGCCAATGATGTCTTCAAGCAGTTTTGCGAGGCTGCTTTGATTTTGACCATTTGCTTCTAGGTTAGGTTTCAAACGTTTCGCCAATGAGCACCATTTAAGGTCTCTTGTGTGAAGCAAGGACCCTCAGGGGAATGCTGTTCCCTGGGTCCTTATGAACACAACTGCTCTCTATGCTCAATGTCTTCTTGCTGATGGAAGCACAAGGGCTCAGGTACTGGATCTGGGTTTGCCGACCTCTCTTTGTAAGGCCAGCATCCTGCCACAGTTCTAAAATGGAACACCATGAACCATCTCTTGTGATTTCACTCACCATCTCATTTTGAAATGAAGCTTTCTCAGAAACTTCCTGTTGTAGGATATCAAGCCCAAATTCTTCTGAGAAGAGAAACAGAAGATGAAAGAGGCTCGACAAACAGGATGGAGGAGGGAGCGTATGGAGTAGGTCGTGACTGAACATGAGGAAGGCTGACAGCGGTGACAGGGAGGACACTCACACGGCCCTGCCGACACACCAGGCACTGATCACACCGCACTCAGCACGTGCCAAGCAGCGTCTGCTACGTGCACACATACGCTCGTTTAATCTGCATGGCCACCTCAAGAGGGAACTATGCCCACTCTCCATATTTCACAGATGAAGAAATGGAAGCATAGATGCCTACAAAATTGGCCAAGAGTGCTTTGCTAATCTGTGGGGACACTGGATTTGGACAAAGGCAACCTGACTAAACTTATGTAGGCTACCTGGACATCCAGACCTAGTAGGATGAGTAAGGGAGGAACAGACAAGCCTGCTGGAGGCCATGTAAGTGGACAGCCATGGCTCAAGGATGGAGCTCAGAGTGCAGGACTTCAGTGGTTGTGGAGAAATGCCTGCTCACATCCTTTGTCCATTTTAAAAACAAGTTTTTTCTTTTTGTTTTATCTTGCATCCTTGATGGCAGTTTTACCCATATACTGGCTTTTCTTTATTTTGGTGATCTCACACTCATGTCCCCAGGCTTAGCTTTGGAACATTTTTAACTTTTGAACTTCATGTAGATCATACAAATCTTGCCAAACCTGATAAATATTTAAATTACTACCAAAAACATCCAATGTAAACTATCAGAACTGTACTAAAAAGCTTTTTCATAACTTTCTAATGTATCTTACCAATGTTGAAACAAAGAAATCCAATTTACTCCCAAATCCAAGCATATACTCATATCCTCCACCCCTACTAAGCTTTCGTCCTCCATTTCTTCCAATTCAAAACGGCTTCATGGAACAGTAACTCACATTGTGTCTTGAAATTAACCCCCAATGTCACTTTACCTCTATTTCCTCTGAACTTAAAAAGCAATTACTCTACTCCTCCACTTGGATACCTATATTCCAAGGAGCCTTCCACTAACAGACAGGGCTAGTGCACAGGCCGATGCTTCCACAACTCATGCCACTGTCCGCTCATTCGGTCTCCTTTGAATCTACCTCAGAAGTTGTTTAAAATATTCTTCTAAAATAGAGCAAAATTCTCTTTTCTGGCTTCAGAAATCCACCAATTCTTGTACCCTAAATGGTGTCCTCAGGCTTAACAGCGATGTAATGAAAAACAGGGAAAACACAAAATAATCAGTGACCCATATGTAAAGTAGATCACCTACATGGCAGATGTTAAGGAAAGTGGAAACAACGATCAGAAAATGAATAATGGAAACTGTTGAGGTGTATTTTTAAACTAGGTTGTATGACTAGGTACTGACAATATTAAAAAATCATGATTATTTTAAAAGTATATGAATGATATTTCTGGCTATGTGAAAAAACAATCATCCCTCAGAGGTACACATTAAAGTATTTATGGAGTATACAGTACCTGCGATTTACCCATGGGTAACATAGGAATGGCAGTCATAGATGAAACAAGATAGGCCATTTCTGATCATTATGAAAAAAAGCGGGGTTCGTTACATCATTCACTCCATTTTTGCTTCTGCATGAAAATTTTAATAATGCAAAATTTAAAACCCACTATCTATCTCTAAAAAAAAATCTCATCTGAAACTCTGCATGTATAATCAACCATGTGGCCATTTCTTTCTGGAGTTTAAAATATTTTTTAAAGAATTATAAAAACATTCTTTTTGAAGAATCTTCTATTAATTTGACATTAGACATTTACAGAAATGTAAAGAGTGCCATTCTTCCCTTTAATATTATTTTGTTTTAGAAACAGATGACTCTGAACTAAACGTCTTTATATTAACATATTAGGTATATTATTTAGTTCTAATAAGTTAACAAATAATTTTAGAATTTCAGATATAATGTCTAATCTGCAAAATATAAGTAGGTATTTATCACACAGAACTTTCTTTGGTGCCCTCAACAATTTTTAAGAGGACAGGGCCTGTTACAGACTAAATGTTTGAGTCCACCCCAAAAATGTTAAAATGCCAACCCCAGTGTGACTTTAAGAAAGTGGGGTCTTTGACAATTAGTTCATGAGGCTAGTGCCCTCGTGAAAGGGACTGGCTACCCTCTCCTTTTTCTTTCTTTCTTTTTTTTGGCAAAAGAGATTGAACCCAGGTGCACTTGAACAGTGAGTCACACCCACGACCCTTATTATTTTTTATTTTGAGAGAGGTCTCACTGAGTTGCTAAGGCTGGTCTCGAACTTGTGATCCTCCTGCCTCAGCCTCTGGTTGCTGGGATTATGGGTGTGTGCCACAGTGCCCAGCAAGACTAGCCCCCTGTAAGAACAAACATGAGAGGTGAAGATTATGAGGATACAATGAGAAGACGGCCATCCCCAGACACTGGATCTGCTGGTGCCTTTATTTTGGATTCCCCAGCCTCTAGAACCCATAGAACAAAAGCTGTTTCAACTGTCATGGCACCCTGTTATTACCACCTGAACTACAGATAGGTACTGAGACCAAAGTGTTCCAAAACCGCTCCTCGCAGCTGCTGAATGCTCTCGCTCATGCACAGACATGCACACACCATCTGTCATGGGAGTGTATGAGCTAGTACAATGTTTTGTTTTTTAAACAAAAAAAATGTTGTAAGAAAATGGAAAGACTTATGCTAACTTTTTAAAGATAGTTTAATATTTACAAGATGATGACCAGGTCCATCAAAATATTTGGTCATACCATATGATGCTTATTTTTTAATGTCCTACAAATTAAATGTCATCAAAATGACATTGAATTTCTAATTCAATTCCCAGTATCAAAAAGAAAAGAAAAAAGAAAATGATAAAAGAAAAGCAAATGAGGAAGGGGATGTGTATGAACCCTTTAAAATGGTGAACAAACATCTGAATAATGTAACAGGAATTTTGGACAGAGAAGCCAGGCACAGTGGCACACGCTTATTACAATCCCAATGACTAGGGAGGCTGAGGCAGGAGGATCGCAAGTTCCAGGCCAGCGTTGGCAACTTAGTGATAGCCCTTCTCAAAAAATAAAAAGGCACTGGGGATGTGGCTCAGTGGTAGAACGCCCCTGAGTTCAATCCCAGTACCTCAAAAAAAAAAAAAAAAATGTATACATATATATAGGGAGGGTGGTAGAATGGAATGCTTTAGGAAAACAAAAACGATTTCCAATCTATAATGTAAACCCATCAAAGATAAATATAATGGCAAAATAAATATTTTCTATGATATCTTCCAGTGTGTATATATGTATATACATACACACACACACACACACACACACACACACACACACACACACTTTGATAGATTACTATAAATGTAATATGTAAATATAGGGTTTTTTGATCTTTGGCATTCTCAGATATGCGTGGTCCCGTAAGATTTACCCGCCATGTACACATTTCCGAGGAGTTCCTACAGGATGTACTCCACAAAAGGGTGAACTATAACCTGGAAGAAAAAGCCGAAGGATTCAGGACACCAGGAACAGGACACACGAGAAAGAAGAGGATGCCCAGGTGATGGTGAAGGGAGCCTGAGCGTCCAGTGCTCAGAGGGCTGAGGGCCCACCCCTCAGTCAGAACAGTGCCAGAAGAGCTTCATCAAGACAGAGTTGCTGGGCACTGTGGCACACGCCTATGATTCCAGCGACTCGGTGAGGAAGGAGGATCATGAGTTCAAAGCCAGCCTCAGCAGCTTATGGAGGCCCTAAGCAACTTAGCAAGACCCTGTCTCAAAAAAAACCAAAAAGGGCTGGGGATGTGGCTCAGTGGTTAAGCACCCCTGCATTCAATCCCTGGTGCCAAAAGAAGAAGAAGAAAGAAGAAAGAGGGGGAGGGGAGGGGGAGGAAGAAAGAAGATGACAGAATTGACAACCTAACTCTCCTGCAATCTGGCTGACTTTACTCCCAGACTGGCTGCTTGCTGACCATATGAACTTGAGCCAGCTGTTTCATTCTGAGGCTCAGCCTCCTCTTCTATAAAATGGGGATAACAACAACTCAGAAGTCTGTTGTGAAGATTAGAACAGTGCCTGGGACACAGGAAGCTCTAAATGAGTGTTTGCTGCTCTTGATGTTAGCTAATAATAAATTCGATTTTTGAGAAGGATATCCCACACACTTGGGAGGAAAATCTGGCAATACAATTACATAAAATTATTCAGTCAATAAAGTTATTCAGTCAACACATAAAATTATTCAGTCCAGGAGAAAACAAAGAGTTGTGCGGGAGAACAAAAATCATATTATACACAGGCACCTATAGATGCAGGTTAGACAGGGAACCATAACCAGGGAAGATGGATCTGACCGGAACTGAATCCACATCTTAGAGGGACGGGCATGGAAAGCATGCACTGTGTGCTGGGGATGGGAATATGTGTGTGTGACATCAGTCTAAACCAGAGAACCCAAGAGGCAGCAAAATTAGCATGTTGCTAGAAAATTAGGAGGCAGGGGGCATCAGCCCCCTGTGGTCCACTCTCAACTGAAGGATCAAGACCACCTCACAAATATTGAGTTCAGGATCTGCTGTTCCCTGGTGCACTCAGATTCTGGACAAGTGCTCCTGGGGAAGCTCCTACTTACCTCACAAGATCTGTCCTGCTCCTCTGGACCCAGTGCCTGGGGCTCCTGGGATAAATGCACATCAACTGGCATGTCCTGCCTGGACTTCTCCTATTTTCTTCTCCTGGACTTTCTCTTGCTAGCAGCTCCACTTTCCTCTGGAGCTGGAAGTTGGGTGGAAAGTAGAGGCTCAAAGCAGAGCCACTGGGGAAAGGCAGGCTGAACAGTGAAGAGAAATCCTGTAGTCTGAAAGAGTCGGCCTGACCCAGGGGCTCCACAGACACCAGGAAATCCTGGAAAGGCAATGACTGTATGGTCACTCATGCAACGGTTGCCCCACATGAATCTGAGGACCCCAAGGTGAGGGTTACTGTGTAGACACTGTAGTTATTAGGATTAGGGAAAAAAGGCTGAGACAAGACTAAACTTGGAGGATTCTTGTAGCTGTGCCACCTTTCAACTGTGAGAAGAGAAAGATATTGCCAACTACCAATCACTGACCTTGCCATATCCACAGGGTCTGGCGGAGACACCAGCACTTACCCATCCATCCATCTCCAAAAGACCCCAAAGCTCGCTGCCCAGAAGGCAACGCAGTCGCCCTCACCAACGCCCACCACCCGTCCTCCAGGCTTCCAGCAGCTGGCTCAGGATACTAACTCCTAAGGGTCGCCGATCACTGGTTCCCTGAGTGTGCGAGGAGGCACGCCCCTGAAGCACCCGGCCCCCAAGCCACCACTGGCTGCCCCGGTCCCAACGGGCGACTCCCTCCCCACTGTCCTCCGGTGCCACCCACTAAGGCGCTCTGAAGTCGCACGCGCAGTCCTCGAACGCGTTTCAAGGGACAACGATGTGAAATCCGACACCAAAGCGTACTTGGAAGCTAAGCTACGAATAAGACATATGTCTCTGTATGAAAACCACCCAGCCAGTCGACAGCCTAACTGGGAAACTACGTCCGCCCCGCAGGGCCGTCACTCACAGCCCGCCACCCGGCCGGCCACGCCCGCCCGCACTCCGCCGGCCCGCCCGCACTCCGCTCACACCCAGCTCGGAAGCCCCGCATCGCTGACCGCAGCGGACTTCCCCTCACCGACCCTAGAGAATCCCGAATGCTGATATCCCAAATCACCTTGGCCTCCCGCGACTGATATAACTACTCCACTGTCTAAGCCGGAACGGGCCTTTCGAAAACT
The DNA here is from genome assembly GCF_902686455.1 of Sciurus vulgaris. Classification (NCBI taxonomy): domain Eukaryota; kingdom Metazoa; phylum Chordata; class Mammalia; order Rodentia; family Sciuridae; genus Sciurus; species Sciurus vulgaris. The sequence goes on along the minus strand of NC_136478.1, from coordinate 62,541,224 downwards.
TCCGGCTTGTGAAGCGTCGAGTTGGGATGGCTTTGCCCAAGTTGCCCTTGGCGCATGCCCACTAGCAACCCCGAAGCTACGCCTGCCAGTGGTTATCATGGCTGACAGACGGGTAGCTAGTCATGTTAGCGGTTCTGCAGAAACTGTCATGGCCGCGCCCATAGCATTATGATACTGAAGACCACCATCAAAGAACTCTCTTTCCGTACAGTCAGGGAACACCTGGAATGTCAGAGTTAGTCTCCTGGCTGATTTCAATCTTGCGTGGGTGTGTGTGTGCGTATGTGTTTTATGTATATATATGTGTGTGTGTATATATATTTATAATGTATGCTATGTATGATATAATATATGTGTGTGTGTGTATATATGTATGTGTGTATGTATGTATATATAAAATACAGGTCCCTTGCAGATCAGGAAAGGGTTCTTGTTTCCCGGTTTTATGGTTTAGATGTGGTGTCCCCCAAAAGCTCATGTGAGACAATGTAAGAAGGTTTGGAGGAGAAATTATTAGGTTATAGCTTAATCAGTGAATAAAACCCTGATGGGATTAACTGAGTGGTAACTGGAGGCAGGTGGGATGTGGCTGGAGGAGTAGTTCATTGGGGGCATGGCCGTGGGGTATCTATTTGTATCTGGAGAGTGGAGTCTCTCTGTCTGCATCCTGATCACCATATGAGTTGCTTCCCTCTGCCACACTCTTCCACCATGGTGTTCTGCCTCACCTGGAGCCCCGAGGAATGGAGCCGGCCTTCTAGGGAATAAGACCTATGAAACCTTCAGATAAACTTTTCCTCCTCTACAGTTGTTCTGGTTGGGTCCTTTTAGTCACAGCAGCAAAAAAATGCTGACTAAAACACCGTTTGCTGAGGCAAGCATAGAGAGTAAGTTTTTACTTAAGAAAGCGATAGAGATAAACTTCTTCTAAGAAAAGCAGGGCTTCAGAGCCGAGAGCTCATGGGATAGGATGCAACTTGCTTTTTTTTAAACCCTAGAACCCCTCTTTTTAATTACTGTCTTCTCTTTCTTCCCTGAATATGTATACGTATGCAAGAGCAGTGGTGTGGAGGCTAATTGTTAGCAATCCATTGTTCTCTCTTTGGTAACCAGTCTTCATCCTCTCTCGACCTGCATCCTTCATTACCTGCACTACTGCCTGACCCTCACCCCTGCCTCCTTTTGCTGAGGAATGTGACATGGATAGGACTATCCATTTAGGCCAGTCAGGGCTACAGGCAGATTGCTTTTGGGCAAAGAAAGCATGTGGGCCTGTGTTGTAGAATTATTCTCTTAGCCTGGTGTTCCCATCATCCTCAGGTATCTAACATACATACACACACATGTATATGATATATATGTATGTATAATATATAATATATATGCACATATATTTCTTAGAGAAACTGATGTTGCATATTCTGAAAAAATAACTTTTCTCTGTATTTTTCACACTGATTTAAAGGCTTTTTCTTTTTTTCTTCTTCTAAATTACTGAAAATTGAAAACTGTGTGGGCTGCTGGAAAATGAGGCAGAGCCCAGGGAGGATCAAAAGGTGAACAACTGAAGTGAACTTTCTTATACGTAATGATCTGGAAGTATCATGGTGGCCAAAGGACCAAGGTCCAGTCTCGCTTATATAGAGAAATAAAAGAGGAGGGGAGTTAAATACATAGAAACAGAGTAGAACAGGGGTGAGAAGGGCAGAAAATGGGAGAGCCGGGTTAAAAGGTAAAAACATGCATTTATATAGGATGAGTAGTTCTGTAGAACAGATAAGTCCATAGACTTGACAGTGGAGGAGTAAGTGGATGATGTTGAATCCGTGAGGTTGCCAGAGCTGTTCATCTGGAGGGCAGATGCAGGAAAGATCCTGGACTTCTGTCCCTGAAGCCAGTTTGATCCTCCCTCTGAGAGATCACCACCTAAACTCTCAGTGACGTGCTGGTCCTGTGGCCTCTCAGGTTCTCACACACTCCCATCCCCAGCACATGCCCAGGCTTCCAAAGCTGGTCCAGTTCTGACCAGACCCATCTTCCCTATTACTTACATGACTGACTGAGCTATAGCTGCCCATGTACACTGTGACCACTTTTCTTCTCCTACACAAGTTTTAATTGTTCCCTGGAGTGAATAATCACATGGATTAGCTATTCATTTACCTTTATGTATACAGGTTCATTTTCCCTTACCAGAAATGCCTAGGACAAGAAGTATTTTGGATTTCTGATTTTTTCAGACTTTGAAATACTTGCATATACATAATGAGATATCCTTCTAAACATGAAATTCACTTCTGTTTCCCATACACCTTAAATACGTGACCTGAAGATAATTTTATACAATTTGAGCATGCCTGCATTTTTTTCATTTTTTAAAAAATAGTTTCATGATTTTTTTCTTTTATTGGTGCATTTTAGTTATACATAATTGTGGAGAGCAGTGACAGAGGATGGGAGAGCAGTGACTGAGATTGAGGTCTCTGGTGACCTCATGACCGTGGCATGTCCAATACCTGGGGATGTTCCTGTGCAAGGGCACAGGATGCTCAGCCGTTGTGGCAATTCCCTGCATGAGAAGACTGTGCAAGAGTCCTGTCAGCTCTGACCTTGACCTCGGGCACGCAGCTCCTGGGAAGGAAGGAACTCTTATGCTACACAGCCACAGTGTTTCACCAGCTCTGCTTCTCTGGTTCCTGCCCACTTTACAGTAACTTTAAACACTGGACTTTCTTGAGAACTACACAAAGCTCCTAACTTTGCAACTGTGGATTGCAACTGCAGAAAAGCTACACAGATGTTCTCGTTTCTGTAACTTTCCTGAATACGAAGAATAATGCTTACATAGTCTTTAACCTCATAATGGGGCATATATAAATAAAGATTGCTGCTGTAACTCTAGATCTGCATCTCCATCAGAGAGCAGGGCTCCACCTGATCCCTGCTTAATCTTCAAAATCTGTGTCTGTGAATCTTTATTTTCCAACCCCCCTTCGCCCCTCACCAGACCCAAGAGTTTGGTCGCGCAGACCGTGACACATAATAGTTGGGTTCAATTTGACAAAATCATAGGTGCATGGAATTTGATTTACTCCATCTCAGTACAGTCGCCCCTCTCTCCCCTCCTCTCTCTCTCCCTATTCCCCTTCCTCTACTGGTCTTCTTGCCTTTTGACTGACACCTCACATGAATTCCCCTTGTGGCATCATATTAACCCTCAAAAGGTTTTGAATTTGGGAAAACTACAGGTTTCAGATTTTCAGATGAGTGAAGCTCAACCTGTACTTATCAATGTATTTCCAGATTTTCCTCCCAGTGTGTGGCTATCCTTCTTAAAAAAAAAAATGGCTTTATTACCAGCTGACATCAACAGTAGCCATGATTGCAAACACTCATTTAGAGCTTTCTCTGCCCCAGGCACTGTTCTAATCTTCAGACCCATGAGCTGCTATTGTTACCCCATTTTACAGAGGAGAAGTCTGAGGCACAGAGTCAAACAACTGACCCAAGTTCATATAGTCAGCAGGCAGCCAGCCTTGGGGCAAACCAGTCCGTTTTCTGGGGAGTTGGCCTGCCACTTCATCTTCTTGAGGAGATGAGGTCAAAGTCCTCATGACCCGATCTCTTCCCAAAGCCCCACCTCTGAACACGGTTGCTATAGGGACATGCCTTCAACTCAGGAGCCTTCAGGGGACAGCCAGATCCAAACTACAACACCAAGATTGAACGATGATCAGATATGTATTGATGTGTGTGTATGTATGTATGTGAATAGATGCACAAAGATATTTATACGTTATCCGGCCATTTATTTCTTGATCAAGGTGAAAGAGGGACAAATTGCCAGTAAGAAGAATGCAAGAGAAGATGCCCCTGTGACTCCTGCAAATATTAAAGGGTAATAAGGAGAAATTATAAATTACCCCATGCGAATTGATTTGATAAATAAAACATTTTTGAAGAAAAAAATAAAAGCTTACTGATCTAAGAAGAATTACTGAGAGAAACAAATATATATATATATATATATATATATATATATATATATATATGAACACACATATTAGATAGATATCTCTTATGTTCATGAATTGGGAGACTTAATACAGGTCAGGCACACATTTTCCCCAAATCAGGTTATGAATTCAAAGGAGTCCTATACAAATTCCCAGCAAGAGGTGTTATAGAAATTGACAAGTTAATTCTCAATTTTATGCACAAGCAAAAAACAAACAAACAAAAAAAAACTAGAAAATGTTGAACAATATTGAACGCTGATAATGAACCCGTGAAAAGAGAATCTTCAGGTCCCCGTCCTGCTCCTCGGGATTCCCATCACCTGCCCTTCGGCCCTCACCTACACACATGGAAATGTCTTCCAAGTTCAGAAGCAGGAGTTACTTCCTAGCAGATCCCGCTGGCCCCCAGTGGCCCACCATCCCCAGCTTGGCAGGCAGTCTTCATTCCTGTCCCCGGAGACCAACAGGCCCAGCAGAGATGCCCCCAAGCACAGATCCCTGGCATCAGGCAGGGCTTGCTGTTCTGGGACGTGTGACCAGGTAAGGCAGGGGATGTGAGAGTAGGTCCTGCCGCCCAGGGGGGCAGCTTGGCACAGGAAGTCTCCACGTAGCCCCAGTGGGTGTGGCAGCCATGGATTGCTCACTTCCTCACACCCAGGGGTCCAGGGAACATCCCTTCTGCCAGTTCTTTCCCAAGAACTCGGGCAGCCCCAGCCTTTGCCTGTGTATCCCCCACCAAGGAGCCTTCTTTTCAACCTGCCCAGCTCCTCGGTGCACACTGAGGACAGCAACCAAGTCTGCAAAATCCACTTCTTCCCAGAGGAGAGTAGGACTCACGTCCAAGCCTTTGCAGAAATAAAACGTGAGGGCTCACAAAGGTTGACCGGAAAGAAGCGATCAGCAGAAGCAAGAGGTGGGCGGCAGAAAGCGAGAAGGTAGTTATACGCCAACTGCGCTGACAAAGGGTTCATATCCAGGACACATAGGGAACCCGCCAAAACTGCAGGAAAGCAAGGAAGACAACCGAAAAGGGCCAAGTGATCTGAATGGGCACTTTTTTTTTTTTTATTTATTTTTATTGTAAACAAATGTGATACATGTTGTTTCTGTTTGTACATGGAGTAACAGCATACCATTTGCGTAATCATACATTTACATAGGGTAATGATGTTTGATTCATTCTGTTATTTTTCCCTTCCCCCCACCACTCCCACCCCTCTTTTCCCTCTATACTGTCCCTCCTTCCTCCTTTCTTGCCCCCCTCCCTACCCCCATTGTGTCATCATCTGCTTATCAGTGAGATCATTCGTCCTTTGGTTTTTTGAGATTGGCTTATCTCACTTAGCATGATATTCTCCAATTTCATCCATTTGCCTGCAAATGCCATAATTTTATTATTCTTTATGACTGAGTAATATTCCATTGTGTATATATACCACAGTTTCTTTATCCATTCATCAATTGAAGGGCATCTAGGTTGGTTCCAAAGTCTGGCTATTGTGAATTAAGCAGCTATGAACATTGATGTGGCTGTATCTCTGTAGTGTGCTGATTTTAAGTCCTTTGGGTATAGGCCGAGGAGTGGGATAGCTGGGTCAAATGGTGGGTCCATTCCAGGTTTTCTAAGGAATCTCCACACTGCTTTCCAGAGTGGCTGCACTAATTTGCAGCCCCACCAGCAATGTATGAGTGTACCTTTTTCCCCACATCCTCTCCAACACCTATTGTTGCTGTATTCTTGATAATCGCCATTCTAATTGGGGTGAGATGGAATCTTAGTTAGTTTTGATTTGAATTTCTCTTATTACTAAAGATGGTGAACATTTTTTCGTATGTTTGTTGATTGCTTGTAGATCTTCTTCTGTGAAGCATCTGTTCATATCCTTAGCCCATTTGTTGATTGGGTTATTTGTATTCTTGGTGTAGAGTTTTTTGAGTTCTTTATATATTCTGGAAATTAGTGCTCTATCTGAAGTATATGTGGCTAAGATTTTCTCCCACTCTGTAGGCTCTCTCTTCACATAGATGATAGTTTCCTTTGCTGAGAGAAAGCTATTTAGTTTGAATCTATCCCAGTTATTGATTCTTGCTTTTATTTCTTGTGCTATGGGAGTCCTGTTAAGGAAGTCTGATCCTAAGCCGACATGTTGAAGAGCAAGCCCACTGTGGCCCAGGTGCCTGGAGACTTAGTGTCTGACCCCAGACAGTGACTCCTTGGGGACAGTGTCCAAGTCTGCGGTGCAGAGAGGGTGCACACACCGTCTGAGGGAGGGAGGAGAGATGGCTGCTCACCAGAGTGGGCCTCACTTGTCTCCTGACCCTGCAATCATCTGTGGCTTCAGGGCTCACTCAGGGATCTGGTCAGAGGAAGCCCACTGAGTGACATTGCAGAAAATGTCACCCTAGGGGAAGGACGTCAACAGGGAGGGAGGAGACGGGGTGATTCAGGGAGGGTCTCTGCCCTCTCTGGCCTCAGGGCTGCAGGGGTGGATGGGACGGTGGGGGCTGGTCCCCAAGGGCCAGGCCGCCCTGGCAGAGGCTGGCTGAAGCTCCTCCTCTAGGAGGCCACCGTCCCCACCTCGCCCCCTTCCTGTGGGGCCTCCTCCTTGGGGCTCTTAGTTCCTCAGAGGGGAGATCGGGAGCAGACTTCCCCTGCGGACCTGCAGCCCCAACGGACATGCTGCTGCTGCTGCTGCTGCTGCCAGGAAGGATCACCCCCTGCAGGCGCGGAGTCCAGTGACCGTGCAGGAGGGCCTGTGTGTCCGTGTGCCCTGCCAATTCTCCTCCCCCCAGAAGAGTAGCACGGCCCCAGCTCGCGGCTACTGGTTCCCGAAAGGGGCCAAGAAGACAGATGCTCCTGTGGCCACGAACGACCGCAGCAGGGAAGTGCGGGAGGAGACCAGGGGCCGATTCCAACTCCTCGGGGACCCGGGAACCAACAACTGCACCCTGAGCATCAGAGACGCCAGGAAGACGGACACAGGGTCGTACTTCTTTCGGGTGGAGAGAGGAGACTTTATATACAGTTACACAAATTACCAGGTCTCAGTGAACGTCATAGGTAGGGCTCCAGATCCAGGGCAGCCTCAGGGAGGTCACCAAGCTGGGGCAGGGCTGGGGGGACCCTGCCCTAGGGGAGGTGGGACAAGCATCCGGGCTCAGGGAGCAGCTGGATCACAGCCGGAGCTTCTCTCAGGGCCGCACCTCCCGCCCTCCCTCCTGACCCTCCTGTCCCCTCTGCTCACCAGCCCTGACCCACAGCCCCGACATCCTCCTCCCTGGGACCCTGGAGTCTGGCCGTCCCAGCAACCTGACCTGCTCTGTGCCCTGGGCCTGTGAGCAGGGGACGCCCCCCACCTTCTCCTGGGAGGGGACCTCTGTGTCCTCCCTGGGCGCCAGCATCACCCACTCCTCGGTGCTCACGCTCACCCCGCGGCCCCAGGACCACGGCACCAACCTCACCTGTTGGGTGACCCTACCTGGGGCCCAGGTGACCAGGATGAAGACCGTCCACCTCAACATCTCATGTGAGAGCCGGGCTGGGTCACCTGGGACCCTGATGGGAGGGAGTGGGGGGAGGGGTCAGACCCTGGACACTGGGTGGTGGTGGGTCCCAGAATGGGGTGGGGGCTGGGCCACGAGGATGCAGCCTCCACCCCTGCCCACCATGCAGCTCCTGGGACAGAGGGCTGATGTCCACCAGCCTCCCGATGACAGATCTAACAGATCGGTGTCTTCCTGTCCCAGACTCTCCACAGAACCTGACTGTCACTGTGTCCCCAGGAGCTGGCCCAGGTAGGGCGGAGCCTCGCTGGGGCTGGCGGGGCAGGGCCTCTTCAGCTCAGGGCAGGGCTGGGTCCCCCTCATCCTGGACTCACCTGGTGACAGAGCCCCTTGTTGGGGACCCAGTGACCCCTCCCCACCCACATTCCACGGCTGCTTTGAGCTCCTGTCCCCACCCTCCCAGCTCCCTGGACTGCAGCACCTGCCCTTCACCACCACAGGGACAGGGTGACATTCACACCGCAGAACTGGGCTTCCCAGCCTCCTCATTTTATTCCCCAGCAGCTCTGACCTGACACCTGTGGGAGGAGACGCACTCACAGGGCACTCACAGAACCCACCAGCTGTCTGTCCCTGGCTCAGGTCCCTCCCAGAAGTGGCCAGTGTCCACACAGGCTGTGCCGAGCCTTGGTTGGTCCACCCGAGGACTGAGAGGTCACTGGATGTCAGTAGCACTCAGGGTCCTCGTTCTGGTGACAGTGGTGACCTACTGCACGGGGGCACCTGATTCTGCGGCGTCTTCCGCCAACCAAATCAGTGCCGTTCGTCAGGACGCTGACCGTTCTTCCAAGGCGCCTGTGCGGTGAACAGTCCTGTGTCTCCTTCACACGTGTCCGTGGCACGGAGTCCTAAAACCGAAGCAGCTGGCTGGTCCGTCCTCTCTGATTTCGGGAGGAAAGCCCAGGCATTTCCCGCCCAGCGTGTTTCCCGGGCCCCTTTGCCTGTGCCAGGTGAGGCCTGGAAGGTGCCCCTGTGGTTCTGATGACATCTCTCCTCTTTGAATGGCGTGCTGCTTTCCGTTGACCGACCCTGGAACGACTACTCACGTTCTTTGCTCATGTCATGATTACTATTTCTTCCAGGACGCGCTGTCCAAGCCTGGGGGATTGCTGCTGCTTCTCCTGCCAGGCCGCTGGCCTTCCTTCTTGGAGTTCCCTGATCTTACAGTGTCTGGGAACGAGTTTCGTTTTTTTTCTCCTGTCGTCACCTTAATCAATCTTGTGTGCAGTTTCTGATTTCCCCACTCTGAGTTTATGAGAGTCAGCTCCTCCCCTTGGCCTCTGAGGCCCTGGTCTGAATGGGCCCCTCTCCACTCCCTGCACACACCCTCTCCATCCTGTGCTGCAGGCCCTGGGGCCTTGGTCACCTTTGCACACTCTGTTTCTCCTTTTGGAAACCCCTTCCACCTCTCATCATCTTTGCCTAAAGACTTGGCCTCCACGCCGTATTTTGTGTGTAAGGAAGAGATGCCTCCTCCAGGAAGCCCTCCTGGACCACATCGCCTCACCTCTGGTTTACATTGCTATCCCCCGGGCACGCCTATCACTTGTCATGTGGCCTTAGGGACACCTGCTCCTGAGTCCATGATGCTCTGAGTGTCTGGGAGTGAGTACCTCTTAGAAAAAGGCTGATGAACCAGAAGCTAGCGTCAGTCGAGGATGTGGGCACAGGGCAAGAGTCCAGGAAAATGTGGCTTCTGAATTTTCAGGGAGAGCAGCTGGAGGCCTGGAATCTGGGGCTGGACTCGCAGCTTGCCTGGGAATCCTGTGAACCCCAGAACCTCCCTCTGGGATAACTGGAGCCTGAGTCCAGTTGGACAAAGCCTGTCAGGGCAGACATGTATCCACATCATCCTGTCAGGGAGGGGCAGACTGACTCCGGCCCAGGCTTGTGCTCTCTTTTCTGGGTGCATTGCCCACGTCCCTGTTTCTCCCAATCTATATGTGTGTACCTGAATCTAAACCTCTACTCAGTCTCCTGTATTCTTCCTCTTCTCTTTTGCTCTCCTTGTCACTCTGACCCTCCGTCTCTTTCTCTACAGCATCCACAACCCTGGAGAATGGCTCATCTCTTTCGGTCCTGGAGGGTCAATCTCTGCGTCTGCTCTGTGTCGTCGACAGTCATCCCCCTGCCAGGCTGAGCTGGTCCTGGGGGAACCTGACTCTGTATCCCTCGCAGCCCTTGGACCCTGGGGTGCTGGAGCTGTCCCCGTCCCACCTCAGGGGTGAAGGAGAATTCACCTGCCGCGCTCAGAACGCTCTGGGCTCCCAGCACATCTCCCTGAGCCTGTCGCTGCAGAGTGAGCATCATGGTGCTGCTCACCAGACCCCAGGCTAGGAAGACCTGCAGCTCCCAGGCCCCTGAGCAAACACCCACCAGGGGAAGGGGTCCTTCCCTCAGCCTCAAGTCAACAGTGAGGCCCAAAAGGGCGTGTGGTCCAGTGCCTGTCTATGCCTGGACGGTCAGGGCACGGGGTGGGGAGGCCAGGGCTGATGGCCCCCACACTGGGGGATGAAGGGGAGCCCGGAGGAGCCACATCCATGTCCTCGTGTGTCGGGGGCTCTGGGGTTGGGGTTTAGCAGGCGACCCTGGCCTCGTCCACTTTTCTGCAGGGAAGTCGAGGCCCGTGGCCCAGGTGGTCCTGGTGGCCATCGGGGTGCTGCCTGTCAAGATGGTGCTCCTCGGCCTCTGCATGGTCTTGCTCAGGTCAGTGCTGCCCAGGGATGAGGAAGAGGCCGGGTCAGGGCAGGCGTGTGACGCTGAATCCCAGAGTCCCAGCAGTGGGACCCGAAGGGTCAGGAGCACCGACGCCTGGCAGGGGCTGAGCGGGGCTGAGGGCACTGCCTGGGCCCCGGGCAATTGCCATCTGTCCCCAGTTCTGGCCTGACGTCGGGGACGCGGGTCTCATCAGGAGGTCCTCAGGCCAGGCTGCTCTGCCTCCTCAGTCACCTCCAGCCCCCTGACAGGGCACAGGGCAGGGGACCACTGCCCAGTGTTCCCAGGCTGCCTGGCTGAAGGCCATGGTCTCTTCCCTCAGAGTGAGGTCCCGCAGGAAGAGGCCAGCGAGGCCAGCGAGGCCAGCAAGGGGCGTGGAGCGTGGAGACGCTGTCACAGGTTAGTCCAGGTCAGTGACACAGTGTCTCACCATGCCCAAGCCCGGGACCCCTCCCCACCATGGTTCTGGATAGCCAGCTCCCCATGACCCTGGGCGACACCCTATCCCTGTCCTGAAGCCCCCACTTCCTGCTGGGGTCCCTGTGGCTCCTGGCTGGGGCCCCGTCTCTACAGCACAGCCAGGTGTGGCTCCCAACCTTGACCCTGCTGCCCCCTGGGGCCCTCCTCACCACCTGGCCTTTCTTTCCTCCTAAGCCTAGCCTCCCTGCTGTCCGTCCATCCTGACTCTGGACGTTCCTGGTCCTCCTCTCCCCTGCTCACTGGATCTGCCTCAGCTCCTGCCACCTGTCCCCAACACTGGCCTCCAGCCTGGGCCTACGTCCTCCACAACTGGATCAGCTGTGTGTCCCCTCCATGGACGGTGACAAGGGCACACGGAGAGCCTGGACCAGAGGGCCTCCCATGTCCGTGCCTGGGACTCTGTGACAGAGCCGTCCTCTCCCTGCCTCTGGAGACTCACCTCATCCCCTGGGCCAGGCTGCTGGGACCTGGGACTTCACAGGTGCAGACCCTGCTCCTGACACCCACCTCCCACCCCTTCCTGCCTCTGCAAGTCCTGGTCATCCTTCAGCTGCATCTAGAGTCTGGCTCGTGTGTGTGTGTGTGTGTGTGTGTGTGTATGTGTGTGTGTGTGTTGTGTTCGTGTGTGTGTATGTGTATGTGTGTGTATGTATGTGTGTGTGTATGTGTGTGTGTTGTGTGTATGTGCGTGTATGTGTGTGTATGTGTGTGTTGTGTGCGTGTGTTGTGTGTGTATGTGTGTGCATGTGTGTGTATGTATGTGTATATGTGTGTGTGGTGTGTATGTGTGTGTTGTGTGTGTGTGTGTGCATGTGTGTATGTATGTATGTGTGTATGTGTGTGTGTTGTGTGTGTGTGTGTGTACGTATGTGTGTGTGTGTGTGTGTATGGTTTCTGTGAGGTTTTGTGGGGTAGCGTTCACACTGCTCATGGGCCTGGGTAACTGAGGTTGAGATCCACCTGCCCCAGGGTTTCCGTGGAGGCTGAGCACACTGGCATCCCAACCTGCCACCAGCAGCTGTCCTTCTAGAGGTGCAGCAACAGAAACAAAGAAAGATCTAGTAAGGTGGGCACATTGGTTCTGATGCGTGTTTGTGGGAGGCCGTGCAGGGAGAGGAGCTGGTGGCCGGGACCCGGCTCTGCTGCCGAGGCCTGTGGGGAGGTGTGGGGGCAAAGACGGCCGTGGGTGAGGAAGCAGGCCAGTGTTCTGAGGAAGGGACCTGGGACGGGGGACAGGGAGGCAGAGGCCGCCCCTGTGCTCTGTGACGTGACTGGAGCAGAGGGGGCGGGAGGTGCCCTGCAGGCCGAGGCCAGGACCCAGGGCCTGTGAGGACAGCAGGGCCCGGGACACCTTGACTCTAGCAGGACCCCTGGGCTGCCCTGGTCAGCATGGGCCAGAGCGGGTCCTGCTGCAACAGCAAAGGGAAGGGGCCACTGCGGCCTCCTGAGGAGCTGAGGAGGCGGGCCAGGCAGGGGCGTGGGGGGTTCTCTGGGGAATTGCTGGAAGGTCCAGCAGATGCTGTCAGTGGGGGAGAGGGGCGGGGACTTGGCAGAGTGCTTCCCTGAGCCACCGAGGGGTGCGGCCTGGCCCACAGGAGCAGGGCGGTGGGAGGAGGTGGGTTCTGAGATGCGCCCTGGCCTGGGAGGGATCCGGAAGGGAGCCGTCCACACCCAGGGACAGAGGAGAGAATCCAGCCCATGGATGTCACAGTGTGTCACTGGGGAATAGCAGGTCACCCAAGCAGGGGGAGAGGAAGCACAGTCGCCATGGGTGACCTCCTCTGCAGCAGCGCTGTGTGACAGCTCTCATCATTTATGCGGATGCCTTTGACATTTTCAAGAAATCCTTCCAGCTTCCTGAGGCCCAATTGACAAATAAAACTGATACAGACTCCCATCCGACATGGCTTCTGTGAACCTCCGCCTCTGTGCTTTCTGATGTCACCGTCACTGATGTTATTATTTATGGACAATAGCCGTCGTCTGCTGGCTGTGGTCAGCACTGAGCTTGGACACAGCGCACGTGGCGTCTGAGCCAGGGACGCCCTGAGCTGCCTCGGCAGCTCCCGCCCCTCTGGGCGTCCAGCTGCACAGCTGTGCTCGTGCAAAGCCTGCCTTGGACCCGCAGCGTCTGCCAGGCGTGCCTTGGGGTAGAGCATGGCGAGGGCCTCTCCTCCAGCGTGGGACACACCGCACGTGGTGCTGACTGGTCCCCGGGCGCCCCAGCCCAGGACTCACTCCAACAACGGCAGCCCTGCCCCTCGGACCAGCCTCTCGCCTGCCGCCCCCAGCCATGGCCGCCACCCTGCACTCTTGCATTTGAGTGTGAATTTGTCACATCACATGTACAAGGACACATGGGATGATTGTCCTCCTATTTCTGGCTTATTTCACTAAACACCATGTCATTCAAGCTTGTGCCTGTTTTGAAAATGGCAGGTTTCCTTCCATTCCGAGGCTGTATAGGATCATGCTGAGTGTGTTTGTACCTGTGTGTGTGAGTATGTGTGTGTCTGCATGAGCATGTGTGTACATATCTGTGCGCATGTGCATGTGTATAGGTGTGTACATGTGTTTGTGCCTGTGTGCGTGTGCAGGCATGCAAGTGTGCATGTTTGTGCATGAGTGTGCCTGTATGTTTGTGTGTGCATGCATGTGTATGCACATGTATCTCATTGTACTTGTGTGTATGTTCATGTGCATGCATGCGTGTGCACATGTGCCTCTCTGCACGCAGGTGTGTTTGTGTGTGTGTGTGTGTGTGTGTGTGTGTGTGTGTGTGTGTGCGCTTCACTTCTGCGCAAACGCCCGCCCACTGGTGGACATCCAGGCTGGCTCGTGCCTCGGCTATGGTGGACAGCGCAGTGATGGAGGTGGGGCGCAGGCGTCTCTGACACGCTGTTCCTTTGCTGTGGCCATTGACCCCAGCAGCGGGACTGAATGCTGCGGTGGCTCCAGCCTCAGCGCTGGCGCTGTGCCCTGCACCAGGACGGCTCTCCTGAGTGACACTGCCACACACAGGCTCCTCCCTCCGTGTCTGCGCCCACACTGGGCTTTCTCTTTCTGACACTGGCTGTCCTAGCAGGGGTGTGGGGACATCGCGCCGTGCCTTTGATTTGCATTTTCCTGAGGATCAGTGACGTGGACTGTTAAACACGTCTGCAGTTCGCCTGAATCCTCGTCAGTGAAAGGTCTTCAGTCTGTCCATCCCTCACAGGTGGTTTCTGGCTGGAGCCTCTGTGTTCCTCGTGTACTTTGGACGTTAAGCTCTGATCCAAGATGTGTGCACGTTCCTCCGTGTGTGACCCTCCCCTTCCCTCCTCGTCACCTGCCTGGTCACCTCCTTGGTGGTGCAGAGACTCCTCCCTGTGCTGCAAGCCCATCTCTCCTCTTTAGCTTTTGTCCGGGCTTTTGGGGTCACCCAGGAAACGATCCCACCGCCAGGGCCAAGCTCACGGAGCTGTCCCTTGCTTCCTCTGGTGGTGTTCACAGCTCAGGCCTCCTGTTGGCCTTTCCTCTGTCTGATGACCTTCTTCATGTGCAGGATCCTGAGTGACAGCACTCTGAGTGGAGCGTGGGGGAAGGTGTGGAGACCTCACTGTAGAGTCAGGAACTCCTGGAGGGAGGGAGCGGCGTGGAGTGCAAAGCATCCTTGGAGAAGTTGGTTGGAAGCGGGACAGAAAGGGCTCTGGGAACGGAGGGCTTTGCTTGGCTCCTTCTCCACAACCTCCGGAGCAGCCCATTGGTCTGAGATGGCCAGGGGCCCAATTCCCACCTGTCTCTGCAGAGCTCGGGTGGGTCCACCCTTGCTTGTCCCAGGCAGTCAGCCTGGACCCCTGAGTGCTGCACTCAGTCTCTGCCTCTGGGTGCATGGCCTCCTCCCCACCATGTGCGCCTCACTCCCACAGAGAGACCCTGGAGACGGGTTAGGAACCCACTGGACAATCCTGATGACCCCACTACTCACGGTCCTTCCCTGAGACACAGCTGCACACCCCTCACCTAGCAGGGTGACATCTACAGATTCAGTGGCCAAGGCCTGGGACTCTGGGGAGGCTCCCTCAGCCCACAGCCCTGTCCTGTGACCATCTGCCCCTGAGGAGGCCCCATCTGTTCCCTGAGCTTGGCCCTGCTTGTCACCTTGGCTGGGTTCTTCCTGCTCCAACACACCAGTGGGCTCCTGGTGTGCACCTCGTGCTGGGGAACAGGGACCCGCTGTGCTGGAGGGCACATTCGAGGGGACAGGAAAAGTGACACAAGAGGAAACACCTGGACTAGGTGTCTTGTCTCCAGAACAGACCAAGGAAGACACTGGGGTCTGGGCTGTGGCTCAGTGTGGCTCAGGAGGCTAGCCTAGCCCGTGTGGGACACAGGGTTCAGTCCTCAAGGAAGGACTTGGAAACCAAGCCACCTGCAAAGAGACCAAGGAGCAAAGCAGGTCCCCACGTGACTGAAACACCGTCACTCCAGGAGGAAGCGCCACACGGCTGCGTTGAAACAATGGGGAGAGCACTCGGCACGTTTCTCCAGGATGTACAAATGGTGGCTGAGCACGTGGGCACACGCAGCAGCAGCAGTCACCAGGGAAATGCCACCCAATCCTCCCATGGAGCATCACACTGCCCCTGTTAGATGTGTGCCCCAAAAAGACACAACGAAGACGCTGCTGCCCATTCCGAGGGTTCCTGTTCTAAAAATGGGAAATGCAAGTGAGGAGGAGGACGTGGGGACCCGAGGGCTTGTGTCCTGCTGCCGAGGAGGAGGAAGGGAGCAGCTGCACGGAGAGCAGGGCAGGTTCCTCAAAAGAAGCCACGGCAGATGCCATCGCCCAGCAGACACACACCGAGGCCCCACACAATCTGCGTCCTCCACGGTCAGCACAGCAGCCCTCACAACAGCTAAGGAGGAAGCAGCTCAAGTGTCCATCAACCAGCGCAGGGACAGACCCGCCCTAGACCTGCAGAGGAGGGCGGCTCAGCTCGCGCCTCAGCTGGGTGCACCCCGCACGCAGGATGCCAGTCACAGAGGACAAGCACCGTCCTCCTCTGAGGTGGGGCGCCTGGAGCGGGAGAGTGACAAAGGAGCAGCGGTGTTTCCCGGGTGGGGCCAGGAAAGGCGCCTCTCCTGGGCACAGAGCTCCAGGTCCTGGGGAGAGGGAAGCATCCTGGGATCACGGTGTGGATGGATGACCCCGTGTCACCTCCTGGTGCACCTACAGTGGTCTCGCAGCCCGTTTCCCTGTGTGTTTTACCATAAGAGTAAAGAGGGGCGGGCGCATGGCCAGCGCCTCACTGGAGGAGAAAATGCAGCGGGCAGTCACCGCGGGAACCCCTGCTCTACAGCCTTCGCCTTGTGAAGCTCCAGATGCAGCCAGGTGTGTGCAGTGCCATTCCATGGGAAAAATGGAGGGACGGCAGAGGCAGGAATGGAACGAAGGGACTGAGTCATGCTGTGCGTCTCCATGAAAACAGCACCTGAATTCCACCTTCAGGGGCATCAACAAGGTTCCCCTTGAAAGAACAGGAATGGAACGAAGCTCAGGGAGGAGAGGGAGGGCTCGGGGGAGGAGGAGGAGGGAGGAGGAGGAGGAGGAGGAGGAGGAAGAGGGAGGGAGGGACAGGCCCTGGGAACTGAAATGGAGCCCACTGCCCTCCTGCACAGACCACCGTGTGCAGGTGAACCCCGCTCTCAGGCACAACTGTGACGCACTAACACACACCTCACAAAGGAAAGGAGAGGTTAGAAAGGAAGTGATTTTAAGACCACCCTGAGGACCCAATGTGAAGGGGATCTGCAGCAAGCAGAGCTCGCTGAGGCGTCAGTGGGGAAACCAGAGGCCCCGACACGCTGGAGAGGAGTCTGGACCTGTCACCTGAACGTGGACTCACCCTCGCCCCCGGATCAGAGCTGCTCCTGAGTCCTTACCCGAGCAGAGTGTGAATCACCTCCACACAAGCAGCAGCAGGTCTATGTGTTCTGTGTTTCCAGCAGCTTCCTTTCACAGTCAGCAGAGCCTGACCACTGGTGTCACCTGGTGTCACTGTCACCTGGAGGATGTGTAGAAGAGGCGTCCATGGAGCATGATGACGGGAGCAGGCGTGGACACACACGGCCAACCCCCATGACCCTGGAACACGTGCTGCCAGGAAGTGAAGCCAGATTGGAGCCCCGGCTGGGCGAGGAGGAGGCCACGCCAGCCGGGCCACTTCACCCTGTGCGTGTGATCCACTGGGGTCTGAAAACCTGACGTCCCTCGAGGACCCTTACCGCTGAGGTGCAGACTAATGTGGAAGTGCCAATGTGTGTGACAGCTCGTCCCCAAATCGCCCAGTGCACACCCAGCAGGCAGCACTCTTGGGAGAAGCTCCTTCTGGCTGGTTGAGAAGCCCTGCTCCCTGTCTGTGCCACCTGAGGACACCGCAGGCTTCCTGTCCTAGATGCTGGGCACAGCTCTGTGCTCACCTTGTCAAACACACCCATCATGCTACCAAGACACCTGGCAGACTCACCAGCACCCACAGCTCTGGAGCCGGCAGCCTGAGGCTCCTGTGTGGGGCGTCCCAGGTGGGGACCCCATGGGCCAGCCTCTTGTAGTCTCTCGGCAGTGCAGAGAGCTCCCTGCGGGTTTGCAGAGAGGCTGAATGGCTGGCTGGTGTTGCCCTCTGCCTCTCTTCTGTCCAGACCCCACAGAGTCCCTCCTGCAGGACCCACCACTCCACAGGATGAGTCGAGGCTGGCTCTCGGTGCAGGCAGATTTGGCTAGCTCCTGGTGTGCAGAGGGGTACACAGAAAAGTCCCTCATGGTGGGAGGACTCAGACCCTGCCAAAGTCACATGCTTCCAGTGTCCCCAGGGTCTTGGTCCCATCCTAAGTGTCCCAGGGAGGCGCCAGGATGGGGGTAGGACAAGGTCTCTTCTCTCCTCCACTCCTGTCTGGACAGGCCTTGGGGTCTCCGGCTGTGGGCTTTCCGACCTCTCAGCACAGAGGAGAAGGACTCCAGGGGGTGCGTCTGAGGTTCCTCTTCTGTCAGTCACCCAGGTCCCCGCCCTTCCCCAGCTTCCTCTCCGCCTGCTCTCTCTGCTCTGCACATTCCCAGGAGCCCAGGAGCCCACTGCCTCCCTGATACTGTGGCTGCAGCTGTCCCTGCTGTGGGCAGTCGAGTGCGCCTGTGGAGAGGGGATGGTGAGGGCGCACCGTGATGGCCCTCGGACTCCCCGGGGGTGCAGTTCTAAGGATCCGGGATATAGGCTGGATGTATTGCAGTCCGTGACAGTGCAGGAGGGTCTGTGCATGCTGGTGCCCTGCAACTTCTCCTACCCCAACTCAGGGCCTGGCAATGTCTTTGGCTACTGGTTCCATGAATGGGCTGATACAAACAGCGACTCGCCAGTGGCCACAAATGATCCCGCTCGAAGTGTGCAGAATGAGACCCAGGGCCGCTTCCTCCTCCTGGGGAACCCAACAAGCGAGGACTGCTCCCTGAGCATCAGAGACGCACGGAACAGCGACACTGGATTGTACTACTTTCGGATGGAGAAAGGAAATGTGAAGTGGAATTACTGTGCAAACCGGGTCTCAGTGAACGTCACAGGTAAGGTTCCAGATCCAGGGCAGCCTCCAGAGGTCACCAGCTGGGGCAGGGCTGGGGGGACCCTGCCCTGGGGGAGGTGGGACAAGCAACAGGGACTCAGGGAGCAGCTGGATCACAGCCTGAGCTTCTGTCAGGGCCGCACCTCCCGCCCTCCCTCGTGACCCTCCTGTCCCCTCTGCTCACCAGCCCTGACCCACAGCCCCGACATCCTCCTCCCTGGGACCCTGGAGTCTGGCCGTCCCAGCAACCTGACCTGCTCTGTGCCCTGGGCCTGTGAGCAGGGGACGCCCCCCACCTTCTCCTGGGAGGGGACCTCTGTGTCCTCCCTGGGCGCCAGCATCACCCACTCCTCGGTGCTCACGCTCACCCCGCGGCCCCAGGACCACGGCACCAACCTCACCTGTCGGGTGACGTTCCCTGCAGCTGGTGTGACCACAGAGAGAACCATCCAGCTCAATGTCACCTGTGAGTGATGGGCCAGGACACCTGGGTCCCTTGGAGTGTGAGGGTCCAGGGAAGACAACTTGGGTCCCAGAGCTGTGGACACCTTGTGGCCATGTCCCAGGGACCTGTGGAGTCATGGACATGGAAGGGCACAGGTCCTGTCCCTCTGTGTGTCTGTGGTTTCCAAGATGAGGGCGGGGAGTGCTGGTTTATCTCACCCTAAATCCACCCAAAAGGGGAACAAGCCCTGTGTTCCTGTCCCAGATGCTGCAGAGACCCCTCAGGCAAGGAGCTGGCTCAGGAGCCTGCCCGGCAGGGAGGAGCCTCGCTGGGGCTGGGGGAGCAGGGCCTCTTCAGCTCAGGGCAGGGCTGGGTCCCCTCATCCTGGACACACTTGGTGACAGAGTCCCCTGTTGGGGAACCCAGTGACCCCTCCCCCCCCCCCCAGTCCACAGCTGCCTTGAGCTCCTGTTCCCACCCTCCCCAGCTCCCTAGACTGCAGCACCTGCCCTTCACCAGCACAGGGACAGAGTGACATTCACACAGCAGAACTGGGCTTCCCAGCCTCCTCTTTTTATTCCCCAACAGCTCTGACCTGACATCTGTGGGAGGAGACACACTCACGGGGCACTCACAGAACCCACCAGCTGTCTGTCCCCGGCTCAGGCCCCTCCCACAAGAGGCCAGTGTCCACTCAGGCTGAGCTGAGCCTTGGTTGGTCCACTTGAGAACTTCTCTGGATGTCGGTAGCACTCAGGGTCCTGGTTCCTGGTGATGGTGGTGACCCACTGTATGGGCAGGAGGACCTGACTCTGTGGAGCCTTCTGCCACCTGCAGTCCTGGCCCTGATTTCATGTAGGTGACAGGAGTGTGCCACGGATAGTCCTGACCCTCCTCATGGCAGTGAGCTCAGTAACTGAACAGGAAACGTGTCTGGGTCATAAGTTCTCCTCAATCTGAGAAGTATGACCAGGTATTTGTCCCCTGAGAGTGGACAAAACACCTTCCCACAAGCAAGGGGTGTGTGAGCATTTCCAGCAAGCCAGGGTGGGAAGATCCTTGTGAGAGGTTGTGTTTCTGGTGTGGGGATTGAACCCAGGGCTCAGGAACTACTCAGCCCCGAGCGACACCCTCCACACCTGGAGGCACCCTTTGGGTCTTTGCCAGCCTCTGGTGAGATTTCGGATCTCTGTGTACCTCTAAAATGGACATCCATACGTTTCTATTGAGACAGAACCCACACAGCCTCACTCCCAGCCCAACGCACTTTGCACAGCAATGTGGTTTTGCACACGTGCAGTGATGCATGCCCTCAACCACGTGTGGTTTCAGACGCTCTCCTTGCCCGAGGAGGAAACCCCTCGCCCATGAGGCACGTCTTCTCTGGCCGACCCCGACCTGCTCATCTCCGGGGCTTTGCCCTCTGGATGCTGCACAGAAGTGGAATCACACTGGCGGCCTTGGTATCTGGCCTCTTTCACCAAAGAGAGATTTTAAGGTCCGTCCTGTGACTTACAGGAGCACTCAGTGACCGGGCTGCCGGGAAGGTTGGTGCACAAGGGTTCCTTGGAGCCGGGTCTCCGGGCTCCTTGGCCCTTCTCTGCGAGTGGAACCACCAAGGCTGCGGGACTCGGGTGCGGTTTCTCAGCAAGTGCAGTGGCCCCGCGCCCCACCGAGCTCAGCACACTCTGAACTCCGCCAGTCTCCTGCACGCCTCCCAAATCCCCCACACTCTTGCCAACACTGGTGTTTTCCTTTGTACAAGGACTGTGCTCTGCTCGGGGCGTGCAGGGGACGCCCGCTGCAGCTCTGATTGCCCGGAGGTGCCGAGAAGGGTGATGGGAACGGTTTTGCGTAGGTCTTGGTCGTTTGTGGGTCTTCTTCAGAGGGGCTGCTCTCGAGTCCCGGCCCGGCTTAGCCTGGGTTGCTTGGGTCCTGGTCACTGAGCCCTAGGAGGATTTCGCACATGCCCAACTGTGGACCCCACCCCGTGATGGGCAGCTCTGTGCTCCAGGTGTGTGTGTTGTCTTTCACTTTCTTGATGGTGTCAGTCGATGAGCAAGAGACTTCATTTCGATGATGAGAAGGTTCCGTTTCCTCTGTCCAACAGCTGGGCAGAGAGGGCACGGGGTGGGGAGGCCAGGGCTGATGGCCCCCCCACTGGGGGATGAAGGGGAGCCTGGAGGAGCCACATCCATGGCCTCTTGCATCGGGGGGTCTGGGGTTGGGGTTTAGCAGGTGATCCTGGCCTCGTCCACTTTTCTGCAGGGAAGTCGAGGCCCGTGGCCCAGGTGGTCCTGGTGGCCATCGGGGTGCTGGCTGTCAAGATGGTGCTCCTTGGCCTCTGCCTGGTCTTGCTCAGGTCAGTGCTGCCCAGGGATGAAGAGCACTGGATGAGGGCACTGCCTGGGCCCCGGGCCATCGCCATCTGTCCCCAGTTCTGGCCCGACGTCAGGGGATGCGGGTCTCATCAGGAGGTCCTCAGGCCAGGCTGCTCTGCCTCCTCAGTCACCTCCAGCCCCGTGACAGGGCACAGGGCAGGGGACCACTGCCCAGTGTTCCCAGGCTGCCTGGCTAAAGGCCCTGGTCTCTTCCCTCAGAGTAAGGTCCCACAGGAAGAGGCCAGCAAGGCCAGCGAGGCCAGCAAGGGGCGTGGAGCGTGGAGACGCTGTCATGGGTTAATCCAGGTCAGTGACCCAGCGTCTCACCATGCCCAAGCCCCGGGACCCCTCCCTGCCTTGGTCCTGGATGGCCAGCTCCCCATGACCCTGGGTGACACCCTGTCCCTGTCCTGAAGCCCCCACTTCCTGCTGGGGTCCCTGTGGCTCCTGGCTGGGGCCCCGTCTCTACAGCACAGCCAGGTGTGGCTCCCAACCTCGACCCTGCTGCCCCCTGGGGCCCTCCTCACCACCTGGCCTTTCTTTCCTGCTAAGCCTGGCCTCCCTGCTGTCTGTCCATCCTGATCCTGGATGATCCTGGTCCTCCTCTCCCCTGCTCACTGGATCTGCCTCAGCTCCTGCCACCTGTCCCCAACACTGGCCTCCAGCCTGGGCCTACGTCCTCCATGACTTGATCTGCTGTGTGTCCCCTCCATGGACGGTGACAGGGGCACCGGCAGAGCCTGGACCAGAGGGCCTCCCATGTCCGTGCCTGGGACTCTGTGACAGAGCCGTCCTCTCCCTGCCTCTGGAGACTCACCTCACCCCCTGGGCGAGGCTGCTGGGACCTGGGACTTCACAGGTGCAGACCCTGCTCCTGACACCCACCTCCCACCCCTTCCTGCCTTGCAAGTCCTGGTCATCCTTCAGCTGCATCTAGAGTCTGGCTCGTGTGTGTGTATGTGAGTGGGTGTGTGTGTATGTGTGTATGTTTCTGTGTGTGTATGTGTGTGTACGTGTGTGTGTATGTGTGTATGTGTGTGTACATGTGTGTGTATGTTTCTGTGTGTGTATGTGTGTGTGTGTATGTGTTTGTGTGTATGTGTGTGTGTGTGTGTGGTTCCTGTGAGGTTTTGTGGGGTAGCGTTCACACTGCTCATGGGCCTGGGTAACTGAGGTTGAGATCCACCTGCCCCAGGGTTTCCGTGGAGGCTGAGCACACTGGCATCCCAAACTGCCACCAGCAGCTGTCCTTCTAGAGGTGCAGCAACAGAAACAAAGAAAGATCTAGTAAGGTGGGCACATTGGTTCTGATGCGTGTTTGTGGGAGGCCGTGCAGGGAGAGGAGCTGGTGGCCGGGACCCGGCTCTGCTGCCGAGGCCTGTGGGGAGGTGTGGGGGCAAAGACGGCCGTGGGTGAGGAAGCAGGCCAGTGTTCTGAGGAAGGGACCTGGGACGGGGGACAGGGAGGCAGAGGCCGCCCCTGTGCTCTGTGACGTGACTGGAGCAGAGGGGGCGGGAGGTGCCCTGCAGGCCGAGGCCAGGACCCAGGGCCTGTGAGGACAGCAGGGCCCGGGACACCTTGACTCTAGCAGGACCCCTGGGCTGCCCTGGTCAGCATGGGCCAGAGCGGGTCCTGCTGCAACAGCAAAGGGAAGGGGCCACTGCGGCCTCCTGAGGAGCTGAGGAGGCGGGCCAGGCAGGGGCGTGGGGGGTTCTCTGGGGAATTGCTGGAAGGTCCAGCAGATGCTGTCAGTGGGGGAGAGGGGCGGGGACTTGGCAGAGTGCTTCCCTGAGCCACCGAGGGGTGCGGCCTGGCCCACAGGAGCAGGGCGGTGGGAGGAGGTGGGTTCTGAGATGCGCCCTGGCCTGGGAGGGATCCGGAAGGGAGCCGTCCACACCCAGGGACAGAGGAGAGAATCCAGCCCATGGATGTCACAGTGTGTCACTGGGGAATAGCAGGTCACCCAAGCAGGGGGAGAGGAAGCACAGTCGCCATGGGTGACCTCCTCTGCAGCAGCGCTGTGTGACAGCTCTCATCATTTATGCGGATGCCTTTGACATTTTCAAGAAATCCTTCCAGCTTCCTGAGGCCCAATTGACAAATAAAACTGATACAGACTCCCATCCGACATGGCTTCTGTGAACCTCCGCCTCTGTGCTTTCTGATGTCACCGTCACTGATGTTATTATTTATGGACAATAGCCGTCGTCTGCTGGCTGTGGTCAGCACTGAGCTTGGACACAGCGCACGTGGCGTCTGAGCCAGGGACGCCCTGAGCTGCCTCGGCAGCTCCCGCCCCTCTGGGCGTCCAGCTGCACAGCTGTGCTCGTGCAAAGCCTGCCTTGGACCCGCAGCGTCTGCCAGGCGTGCCTTGGGGTAGAGCATGGCGAGGGCCTCTCCTCCAGCGTGGGACACACCGCACGTGGTGCTGACTGGTCCCCGGGCGCCCCAGCCCAGGACTCACTCCAACAACGGCAGCCCTGCCCCTCGGACCAGCCTCTCGCCTGCCGCCCCCAGCCATGGCCGCCACCCTGCACTCTTGCATTTGAGTGTGAATTTGTCACATCACATGTACAAGGACACATGGGATGATTGTCCTCCTATTTCTGGCTTATTTCACTAAACACCATGTCATTCAAGCTTGTGCCTGTTTTGAAAATGGCAGGTTTCCTTCCATTCCGAGGCTGTATAGGATCATGCTGAGTGTGTTTGTACCTGTGTGTGTGAGTATGTGTGTGTCTGCATGAGCATGTGTGTACATATCTGTGCGCATGTGCATGTGTATAGGTGTGTACATGTGTTTGTGCCTGTGTGCGTGTGCAGGCATGCAAGTGTGCATGTTTGTGCATGAGTGTGCCTGTATGTTTGTGTGTGCATGCATGTGTATGCACATGTATCTCATTGTACTTGTGTGTATGTTCATGTGCATGCATGCGTGTGCACATGTGCCTCTCTGCACGCAGGTGTGTTTGTGTGTGTGTGTGTGTGTGTGTGTGTGTGTGTGTGTGTGCGCTTCACTTCTGCGCAAACGCCCGCCCACTGGTGGACATCCAGGCTGGCTCGTGCCTCGGCTATGGTGGACAGCGCAGTGATGGAGGTGGGGCGCAGGCGTCTCTGACACGCTGTTCCTTTGCTGTGGCCATTGACCCCAGCAGCGGGACTGAATGCTGCGGTGGCTCCAGCCTCAGCGCTGGCGCTGTGCCCTGCACCAGGACGGCTCTCCTGAGTGACACTGCCACACACAGGCTCCTCCCTCCGTGTCTGCGCCCACACTGGGCTTTCTCTTTCTGACACTGGCTGTCCTAGCAGGGGTGTGGGGACATCGCGCCGTGCCTTTGATTTGCATTTTCCTGAGGATCAGTGACGTGGACTGTTAAACACGTCTGCAGTTCGCCTGAATCCTCGTCAGTGAAAGGTCTTCAGTCTGTCCATCCCTCACAGGTGGTTTCTGGCTGGAGCCTCTGTGTTCCTCGTGTACTTTGGACGTTAAGCTCTGATCCAAGATGTGTGCACGTTCCTCCGTGTGTGACCCTCCCCTTCCCTCCTCGTCACCTGCCTGGTCACCTCCTTGGTGGTGCAGAGACTCCTCCCTGTGCTGCAAGCCCATCTCTCCTCTTTAGCTTTTGTCCGGGCTTTTGGGGTCACCCAGGAAACGATCCCACCGCCAGGGCCAAGCTCACGGAGCTGTCCCTTGCTTCCTCTGGTGGTGTTCACAGCTCAGGCCTCCTGTTGGCCTTTCCTCTGTCTGATGACCTTCTTCATGTGCAGGATCCTGAGTGACAGCACTCTGAGTGGAGCGTGGGGGAAGGTGTGGAGACCTCACTGTAGAGTCAGGAACTCCTGGAGGGAGGGAGCGGCGTGGAGTGCAAAGCATCCTTGGAGAAGTTGGTTGGAAGCGGGACAGAAAGGGCTCTGGGAACGGAGGGCTTTGCTTGGCTCCTTCTCCACAACCTCCGGAGCAGCCCATTGGTCTGAGATGGCCAGGGGCCCAATTCCCACCTGTCTCTGCAGAGCTCGGGTGGGTCCACCCTTGCTTGTCCCAGGCAGTCAGCCTGGACCCCTGAGTGCTGCACTCAGTCTCTGCCTCTGGGTGCATGGCCTCCTCCCCACCATGTGCGCCTCACTCCCACAGAGAGACCCTGGAGACGGGTTAGGAACCCACTGGACAATCCTGATGACCCCACTACTCACGGTCCTTCCCTGAGACACAGCTGCACACCCCTCACCTAGCAGGGTGACATCTACAGATTCAGTGGCCAAGGCCTGGGACTCTGGGGAGGCTCCCTCAGCCCACAGCCCTGTCCTGTGACCATCTGCCCCTGAGGAGGCCCCATCTGTTCCCTGAGCTTGGCCCTGCTTGTCACCTTGGCTGGGTTCTTCCTGCTCCAACACACCAGTGGGCTCCTGGTGTGCACCTCGTGCTGGGGAACAGGGACCCGCTGTGCTGGAGGGCACATTCGAGGGGACAGGAAAAGTGACACAAGAGGAAACACCTGGACTAGGTGTCTTGTCTCCAGAACAGACCAAGGAAGACACTGGGGTCTGGGCTGTGGCTCAGTGTGGCTCAGGAGGCTAGCCTAGCCCGTGTGGGACACAGGGTTCAGTCCTCAAGGAAGGACTTGGAAACCAAGCCACCTGCAAAGAGACCAAGGAGCAAAGCAGGTCCCCACGTGACTGAAACACCGTCACTCCAGGAGGAAGCGCCACACGGCTGCGTTGAAACAATGGGGAGAGCACTCGGCACGTTTCTCCAGGATGTACAAATGGTGGCTGAGCACGTGGGCACACGCAGCAGCAGCAGTCACCAGGGAAATGCCACCCAATCCTCCCATGGAGCATCACACTGCCCCTGTTAGATGTGTGCCCCAAAAAGACACAACGAAGACACTGCTGCCCATTCCGAGGGTTCCTGTTCTAAAAATGGGAAATGCAAGTGAGGAGGAGGACGTGGGGACCCGAGGGCTTGTGTCCTGCTGCCGAGGAGGAGGAAGGGAGCAGCTGCACGGAGAGCAGGGCAGGTTCCTCAAAAGAAAGCCACGGCAGATGCCATCGCCCAGCAGACACACACCGAGGCCCCACACAATCTGCGTCCTCCACGGTCAGCACAGCAGCCCTCACAACAGCTAAGGAGGAAGCAGCTCAAGTGTCCATCAACCAGCGCAGGGACAGACCCGCCCTAGACCTGCAGAGGAGGGCGGCTCAGCTCGCGCCTCAGCTGGGTGCACCCCGCACGCAGGATGCCAGTCACAGAGGACAAGCACCGTCCTCCTCTGAGGTGGGGCGCCTGGAGCGGGAGAGTGACAAAGGAGCAGCGGTGTTTCCCGGGTGGGGCCAGGAAAGGCGCCTCTCCTGGGCACAGAGCTCCAGGTCCTGGGGAGAGGGAAGCATCCTGGGATCACGGTGTGGATGGATGACCCCGTGTCACCTCCTGGTGCACCTACAGTGGTCTCGCAGCCCGTTTCCCTGTGTGTTTTACCATAAGAGTAAAGAGGGGCGGGCGCATGGCCAGCGCCTCACTGGAGGAGAAAATGCAGCGGGCAGTCACCGCGGGAACCCCTGCTCTACAGCCTTCGCCTTGTGAAGCTCCAGATGCAGCCAGGTGTGTGCAGTGCCATTCCATGGGAAAAATGGAGGGACGGCAGAGGCAGGAATGGAACGAAGGGACTGAGTCATGCTGTGCGTCTCCATGAAAACAGCACCTGAATTCCACCTTCAGGGGCATCAACAAGGTTCCCCTTGAAAGAACAGGAATGGAACGAAGCTCAGGGAGGAGAGGGAGGGCTCGGGGGAGGAGGAGGAGGGAGGGAGGAGGAGGAGGAGGAGGGAGGAGGAAGAGGGAGGGAGGGACAGGCCCTGGGAACTGAAATGGAGCCCACTGCCCTCCTGCACAGACCACCGTGTGCAGGTGAACCCCGCTCTCAGGCACAACTGTGACGCACTAACACACACCTCACAAAGGAAAGGAGAGGTTAGAAAGGAAGTGATTTTAAGACCACCCTGAGGACCCAATGTGAAGGGGATCTGCAGCAAGCAGAGCTCGCTGAGGCGTCAGTGGGGAAACCAGAGGCCCCGACACGCTGGAGAGGAGTCTGGACCTGTCACCTGAACGTGGACTCACCCTCGCCCCCCGGATCAGAGCTGCTCCTGAGTCCTTACCCGAGCAGAGTGTGAATCACCTCCACACAAGCAGCAGCAGGTCTATGTGTTCTGTGTTTCCAGCAGCTTCCTTTCACAGTCAGCAGAGCCTGACCACTGGTGTCACCTGGTGTCACTGTCACCTGGAGGATGTGTAGAAGAGGCGTCCATGGAGCATGATGACGGGAGCAGGCGTGGACACACACGGCCAACCCCCATGACCCTGGAACACGTGCTGCCAGGAAGTGAAGCCAGATTGGAGCCCCGGCTGGGCGAGGAGGAGGCCACGCCAGCCGGGCCACTTCACCCTGTGCGTGTGATCCACTGGGGTCTGAAAACCTGACGTCCCTCGAGGACCCTTACCGCTGAGGTGCAGACTAATGTGGAAGTGCCAATGTGTGTGACAGCTCGTCCCCAAATCGCCCAGTGCACACCCAGCAGGCAGCACTCTTGGGAGAAGCTCCTTCTGGCTGGTTGAGAAGCCCTGCTCCCTGTCTGTGCCACCTGAGGACACCGCAGGCTTCCTGTCCTAGATGCTGGGCACAGCTCTGTGCTCACCTTGTCAAACACACCCATCATGCTACCAAGACACCTGGCAGACTCACCAGCACCCACAGCTCTGGAGCCGGCAGCCTGAGGCTCCTGTGTGGGGCGTCCCAGGTGGGGACCCCATGGGCCAGCCTCTTGTAGTCTCTCGGCAGTGCAGAGAGCTCCCTGCGGGTTTGCAGAGAGGCTGAATGGCTGGCTGGTGTTGCCCTCTGCCTCTCTTCTGTCCAGACCCCACAGAGTCCCTCCTGCAGGACCCACCACTCCACAGGATGAGTCGAGGCTGGCTCTCGGTGCAGGCAGATTTGGCTAGCTCCTGGTGTGCAGAGGGGTACACAGAAAAGTCCCTCATGGTGGGAGGACTCAGACCCTGCCAAAGTCACATGCTTCCAGTGTCCCCAGGGTCTTGGTCCCATCCTAAGTGTCCCAGGGAGGCGCCAGGATGGGGGTAGGACAAGGTCTCTTCTCTCCTCCACTCCTGTCTGGACAGGCCTTGGGGTCTCCGGCTGTGGGCTTTCCGACCTCTCAGCACAGAGGAGAAGGACTCCAGGGGGTGCGTCTGAGGTTCCTCTTCTGTCAGTCACCCAGGTCCCCGCCCTTCCCCAGCTTCCTCTCCGCCTGCTCTCTCTGCTCTGCACATTCCCAGGAGCCCAGGAGCCCACTGCCTCCCTGATGCTGTGGCTGCAGCTGTCCCTGCTGTGGGCAGTCGAGTGCGCCTGTGGAGAGGGGATGGTGAGGGCGCACCGTGATGGCCCTCGGACTCCCCGGGGGTGCAGTTCTAAGGATCCGGGATATAGGCTGGATGTATTGCAGTCCGTGACAGTGCAGGAGGGTCTGTGCATGCTGGTGCCCTGCAACTTCTCCTACCCCAACTCAGGGCCTGGCAATGTCTTTGGCTACTGGTTCCATGAATGGGCTGATACAAACAGCGACTCGCCAGTGGCCACAAATGATCCCGCTCGAAGTGTGCAGAATGAGACCCAGGGCCGCTTCCTCCTCCTGGGGAACCCAACAAGCGAGGACTGCTCCCTGAGCATCAGAGACGCACGGAACAGCGACACTGGATTGTACTACTTTCGGATGGAGAAAGGAAATGTGAAGTGGAATTACTGTGCAAACCGGGTCTCAGTGAACGTCACAGGTAAGGTTCCAGATCCAGGGCAGCCTCCAGAGGTCACCAGCTGGGGCAGGGCTGGGGGACCCTGCCCTGGGGGAGGTGGGACAAGCAACAGGGACTCAGGGAGCAGCTGGATCACAGCCTGAGCTTCTGTCAGGGCCGCACCTCCCGCCCTCCCTCGTGACCCTCCTGTCCCCTCTGCTCACCAGCCCTGACCCACAGCCCCGACATCCTCCTCCCTGGGACCCTGGAGTCTGGCCGTCCCAGCAACCTGACCTGCTCTGTGCCCTGGGCCTGTGAGCAGGGGACGCCCCCACCTTCTCCTGGGAGGGGACCTCTGTGTCCTCCCTGGGCGCCAGCATCACCCACTCCTCGGTGCTCACGCTCACCCCGCGGCCCCAGGACCACGGCAACCAACCTCACCTGTTCGGGTGACGTTCCCTGCAGCTGGTGTGACCACAGAGAGAACCATCCAGCTCAATGTCACCTGTGAGTGATGGGCCAGGACACCTGGGTCCCTTGGAGTGTGAGGGTCCAGGGAAGACAACTTGGGTCCCAGAGCTGTGGACACCTTGTGGCCATGTCCCAGGGACCTGTGGAGTCATGGACATGGAAGGGCACAGGTCCTGTCCCTCTGTGTGTCTGTGGTTTCCAAGATGAGGGCGGGGAGTGCTGGTTTATCTCACCCTAAATCCACCCAAAAGGGGAACAAGCCCTGTGTTCCTGTCCCAGATGCTGCAGAGACCCCTCAGGCAAGGAGCTGGCTCAGGAGCCTGCCCGGCAGGGAGGAGCCTCGCTGGGGCTGGGGGAGCAGGGCCTCTTCAGCTCAGGGCAGGGCTGGGTCCCCTCATCCTGGACACACTTGGTGACAGAGTCCCCTGTTGGGGAACCCAGTGACCCCCCCCCCCCCCCCCCAGTCCACAGCTGCCTTGAGCTCCTGTTCCCACCCTCCCAGCTCCCTAGACTGCAGCACCTGCCCTTCACCAGCACGGGACAGAGTGACATTCACACAGCAGAACTGGGCTTCCCAGCCTCCTCTTTTATTCCCCAACAGCTCTGACCTGACATCTGTGGGAGGAGACACACTCACGGGGCACTCACAGAACCCACCAGCTGTCTGTCCCCGGCTCAGGCCCCTCCCACAAGAGGCCAGTGTCCACTCAGGCTGAGCTGAGCCTTGGTTGGTCCACTTGAGAACTTCTCTGGATGTCGGTAGCACTCAGGGTCCTGGTTCCTGGTGATGGTGGTGACCCACTGTAGGGCAGGAGGACCTGACCTCTGTGGAGCCTTCTGCCACCTGCAGTCCTGGCCCTGATTTCATGTAGGTGACAGGAGTGTGCCACGGATAGTCCTGACCCTCCTCATGGCAGTGAGCTCAGTAACGAACAGGAAACGTGTCTGGGTCATAAGTTCTCCTCAATCTGAGAAGTATGACCAGGTATTTGTCCCCTGAGAGTGGACAAAACACCTTCCCACAAGCAAGGGGTGTGTGAGCATTTCCAGCAAGCCAGGGTGGGAAGATCCTTGTGAGAGGTTGTGTTTTCTGGTGTGGGGATTGAACCCAGGGCTCAGGAACTACTCAGCCCCGAGCGACACCCTCCACACCTGGAGGCACCCTTTGGGTCTTTGCCAGCCTCTGGTGAGATTTTCGGATCTCTGTGTACCTCTAAAATGGACATCCATACGTTTCTATTGAGACAGAACCCACACAGCCTCACTCCCAGCCCAACGCACTTTGCACAGCAATGTGGTTTTGCACACGTGCAGTGATGCATGCCCTCAACCACGTGTGGTTTCAGACGCTCTCCTTGCCCGAGGAGGAAACCCCTCGCCCATGAGGCACGTCTTCTCTGGCCGACCCCGACCTGCTCATCTCCGGGGCTTTGCCCTCTGGATGCTGCACAGAAGTGGAATCACACTGGCGGCCTTGGTATCTGGCCTCTTTCACCAAAGAGAGATTTTAAGGTCCGTCCTGTGACTTACAGGAGCACTCAGTGACCGGGCTGCCGGGAAGGTTGGTGCACAAGGGTTCCTTGGAGCCGGGTCTCCGGGCTCCTTGGCCCTTCTCTGCGAGTGGAACCACCAAGGCTGCGGGACTCGGGTGCGGTTTCTC
The DNA here is from genome assembly GCF_902686455.1 of Sciurus vulgaris. Taxonomy (NCBI): domain Eukaryota; kingdom Metazoa; phylum Chordata; class Mammalia; order Rodentia; family Sciuridae; genus Sciurus; species Sciurus vulgaris. The sequence goes on along the minus strand of NC_136478.1, from coordinate 62,510,119 downwards.
AGCAAGTGCAGTGGCCCCGCGCCCCACCGAGCTCAGCACACTCTGAACTCCGCCAGTCTCCTGCACGCCTCCCAAATCCCCCACACTCTTGCCAACACTGGTGTTTTCCTTTGTACAAGGACTGTGCTCTGCTCGGGGCGTGCAGGGGACGCCCGCTGCAGCTCTGATTGCCCGGAGGTGCCGAGAAGGGTGATGGGAACGGTTTTGCGTAGGTCTTGGTCGTTTGTGGGTCTTCTTCAGAGGGGCTGCTCTCGAGTCCCGGCCCGGCTTAGCCTGGGTTGCTTGGGTCCTGGTCACTGAGCCCTAGGAGGATTTCGCACATGCCCAACTGTGGACCCCACCCCGTGATGGGCAGCTCTGTGCTCCAGGTGTGTGTGTTGTCTTTCACTTTCTTGATGGTGTCAGTCGATGAGCAAGAGACTTCATTTCGATGATGAGAAGGTTCCGTTTCCTCTGTCCAACAGCTGGGCAGAGAGGGCACGGGGTGGGGAGGCCAGGGCTGATGGCCCCCCCACTGGGGGATGAAGGGGAGCCTGGAGGAGCCACATCCATGGCCTCTTGCATCGGGGGGTCTGGGGTTGGGGTTTAGCAGGTGATCCTGGCCTCGTCCACTTTTCTGCAGGGAAGTCGAGGCCCGTGGCCCAGGTGGTCCTGGTGGCCATCGGGGTGCTGGCTGTCAAGATGGTGCTCCTTGGCCTCTGCCTGGTCTTGCTCAGGTCAGTGCTGCCCAGGGATGAAGAGCACTGGATGAGGGCACTGCCTGGGCCCCGGGCCATCGCCATCTGTCCCCAGTTCTGGCCCGACGTCAGGGGATGCGGGTCTCATCAGGAGGTCCTCAGGCCAGGCTGCTCTGCCTCCTCAGTCACCTCCAGCCCCGTGACAGGGCACAGGGCAGGGGACCACTGCCCAGTGTTCCCAGGCTGCCTGGCTAAAGGCCCTGGTCTCTTCCCTCAGAGTAAGGTCCCACAGGAAGAGGCCAGCAAGGCCAGCGAGGCCAGCAAGGGGCGTGGAGCGTGGAGACGCTGTCATGGGTTAATCCAGGTCAGTGACCCAGCGTCTCACCATGCCCAAGCCCCGGGACCCCTCCCTGCCTTGGTCCTGGATGGCCAGCTCCCCATGACCCTGGGTGACACCCTGTCCCTGTCCTGAAGCCCCCACTTCCTGCTGGGGTCCCTGTGGCTCCTGGCTGGGGCCCCGTCTCTACAGCACAGCCAGGTGTGGCTCCCAACCTCGACCCTGCTGCCCCCTGGGGCCCTCCTCACCACCTGGCCTTTCTTTCCTGCTAAGCCTGGCCTCCCTGCTGTCTGTCCATCCTGATCCTGGATGATCCTGGTCCTCCTCTCCCCTGCTCACTGGATCTGCCTCAGCTCCTGCCACCTGTCCCCAACACTGGCCTCCAGCCTGGGCCTACGTCCTCCATGACTTGATCTGCTGTGTGTCCCCTCCATGGACGGTGACAGGGGCACCGGCAGAGCCTGGACCAGAGGGCCTCCCATGTCCGTGCCTGGGACTCTGTGACAGAGCCGTCCTCTCCCTGCCTCTGGAGACTCACCTCACCCCCTGGGCGAGGCTGCTGGGACCTGGGACTTCACAGGTGCAGACCCTGCTCCTGACACCCACCTCCCACCCCTTCCTGCCTTGCAAGTCCTGGTCATCCTTCAGCTGCATCTAGAGTCTGGCTCGTGTGTGTGTATGTGAGTGGGTGTGTGTGTATGTGTGTATGTTTCTGTGTGTGTATGTGTGTGTACGTGTGTGTGTATGTGTGTATGTGTGTGTACATGTGTGTGTATGTTTCTGTGTGTGTATGTGTGTGTGTGTATGTGTTTGTGTGTATGTGTGTGTGTGTGTGTGGTTCCTGTGAGGTTTTGTGGGGTAGCGTTCACACTGCTCATGGGCCTGGGTAACTGAGGTTGAGATCCACCTGCCCCAGGGTTTCCGTGGAGGCTGAGCACACTGGCATCCCAAACTGCCACCAGCAGCTGTCCTTCTAGAGGTGCAGCAACAGAAACAAAGAAAGATCTAGTAAGGTGGGCACATTGGTTCTGATGCGTGTTTGTGGGAGGCCGTGCAGGGAGAGGAGCTGGTGGCCGGGACCCGGCTCTGCTGCCGAGGCCTGTGGGGAGGTGTGGGGGCAAAGACGGCCGTGGGTGAGGAAGCAGGCCAGTGTTCTGAGGAAGGGACCTGGGACGGGGGACAGGGAGGCAGAGGCCGCCCCTGTGCTCTGTGACGTGACTGGAGCAGAGGGGGCGGGAGGTGCCCTGCAGGCCGAGGCCAGGACCCAGGGCCTGTGAGGACAGCAGGGCCCGGGACACCTTGACTCTAGCAGGACCCCTGGGCTGCCCTGGTCAGCATGGGCCAGAGCGGGTCCTGCTGCAACAGCAAAGGGAAGGGGCCACTGCGGCCTCCTGAGGAGCTGAGGAGGCGGGCCAGGCAGGGGCGTGGGGGGTTCTCTGGGGAATTGCTGGAAGGTCCAGCAGATGCTGTCAGTGGGGGAGAGGGGCGGGGACTTGGCAGAGTGCTTCCCTGAGCCACCGAGGGGTGCGGCCTGGCCCACAGGAGCAGGGCGGTGGGAGGAGGTGGGTTCTGAGATGCGCCCTGGCCTGGGAGGGATCCGGAAGGGAGCCGTCCACACCCAGGGACAGAGGAGAGAATCCAGCCCATGGATGTCACAGTGTGTCACTGGGGAATAGCAGGTCACCCAAGCAGGGGGAGAGGAAGCACAGTCGCCATGGGTGACCTCCTCTGCAGCAGCGCTGTGTGACAGCTCTCATCATTTATGCGGATGCCTTTGACATTTTCAAGAAATCCTTCCAGCTTCCTGAGGCCCAATTGACAAATAAAACTGATACAGACTCCCATCCGACATGGCTTCTGTGAACCTCCGCCTCTGTGCTTTCTGATGTCACCGTCACTGATGTTATTATTTATGGACAATAGCCGTCGTCTGCTGGCTGTGGTCAGCACTGAGCTTGGACACAGCGCACGTGGCGTCTGAGCCAGGGACGCCCTGAGCTGCCTCGGCAGCTCCCGCCCCTCTGGGCGTCCAGCTGCACAGCTGTGCTCGTGCAAAGCCTGCCTTGGACCCGCAGCGTCTGCCAGGCGTGCCTTGGGGTAGAGCATGGCGAGGGCCTCTCCTCCAGCGTGGGACACACCGCACGTGGTGCTGACTGGTCCCCGGGCGCCCCAGCCCAGGACTCACTCCAACAACGGCAGCCCTGCCCCTCGGACCAGCCTCTCGCCTGCCGCCCCCAGCCATGGCCGCCACCCTGCACTCTTGCATTTGAGTGTGAATTTGTCACATCACATGTACAAGGACACATGGGATGATTGTCCTCCTATTTCTGGCTTATTTCACTAAACACCATGTCATTCAAGCTTGTGCCTGTTTTGAAAATGGCAGGTTTCCTTCCATTCCGAGGCTGTATAGGATCATGCTGAGTGTGTTTGTACCTGTGTGTGTGAGTATGTGTGTGTCTGCATGAGCATGTGTGTACATATCTGTGCGCATGTGCATGTGTATAGGTGTGTACATGTGTTTGTGCCTGTGTGCGTGTGCAGGCATGCAAGTGTGCATGTTTGTGCATGAGTGTGCCTGTATGTTTGTGTGTGCATGCATGTGTATGCACATGTATCTCATTGTACTTGTGTGTATGTTCATGTGCATGCATGCGTGTGCACATGTGCCTCTCTGCACGCAGGTGTGTTTGTGTGTGTGTGTGTGTGTGTGTGTGTGTGTGTGTGTGTGTGTGCGCTTCACTTCTGCGCAAACGCCCGCCCACTGGTGGACATCCAGGCTGGCTCGTGCCTCGGCTATGGTGGACAGCGCAGTGATGGAGGTGGGGCGCAGGCGTCTCTGACACGCTGTTCCTTTGCTGTGGCCATTGACCCCAGCAGCGGGACTGAATGCTGCGGTGGCTCCAGCCTCAGCGCTGGCGCTGTGCCCTGCACCAGGACGGCTCTCCTGAGTGACACTGCCACACACAGGCTCCTCCCTCCGTGTCTGCGCCCACACTGGGCTTTCTCTTTCTGACACTGGCTGTCCTAGCAGGGGTGTGGGGACATCGCGCCGTGCCTTTGATTTGCATTTTCCTGAGGATCAGTGACGTGGACTGTTAAACACGTCTGCAGTTCGCCTGAATCCTCGTCAGTGAAAGGTCTTCAGTCTGTCCATCCCTCACAGGTGGTTTCTGGCTGGAGCCTCTGTGTTCCTCGTGTACTTTGGACGTTAAGCTCTGATCCAAGATGTGTGCACGTTCCTCCGTGTGTGACCCTCCCCTTCCCTCCTCGTCACCTGCCTGGTCACCTCCTTGGTGGTGCAGAGACTCCTCCCTGTGCTGCAAGCCCATCTCTCCTCTTTAGCTTTTGTCCGGGCTTTTGGGGTCACCCAGGAAACGATCCCACCGCCAGGGCCAAGCTCACGGAGCTGTCCCTTGCTTCCTCTGGTGGTGTTCACAGCTCAGGCCTCCTGTTGGCCTTTCCTCTGTCTGATGACCTTCTTCATGTGCAGGATCCTGAGTGACAGCACTCTGAGTGGAGCGTGGGGGAAGGTGTGGAGACCTCACTGTAGAGTCAGGAACTCCTGGAGGGAGGGAGCGGCGTGGAGTGCAAAGCATCCTTGGAGAAGTTGGTTGGAAGCGGGACAGAAAGGGCTCTGGGAACGGAGGGCTTTGCTTGGCTCCTTCTCCACAACCTCCGGAGCAGCCCATTGGTCTGAGATGGCCAGGGGCCCAATTCCCACCTGTCTCTGCAGAGCTCGGGTGGGTCCACCCTTGCTTGTCCCAGGCAGTCAGCCTGGACCCCTGAGTGCTGCACTCAGTCTCTGCCTCTGGGTGCATGGCCTCCTCCCCACCATGTGCGCCTCACTCCCACAGAGAGACCCTGGAGACGGGTTAGGAACCCACTGGACAATCCTGATGACCCCACTACTCACGGTCCTTCCCTGAGACACAGCTGCACACCCCTCACCTAGCAGGGTGACATCTACAGATTCAGTGGCCAAGGCCTGGGACTCTGGGGAGGCTCCCTCAGCCCACAGCCCTGTCCTGTGACCATCTGCCCCTGAGGAGGCCCCATCTGTTCCCTGAGCTTGGCCCTGCTTGTCACCTTGGCTGGGTTCTTCCTGCTCCAACACACCAGTGGGCTCCTGGTGTGCACCTCGTGCTGGGGAACAGGGACCCGCTGTGCTGGAGGGCACATTCGAGGGGACAGGAAAAGTGACACAAGAGGAAACACCTGGACTAGGTGTCTTGTCTCCAGAACAGACCAAGGAAGACACTGGGGTCTGGGCTGTGGCTCAGTGTGGCTCAGGAGGCTAGCCTAGCCCGTGTGGGACACAGGGTTCAGTCCTCAAGGAAGGACTTGGAAACCAAGCCACCTGCAAAGAGACCAAGGAGCAAAGCAGGTCCCCACGTGACTGAAACACCGTCACTCCAGGAGGAAGCGCCACACGGCTGCGTTGAAACAATGGGGAGAGCACTCGGCACGTTTCTCCAGGATGTACAAATGGTGGCTGAGCACGTGGGCACACGCAGCAGCAGCAGTCACCAGGGAAATGCCACCCAATCCTCCCATGGAGCATCACACTGCCCCTGTTAGATGTGTGCCCCAAAAAGACACAACGAAGACGCTGCTGCCCATTCCGAGGGTTCCTGTTCTAAAAATGGGAAATGCAAGTGAGGAGGAGGACGTGGGGACCCGAGGGCTTGTGTCCTGCTGCCGAGGAGGAGGAAGGGAGCAGCTGCACGGAGAGCAGGGCAGGTTCCTCAAAAGAAGCCACGGCAGATGCCATCGCCCAGCAGACACACACCGAGGCCCCACACAATCTGCGTCCTCCACGGTCAGCACAGCAGCCCTCACAACAGCTAAGGAGGAAGCAGCTCAAGTGTCCATCAACCAGCGCAGGGACAGACCCGCCCTAGACCTGCAGAGGAGGGCGGCTCAGCTCGCGCCTCAGCTGGGTGCACCCCGCACGCAGGATGCCAGTCACAGAGGACAAGCACCGTCCTCCTCTGAGGTGGGGCGCCTGGAGCGGGAGAGTGACAAAGGAGCAGCGGTGTTTCCCGGGTGGGGCCAGGAAAGGCGCCTCTCCTGGGCACAGAGCTCCAGGTCCTGGGGAGAGGGAAGCATCCTGGGATCACGGTGTGGATGGATGACCCCGTGTCACCTCCTGGTGCACCTACAGTGGTCTCGCAGCCCGTTTCCCTGTGTGTTTTACCATAAGAGTAAAGAGGGGCGGGCGCATGGCCAGCGCCTCACTGGAGGAGAAAATGCAGCGGGCAGTCACCGCGGGAACCCCTGCTCTACAGCCTTCGCCTTGTGAAGCTCCAGATGCAGCCAGGTGTGTGCAGTGCCATTCCATGGGAAAAATGGAGGGACGGCAGAGGCAGGAATGGAACGAAGGGACTGAGTCATGCTGTGCGTCTCCATGAAAACAGCACCTGAATTCCACCTTCAGGGGCATCAACAAGGTTCCCCTTGAAAGAACAGGAATGGAACGAAGCTCAGGGAGGAGAGGGAGGGCTTCGGGGGGGAGGAGGAGGAGGAGGGAGGAGGAGGAGGAGGAGGAGGAGGAGGAAGAGGGAGGGAGGGACAGGCCCTGGGAACTGAAATGGAGCCCACTGCCCTCCTGCACAGACCACCGTGTGCAGGTGAACCCCGCTCTCAGGCACAACTGTGACGCACTAACACACACCTCACAAAGGAAAGGAGAGGTTAGAAAGGAAGTGATTTTAAGACCACCCTGAGGACCCAATGTGAAGGGGATCTGCAGCAAGCAGAGCTCGCTGAGGCGTCAGTGGGGAAACCAGAGGCCCCGACACGCTGGAGAGGAGTCTGGACCTGTCACCTGAACGTGGACTCACCCTCGCCCCCGGATCAGAGCTGCTCCTGAGTCCTTACCCGAGCAGAGTGTGAATCACCTCCACACAAGCAGCAGCAGGTCTATGTGTTCTGTGTTTCCAGCAGCTTCCCTTTCACAGTCAGCAGAGCCTGACCACTGGTGTCACCTGGTGTCACTGTCACCTGGAGGATGTGTAGAAGAGGCGTCCATGGAGCATGATGACGGGAGCAGGCGTGGACACACACGGCCAACCCCCATGACCCTGGAACACGTGCTGCCAGGAAGTGAAGCCAGATTGGAGCCCCGGCTGGGGCGAGGAGGAGGCCACGCCAGCCGGGCCACTTCACCCTGTGCGTGTGATCCACTGGGGTCTGAAAACCTGACGTCCCTCGAGGACCCTTACCGCTGAGGTGCAGACTAATGTGGAAGTGCCAATGTGTGTGACAGCTCGTCCCCAAATCGCCCAGTGCACACCCAGCAGGCAGCACTCTTGGGAGAAGCTCCTTCTGGCTGGTTGAGAAGCCCTGCTCCCTGTCTGTGCCACCTGAGGACACCGCAGGCTTCCTGTCCTAGATGCTGGGCACAGCTCTGTGCTCACCTTGTCAAACACACCCATCATGCTACCAAGACACCTGGCAGACTCACCAGCACCCACAGCTCTGGAGCCGGCAGCCTGAGGCTCCTGTGTGGGGCGTCCCAGGTGGGGACCCCATGGGCCAGCCTCTTGTAGTCTCTCGGCAGTGCAGAGAGCTCCCTGCGGGTTTGCAGAGAGGCTGAATGGCTGGCTGGTGTTGCCCTCTGCCTCTCTTCTGTCCAGACCCCACAGAGTCCCTCCTGCAGGACCCACCACTCCACAGGATGAGTCGAGGCTGGCTCTCGGTGCAGGCAGATTTGGCTAGCTCCTGGTGTGCAGAGGGGTACACAGAAAAGTCCCTCATGGTGGGAGGACTCAGACCCTGCCAAGTCACATGCTTCCAGTGTCCCCAGGGTCTTGGTCCCATCCTAAGTGTCCCAGGGAGGCGCCAGGATGGGGGTAGGACAAGGTCTCTTCTCTCCTCCACTCCTGTCTGGACAGGCCTTGGGGTCTCCGGCTGTGGGCTTTCCGACCTCTCAGCACAGAGGAGAAGGACTCCAGGGGGTGCGTCTGAGGTTCCTCTTCTGTCAGTCACCCAGGTCCCCGCCCTTCCCCAGCTTCCTCTCCGCCTGCTCTCTCTGCTCTGCACATTCCCAGGAGCCCAGGAGCCCACTGCCTCCCTGATGCTGTGGCCTGCAGCTGTCCCTGCTGTGGGCAGTCGAGTGCGCCTGTGGAGAGGGGATGGTGAGGGCGCACCGTGATGGCCCTCGGACTCCCCGGGGTGCAGTTCTAAGGATCCGGGATATAGGCTGGATGTATTGCCAGTCCGTGACAGTGCAGGAGGGTCTGTGCATGCTGGTGCCCTGCAACTTCTCCTACCCCAACTCAGGGCCTGGCAATGTCTTTGGCTACTGGTTCCATGAATGGGCTGATACAAACAGCGACTCGCCAGTGGCCACAAATGATCCCGCTCGAAGTGTGCAGAATGAGACCAGGGCCGCTTCCTCCTCCTGGGGAACCCAACAAGCGAGGACTGCTCCCTGAGCATCAGAGACGCACGGAACAGCGACACTGGATTGTACTACTTTCGGATGGAGAAAGGAAATGTGAAGTGGAATTACTGTGCAAACCGGGTCTCAGTGAACGTCACAGGTAAGGTTCCAGATCCAGGGCAGCCTCCAGAGGTCACCAGCTGGGGCAGGGCTGGGGGACCCTGCCCTGGGGGAGGTGGGACAAGCAACAGGGGACTCAGGGAGCAGCTGGATCACAGCCTGAGCTTCTGTCAGGGCCGCACCTCCCGCCCTCCCTCGTGACCCTCCTGTCCCCTCTGCTCACCAGCCCTGACCCACAGCCCCGACATCCTCCTCCCTGGGACCCTGGAGTCTGGCCGTCCCAGCAACCTGACCTGCTCTGTGCCCTGGGCCTGTGAGCAGGGGACGCCCCCCACCTTCTCCTGGGAGGGGACCTCTGTGTCCTCCCTGGGCGCCAGCATCAACCACTCCTCGGTGCTCACGCTCACCCCCGCGGCCCCAGGACCACGGCACCAACCTCACCTGTCGGGTGACGTTCCCTGCAGCTGGTGTGACCACAGAGAGAACCATCCAGCTCAATGTCACCTGTGAGGTGATGGCCAGGACACCTGGGTCCCTTGGAGTGTGAGGGTCCAGGGAAGACAACTTGGGTCCCAGAGCTGTGGACACCTTGTGGCCAGGTCCCAGGGACCTGTGGAGTCATGGACATGGAAGGGCACAGGGTCCTGTCCCTCTGTGTGTCTGTGGTTTCCAAGATGAGGGCGGGGAGTGCTGGTTTATCTCACCCTAAATCCACCCAAAAGGGGAACAAGCCCTGTGTTCCTGTCCCAGATGCTGCAGAGGACCCCTCAGGCAAGGAGCTGGCTCAGGAGCCTGCCCGGCAGGGAGGAGCCTCGCTGGGGCTGGGGGAGCAGGGCCTCTTCAGCTCAGGGCAGGGCTGGGTCCCCTCATCCTGGACACACTTGGTGACAGAGTCCCCTGTTGGGGAACCCAGTGCCCCCTCCCCCCCCCCCCAGTCCACAGCTGCCTTGAGCTCCTGTTCCCACCCTCCCCAGCTCCCTAGACTGCAGCACCTGCCCTTCACCAGCACAGGGACAGAGTGACATTCACACAGCAGAACTGGGCTTCCCAGCCTCCTCTTTTATTCCCCAACAGCTCTGACCTGACATCTGTGGGAGGAGACACACTCACGGGGCACTCACAGAACCCACCAGCTGTCTGTCCCCGGCTCAGGCCCCTCCCACAAGAGGCCAGTGTCCACTCAGGCTGAGCTGAGCCTTGGTTGGTCCACTTGAGAACTTCTCTGGATGTCGGTAGCACTCAGGGTCCTGGTTCCTGGTGATGGTGGTGACCCACTGTATGGGCAGGAGGACCTGACTCTGTGGAGCCTTCTGCCACCTGCAGTCCTGGCCCTGATTTCATGTAGGTGACAGGAGTGTGCCACGGATAGTCCTGACCCTCCTCATGGCAGTGAGCTCAGTAACTGAACAGGAAACGTGTCTGGGTCCATAAGTTCTCCTCAATCTGAGAAGTATGACCAGGTATTTGTCCCCTGAGAGTGGACAAAACACCTTCCCACAAGCAAGGGGTGTGTGAGCATTTCCAGCAAGCCAGGGTGGGAAGATCCTTGTGAGAGGTTGTGTTTCTGGTGTGGGGATTGAACCCAGGGCTCAGGAACTACTCAGCCCCGAGCGACACCCTCCACACCTGGAGGCACCCTTTGGGTCTTTGCCAGCCTCTGGTGAGATTTCGGATCTCTGTGTACCTCTAAAATGGACATCCATACGTTTCTATTGAGACAGAACCCACACAGCCTCACTCCCAGCCCAACGCACTTTGCACAGCAATGTGGTTTTGCACACGTGCAGTGATGCATGCCCTCAACCACGTGTGGTTCAGACGCTCTCCTTGCCCGAGGAGGAAACCCCTCGCCCATGAGGCCACGTCTTCTCTGGCCGACCCCGACCTGCTCATCCGGGGCTTTGCCCTCTGGATGCTGCACAGAAGTGGAATCACACTGGCGGCCTTGGTATCTGGCCTCTTTCACCAAAGAGAGATTTTAAGGTCCGTCCTGTGACTTACAGGAGCACTCAGTGACCGGGCTGCCGGGAAGGTTGGTGCACAAGGGTTCCTTGGAGCCGGGTCTCCGGGCTCTTGGCCCTTCTCTGCGAGTGGAACCACCAAGGCTGCGGGACTCGGGTGCGGTTTCTCAGCAGTGCAGTGGCCCCCGCGCCCCACCGAGCTCAGCACACTCTGAACTCCGCCAGTCTCCTGCACGCCTCCCAAATCCCCCACACTCTTGCCAACACTGGTGTTTTCCTTTGTACAAGGACTGTGCTCTGCTCGGGGCGTGCAGGGGACGCCCGCTGCAGCTCTGATTGCCCGGAGGTGCCGAGAAGGGTGATGGGAACGGTTTTGCGTAGGTCTTGGTCGTTTGTGGGTCTTCTTCAGAGGGGCTGCTCTCGAGTCCCGGCCCGGCTTAGCCTGGGTTGCTTGGGTCCTGGTCACTGAGCCCTAGGAGGATTTCGCACATGCCCAACTGTGGACCCCACCCCGTGATGGGCAGCTCTGTGCTCCAGGTGTGTGTGTTGTCTTTCACTTTCTTGATGGTGTCAGTCGATGAGCAAGAGACTTCATTTCGATGATGAGAAGGTTCCGTTTCCTCTGTCCAACAGCTGGGCAGAGAGGGCACGGGGTGGGGAGGCCAGGGCTGATGGCCCCCCCACTGGGGGATGAAGGGGAGCCTGGAGGAGCCACATCCATGGCCTCTTGCATCGGGGGGTCTGGGGTTGGGGTTTAGCAGGTGATCCTGGCCTCGTCCACTTTTCTGCAGGGAAGTCGAGGCCCGTGGCCCAGGTGGTCCTGGTGGCCATCGGGGTGCTGGCTGTCAAGATGGTGCTCCTTGGCCTCTGCCTGGTCTTGCTCAGGTCAGTGCTGCCCAGGGATGAAGAGCACTGGATGAGGGCACTGCCTGGGCCCCGGGCCATCGCCATCTGTCCCCAGTTCTGGCCCGACGTCAGGGGATGCGGGTCTCATCAGGAGGTCCTCAGGCCAGGCTGCTCTGCCTCCTCAGTCACCTCCAGCCCCGTGACAGGGCAAGGGCAGGGGACCACTGCCCAGTGTTCCCAGGCTGCCTGGCTAAGGCCCTGGTCTCTTCCCTCAGAGTAAGGTCCCACAGGAAGAGGCCAGCAAGGCCAGCGAGGCCAGCAGGGGCGTGGAGGCGTGGAGACGCTGTCATGGGTTAATCCAGGTCAGTGACCCAGCGTCTCACCATGCCCAAGCCCCGGGACCCCTCCCTGCCTTGGTCCTGGATGCCAGCTCCCCCATGACCCTGGGTGACACCCTGTCCCTGTCCTGAAGCCCCACTTCCTGCTGGGGTCCCTGTGGCTCCTGGCTGGGGCCCCGTCTCTACAGCACAGCCAGGTGTGGCTCCCACCTCGACCCTGCTGCCACCCTGGGGCCCTCCTCACCAACTGGCCTTTCTTTCCTGCTAAGCCTGGCCTCCCTGCTGTCTGTCCATCCTGATCCTGGATATCCTGGTCCTCCTCCTCCCCTGCTCACTGGATCTGCCTCAGCTCCTGCCACCTGTCCCCAACACTGGCCTCCAGCCTGGGCCTACGTCCTCCATGACTTGATCTGCTGTGTGTCCCCTCCATGGACGGTGACAGGGGCACCGGCAGAGCCTGGACCAGAGGGCCTCCCATGTCCGTGCCTGGGACTCTGTGACAGAGCCGTCCTCTCCCTGCCTCTGGAGACTCACCTCACCCCCTGGGCGAGGCTGCTGGGACCTGGGACTTCACAGGTGCAGACCCTGCTCCTGACACCCACCTCCCACCCCCTTCCTGCCTTGCAAGTCCTGGTCATCCTTCAGCTGCATCTAGAGTCTGGCTCGTGTGTGTGTATGTGAGTGGGTGTGTGTGTATGTGTGTATGTTTCTGTGTGTGTATGTGTGTGTACGTGTGTGTGTATGTGTGTATGTGTGTGTACATGTGTGTGTATGTTTCTGTGTGTGTATGTGTGTGTGTGTATGTTTCTGTGTGTGTATGTGTGTGTGTGTGTGTGGTTCCTGTGAGGTTTTGTGGGGTAGCGTTCACACTGCTCATGGGCCTGGGTAACTGAGGTTGAGATCCACCTGCCCCAGGGTTTCCGTGGAGGCTGAGCACACTGGCATCCCAAACTGCCACCAGCAGCTGTCCCTTCTAGAGGTGCAGCAACAGAAACAAAGAAAGATCTAGTAAGGTGGGCACATTGGTTCTGATGCGTGTTTGTGGGAGGCCGTGGCAGGGGAGAGGAGCTGGTGGCCGGGACCCGGCTCGCTGCCGAGGCCTGTGGGGAGGTGTGGGGGCAAAGACGGCCGTGGGTGAGGAAGCGGCCAGTGTTCTGAGGAAGGGACCTGGGACGGGGGACAGGGAGGGCAGAGGCCGCCCCGTGTGCTCTGTGACGTGACTGGAGCAGAGGGGGCGGGAGGTGCCCTGCAGGCCGAGGCCAGGACCCAGGGCCTGTGAGGACAGCAGGGCCCCGGGACACCTTGACTCTAGCAGGACCCCTGGGCTGCCCTGGTCAGCATGGGCCAAGCGGGTCCTGCTGCAACAGCAAAGGGAAGGGGCCACTGCGGCCTCCTGAGGAGCTGAGGAGGCGGGCCAGGCAGGGGCGTGGGGGGTTCTCTGGGGAATTGCTGGAAGGTCCAGCAGATGCTGTCAGTGGGGGAGAGGGGCGGGGACTTGGCAGAGTGCTTCCCTTGAGCCACCGAGGGGTGCGGCCTGGCCCACAGGAGCAGGGCGGTGGGAGGAGGTGGGTTCTGAGATGCGCCCTGGCCTGGGAGGGATCCGGAAGGGAGCCGTCCACACCCAGGGACAGAGGAGAGAATCCAGCCCATGGATGTCACAGTGTGTCACTGGGGAATAGCAGGTCACCCAAGCAGGGGGAGAGGAAGCACAGTCGCCATGGGTGACCTCCTCTGCAGCAGCGCTGTGTGACAGCTCTCATCATTTATGCGGATGCCTTTGACATTTTCAAGAAATCCTTCCAGCTTCCTGAGGCCCAATTGACAAATAAAACTGATACAGACTCCCATCCGACCATGGCTTCTGTGAACCTCCGCCTCTGTGCTTTCTGATGTCACCGTCACTGATGTTATTATTTATGGACAATAGCCGTCGTCTGCTGGCTGTGGTCAGCACTGAGCTTGGACACAGCGCACGTGGCGTCTGAGCCAGGGACGCCCTGAGCTGCCTCGCAGCTCCCGCCCCTCTGGGCGTCCAGCTGCACAGCTGTGCTCGTGCAAAGCCTGCCTTGGACCCGCAGCGTCTGCCAGGCGTGCCTTGGGTTAGAGCATGGCGAGGGCCTCTCCTCCAGCGTGGGACACACCGCACGTGGTGCTGACTGGTCCCCGGGCGCCCCAGCCCAGGACTCACTCCAACAACGGCAGCCCTGCCCCTCGGACCAGCCTCTCGCCTGCCGCCCCCAGCCATGGCCGCCACCCTGCACTCTTGCATTTGAGTGTGAATTTGTCACATCACATGTACAAGGACACATGGGATGATTGTCCTCCTATTTCTGGCTTATTTCACTAAACACCATGTCATTCAAGCTTGTGCCTGTTTTGAAAATGGCAGGTTTCCTTCCATTCCGAGGCTGTATAGGATCATGCTGAGTGTGTTTGTACCTGTGTGTGTGAGTATGTGTGTGTCTGCATGAGCATGTGTGTACATATCTGTGCGCATGTGCATGTGTATAGGTGTGTACATGTGTTTGTGCCTGTGTGCGTGTGCAGGCATGCAAGTGTGCATGTTTGTGCATGAGTGTGCCTGTATGTTTGTGTGTGCATGCATGTGTATGCACATGTATCTCATTGTACTTGTGTGTATGTTCATGTGCATGCATGCGTGTGCACATGTGCCTCTCTGCACGCAGGTGTGTTTGTGTGTGTGTGTGTGTGTGTGTGTGTGTGTGTGTGTGTGTGTGCGCTTCACTTCTGCGCAAACGCCCGCCCACTGGTGGACATCCAGGCTGGCTCGTGCCTCGGCTATGGTGGACAGCGCAGTGATGGAGGTGGGGCGCAGGCGTCTCTGACACGCTGTTCCTTTGCTGTGGCCCATTGACCCCAGCAGCGGGACTGAATGCTGCGGTGGCTCCAGCCTCAGCGCTGGCGCTGTGCCCTGCACCAGGACGGCTCTCCTGAGTGACACTGCCACACACAGGCTCCTCCCTCCGTGTCTGCGCCCACACTGGGCTTTCTCTTTCTGACACTGGCTGTCCTAGCAGGGGTGTGGGGACATCGCGCCGTGCCTTTGATTTGCATTTTCCTGAGGATCAGTGACGTGGACTGTTAAACACGTCTGCAGTTCGCCTGAATCCTCGTCAGTGAAAGGTCTTCAGTCTGTCCATCCCTCACAGGTGGTTTCTGGCTGGAGCCTCTGTGTTCCTCGTGTACTTTGGACGTTAAGCTCTGATCCAAGATGTGTGCACGTTCCTCCGTGTGTGACCCTCCCCTTCCCTCCTCATCACCTGCCTGGTCACCTCCTTGGTGGTGCAGAGACTCCTCCCTGTGCTGCAAGCCCATCTCTCCTCTTTAGCTTTTGTCCGGGCTTTTGGGGTCACCCAGGAAACGATCCCACCGCCAGGGCCAAGCTCACGGAGCTGTCCCTTGCTTCCTCTGGTGGTGTTCACAGCTCAGGCCTCCTGTTGGCCTTTCCTCTGTCTGATGACCTTCTTCATGTGCAGGATCCTGAGTGACAGCACTCTGAGTGGAGCGTGGGGGAAGGTGTGGAGACCTCACTGTAGAGTCAGGAACTCCTGGAGGGAGGGAGCGGCGTGGAGTGCAAAGCATCCTTGGAGAAGTTGGTTGGAAGCGGGACAGAAAGGGCTCTGGGAACGGAGGGCTTTGCTTGGCTCCTTCTCCACAACCTCCGGAGCAGCCCATTGGTCTGAGATGGCCAGGGGCCCAATTCCCACCTGTCTCTGCAGAGCTCGGGTGGGTCCACCCTTGCTTGTCCCAGGCAGTCAGCCTGGACCCCTGAGTGCTGCACTCAGTCTCTGCCTCTGGGTGCATGGCCTCCTCCCCACCATGTGCGCCTCACTCCCACAGAGAGACCCTGGAGACGGGTTAGGAACCCACTGGACAATCCTGATGACCCCACTACTCACGGTCCTTCCCTGAGACACAGCTGCACACCCCTCACCTAGCAGGGTGACATCTACAGATTCAGGGCCAAGGCCTGGGACTCTGGGGAGGCTCCCTCAGCCCACAGCCCTGTCCTGTGACCATCTGCCCCTGAGGAGGCCCCATCTGTTCCCTGAGCTTGGCCCTGCTTGTCACCTTGGCTGGGTTCTTCCTGCTCCAACACACCAGTGGGCTCCTGGTGTGCACCTCGTGCTGGGGAACAGGGACCCGCTGTGCTGGAGGGCACATTCGAGGGGACAGGAAAAGTGACACAAGAGGAAACACCTGGACTAGGTGTCTTGTCTCCAGAACAGACCAAGGAAGACACTGGGGTCTGGGCTGTGGCTCAGTGTGGCTCAGGAGGCTAGCCTAGCCCGTGTGGGACACAGGGTTCAGTCCTCAAGGAAGGACTTGGAAACCAAGCCACCTGCAAAGAGACCAAGGAGCAAAGCAGGTCCCCACGTGACTGAAACACCGTCACTCCAGGAGGAAGCGCCACACGGCTGCGTTGAAACAATGGGGAGAGCACTCGGCACGTTTCTCCAGGATGTACAAATGGTGGCTGAGCACGTGGGCACACGCAGCAGCAGCAGTCACCAGGGAAATGCCACCCAATCCTCCCATGGAGCATCACACTGCCCCTGTTAGATGTGTGCCCCAAAAAGACACAACGAAGACGCTGCTGCCCATTCCGAGGGTTCCTGTTCTAAAAATGGGAAATGCAAGTGAGGAGGAGGACGTGGGGACCCGAGGGCTTGTGTCCTGCTGCCGAGGAGGAGGAAGGGAGCAGCTGCACGGAGAGCAGGGCAGGTTCCTCAAAAGAAGCCACGGCAGATGCCATCGCCCAGCAGACACACACCGAGGCCCCACACAATCTGCGTCCTCCACGGTCAGCACAGCAGCCCTCACAACAGCTAAGGAGGAAGCAGCTCAAGTGTCCATCAACCAGCGCAGGGACAGACCCGCCCTAGACCTGCAGAGGAGGGCGGCTCAGCTCGCGCCTCAGCTGGGTGCACCCCGCACGCAGGATGCCAGTCACAGAGGACAAGCACCGTCCTCCTCTGAGGTGGGGCGCCTGGAGCGGGAGAGTGACAAAGGAGCAGCGGTGTTTCCCGGGTGGGGCCAGGAAAGGCGCCTCTCCTGGGCACAGAGCTCCAGGTCCTGGGGAGAGGGAAGCATCCTGGGATCACGGTGTGGATGGATGACCCCGTGTCACCTCCTGGTGCACCTACAGTGGTCTCGCAGCCCGTTTCCCTGTGTGTTTTACCATAAGAGTAAAGAGGGGCGGGCGCATGGCCAGCGCCTCACTGGAGGAGAAAATGCAGCGGGCAGTCACCGCGGGAACCCCTGCTCTACAGCCTTCGCCTTGTGAAGCTCCAGATGCAGCCAGGTGTGTGCAGTGCCATTCCATGGGAAAAATGGAGGGACGGCAGAGGCAGGAATGGAACGAAGGGACTGAGTCATGCTGTGCGTCTCCATGAAAACAGCACCTGAATTCCACCTTCAGGGGCATCAACAAGGTTCCCCTTGAAAGAACAGGAATGGAACGAAGCTCAGGGAGGAGAAGGAGGGCTCGGGGGAGGAGGAGGAGGGAGGAGGAGGAGGAGGAGGAGGAGGAAGAGGGAGGGAGGGACAGGCCCTGGGAACTGAAATGGAGCCCACTGCCCTCCTGCACAGACCACCGTGTGCAGGTGAACCCCGCTCTCAGGCACAACTGTGACGCACTAACACACACCTCACAAAGGAAAGGAGAGGTTAGAAAGGAAGTGATTTTAAGACCACCCTGAGGACCCAATGTGAAGGGGATCTGCAGCAAGCAGAGCTCGCTGAGGCGTCAGTGGGGAAACCAGAGGCCCCGACACGCTGGAGAGGAGTCTGGACCTGTCACCTGAACGTGGACTCACCCTCGCCCCCGGATCAGAGCTGCTCCTGAGTCCTTACCGAGCAGAGTGTGAATCACCTCCACACAAGCAGCAGCAGGTCTATGTGTTCTGTGTTTCCAGCAGCTTCCTTTCACAGTCAGCAGAGCCTGACCACTGGTGTCACCTGGTGTCACTGTCACCTGGAGGATGTGTAGAAGAGGCGTCCATGGAGCATGATGACGGGAGCAGGCGTGGACACACACGGCCAACCCCCATGACCCTGGAACACGTGCTGCCAGGAAGTGAAGCCAGATTGGAGCCCCGGCTGGGCGAGGAGGAGGCCACGCCAGCCGGGCCACTTCACCCTGTGCGTGTGATCCACTGGGGTCTGAAAACCTGACGTCCCTCGAGGACCCTTACCGCTGAGGTGCAGACTAATGTGGAAGTGCCAATGTGTGTGACAGCTCGTCCCCAAATCGCCCAGTGCACACCCAGCAGGCAGCACTCTTGGGAGAAGCTCCTTCTGGCTGGTTGAGAAGCCCTGCTCCCTGTCTGTGCCACCTGAGGACACCGCAGGCTTCCTGTCCTAGATGCTGGGCACAGCTCTGTGCTCACCTTGTCAAACACACCCATCATGCTACCAAGACACCTGGCAGACTCACCAGCACCCACAGCTCTGGAGCCGGCAGCCTGAGCTCCTGTGTGGGGCGTCCCAGGTGGGGACCCCATGGGCCAGCCTCTTGTAGTCTCTCGGCAGTGCAGAGAGCTCCCTGCGGGTTTGCAGAGAGGCTGAATGGCTGGCTGGTGTTGCCCTCTGCCTCTCTTCTGTCCAGACCCCACAGAGTCCCTCCTGCAGGACCCACCACTCCACAGGATGAGTCGAGGCTGGCTCTCGGTGCAGGCAGATTTGGCTAGCTCCTGGTGTGCAGAGGGGTACACAGAAAAGTCCCTCATGGTGGGAGGACTCAGACCCTGCCAAAGTCACATGCTTCCAGTGTCCCCAGGGTCTTGGTCCCATCCTAAGTGTCCCAGGGAGGCGCCAGGATGGGGGTAGGACAAGGTCTCTTCTCTCCTCCACTCCTGTCTGGACAGGCCTTGGGGTCTCCGGCTGTGGGCTTTCCGACCTCTCAGCACAGAGGAGAAGGACTCCAGGGGGTGCGTCTGAGGTTCCTCTTCTGTCAGTCACCCAGGTCCCCGCCCTTCCCCAGCTTCCTCTCCGCCTGCTCTCTCTGCTCTGCACATTCCCAGGAGCCCAGGAGCCCACTGCCTCCCTGATGCTGTGGCTGCAGCTGTCCCTGCTGTGGGCAGTCGAGTGCGCCTGTGGAGAGGGGATGGTGAGGGCGCACCGTGATGGCCCTCGGACTCCCCGGGGGTGCAGTTCTAAGGATCCGGGATATAGGCTGGATGTATTGCAGTCCGTGACAGTGCAGGAGGGTCTGTGCATGCTGGTGCCCTGCAACTTCTCCTACCCCAACTCAGGGCCTGGCAATGTCTTTGGCTACTGGTTCCATGAATGGGCTGATACAAACAGCGACTCGCCAGTGGCCACAAATGATCCCGCTCGAAGTGTGCAGAATGAGACCCAGGGCCGCTTCCTCCTCCTGGGGAACCCAACAAGCGAGGACTGCTCCCTGAGCATCAGAGACGCACGGAACAGCGACACTGGATTGTACTACTTTCGGATGGAGAAAGGAAATGTGAAGTGGAATTACTGTGCAAACCGGGTCTCAGTGAACGTCACAGGTAAGGTTCCAGATCCAGGGCAGCCTCCAGAGGTCACCAGCTGGGGCAGGGCTGGGGGGACCCTGCCCTGGGGGAGGTGGGACAAGCAACAGGGACTCAGGGAGCAGCTGGATCACAGCCTGAGCTTCTGTCAGGGCCGCACCTCCCGCCCTCCCTCGTGACCCTCCTGTCCCTCTGCTCACCAGCCCTGACCCACAGCCCCGACATCCTCCTCCCTGGGACCCTGGAGTCTGGCCGTCCCAGCAACCTGACCTGCTCTGTGCCCTGGGCCTGTGAGCAGGGGACGCCCCCCACCTTCTCCTGGGAGGGGACCTCTGTGTCCTCCCTGGGCGCCAGCATCACCCACTCCTCGGTGCTCACGCTCACCCCGCGGCCCCAGGACCACGGCACCAACCTCACCTGTCGGGTGACGTTCCCTGCAGCTGGTGTGACCACAGAGAGAACCATCCAGCTCAATGTCACCTGTGAGTGATGGGCCAGGACACCTGGGTCCCTTGGAGTGTGAGGGTCCAGGGAAGACAACTTGGGTCCCAGAGCTGTGGACACCTTGTGGCCATGTCCCAGGGACCTGTGGAGTCATGGACATGGAAGGGCACAGGTCCTGTCCCTCTGTGTGTCTGTGGTTTCCAAGATGAGGGCGGGGAGTGCTGGTTTATCTCACCCTAAATCCACCCAAAAGGGGAACAAGCCCTGTGTTCCTGTCCCAGATGCTGCAGAGACCCCTCAGGCAAGGAGCTGGCTCAGGAGCCTGCCCGGCAGGGAGGAGCCTCGCTGGGGCTGGGGGAGCAGGGCCTCTTCAGCTCAGGGCAGGGCTGGGTCCCCTCATCCTGGACACACTTGGTGACAGAGTCCCCTGTTGGGGAACCCCGTGACCCCCCCCCCCCCCCCCCCAGTCCACAGCTGCCTTGAGCTCCTGTTCCCACCCTCCCCAGCTCCCTAGACTGCAGCACCTGCCCTTCACCAGCACAGGGACAGAGTGACATTCACACAGCAGAACTGGGCTTCCCAGCCTCCTCTTTTTATTCCCCAACAGCTCTGACCTGACATCTGTGGGAGGAGACACACTCACGGGGCACTCACAGAACCCACCAGCTGTCTGTCCCCGGCTCAGGCCCCTCCCACAAGAGGCCAGTGTCCACTCAGGCTGAGCTGAGCCTTGGTTGGTCCACTTGAGAACTTCTCTGGATGTCGGTAGCACTCAGGGTCCTGGTTCCTGGTGATGGTGGTGACCCACTGTATGGGCAGGAGGACCTGACTCTGTGGAGCCTTCTGCCACCTGCAGTCCTGGCCCTGATTTCATGTAGGTGACAGGAGTGTGCCACGGATAGTCCTGACCCTCCTCATGGCAGTGAGCTCAGTAACTGAACAGGAAACGTGTCTGGGTCATAAGTTCTCCTCAATCTGAGAAGTATGACCAGGTATTTGTCCCCTGAGAGTGGACAAAACACCTTCCCACAAGCAAGGGGTGTGTGAGCATTTCCAGCAAGCCAGGGTGGGAAGATCCTTGTGAGAGGTTGTGTTTCTGGTGTGGGGATTGAACCCAGGGCTCAGGAACTACTCAGCCCCGAGCGACACCCTCCACACCTGGAGGCACCCTTTGGGTCTTTGCCAGCCTCTGGTGAGATTTCGGATCTCTGTGTACCTCTAAAATGGACATCCATACGTTTCTATTGAGACAGAACCCACACAGCCTCACTCCCAGCCCAACGCACTTTGCACAGCAATGTGGTTTTGCACACGTGCAGTGATGCATGCCCTCAACCACGTGTGGTTTCAGACGCTCTCCTTGCCCGAGGAGGAAACCCCTCGCCCATGAGGCACGTCTTCTCTGGCCGACCCCGACCTGCTCATCTCCGGGGCTTTGCCCTCTGGATGCTGCACAGAAGTGGAATCACACTGGCGGCCTTGGTATCTGGCCTCTTTCACCAAAGAGAGATTTTAAGGTCCGTCCTGTGACTTACAGGAGCACTCAGTGACCGGGCTGCCGGGAAGGTTGGTGCACAAGGGTTCCTTGGAGCCGGGTCTCCGGGCTCCTTGGCCCTTCTCTGCGAGTGGAACCACCAAGGCTGCGGGACTCGGGTGCGGTTTCTCAGCAAGTGCAGTGGCCCCGCGCCCCACCGAGCTCAGCACACTCTGAACTCCGCCAGTCTCCTGCACGCCTCCCAAATCCCCCACACTCTTGCCAACACTGGTGTTTTCCTTTGTACAAGGACTGTGCTCTGCTCGGGGCGTGCAGGGGACGCCCGCTGCAGCTCTGATTGCCCGGAGGTGCCGAGAAGGGTGATGGGAACGGTTTTGCGTAGGTCTTGGTCGTTTGTGGGTCTTCTTCAGAGGGGCTGCTCTCGAGTCCCGGCCCGGCTTAGCCTGGGTTGCTTGGGTCCTGGTCACTGAGCCCTAGGAGGATTTCGCACATGCCCAACTGTGGACCCCACCCCGTGATGGGCAGCTCTGTGCTCCAGGTGTGTGTGTTGTCTTTCACTTTCTTGATGGTGTCAGTCGATGAGCAAGAGACTTCATTTCGATGATGAGAAGGTTCCGTTTCCTCTGTCCAACAGCTGGGCAGAGAGGGCACGGGGTGGGGAGGCCAGGGCTGATGGCCCCCCCACTGGGGGATGAAGGGGAGCCTGGAGGAGCCACATCCATGGCCTCTTGCATCGGGGGGTCTGGGGTTGGGGTTTAGCAGGTGATCCTGGCCTCGTCCACTTTTCTGCAGGGAAGTCGAGGCCCGTGGCCCAGGTGGTCCTGGTGGCCATCGGGGTGCTGGCTGTCAAGATGGTGCTCCTTGGCCTCTGCCTGGTCTTGCTCAGGTCAGTGCTGCCCAGGGATGAAGAGCACTGGATGAGGGCACTGCCTGGGCCCCGGGCCATCGCCATCTGTCCCCAGTTCTGGCCCGACGTCAGGGGATGCGGGTCTCATCAGGAGGTCCTCAGGCCAGGCTGCTCTGCCTCCTCAGTCACCTCCAGCCCCGTGACAGGGCACAGGGCAGGGGACCACTGCCCAGTGTTCCCAGGCTGCCTGGCTAAAGGCCCTGGTCTCTTCCCTCAGAGTAAGGTCCCACAGGAAGAGGCCAGCAAGGCCAGCGAGGCCAGCAAGGGGCGTGGAGCGTGGAGACGCTGTCATGGGTTAATCCAGGTCAGTGACCCAGCGTCTCACCATGCCCAAGCCCCGGGACCCCTCCCTGCCTTGGTCCTGGATGGCCAGCTCCCCATGACCCTGGGTGACACCCTGTCCCTGTCCTGAAGCCCCCACTTCCTGCTGGGGTCCCTGTGGCTCCTGGCTGGGGCCCCGTCTCTACAGCACAGCCAGGTGTGGCTCCCAACCTCGACCCTGCTGCCCCCTGGGGCCCTCCTCACCACCTGGCCTTTCTTTCCTGCTAAGCCTGGCCTCCCTGCTGTCTGTCCATCCTGATCCTGGATGATCCTGGTCCTCCTCTCCCCTGCTCACTGGATCTGCCTCAGCTCCTGCCACCTGTCCCCAACACTGGCCTCCAGCCTGGGCCTACGTCCTCCATGACTTGATCTGCTGTGTGTCCCCTCCATGGACGGTGACAGGGGCACCGGCAGAGCCTGGACCAGAGGGCCTCCCATGTCCGTGCCTGGGACTCTGTGACAGAGCCGTCCTCTCCCTGCCTCTGGAGACTCACCTCACCCCCTGGGCGAGGCTGCTGGGACCTGGGACTTCACAGGTGCAGACCCTGCTCCTGACACCCACCTCCCACCCCTTCCTGCCTTGCAAGTCCTGGTCATCCTTCAGCTGCATCTAGAGTCTGGCTCGTGTGTGTGTATGTGAGTGGGTGTGTGTGTATGTGTGTATGTTTCTGTGTGTGTATGTGTGTGTACGTGTGTGTGTATGTGTGTATGTGTGTGTACATGTGTGTGTATGTTTCTGTGTGTGTATGTGTGTGTGTGTATGTGTTTGTGTGTATGTGTGTGTGTGTGTGTGGTTCCTGTGAGGTTTTGTGGGGTAGCGTTCACACTGCTCATGGGCCTGGGTAACTGAGGTTGAGATCCACCTGCCCCAGGGTTTCCGTGGAGGCTGAGCACACTGGCATCCCAAACTGCCACCAGCAGCTGTCCTTCTAGAGGTGCAGCAACAGAAACAAAGAAAGATCTAGTAAGGTGGGCACATTGGTTCTGATGCGTGTTTGTGGGAGGCCGTGCAGGGAGAGGAGCTGGTGGCCGGGACCCGGCTCTGCTGCCGAGGCCTGTGGGGAGGTGTGGGGGCAAAGACGGCCGTGGGTGAGGAAGCAGGCCAGTGTTCTGAGGAAGGGACCTGGGACGGGGGACAGGGAGGCAGAGGCCGCCCCTGTGCTCTGTGACGTGACTGGAGCAGAGGGGGCGGGAGGTGCCCTGCAGGCCGAGGCCAGGACCCAGGGCCTGTGAGGACAGCAGGGCCCGGGACACCTTGACTCTAGCAGGACCCCTGGGCTGCCCTGGTCAGCATGGGCCAGAGCGGGTCCTGCTGCAACAGCAAAGGGAAGGGGCCACTGCGGCCTCCTGAGGAGCTGAGGAGGCGGGCCAGGCAGGGGCGTGGGGGGTTCTCTGGGGAATTGCTGGAAGGTCCAGCAGATGCTGTCAGTGGGGGAGAGGGGCGGGGACTTGGCAGAGTGCTTCCCTGAGCCACCGAGGGGTGCGGCCTGGCCCACAGGAGCAGGGCGGTGGGAGGAGGTGGGTTCTGAGATGCGCCCTGGCCTGGGAGGGATCCGGAAGGGAGCCGTCCACACCCAGGGACAGAGGAGAGAATCCAGCCCATGGATGTCACAGTGTGTCACTGGGGAATAGCAGGTCACCCAAGCAGGGGGAGAGGAAGCACAGTCGCCATGGGTGACCTCCTCTGCAGCAGCGCTGTGTGACAGCTCTCATCATTTATGCGGATGCCTTTGACATTTTCAAGAAATCCTTCCAGCTTCCTGAGGCCCAATTGACAAATAAAACTGATACAGACTCCCATCCGACATGGCTTCTGTGAACCTCCGCCTCTGTGCTTTCTGATGTCACCGTCACTGATGTTATTATTTATGGACAATAGCCGTCGTCTGCTGGCTGTGGTCAGCACTGAGCTTGGACACAGCGCACGTGGCGTCTGAGCCAGGGACGCCCTGAGCTGCCTCGGCAGCTCCCGCCCCTCTGGGCGTCCAGCTGCACAGCTGTGCTCGTGCAAAGCCTGCCTTGGACCCGCAGCGTCTGCCAGGCGTGCCTTGGGGTAGAGCATGGCGAGGGCCTCTCCTCCAGCGTGGGACACACCGCACGTGGTGCTGACTGGTCCCCGGGCGCCCCAGCCCAGGACTCACTCCAACAACGGCAGCCCTGCCCCTCGGACCAGCCTCTCGCCTGCCGCCCCCAGCCATGGCCGCCACCCTGCACTCTTGCATTTGAGTGTGAATTTGTCACATCACATGTACAAGGACACATGGGATGATTGTCCTCCTATTTCTGGCTTATTTCACTAAACACCATGTCATTCAAGCTTGTGCCTGTTTTGAAAATGGCAGGTTTCCTTCCATTCCGAGGCTGTATAGGATCATGCTGAGTGTGTTTGTACCTGTGTGTGTGAGTATGTGTGTGTCTGCATGAGCATGTGTGTACATATCTGTGCGCATGTGCATGTGTATAGGTGTGTACATGTGTTTGTGCCTGTGTGCGTGTGCAGGCATGCAAGTGTGCATGTTTGTGCATGAGTGTGCCTGTATGTTTGTGTGTGCATGCATGTGTATGCACATGTATCTCATTGTACTTGTGTGTATGTTCATGTGCATGCATGCGTGTGCACATGTGCCTCTCTGCACGCAGGTGTGTTTGTGTGTGTGTGTGTGTGTGTGTGTGTGTGTGTGTGTGTGTGTGCGCTTCACTTCTGCGCAAACGCCCGCCCACTGGTGGACATCCAGGCTGGCTCGTGCCTCGGCTATGGTGGACAGCGCAGTGATGGAGGTGGGGCGCAGGCGTCTCTGACACGCTGTTCCTTTGCTGTGGCCATTGACCCCAGCAGCGGGACTGAATGCTGCGGTGGCTCCAGCCTCAGCGCTGGCGCTGTGCCCTGCACCAGGACGGCTCTCCTGAGTGACACTGCCACACACAGGCTCCTCCCTCCGTGTCTGCGCCCACACTGGGCTTTCTCTTTCTGACACTGGCTGTCCTAGCAGGGGTGTGGGGACATCGCGCCGTGCCTTTGATTTGCATTTTCCTGAGGATCAGTGACGTGGACTGTTAAACACGTCTGCAGTTCGCCTGAATCCTCGTCAGTGAAAGGTCTTCAGTCTGTCCATCCCTCACAGGTGGTTTCTGGCTGGAGCCTCTGTGTTCCTCGTGTACTTTGGACGTTAAGCTCTGATCCAAGATGTGTGCACGTTCCTCCGTGTGTGACCCTCCCCTTCCCTCCTCGTCACCTGCCTGGTCACCTCCTTGGTGGTGCAGAGACTCCTCCCTGTGCTGCAAGCCCATCTCTCCTCTTTAGCTTTTGTCCGGGCTTTTGGGGTCACCCAGGAAACGATCCCACCGCCAGGGCCAAGCTCACGGAGCTGTCCCTTGCTTCCTCTGGTGGTGTTCACAGCTCAGGCCTCCTGTTGGCCTTTCCTCTGTCTGATGACCTTCTTCATGTGCAGGATCCTGAGTGACAGCACTCTGAGTGGAGCGTGGGGGAAGGTGTGGAGACCTCACTGTAGAGTCAGGAACTCCTGGAGGGAGGGAGCGGCGTGGAGTGCAAAGCATCCTTGGAGAAGTTGGTTGGAAGCGGGACAGAAAGGGCTCTGGGAACGGAGGGCTTTGCTTGGCTCCTTCTCCACAACCTCCGGAGCAGCCCATTGGTCTGAGATGGCCAGGGGCCCAATTCCCACCTGTCTCTGCAGAGCTCGGGTGGGTCCACCCTTGCTTGTCCCAGGCAGTCAGCCTGGACCCCTGAGTGCTGCACTCAGTCTCTGCCTCTGGGTGCATGGCCTCCTCCCCACCATGTGCGCCTCACTCCCACAGAGAGACCCTGGAGACGGGTTAGGAACCCACTGGACAATCCTGATGACCCCACTACTCACGGTCCTTCCCTGAGACACAGCTGCACACCCCTCACCTAGCAGGGTGACATCTACAGATTCAGTGGCCAAGGCCTGGGACTCTGGGGAGGCTCCCTCAGCCCACAGCCCTGTCCTGTGACCATCTGCCCCTGAGGAGGCCCCATCTGTTCCCTGAGCTTGGCCCTGCTTGTCACCTTGGCTGGGTTCTTCCTGCTCCAACACACCAGTGGGCTCCTGGTGTGCACCTCGTGCTGGGGAACAGGGACCCGCTGTGCTGGAGGGCACATTCGAGGGGACAGGAAAAGTGACACAAGAGGAAACACCTGGACTAGGTGTCTTGTCTCCAGAACAGACCAAGGAAGACACTGGGGTCTGGGCTGTGGCTCAGTGTGGCTCAGGAGGCTAGCCTAGCCCGTGTGGGACACAGGGTTCAGTCCTCAAGGAAGGACTTGGAAACCAAGCCACCTGCAAAGAGACCAAGGAGCAAAGCAGGTCCCCACGTGACTGAAACACCGTCACTCCAGGAGGAAGCGCCACACGGCTGCGTTGAAACAATGGGGAGAGCACTCGGCACGTTTCTCCAGGATGTACAAATGGTGGCTGAGCACGTGGGCACACGCAGCAGCAGCAGTCACCAGGGAAATGCCACCCAATCCTCCCATGGAGCATCACACTGCCCCTGTTAGATGTGTGCCCCAAAAAGACACAACGAAGACGCTGCTGCCCATTCCGAGGGTTCCTGTTCTAAAAATGGGAAATGCAAGTGAGGAGGAGGACGTGGGGACCCGAGGGCTTGTGTCCTGCTGCCGAGGAGGAGGAAGGGAGCAGCTGCACGGAGAGCAGGGCAGGTTCCTCAAAAGAAGCCACGGCAGATGCCATCGCCCAGCAGACACACACCGAGGCCCCACACAATCTGCGTCCTCCACGGTCAGCACAGCAGCCCTCACAACAGCTAAGGAGGAAGCAGCTCAAGTGTCCATCAACCAGCGCAGGGACAGACCCGCCCTAGACCTGCAGAGGAGGGCGGCTCAGCTCGCGCCTCAGCTGGGTGCACCCCGCACGCAGGATGCCAGTCACAGAGGACAAGCACCGTCCTCCTCTGAGGTGGGGCGCCTGGAGCGGGAGAGTGACAAAGGAGCAGCGGTGTTTCCCGGGTGGGGCCAGGAAAGGCGCCTCTCCTGGGCACAGAGCTCCAGGTCCTGGGGAGAGGGAAGCATCCTGGGATCACGGTGTGGATGGATGACCCCGTGTCACCTCCTGGTGCACCTACAGTGGTCTCGCAGCCCGTTTCCCTGTGTGTTTTACCATAAGAGTAAAGAGGGGCGGGCGCATGGCCAGCGCCTCACTGGAGGAGAAAATGCAGCGGGCAGTCACCGCGGGAACCCCTGCTCTACAGCCTTCGCCTTGTGAAGCTCCAGATGCAGCCAGGTGTGTGCAGTGCCATTCCATGGGAAAAATGGAGGGACGGCAGAGGCAGGAATGGAACGAA
The DNA here is from genome assembly GCF_902686455.1 of Sciurus vulgaris. Taxonomy (NCBI): domain Eukaryota; kingdom Metazoa; phylum Chordata; class Mammalia; order Rodentia; family Sciuridae; genus Sciurus; species Sciurus vulgaris. Next base: position 62,482,420 of record NC_136478.1, on the reverse strand, counting down.
GGGACTGAGTCATGCTGTGCGTCTCCATGAAAACAGCACCTGAATTCCACCTTCAGGGGCATCAACAAGGTTCCCCTTGAAAGAACAGGAATGGAACGAAGCTCAGGGAGGAGAAGGAGGGCTCGGGGGGAGGAGGAGGAGGGAGGAGGAGGAGGAGGAGGAGGAGGAAGAGGGAGGGAGGGACAGGCCCTGGGAACTGAAATGGAGCCCACTGCCCTCCTGCACAGACCACCGTGTGCAGGTGAACCCCGCTCTCAGGCACAACTGTGACGCACTAACACACACCTCACAAAGGAAAGGAGAGGTTAGAAAGGAAGTGATTTTAAGACCACCCTGAGGACCCAATGTGAAGGGGATCTGCAGCAAGCAGAGCTCGCTGAGGCGTCAGTGGGGAAACCAGAGGCCCCGACACGCTGGAGAGGAGTCTGGACCTGTCACCTGAACGTGGACTCACCCTCGCCCCCGGATCAGAGCTGCTCCTGAGTCCTTACCCGAGCAGAGTGTGAATCACCTCCACACAAGCAGCAGCAGGTCTATGTGTTCTGTGTTTCCAGCAGCTTCCTTTCACAGTCAGCAGAGCCTGACCACTGGTGTCACCTGGTGTCACTGTCACCTGGAGGATGTGTAGAAGAGGCGTCCATGGAGCATGATGACGGGAGCAGGCGTGGACACACACGGCCAACCCCCATGACCCTGGAACACGTGCTGCCAGGAAGTGAAGCCAGATTGGAGCCCCGGCTGGGCGAGGAGGAGGCCACGCCAGCCGGGCCACTTCACCCTGTGCGTGTGATCCACTGGGGTCTGAAAACCTGACGTCCCTCGAGGACCCTTACCGCTGAGGTGCAGACTAATGTGGAAGTGCCAATGTGTGTGACAGCTCGTCCCCAAATCGCCCAGTGCACACCCAGCAGGCAGCACTCTTGGGAGAAGCTCCTTCTGGCTGGTTGAGAAGCCCTGCTCCCTGTCTGTGCCACCTGAGGACACCGCAGGCTTCCTGTCCTAGATGCTGGGCACAGCTCTGTGCTCACCTTGTCAAACACACCCATCATGCTACCAAGACACCTGGCAGACTCACCAGCACCCACAGCTCTGGAGCCGGCAGCCTGAGGCTCCTGTGTGGGGCGTCCCAGGTGGGGACCCCATGGGCCGGCCTCTTGTAGTCTCTCGGCAGTGCAGAGCGCTCCCTGCGGGTTTGCACAGTGAATGAGTCCGTAAGTGGATAGATGCCACCTTCACTCCTCCTAGGACCCCTGTTCAGTCCCAGACTCTTCCAGGCCCTAGGAACCCTACATCTGTTATGGTGCCAGGGCAGGTGTCCCCCATGGAGCCACGGGTCCAGGTTCTGGCACCCCGGGAAGAACTGAGCGAGAACTGAGAGGCTGGCAGGCGAGGCAGAGGCAGGATGAAAGCCACACCCACACCTGGGCGAGCAGAGAGGGCTGAGCCGTAAGTAGCTCAAGGTCCGGCCCTCACAGTGGCACTTGCTTTTATTGGGCTGTGCTAGCGTGCCTCTGGGATTCATCTTGATTGACAGCTAAATTTTAAATAATTTCTTTTTCAGTTGCCCAGATGTAAGTTTCTTCATCCCCTAAAATGCTAATGATATGTCAACAAGCAACAATTTAACTTCAGATCAGTCCCTTGGGCTATCGCCTTGCCAACAGTCAGGGACTTTTCCTTCAAGGTCTGGAATTCCCTTTGCGAGCGTTCACCCTCACCCTTTAACCACAAGACGGCCCACTTCCCTCCCTGGAAGGGGCTTAGGTGGAGTGCCAAGAGGGCTCTAGGTGGAGCTGAGAGCCCTAAGGGGTGGTCCTTCCCCTTGGGATCTCCTGCCTAACATTTCTTTTGGGGGAAGCTGAGGGGCTGGAGATCTCTTCTTCCATATTTGCTTCCAGCTGACAGTGGGACGCTGTCCCTACCTGGTTGGGATTCATGAAACTCCCTCCCTCACTGGTTTAGTACTGAGGACGGGATCTGTAGCTTGTTGTTCCAGAGGTTTGTATCTGGTATCCCATGTGGACCATCATTTGTGGGGAGCACAGTTGACGTGGGAAGAAATGCATTTTCTTAGTGATTTTAATAGTGTCCAAACAACAAAGTCAGAAGGAGCATGGAAAGGGGTCCTGCCAAGGGTAATAACCAGTACATCCAGTTCTACATTTTTGACCACGAAATCCCCATGACTCCAAAGCCACTGTTGAATTCTGGAGGCAACATCTGGTGCTTTCTTGCTATATCTCTAACAAGCTCAGATTGGTGTGCATAAAAGCAGCATTCTTCCTCCAAGAAGACACATCATCTGTCTCATTTTGAAGGATAGTTATGCTCTGTGCTATTTCCTATAGACTACCAGAGAGATCTTCGGACAAACCCTGACGATGAAAGAGAGAGAGGTAGCCAGTCCTCCCATCCCTGTGCCCACCCCAGTGGCTGCCCTCAGTCCTACTAGGAGAGGAATTGGCAGTATAGCCCCTTCTGCTCTAAGGATGCTGTTAAAGGTGAGACTGATTATTAGGGGCTCTATTCATATACTAGCAAAAAACAAAAATGCAGATTGAGTCTGTTCACATAAGAGGTTAGGAAGATTTGTAGGTCTGTAAGATTAGGCGCAAATTGACTCAGGACAGACTGTGACTCTGTTAGAGTCCTTTGTGGTTGTTATTAGCAGCCTCTCCCACGGAAGCCACTGTCATCATGACAACCTCCCAGAGAGATTCCCTCTCGGGAGGGCCGACACGCACACATCTCAACTCACTCGGAAGAACCACTGTCTTTTCTTTCAAATGTCCATTATGACTGTGTCTTGGTTACACTTTCCTGCTGGGTGTTTAAGACCGAGTGGTCAAAAATAGACTTTTTCCTATCTAATATTAGGTCAGCTGAAGTTCCTCAGGGTCACTATTGGGAACACCGTAAATGGCCTCTTGGATCCTTTAGTTTTTCTCTTCTATCAATCTGTGCCATCTGCCAGGGTAGGCCAGGGTTTTTCTGACCACATGTGGCTTCTCTTGGAAGCATCAGGGACATTTCCCTAACCAGTGACCCACCTCTTCGCAGAATGTACACTGGTTGGCTTTCTGTTCTCCGGGGTCCTCATGATTCCCTGATAAAGAGGAGGTTGGGTGACTCACTGGAGCTGCAGGCCCTTAGAGAGGCCCGGTCATTCCCTGGATCCTGGTTGACCTTACAGGGTAAGGGCCAAAATATTGGCTGCTTTTTCTTTGGCCCTTTTACTTCATTGGATTTGGTCTCCAAGTTTTGGTTTTAAACATCCAGCAGGCCAGTTTCACCAGTCTTGAAGTGGAGTGATGGTTTTAACTTCAAGGTTTATAATCACAGTTACCATCTAATTGTGGCTAGTACTAGGCTGCAAGTCAGCACTGTAGCCTATCTGTCCTACAAGTGATGGCTTATTATCTTACAGGCAAGAGTTTCAAAGTGAAAGTAACGACAGAAAGACCTTATCTAGTTTGTATAATAGCTTTGAACCCAGAAACATAATTTTCATAATATCACTAATGTACTTTTGGTTTCTATTTAGCCTCTGTAAAGACTCATAAATTTATCAACTCAATCACATATGAAATCCTTTATAAATTGAGAAAACAGGGTTAATGATCAGAAATAGATTTATTAGCTGATGCTAAACCTAAATAGCTTTCATGTTCATAACTTTTAAATACTGGTTGGACAAACACATTTAGTTCTCAGATGTATATATATCTCTAGTCATGTATGCTTAAGGTATCAATAACCTAAAATAATAGTTGTTTGTTTAATCAAAGTTATAAAGAAATCATTTAAGATTTCAAAGTAGCTATGATTCCCTAATTCCTTTGAGACTTAGTTACCCTAAGTCATAACACCTAATACACACAAGAATTTATCTTGATAGACAAGAGAGATTGATGTTCTAAGAGATCTTCATTGTTTTAAGAGGAATATATTTTGGTTTTTATATCAGTACATCAAAATTTGACCTCAGAAAAATCCTTAAATAACTTTAAATGTGAAAACAGTTGAAACCTTTGGCACTTCTTACACAGAATCACATTTGTTAGAGTCTGAACTGTTAATAACCCCGCTTTGAGTGAAGACCCAGAAACAGAGCAAACAAAATGGTCAAAATGGTTTCTCATTTACCAACAATATATAAAACACATTTAGAAGAACCAAATATTTCTTTTGGAGTTTAAGAATCCAGAATGCTTGAATTTATATTTAGCAGTTGATGCTCTGTATTTTAACTTTACAAATTAATCAGATGTCGCCTTTAACAAACACATTTATAAAGATCAATCTCATTTACATTAAATCTAATTTGCCCATTTTTAACTGTTAACTTTAGGTTACTAATGAAAACCAAAATATCAGTTTAGACTTGTTAACATTTTGAGCCATCTTTTTCCTGATGAAAACAAACCTTAAAAGCAATGGACATTATAAACATTTTATAGAAACCAACACACTCTTGCTTGGTTGACCACCTAGAAAAACATATGGGTTAGTAATTTCAAAGACATCTATTTTTAACTTTTTAGCCAATTTAAATTAACCTTCTTATGAAGGGCTGTATTTGAGTCATAAAAGTCACCTGGATCAAGTTCTTTGAATTTATGAGGACTCATTTACTTATAAGCCAATTTGGGGGCCATGAAAATGATACACAGTTTGTAGACAGAACATGCAATACACAGGTGTGCACAACTGTGCCAAAAAGCAGACAGGAGATATTACATGAACTGTCAGATTTGACTCCCTGTGAATTAAAACAGAGCATGTCACAGATGTCCTCTGTGTGAGAATGGATTATAGAGTAGAGGACATGGACCAGGGAAGCCTGCACAGTTGGGGAGGGCTGAGGCAGGGTCTACCCATCATGGCTGGACACTGAATCAATGGTTCAGGTGGTCACTTGTCCACCCACAAGGCAGATCCATGTCAACCAAAAGGGATGATTTCTTTCCTTTTCCAGTGTATTTGAGAATTAACCCTTGATTAATTGACCTCTGAATAAAAATGGCAGGGAAAAAGAATAGGGCCTAAAAATTTCCGGTTAGACAAAATGAAACAAATCAGAACCAACCAAGTACCAGTTCAGATGTGCAGGACCAAGATGAATTCACTAGAAAAACCATGAGCTCACAAAAGACAGGCATTTTTTGTTTGTTTGTTTGTTTGTTTAAGAAATGGTCATAATGATTCTAGTAAAGGAGCATATAGAACATCTGTGTCAGACCAGAGTGCACTTCGAATCAGACTAGGGTCAACCCAGATATCTAAAGAATGTGGGAGCACATTAGGTCCAGGGAGAGGGTGGATCTGAGGAAAATGTGCTGGAGGAAAAGAAAACTCCTTCCCTGTGCAGTTATCATTGAGAGAGGAACTGAGAGAGAGAGAGAGCAGAGTCCCAGATACAGGAAAAGAGAAAACAGGCATGTCACACAGTGGCTTGGATTTGAATGTGACACTTTTTCCCCTGGTGGGTGATATGGACAGGGCAATTGGTATCCCCGAGAGACAAGAGAGCATCCATGGTATCTAGATTTGGGGTGGTTGCTCAGCCACCAAGAGGTCCTGTCTGCACAGAGGTGGGGTTTGGCATAAAGACATGAAGGTTTGGACGTAGGGGACGTCCGACCACTTGTCCCGTCTCCCACAGAAGAGGTCTAACTGCAGGACGGTGTGATAATTTTGACTTCCACTCAGGGGCTATTATTCTGAATTCCCTAGCTTGTACTGGGGGCCATTCAATGGCATCCCAGTCACCCAGATCCTGTTTTGGAAACAACTACAGTTAATATCCCCATTCCTTACAGGGAAAGAATTTTGGGTGAACATCACAGAAGGGACAGTAGGTGTTTTGGAGGTGACACCCACAAGCAAGGCCAGGGGAGACTGGCAGAGAGGGAGTGAAGGCTTGCAGAAGGCAGGAGAAGGAGGCTGAGAAGGGAGTGGGGGGTCTGGAGGGAGGCCCCAAGCAGGTGGACTGACAGGGTTCAGCTAATCTCCTTTTAGAAAAGCCGAGGGGTGGGGGCGATTGGACGATTGTACAAGGGTAGGCGTTGGTGAGCTTCCTCTTATTTCCGGCGCAGATTAAGTCTATCTGTGACTCACGACCAGGAGTGGCTGAGAAGTGGAGACTCGTCAGGAGGTAAAAAGGAGAACACAATGAAACTCAAAATCCCAAGTCAGGCGAATGCATAGCAGAGAATGAAGATTTACCAACCTTGGCTGGTACCTCTGCTCCCCTCCTGGCTGGCTTGCCAGTAATATTACCGGCTCACGGGTAGGGAAACCCAGGTGGTCCCAGGTCCAGGTTCTTGGTGTCCAAAGCAAAGAATTAAGGGGGACTGAGAGGCTGGCAGGCCAGGCAGAAGTTTATTACAAGTGAAAGTTTCGCTCTGGGAGGGCAGGCAGGCTGAGCTGAGAAGTTCAAAGCGCCACCCCCACTGTGGAGCTCGCTTTTATTGGGCTGAGCTAATTCCTCGCCTTCTCCCCTGGATGGATCTGGTGTTGATTGGCACCTTGATTGACAGCTGAATTTCACACAATTTCTTTTCCTCTGCCCACGCGTTTCTTTCCCCATGGGAAAATGCACAGAGCTGGAGAAAACCTCAGTGCTAATGATTTTAGTTTAAAAAGTTAACTTTGTCAGTTCCTTGGGCTACTACGCATGCTCAAGATTGGGGACTTTTTCTTTCACGGTCTTGAATTCCTCTTTAGGCGGTCCAGCTTCCTCTTTTTAACTGCCAAATGACTTCATTTCCCCTCACAGGAAGGGGCTTCAGATGGAGTGTGGTGAGGGTCCTGAATGGAACTGAGAGCCCTAAAGCGTGGTCCTTACCCATGCCCGATCTCCTACCACCCCACAGGGGTACAGATGAGGCTGACCCTCTCTCCAGCAGGTAGGAGGTAACACACCTGGTATAAACAACGATGCACAGAAACACACCTCAGAACAGGAGAACCTCAGACACTTACCTGTGTCCAGCTACTCCAGAAATGCACCCAAGACAGAGGCAGGACGAGCCTCTGTGCCTTCTCTGCTGGGGCTTAGGGTTTCCAACAGCTGGAGTCCTGGCCGTGAGATTCCCAGCCCCTCTGTGCACAGGAGATAGGCACAAGTGGATGTGAGGCTGAGTTCCTCTCCTGAGAGCAGCCAAGGAATCTGGCTCCTCCCCAACTGCCTTGGGTCCTGCCAGCTTCCCCTACAATCCTGGTACTTGACTCTGAGGTTACTAGGGGACGAGGATAGCAGGTCACCTTTGGATCGTTTAGTTTGCACTAGTGGACACATCCTTTAACTTGCCCTAGAAACTGGCTCTCTGGGAGAGGCAGTGTCTCCGTGGTCTGCAAGGCGCTGACGTCAGAACCTCAGAAGTGCATGGCTAACACATCCCAAAACACCCTTCATCTGGGGCTTCTCCATCTCTCTGATGCCACCCCTGTCTCCACAGCCCAACCAGAGACCGGGCCCCTTTCCACCCGCGTCCCCCATCCCTCCTCCTCGGCCCATAAGCACCAGAGTGTGTCCGTTCGCCTAAATCAGCCTGAGGCCCCCACTCCCTGGGAGCCAGCTCGGCTCACCTTCCTGCCCTGCCACAGCCCCTGCCTCACACGCCTCCTCCTAGCACATCCATGACCCGCACACGTCATCATCCCACCACCCAAGGTTGAAAAGCATTGCTTCTCCAGGCTGCGGAAGAGGAGCCTCCAAGCAGCGTGCCCTGGCCTTGGGGGCAGGAAAGACAGGGCCACCTTCAGTGCCGCGTTCCACCACGCTGGCCCTTCCCTGTCCTCAAGCCCAACAAACCTTCTGCGCCTCAGCGGCCCCGCCAGGACAGACCACATCAACCTGCCCAGCACTGCTCCTCTTTTCAGGCCTGACTGGCCGTGGCTGAAGTGGACGCCACCATGAGGGTTTGCCCACAGGGTCAGCCGCCGCCTGTGACATCACCCGTCCCTTCAAGTTCTCGGTGCTTGACCTCCTCGGCGTTTTTACAGCTTTGAAGTTGACATGAATTCATCCCAATTCTTGTCCATTTGCAGCAGAAGAGGGACATGAACTGAAACCTACTTTCACTGACCGCAGTGCCAAGAGGCCCTGTGCAGGGTGTGGGAGAGGAGGCCACGCAGGGGGCAGCACAGGTGCAGGGACGCCCTGGGGGGACCTGGGCTCTGGGGCCTCCAGAAGCAGTAGGTGTGCTGAGGGTGGCACTCTGCAGGAGCACAGAGCTGCCCGCCTCCCGCTCACAGGTGAGTGGACACTGAAGATGACTGACTCCACAGACGTCACGGCCACCCACAGGTGTCATAGGTGACACCACTGTGGTTCCTGGGAAACCTCAGAAATGAATTGCCAGGAACTGAAACAGCCAACTCTGCAGGAGGGGTGCATTTTCAAGCCCGGATCCAGCCTCATTTTGGCTTCTGGAGGTTTGTCTCTGGTGCCCCTGAGGCGGCCAGGTGGAGACGGGAAGTGCCTGGCGAGAGGCTGGAGCTCGGGCGAGGGGTCCAGTGGACCCAGAGTCAGGTCCGAGAGGGACGAAGCCAAAAGAAGAGAAGCGGCGACAGGAAAGCCCTGGAGCCCTGTGCCCGGGAGTGGGGACATGAGGTGGAAGCAGCCAGCGGCGCGGAGGGAGCCCCTGGGGGAAGGAGCAGCCACGGGAGCTCAGCGCCGGGAGGCGGAGCTTCGAGAAGGGGCGGAGAAGGGGGCGTGGGCGCGGCCAGGCCCAGTGAGGGTCCAGGTCTGAGAAAGCGCCTCTACCTGGGGCTTCACAGCGCCTCTGGACAAAGCAGGTCGCAGCCTGCGGAAGAGGAAACCCTCTGGACTGGAAAGCGTCCAGCGGGGAAGGGAGGAGAGGAAGTGGGGACCGTGGGTGTCCAGGGCGCTTCTGAGAAAGGCTGCTGGGAGTCCAGAACCCAGAACTCGGCCTGCAGCAGAGGAAGTCTGCGTCTGCAAGCCTCTGCCTCCCCGGAGCACCGCTGAGTCTCCCAGGCCACACGGGCTCCTCACACCTGGCGGTAGCTGCATTCCCACGGCCTCCCCACCTGAGCTCCACAAGGACAGGACTCCTGTGGTTCCTGTCCCCTGACCTCTGCAGGTGTCTCCATTGACAATCGCGTGCTTATTAGAAATCCGTGTTCGTCCCCCTCTGACTCTGACGCCACAGGCTCACCTCTGCCTTGCCCGCTCCTGTGCTCTCAGTGCTGGGCACAGAGGGTCCAGGGATCTGGGTTGTCTTCCTGATCAGTGGATGCACCTCTCTGAGTTAGTTTCTCTGTATGATGGGCAGGACAGTGGGGTCTCCACAAGGTCTTGTGAATGCCCAGCAGCATTGGAAAGCAGCTAGGGATTCCTGTGTCACCAGGCATTAGGCAACCTCAGGGAGGAAAGGAAGGGCACAGGAGGGTCCTGCCAGCCCCTCCACCTCCTGACCCTGCCCTGCTGTGACCCTCTCTCCTCTCCACACAGGGGTGCCGGCAGGAGCCCCAGCTGCCTGGCCCTGCTGAGTCCTCAAGCTACTCAGGAGCTGCCTCCAGCTTGGTGTTGGAGCCAGAACCCAATTACGCCTCCCTCAGCTTTCACCGGGCCTCCCTCGGCCTTCAAGGGGCGAATCCTCCAGAGGACACCTCCACCCAGTACTCAGAGATCAGGATCCGGTGAGGAACCCACAGGCGTGGTCTCAGCAGCAGACGCTTATCCTTCTGGGGACCCAGAGGCTGATGATGGGAGACTTGACACCCCAGAGGCAGTGGGTTTGTAAACCGCCCATGTGAGTTTCCTGCCATAATTAAATTTTCTGAGACTTTGCCACCAGAGACCTGGATCAAATCTGTGTTCCCTCCTCGACTAACAGTGTGACACAGACAAGCCACTGTGTCCCTCCAGGTATCAGCTTCCAGGTCTGCAAGTGGTGTAACAGTGGCAGACACCTGTGGGAGCCCATGAACGTGCCTCCTGGTCCTTCCCATTGGCATTGGTCCAGAGGCCCTGTGAGCACAGACACTGGGTCAGCAGCACAGCCTCCCTCTCTGTCCCCGCCCTGCCAGGGTTGCTCACCCCACTTGACCTATACCAATTCCCTCCCCTCCAAAACCTCCCTTCTCCCCATCCCCCCCCTCCTACTACGATTTCCCAAATCATTTATGTCCTGCTACAGGCACAATTGCATGCTAGCATTGAGAGAACTTTCTGGAACTCCAAGCTGACCATAGGCAGCAGAAAACCTTACCCTTCGGAATGAGCTCAAAGGCAGAGAAGATGGAAGCAGGAGCTCTTGTCCTTCTAAAAATCCCAGTTATAACAATGAGAGCTAGTTTAAGACCCAACAGCCCCAAATTCACCAAGCAGCACCCAAGCCATGACAGGGTAAAGCTTCATGCCATAAATTCATAAGAACCTTTGAATAAGTGGTGGATGCCGGTGGTGTGTGAAAAGCACCCGCTGCCTAGGCGCCACTCCCCAGTCCTCAGAAGGGGCAGCCGGTCAGGCTTCTGCTCAGGCTGAGGCAGCCTGTGACCAGCGTGACTTCATGCTGGAACACTGGAAGGGGCTGTGAGACTTCTGCTCCTGAGAAGTTAGCATCGACCCATTTCCCCCGCTCCTCCCGCTGCAGAGCAGTCATGAACCTGGAAATGGCGCAAGAGACAGAAGAGCTCTGGGAAGTGGGGAGAGGCCAGCTGGCTTGGAACCCCAGGCTGGAGGAGCAACATGGGGGCAGAGCATCATCTGCTTTCCAGCCACCACCACCCAACGGTGGCGGGTCCCTTGGGACCACCATGCTCAACCCCTGCCCAGCAGCAGAAGGCAGCCACCTGGCTCCTTGGGCTGTGCCTCCCTGGTAGAAGAGGATCGCCTCTGATGGCCTCAGGCAGGATGGACATTTCCCCAAAGGGGAACCAATCAGAGCTGAGTGAGTGGCCACAAGTGGTCCCCTCCCCATCAAGCCTGAGCCATGGCACCTGACATTTCTGACCCTCAGTTTTCTTCTTTGTCAAATACATAAGGCTGGCGTGAAGCAAGATGCTTAAAGGGGAATTACAGAGGCCAGCAGAGGCCTCCTCAAGCACAGCCCCTTGCCTGTGCCCAGCCAGCCAGGACAGACTGACCTTACCCTCAGAAAGGGACATTGCCAGAGGGGACGCTGCTCAGCAGACTCCACCTCTGATGTCTGGTCCCCTGTGACTCCACGTGTGCCTTTGACACAGGCTGGTCATGCAGCACTGGGCCAGCACTGGGCTCCTCAGACTCTAGGGTCAGCCCTCTGCAGACCTGGGTGGCAGCTGAGCTGGAATCGGATCCTATTTCAGCACCACGGTCAGAGGCAGGCAGCACTCTGCAGGGCTATCCCTGGGCCAGAGTGTGTCCTGGTGGATGGAGCATCCCTGAGGGGCGCCTTGGCCAGACTCCAGTGCAGAGGTGGGGCTGGGGAGGGTCTGGCCACGCCCTGCCAATGAAGCTGGTCGTGGGTGTCCAGGACCCCCAGGGTGTGCTTCCGTCCTGCTGAGGCTTCTTGACCCCCGTGGGTATCAGCTGGGGATTCATGCTGTCCTGAGGTGAGGGTGGGTTAGCCAGGGACATCTCCAGTGACCGGGTGGGAGTGGCAGTGCTGTCTTGGGACACCCTTGGTAGGAAGCATGCATCACTCACAGTGGCCTTTAGAGCACTTGCGAGACCTTGGGAGGAATAAGGTCCGCTGTCAGTGAGCAGCCCCCTCCCCACGGCGAACACCGCGGGGCTTCCACCTCTCTCTCCATCCGAGTTTATTTACACTTTTCCCCTCAGAGGTGTCCCCTCTCTGTGTTCTCTCACATTTCTCCGGAGATCCCCAGTCCCTTGCTAGGTGGTCTCAAACACCACAAGGCTCCACCCCAGTGTCTGCCCAGATGCCTCCTGCACTTTCTCTCTAGCCCAGGCCGTCCTGAGCCCCAGGGTCCTGAAGGGGCAGGAAGTCTGGTGCTGCTGACAGGGCTCTGAGACCTGGACACGGGAACACGTGCCCACACCCCCCGTGTGCGCCTCTCTCTCTGGTCCTCGCCTGCTTGGGGCACCCACATGGGGCCAGCTTCCCCCTCACCCCTGGCCTCTCCGGATCTGCTGCACCAGGAGGCTGGGCACTGTCTCTGATGTCAGAGCACAATTCAGACCAGGCAGCGGGCACATGCACAGAGGCACACGTGGGTTTCTGCATTTATTCTATCAAAGGACGATGTTCCCCCAAGATGGGTAACATCATGACTGTCACACAGAGGGAAAGGTAACACATTGAAGATTTTATTTCACCCACTGCCGAGAGAACCACAAAGAACAGAAAGAACACAAAATTTTCGATAGGAGTTTGTGAATGAATTATGAAACCAGTTCACTGTGGGATCCAAGAACCTCCAAGAGACAGAGTGTAGCAGCATGTTCTGGGCAGGATTGGTTTGCTTTCCTACTATCTCTACATTACGGCATCGTAAAACAAGACAAAGGCACAAAATGCTAGAATCAGATCACTGCGGAAGGGGATGCTCTATAGAAAACGTACTCTTCCTATCTTATTTTGCATTTCTTAATTTCCTTACAATTCTTAAAGTACCTATTGAGCATCTAATGTATACCACACATTTTTTTCATGGAATGATTCAGCACTAAGTAGATCAAATGTTATTCTGGTTGGTGACAAGAAGGTTGGAGTAAAACAAAATAGGAAATATATTACAGGGAATGAGGGATGGACTGGACTCTTCAACAAGTTGTCCATGGATCTCATCCCTGAGCAACTAATATTTTCAAAGCACACACATAACACAGCAATCATGCAGATGCATACAGTCCAGACAAGCACACGCACACAGACCACAGACACACAGACACACAATTCAGATATGCACATACAGAGACCATATAGCATGCACATACAGGCACACACTTCAAAAATACATACACACACATAAACAGGCACACCTCAAAATTCACACTTCTTCCTCATGCACACACACACATACACAGACTGGGAGGGGACCGCCCAGGGCAGGGCCTCCCCCGGCACCACTGCTTCACAAGCCGGCTCTCGGGCCTGGTCCGAGGAGTTCACAGAAGAGATCCTGGGGAAGGGAGGCCATGGGTTAGGGAACCCGGGCCACCTGGCCACAGCAGTTCCTCTCCTGTGGTCGTTCAGCCTTCTGACCTCGTTCCCGGCTTGCTGTGGCGCTTCCCCTCCAGGCATCCTCCCTTCTGCCCACCTCCACGATGCTGCAGCTGCTGCCCTGCTGTGGGCAGGTGAGTGGGTGCGGGGAGAGAAGCTGTGGGCTGTGCAGAAACACCCTCTTTTCTCCAAGGGTCCCTGGCTCTGGACCCCAGACACCTGCTGGGAGTACAGGTCAGGGACGGTGCAGAAGGGTGTGTGTCCCCGTGCCCTGCAGGTCCTCCTACCCCTGGCCATCTTCAAGGACTACCTCTGTCACTGGATACTGGTTCCATGCAGGGACTGATACAAACCAGGACTCTCCAGCGGCCACAAACAACCCAGGGGGCCGAGTATAGGAGGCGGCCCAGGGTCGATGCCACCTGCTCAGGGTCCTGCAGACCAACAACTGCCCCCTGGACTCAGGGACACACAGAGGCGCCATGGTGGTTCATGCTTCCTTTGGGGGGAGAAGGGGTACACTGTGAGATACGGTTACAAAGAGAACCATCTCTCTATGCATATGGTGGTTAAGGAATGAGGTCATTCAGGGGGGACGTGAGCGCCCCCATGGAGGACTGGGGTGGAATCCTCTGCTCCTCATCCTGAGGGAGACCAAGGGGTCGAGAGGGTGGGGGTTGTCTATAGGAGGCTGACTGGCCTGGGGCAGAGGCTTTGGGGGACACTTGGGGTCCCCGCCAGGGCTTGGGTGTCTCTCTCCTGCCAAGCTCTGATACAGACCCCTAATAGCCACATCCCAGGGACCCTGAAATCTGGCTACCCCTGGAACATAACCTGTGCAGTGCCACGGGTCTGTAGGAGGGGGACACCCCACCTTCTCCTGGATCAGGGTGACCCTCACTTCTCCTTGGGCCTGAGGACGCCCCACTACCCAGTGCTCAGCCACACATCAGGGCCACATGACCACAGCACCAACCTCACCTGTCATGTGATCTTCCCTGGAGCTGGGGTGATGGTGGAGAGAACTGTCCTGCTAAATGTGTCCTGTGAGCACCAGGCCAGGAGGCCCAGGCCCCTGGAGGCAGGGCTGTCTGGGTAAGGGGACATAGGGCCTGGGATATGGGGGAACTGTTCCTGGAGGCACAGCTGGGTCCCGTGGCCTTCTGATGACCACCCAACATGCTGAAGGTGTCCAGTTACTGCTCCCTGTTCCAGACGCTCCACAGAACTGTCCACCCGTGTGTTCTGGGGCAGCAGCACAGGTAGGAGAGGCCTCATCCCCGGGGGCTGTGAATTCCTACTGACAGTTCCCTTTCCCTCCAGTTGCTGGCTCTGCTCACCTCCCTCCTCTCCCTCTCTGTGGCTTTCTCTTTCCCTGTGTCCACCCCTTGCCATCCCCTCTCCCAGAAATGTTCGAGCTCCCGCAGCTGGGCCTGGGTCCCTGTCTGCTGTCTGCATGACCCTGCCCCACAGGGGCAGCTCTGGCCAGTGCAGTCTGCCCTGAGCACACCCTTGTCTGTCCCAGGGAGTCCCACCCGCACGAGTGCCCTGAGTCAGTATCCTGAATCTCTTGAGACATCCCTATCTCACCAAACGGTTACTGTCAATCAGTCTGTTTCGCAAACTTGACTTCTGGAAAAAGTCTCAAGCTGCTCCTTCCTCCATCCACATGTTCACGGCCCCACGGAGGCCTCGGGCCTCTCTTATCTGGACCAGCACCAGCCTCCTCTCTGGCCTGCTACCCCTCATTTGCCCCTCTCCAGCTGGCCAACATTTGGACACCATGGGGATGTCTCTCTAGCCCAGATATGACCCTGTTTCTCCCTACTTGGAACCTCCATGGCTCCCAGTGCCCCTCAGGAAAGGGGTCACCACCTATCTCTGTATCACCCCCTGGTCAGACTTGCGTCGGTAGCTCCACTCCATGGTTGTGGACTTCGACATCCTCTCCTGGCCCCCACACCCCTGTCATTTTCTGCAGGGTACTGGGGATTGACCCCAGGGGCACTTAACCACTGAACTGCATCCCCAGTCCTTTTTATTTTTTTATTTTGAGACAGGGTCTTTCTAAGTTGCTGAGGCTGGCCTTGAACTTGCAACCCTCCTGCCTCCGCCTCAAGTCGCTGGGATGGCAGGCAGGCACCTCTCGCCTGGCTTCCCCTCCTGCCTTGCTGCGGCCCCTTCTCCACATACTTCCCCGCCCCCACCCAGGGTCTGCATGCAGCCTCCTCACCCCCTCACCAGGTCTTCTCCCTGCTTGCCCTCGCAGTGCTGGCACAGAGGGGCTGCTTTCCGTTTCTGCCTCCAAGGGAGTGAAGGGACCCTCAGCCCTGCCCCTTTCTCAGTCTCCCTAGTCCCAGAGGTCCTGGGCGATGCCACCACATTGCAAGTCAGTTGGGCCAGTCCTTGTGCCTGGTCTGCGCAGCTGACAGCAACTCCCCGCCGTGCTGAGCTGGACCTGGGGAGGCCTCACCCTGAGCACCTCTCAGCCCTTGGATCCTGGGGTTCTGAACAGCCTGCCCCAGGCAGTCGTAGGCGATGAATTCACCTGCTGCACCCACTGGGCTCCCACCACATCTCCCTGAGCCGGGCTGTGCCGGGTGAGCGAAAGTGGGAGACCCGCATTCAGAGGTGGGGCATGGGCAGGGCTGAGGTGTGGACCAGGAGCCTCAGGCCTCTGTGCCCCTCCCCTCTCCCCTCCCCAAGTCCCTCCTGTTCCTACCCCCAAATCTCGGGGGAGCAGCAGGGTTCCTGGCCCCTAATCCTCACCCTGCTCAGGGGGTCCTCATGGCAGTTGGCTTCCTTTTAACCTACGGCTTCACTTGGATCCACTACACCAGGTGAGTGGACACTGTCCTGGGGCTTTGGGGTGTCCCTGGGCGTTTTCCCAGAGCAAACCTTCCACAGCGCCAGTCTCTCGTCTCAGAATGGTTTCCTCACAGGTTCTGGGGTTCCCAGGGGAGCAGGAGAGACTGAGGTCTGGCTGCAGAGCCCCAGTGGGTGGAGAGGATCCACCAGGCCACCACATCCCAAGACGCCCCTGCCCAGCTCTGTGGAGCGTGGAGCTCTTGTGTGACTTGGCCCTGAGTCCTCTCCAGAGACAGCACCTCCTCACCCTCACCTCGGGCCACAGGAATCGCCCTCACGGTTCTGAAGGAAAGGCTGGGGGATGTGGCTCAGCGGGAGAGCACCAGCCTCGCTGGGAGAGGCCCTGCTTCCATCCCCAGCACCGCCAAAAATAAAGAAGTGGGACAGGGAGTGAGGACACGGATGTGTTTTTTGACTAATACGAATTAGAGTCCACATATAATTTTGCTTAATATTTGATGTGGTTTTGAGAAGCCCACGGTGCGAGTCCATATATTTATCCATCCCAGAATATCTTGTTTTGATTGTAACCATCAAGTTTTAAAGAGTATTTTAGAAAATAAAAAATAAACTTCCGTTTGTTTATCCACACAGTAACCATTGTGACTGCTCTTCATTCACTGCGGACAACCAAACGCCTCCAAGGAACGCCTCGTCTTCCTTTTGCCTGAAGGTCCTCTGTTATTTCCTATAGCGCAGGTATGCCGCGGTGAATGCTCTCAGCCCTAGTTTCACAGGAAGTGTGCCCACTTACATTTGCTGTGGAAAGACATTTTTATTGGAATTGAAATGTATATGGAATACTAGGCTAGCAGTTTTTCCATTTATACCTTAAATTCTTTTGACCCGACTGAAGTCCCATGAGAATTCTGCTGTAATCTTCCATCTTTTCTTTTGTGTGTGTGTGTGTGTGTGTGTGTGTGTGTGGTGTTGGGGATTGAAGTCAGGACCTTGAACCTGCTAAGAAAGCACTCAAGCATCTCTGCTTGTTTTTTTGTTTGTTTGTTTTTTTGTTTGTTTGTTTGTTTTTGAGAGTCTCACTATGTTGCTGAGGCTAGCCTTGGACTTGTGATCCTCCTGCCTCGGCCTCCTGAGTAGTTGGAATCACAGACGTGCACCACGAGGTCCAGTCAATTTGTTCTCTACTTCTCTGCTTGTAGCTTCTCTTTTTCTCTCACTGGTTTTAATATTTTCTCTTTATCACTGGAGTTCAATTACTTGATTTCAATTATTCGATGTGTCCGTATGGGGAGGCGTGTGTGTGAGAGAGAGAGAAAAGAGACAGGTTATCCCATTTAGAATTAATCAAATGTCTTAGGCCTGTGGGCTTATGGTTTTGATCAGATTTGTGGAAACTGAAGGCAGCACTTATGTAAATGTATTCTTCTGTTCCTCTTCTCTCTGAATGTCCTACATTGGGAGTTTGTTGTGACTGCCTGCTTGGTTTTGTCATATTCCTTTAAAGAGCACTGTTTTTTTTTTCTTGAAGGCAGTGAAGTTACTTGCATGATAGGCTGGTCTTTTAAGTTTCATTAATTTTTAGCTTTTCTTATGATAGATCTGATCATCTTATTCTAGGGCTAATGTAGTCTCATTGGAATGCTACGCCCTTCTGGACTTTCTCTTGAATCTGTATGTTCAAGAGATATTCTCATTGAGTCCAGCAATAAACCCATAAACTTATGATCTACTGATTTCCAATAAGGGTACAAATTTCATGGAAAATAATAATCTCTTCTAAAAAATAGTGCTGGGACAACTGGACAGACACATGAATAAGAATGAAGTTAGAGCCAGGTGCAGCGGCACACCTGTAGTCCCAGTGACTCTGCAGACTGAGGCAGGAGGATCACAGGTTCGAGGCCAGTCTCAGCAACTTAGTGAGGCCCTAAGAAACTTGACAAGACCCGGCCTCAAAATAAAACATAAAAAGGGCTGAGCATATGGCTCAGTATTAAAGCACCCCTGGGTGCAATCCCCAGCACACACACAAAAAAAATTTTCAAGGCTAGCCCAGGCAACTTAGCAAGATCCTGTCTTAAAATTTAAAAAAATATAAAAAATAAAAAGGGCTGGATATGCACCTCAGTGGAACGTGCCCCTGGGTTAAGCTCCACTAAAAAAAAAAAAAAAAAAAAAAAAGAATTTGGACCTCTTCTACAAGACATATATAAAAATTAACTCCAAAATTGAATCGATGACCTAGATATGAGTCAAAATTGAAAAGAGAACAGAATAGTGTATCTTTGTACTTAGTGTAACTTTGATTTAGATTTCTTAAAAATGTCAAAAAATAAGCAACAAAGGAAGAATAGATGATGCGGACTTCATCAAAATTTAAACTCTTGTTCAAAAGGACATAATGAGTGAAAAGCATGGGATCAAATATTTTCACATCATATGCACCATCTGATAAGTCTAGTATCTATCTAAAATGTATAAAAAACTCTTACAACAAAAAGACAACGCCCCTCCTTAAAAATGGGCAAAGGACTTACCCAGCACCTTGGGAGGCCGAGGCAGGAGGATGGCAAATTCAAGGGCAGCTTCGGCAACTCACATAGCCTTTGTGGATGGTGGCCACAGACTAGTGCAAGATGGTGGCTCTGGGCACCCCAGCAGCCAAGCGGAGAAGCCCTCCAAGCAGGAATGAGTGGCTGTGGAGCATGCCCAAGCCCCCGAGTGCGAGGCACCCAGGTGATACAGGATGGAAACCTGACAGGTTTCAACAATTTAGAGGTAACCGTTGGCGATCTTAGTGACGTGGTGGGGGTGGAAGTAAGATGGGGCTAGGATGGAGAATAAGGGAAGCACAGGTCCTCCGGGAAGTTTTGCTACGAAAAGAAGAGGACATCCTGCAGGTTGCAGAGAAAGGGGAGAGGAACCGATGGTCTCAGACCCACCTCCAGGAACCCCCGGGCAACTGCTCTGCCGCGGGATCCCTGAAGGACCCCAGCCCACTCTCTCCGCTGTAGTTGGCTCAGCACACAAGACTTGCCAGACCCCCAAGCTGTCTTCACCCGGTAATGGAGTCCGCAGCCTCCTTACCCCCACGTCTGGGGAGCTGAATGTTGTCAGAACCAAAATAGAATCACTCTTGTCCAGCCCTGGCCAAAACCAACCTGCCAACCAGTCAACTCCTGAGGTCACCAAGAGACAGGCGCCCTTCTCCAGAGCGGGTCTGAGGGTCCCTTGCGAGGCAGCTCCCACTTCGACTTCGTCTTTGCAGAGCCCCTCTGCTACTTAGGTTGACAGGGATCAGATCTGGGGTTCAACGTGAGATCTATCCCAAGGTGTCCGCACTCTGGGGTGGGGTCAGGCTGGAGAGGCCTGGGAGATGACAAGTGGCATCTTTCAACCCCAATGTGGCAGAGTATCCTCCCTCCCTCCTCTGACTCTCAAAGCAGCGTGTAGCAGTGGTACAGAGAAACCCACGGAAGCGTGGACATTGCCGCTCTCCTGATTGCTGCCCGCTAGTCCCGTGGTGGTATGGAAATGCTCAAGGCAGAGGTGGGCGGGGCCACGCTGCAGCGGGGAATCCGCTGGCCACTGTTCTGGGACAGGACCCAGGCATCCTGCCCTCCCTCTCCCCGGGCCCTGTTCTGTGAGCTCCGTGGAGAGGAGGAGGCGACGTGCCTCAACATGACGGCCTCCTGCAAGAAGCCTGATTTACCCCAGAGAAGGTTCAGGTTGGGCTCTGGGCCCTGGGGACCAGAGTGAAGGTGGAAGGGGTGTGACTGGCTGCACTGCAAGCCCCCAACTCACTTGTTGAGATCTTAGCCCCCAAAACCTCAGCATGTGACTCTCCTTGGAGACAGGGTCTTCATGCTCGTGATTCAGTTAAACTGAGGTCACTAGGGTGCGCCTAATCCAGTACGACTGGGGTCTTCGTAAAACAAGACTAGGTCACAGACACACACAGAGGACCACGTGCAGACACAGGCCAAGGAGAGAGGCCACAGAAGAGACCAGCCCTGCCCACACCGTGGGCTTGGGCTGCCAACCCCCAGACCGTGGGGAAACACTTGTATTGTCTCAGCCTTCGCCCTGCGGTACAGTCATCTTCAGTGTCCACGGGAGGTTGTCCAGGGCCACCTGTGGAAGCTCAGGTCCCTCACATGACCCAGGCACATGTTCCCATAGGCTTGAATCCATCTCTAGGTGACGGATGATCCCTGACACAGCATGAACGATGTTGTAGGTGTCCTACTGTATTGTATAGGTAACAACAAGGGCAAAAACATGGGTACCTACTCAGGACAGACACGAATATCTTCTCCTACTTCCTATCAACGACTGGCTGAATCCAGGGATGCAGAACCTGTTTCCAAGGGAGGCGGACTATGCAACTTGAATAGACTAATTCAGTGGACACGAGAACAAAACAGGGTGCAGGCAGGGACACCTAAGGCCACCTCCTTCTGGAGGCCCATCCTGACTTCCCTCCACCAGAAAGAAATGACCACACCCTCTCCAGAGTCCCTCCGCAAAGGCCTGTCCCTGCACTCCAGGCATTCCGAACACCCCAGTGCCTGTCTGGTCTTAAGAATCTTCATCTACTGCTGGGCATGGTGGCACATGCCCGTAACCCCAGCTGCTGGGGAGGCTGAGGCAGGAGGATCACACGTCTAAGGCCAGGCCGAGAAATTTAGTGAGATCTTGTCTCAGAAAAAAAAAGTAAAATAAAAAGGGCTGGGGATGTGGGTCACTGGTAGAGCACCTCTGGGTTCAATCCCAGAAGAAGGAGGAGGAGAAGGAGAAGGAAGAGGAAGAATAAGAATTACTTTTGTTCAGCAAATCCTTGTGGGTTTCCCCTGTGTCCCCACAGGCCGCACAGTGCCCGGTGCATGAGGGCTGGGTGGATGGGCAGCGAGTCTCCATGTGACCCAAACAGGGCGGTGGGACAGCGCCAGGAGCGTTCCTTCCACTAGCTCAGCCCCCTGCCCTGTGCCCCTGTGTTGACCAGTGGCCCCAGCATGGGCCCAGCTCTGGGTCTGGGAGCTCGAATCACAATGGGGATTACCAGTTGGTGACAACTGCCTGCCAGAAGAAGAAGGGGAGATGGGGAAGTGGACAGAAGCCCGGTGGGGGCAGGAGGGTCAGTGGTCACCCGGGAGGATAAAGGGAAGGACTGACATCAGTCCAGGGTTGCAAGATTGAAGAAACCCCAAAAAGCAAGACGTCCAGTCAGATTTGAATTTCAGATAGGCCCAAAAGAAAAAAATTAGCATAAGTAGATATATTCTTATACAAAAAAATAAAAAAAGATTATTCATATTCTAGCCAGAAAGTCAATTTACCAGGTGTCTGTCTTATCGGGTGGGACCAGCCCCCTCCTCCTCTGCACCCCACCACCAGGACCCCTAGGACAGCTGCTCACCAAGCACTTTCACTTCTGCTTGCTCAGTGACCCAGGGCCCAACCGGGGACGCCCCCCACTCCCCTGACACACCTACAGCCAGGCCCCAGCCAGACACGGCCTTGCACTCCCCCATCCCGCAGGCCCCCAGGTCAGACAGATCCCCACCAAAGATGGAGACGAGTGGGCAAGGTAGGAGGGGGACGGAGGAGCTGAGCCCCACGGCCGCCCTGGTAATGGGCTGCTCGTTTCACGCTTCAATCCTCAGGCTGAGCTTCCGCCCGAGCTTCCCCTTCTGCTCAATGCGCACAGCACAGCACCAGGGGAGAATGAGCCACCTCAGGCAGGTCCCAGGGCCTCCCAAGGCCAAGATGCTCCTCCTGCTGTCCCTGCTGTCCTTGCTGTTGGGTGGTGAGTGGCAGGGGACCCGGGGGACCCGGTCGGGGCTGGGGCTGGGGTTGCAAGTTGAGCCTCTGTCTCCCCTCAGGGTCCCAGGCTCAGCAAGAGAAGTACATGCTATGGGTGCCTGAGTCGGTGACGGTGCAGCATGGCCTGTGCGTGCTGGTGTCCTGCTCCTTCTCCTACCCCCGGGACGATCGCTGGACTGCCTCTTACTCAGCTCATGGATACTGGTTCAGAGAAGGGGCCAACACAGACAGACATGATCCAGTGGCCACAAACAAGCCGGGTCAGAGGGTGCAGAGTAGGACCCGGGGCCGCTTCCAGCTCGTGGGGGATCCCAGCAAAGACAACTGTTCCCTGATGATCACAGATGCGCGGAGGGAGGACGGGGCAGGCTACTTCTTCCGGGTGGAGAGAGGACCCTCAGTGAAATATAATTTCCTGAAAGGGTTCTCTCTGAAAGTGACAGGTATGGGATGCGGTGGGGACCCCCTGCCTCTCACGCTGGGCATGAACTGCAGGGAACAGGCCCGGGATCTGAGCGGAGTGGGCTCTTGGGGACACACTCCAGAGTCCTAGGATCGGCCCCCTCTCCCCAGACCTAACTCAGAAGCCAGATGTCTTCCTCCCTGCGACCCTGGAGCCCGGCCGGCCCGTGCCCGTTCTCTGTGTGTTTGACCTGGCCTTTGAGCGATGCCCCGCCCCTTCTTTCTCCTGGAGCACAAAGGCCGTCTATTCCCAAGGAAAAGGGCCGCCAGCCTCCCACTTCTCCACGATCAGCCTCACCCCAGAGCTCCGGGACCACGGCACTGCACTCACCTGTCGAGTGCTCTTCCCCAGACAGGGCGTGAGCACACAGAGGACCGTCCAACTGAGTGTAGCCCGTGAGTGTGAGTTTGGACACTCTAGGGTCAGGCGGAGAAGCCTGCAGATCCAGGGTCGGAAGAGTTCACAGAGAAGGAGGTGTGGAGTGCCAGCTGTGGGTTGGCCCTGGGAGGGGCTGGGGGCTTTGGTGGTGCTTGGTCACTTGTCCTTGTGGGAAGGGTCATACTTTCTCTTCCAAGGAAGTCCTTTCTCATTGTGAGGAACAAAACATCCCACTGAAGTCAGCTCCCCCTCTTGTTGCAGATGCCCCTAAAGAACTTGTCATCCGAGTTTTCCGAGACCAGGCATCAGGTACTGAGGGCCCGCCTGGCTGGCCTGGGCCAGTCCTCTCTGGGAAAAGAAGAGGCTTGCGGGAAGGGGAGGTCTTTCTGCAGCTCTTCTCTGTCTGTCTCTGTCCAGCCCCAGAGTCCCAGGGAAACGTCTCATATCTGGAAGTCCAGAAAGGCCAGTTCCTGCGGCTCCTCTGTGCTGCCAACAGCCATCCCCCTGCCACTCTGAGCTGGGTCCTGGAAGACCGAGTCCTCTCCTGGTCCTGCCCCTCGGGTCCCAGAACCCTGGAGCTGGAGTTGCCCACCGTGAGCCCTGGGGACTCGGGGCGCTACACCTGCCGAGCAGAGAACAGGCTGGGCTCCCAGCATGGCACCCTGGACCTCTCTGTGCAGTGTGAGTGTGACCAGAAGGGTCTGAGTCTGGGAGGGGAGCCGAGGAGGGGCCTGGGACCCCAGGACGCTGGCACCAGGCTCCTGTCCTGCTGGACCACTGGGTCGTCAGAGTCGGGGACCCAGCAGGCGATTCTCCCCTCCCATCACCGCAGTCTCCTGGGGTGGATCCTCTGCCCAGAGGGGAGCTCCAGCCCACCTGGAGCTGATCCATCTCCATTGCAGATCCTCCGGAGGACCTGCGAGTGACAGTTTCCCAAGAAAACGGGACAGGTAGGAAGGCAGAGAGGAAGCAGGGGCCCTCGGTGCCCCGTTGATGGAGCCACAGGTGATGGAGCCACAGGTCAGTCCTGCCTCTTCCTTCCCTAGTCCTGGAAGTCATCCGGAACGCTTCCCTCCCGATCCTAGAGGGCCAGAGCCTGCGCCTGGTCTGTGTGGCCCACAGCCACCCCCCAGCCAGGCTGAGCTGGACCTGGGAGCCGCAGACCCTGAGCCCTGAGTGGCCCTCAGACCCCGGGGTCCTGGAGCTGCCCTGGGTGCAGACAGAGCACGAAGGAGAATTCACCTGCCACGCCCGCAGCCCGCTGGGTGCCCAGCACATCTCCCTGAGCCTCTCTGTGCACTGTGAGTGGGCGAGGGCAGGCCTGGGTCGGGGGCGAAGTGCCACCTGCTGACCCTTCTCTCGCTCTCCACAGACCCCCCGCGGCTGCTGGGACCCTCTTGCTCCTGGGAGGCCCAGGCTCTGCGCTGCAGCTGCTCCTCCCGCGCCTGGCCCGCCCCCTCCCTGCACTGGCGGCTGGGGGAGGGGCTGCTGGAGGGGAACAGCAGCAATGCCTCCCTCAGGGTCACCTCCAGCTCCGCGGGGCCCTGGGCCAACAGCTCCCTGAGCCTCCATGAGGGGGTCAGCTCTGGCCTCAGGCTCAGCTGCGAGGCCCAGAACGCCCACGGCACCCAGAGCGCCACCGTCCTGCTGCTGCCAGGTCAGGGGCAGGGGGCTGGGTGGGGCAGGCGCACGGGCTGGGGTGCTGGGAGGGCCTGGGAACCTGAGCAGCCCGCCTCTCCCGGTGCAGACGAGACGCCTGGACCCACGGCATTCTCCCGCGGAGTGTTTCTGGGCATCGGCGTCACGGCTGTCCTTTCCCTCTGCCTCCTCCTGGTCATGTGAGTGGGAGGAGGGGCGCCGGGCCGGGGCTGGGGAAAGGGCAGAGTAACAGCGCGTGTCATGCCGGTCGCTTCCGCAGCGTGAAGACTCTGCGGAAGGCGCGGCCGCGGGCGGAGGCGGGGCGCAGGGTCTCCCGCAGCAGCACCGTCCTGGAGTACATCAACGTGGGCCCCAAGGCCGGCCCCCGGGTGAGTGGCCGCGCTGCTGCCGTCGTTTCTGTCTTTGATCTAGCGTTTCCTTCTTGTCCTGCACATATCCTTCCCTGCCCTGCCCCCGCCTTCGCCTTCAAGGTGGACAAAGAATCAAGTGTTGGATTCCCCAGCCTTCATTCCTGCCTCTGTCCCCTCAGAGCTGGTCTGAGGATAGAACACAGGCACTTTCTCCGTAGGCCCCGGTTACTCCCTTACCGTCATCAAGAACAGCTACTTAATCATTTTTAATGTCATTGAGAGAGAGTTTGTCTCTGAAGTCAGCCTGCCTGGGCTCAAATCCTGCTTTCTTGCTCTGTGTTTTTGAACAAGTTACTTAACTTCTCTGTGCCTCAACTTCCCGAACTGTAACATGGGGACAACTTAGTGTCTACCTCTTAGGATTATTGTGAGTATTAAATATAGTGCACCTGTAGAATGTCAAGAAGAGAACTTGGTCCCCAGCAAATGCCGGATGTAATTAGGAGCCGGCATCTATCTGCCCACGATCCCCAAACCTCCCTCTCCAGGTTTCTCCCACGTGCTCCACACCCACCCGCCATGCAGCATCTCCAAGGGGATGTCTGGTGGGCCTCTCACACCCAGCCCCCACCAGACCCAATTCGGACCAACTCTACCGTTTATGCCTCTCCCTCCAGCCCCTCAGCAAACCCTACCACACCTGCCCAGCCAGGCCCAAAGCCCTGCACCATCTTCCACGCCTCTTCTCCACTCCCCATCACCAACCCATAAGCAAGTCCCCTCAGTGCACACCCAGCTCACCGCCACAGCTCGGGCACTAACCCCTTCCCAGCCACCACAGCCACTCTCTGCAGGCCCACTCTGTGCACTCTGCACCCCCCCCCCACACCCACCCCACAGAATACCACGCAGCATGGAGAGGAACTAACTCCTGAAGCATGCAACAGGTTGGACGGATCTTAGGAACAACAACAAAAAATTGTGAAAAGGGCCAGTCTCATTCAATATCCATCTCACTGTCAAATGATGAAATTACAGAGGTGCAGGACAGGTGAGGAACAGGGGTGAGGTGGAGAGCGGGATTCTAAAGGACCGCGAAGGAGCACCTTGGTGATGTGCAGTCCTCGGTCTCCACTGCAGCGCTCACGCGGGCCTACCTGTGTGCACTAGTCTGTGGGGCTGCCATCACAAGACCCCAGAAGGGGCAGCCTAAACAACAGAAATCTGTTCTGTCACACTTCCGGAGGTTGGAAGTCCCCAGTAAGGTGTAGGCAGGGCTGGTCTCTCCTGAGGACCCTCCTCCCCTGGTCTTCCCTCTGTGTGCATCTGTGATCAGCAGTCATAAGGGACTAGGGCCCATCCATACTACCTCATTTTACCTCAAATACCTCTTTAAAGACCCTGTCTCCAAACACAGTCCCATTCTGAGATATCAGGACTTTAGCATGTGACCTTGGGGGAGACTCGTGCAGCCCACAGCCCCTGTCAGGTGATACCATCGCACAGAACTCTCCGCACACCTTATATCAAGGTCGGCTTCTTCGTCTGGAGGTTCCCCCACAGCTACGCAAGATGCAACCACTGGGAAAACCAGGCAGAGGGCATAGGGCCCTCCTTCTGCTATTTTTGCAACTTCCTTATATTATCTTATATAAGATAAAAAGTTAAAGGCATAAATCAAAACATCTCACTCCAGTGAAACCTCCAGTGACTTCCAGTCAGACTCCGAGTAAAGCCAAGAGCTCACAGGGCATGCAAGGCCCTTGCTGACCTGGCTCCCACCTGTCTCCCAAGCCTCACCTGCTTTACCCACTGGGCTGACTGGCTCCTCTTCACGCACGTACACAACTCTCTGCCCAGGTCCTCCAGACCCGCCCACGTTGTTACCAACGGCAGGGTTCCTTCCCTTTATGGCCAAGTAAGATGATTGTATCTGCCATGTTTTCTCCACCCGTGCATCCGTCGTGGACTGGCAGGTTGACTGCTTTCTCGGCCGTTGATGAACACAGCTGCAAACCCGGAGCGCAGGCCTGTTTTTAGGATGGTGCTTCCACTTCCTGGATGCGCTAAGAGTGACCCCACCTTCCTTTGCGCTGCCTTCTCCCTCTGCTTGAATCTCTCATAGATTCATTATTACATTTTTGTTCACCGAGTGTTTGTTCCGGCCCCCAAGATGGAACTGGGGCTCGGGAGGGCAGGACCCCGCGTCCCTGACCCCTTCCTTGCCAGTGCCTGGCACGAGGGAGGTCTGAGTACTTGTCGTTGTTCTCTCAGGCGCGGGATCGGAAGGCCATGCCAAGCAGCTCTTCTACGATCCCCTCTCCAGATGCTCACTCCCCAGGACCAAAGAAGGATCAAAAGGAGCTGCATTCTGTTCCCCGGGATTGCCCAGAGCCCAGGTGGTCCACTCCAGCCCTGGACCCCAAGAACAGCCCCGAGGAGCTCCACTATGCTGCTCTCACCTTCCCAGGCCTCAGACAGTGGGCCACCCAGGTGCCCAAAGACACCCACACAGATTACGAAGAAATCAAGTTCCACTGAGGACTCTTGGGCTTCAGGATTAGGACCTCAGCTGGAGAGAAAGGCCGGCAATAAAAAGGCTCAACAAGGTGCTCAGACTCTTATTTCCAAAGAAATCCTCCAAGGCTGGGTCACTCCATCTCAGACCAGTCTTTTGGAAAGAGCTTAACAAATCTGTCCCGAGTAGCGTTCTCTGAATACAGTGTTTTGAGAAGCAAAGTAGAGAGTTTTTCATTTACACATAGGTACCATCCTGGCTAAGGGCTTGGAGGGCCTTGGAGGTCACTGCTAGGACCTGGATGTGGTTTGAGCCTGTGTCCTTCAAGGGCACATGCACTGGAAGCTGGATGGCCACTGGGGTCCTGTTGAGGGGTGGAACCTGCAAGGGGGGGCCCAGGGGAAGGTGGTCAGATGTGGAGCTGTCGCCCTTGGAAGGGATTAATGCCTACCTTGCAGAGTGGATTTGTTCTCAAGAGAAGAGCTTACAAGTCTGGCTTTCTCCACTCTCCGCCTTCCTGTCTTGCCACATGCTCTGCCTCTCTCACCCCCACCATGGTGCCAGCCACCATGTTGGGATGTAGCCACAGGGCCTTTACCAAAGCTGAGAGGTACCCGAACCATACCCTTAAACCTCCAGAACTACTGCCCAGCACATTGTAAGTCAGTTGCTTACAGTTGAATCCTTCAGTAAAAACTGCGTAAGACAGAAAGTATCTTCGTTGTGAGGATATCTGAGACTCAGAGAAGTAAATGAGTTTGTCTGAAGCCACACAAGAGCCACTAGTGGAATCAGGAGCCCAGATCATGGCTCAGGCTCCAAATCCACAGCTTTCCCCGCCATTTCAATATCTCTCCTGAAGGGGGCACTCCTGAGTCAAAAGCTGCTCAGAAAGCCCCAGGCCAGACACCTCCTTAATTAAGTCAACAAGGTCAAGATGCTAAACAGTAGGGAAAGGATAATAAAAGAAGACATCTAATTTCCAAAATCAACCACTTAGACCGAGAGGAAAAGCTGGGCTGGGATTCATTAACGTTTTCCAAGTATAGGTAGAAGAACCATGTCAGTCAATCATCTTTGTGTTGTAAAAACATTCACTCCAGCCAGACCCTCTTAAATCCAGAGCTATATATTTGTGAAAATTTGTCTAATAGTGGTTAACATGTATTGACCACTTACTATCTTCCAAGCACTGCTGTTCAGTGATTATATTATCCAATTTAATACTTGCAAAAAACTTTAAAGGGATTTTTGACCAAAGACTAGGGAAATTTCTTTTTATCTTACCAAGTCCCAATTAACTGATTCTTTTTATTAAAAAAAAAAAAAAAAGCTAGCAAGAAAAGGGTCGGAACTTTAAGAAGAAGGTATTCGTCCAGAATCTATTTCAAAACCTCTTAACATTCGATAGTACCTAAGATAACATTCAATAGTAATCAGCATTTTTTGGCACTGGTTTCTTAGCCATTACTTATAAAAGAGTTTGTTGTATAATTGTTTATCTTTCTAAGAAGTAAAGCCCCGCCACCCACTCTCTCTGAGGGAGGGGACAAAGAGAAAATAACCCTGCCAGCCCCACAGACGTAGCTTGTCACTGCTTCCTCCCTAGATGAGGTGACCAGACAGCCTTTCTTATATCTGAGATGATTGACAGTCCATAATTGACAGTCTTGTGGACAGTCCTGTGCTCACCCACACTCCTCATCTCATTAGAGCCATCAAGAGGCAGATTTTAATATAAATAACATATTTACTAATATTAATATTACAAAGAAGTTAATGGGTAAAAATTCTTATAACATAGAGTCACAAGAAAACTGAAGAACAACTCATAATTTTATTCAGTAGTCATAGCTCATTTAAAAAGACCCTCTTGGGCTGGGGAGGTGGCTCAGTGGTAGAGTGCTTGCCTAGCATGCATGAGGCACTGGGTTCGATCCTCGGCACCACATAAAAGTAAATAAATAAATAAAGGTATTAAATCCATCTACAGCTATAAAGAAAAATTTTTTAAAAAAGACCCTCTTAGCCAGACATAGTGGTATGCACCTTGGGAGGCTGAGGCAGGAGGATTACAAGTTTGAGGCCAGCCTCAGCAACTTAGTGAATCCCTAAGCATCTTAGACTTAGACCCTATCTCATAAAAATACGAAGGGCCAGGATGTGGCTCAGTGGTTAAGTGCCCTGGGTTCAATTCCCATTACAAAAAACAAAACAAAACCTCTTGGTGGTTGCAAGCTCTACAAAGGACAGTTTAATAAACCAATCTTGTTCCCAGGTAAAGATCCCTGTTGCAAACAACAACAAAAGCTTCATGATTAATTTTCCAAGAGTTCTTGTATACATTTATTATTATGTCTCTATCTTACAGATGAGCATACTGAGACATGAAAGATGGCAGCCCATTAGTAAAATTCATCCTAGGAAATCTGACGCTGGTGCTATATTGGTCTCTGAATTGTTGTCCAGAAGTACCTGCTACCGTGGTGTGGAAGCCAGGCACAGTAGCCCACACCTGTAATCCAAGCAACTTGGGAGCCTGAGGCAGAAAGATCACAAGTTCAAAGCCAGCCTCCAAAAACTATCAAGGCCCTCAGCAATTTAGAGACCATAACCAAAGTAACTACAGGACTGACGTTGATTGCCAGAAGCCAGTGCACGTAGAGTAACAGCATGATAAAGGCATCCTATGGGGTCACCCATGCAACCACCTCATTTTATAGATGAGGCTAAAAAGGGACAAGCTCTTGCTAAATTAAGGTTATGCAGCTGAACAGCAGCACTGGGTTTCAGCCTCATATAGACCTTACAGTGGGTGATCACTGCAGGCTGAGCAGTTCCCTTTAACTAAGCTTGGATACAGCTGGGTGCCAGAGGGTCTTGAGGAAAAGGGGAACTTTCCACAAGCCTCAAAAAGGATGAAGCTTCTGTTCTCCATCTACCAATGAATCCTGCCATGACAGCAATTCTTGACCACCTGTTTGACCTTGGAAATTGCAAGATTGTGTTGCTAGAACAAGTTTGGCCAGGGGTCAGGAACTTCAAAATATCTGTGTTAAGGTCCTGACTTCTGCAATAATGGCTTGGGACTTGGAGGAGTGTGGGCATTTGGCCAAGTATCCTGGGGAAGGCAATGTTGTATAAATAGGGGGAAAAAACACCACCAGGCTTGCAGTTAGAAGACCCAGCTTCAACTTTGGGAAGTGTCAGATACACTTTTGAACCAATTAATCAAGAACATTAGCTCTAGGAAATATAAGAACAAAACAGTTCTGCTTTGCTAATCTCTGATCCAATCATACTGTGAAAAACGTTTTCTCATCCCTTAACAATGTCTTAGACATTATATAACTCTCCAGTCACATTCTGATTACTAAAATTCTGCCTGAGCCAGGCACAGTGGCACATACCTATAACCCCAATGACTTGGGAGGCTGAGGCAGGAGGATCACCAATTCAAGGCCAGCCTCAGCAACTTAACTAGACCTGAGCAACTTAGCAAGACCCTGTATCAAAAAAAAAAAAAAAAGGGCTAGGAATGTGGCTCAGTGGTTAAGCCTTCGGTTCAATCCCCACTACCAAAAATTAAAATAAAACTCAGGCTGATCGTAAATCTTAACCTCAAATTTAGTTTAAATCCCATCACCTCTCCTCCTTGTCTGGAATAGGTGCCAACCACACCTGACCCCAGGAGAAGACAGGTAGAACATTGGCTCTAAGATCCTTTATTGCCATTCCCACTTCATGACCTTGTTTCTCAAGGTATTAGGGCCCAAAGGAGGGATAGCTATGGGACAAGTGACTCTTGGCCTATCTGGCCACAGCTGTGGTCTCTGATGGCCAAAGCTGCTCTGTGGCTAAAGCCAGCTGGCCCTCTGCAGGGTGGATATCCAAACACTGGTCCTCACAGAGCAGAAGTGTAAGGACCTGGGGAGGCCCGGTGAGGTTTCAATTCCTCTGTCGCCTGACCTGAGAGTTGTGATCCCCTCCTCCTTCCACACCTCTCCAGCTGCACTGCTGGCAGATGGAACTTGGCTTCTTGCTACCTTTTGGCATGAGAGAGATTCTCTCTAGACAGCTAAAGCTTGGTGCCCACTCAACCCACTATATGCTGCCTGCGTCTCCCCTAAATTTTGTGTTGAAAACCTAACCCTTAGTGTAGGCTGAGCATGGTGGCATACACCTGTAATCCCAGTGGCTGAGGCAGGAGGATTTCAAGTTTGAGGCCTGCTTCAGCATCTTAGGGAGGCCCTAAGCAACCTAGTGAGAACCTGTCTCAAAATAAAAAGGGCTGGGGATATGGATCAGTGGTTAAGCACACCTGGGTTCAATCACCAGTACCCGCCGCCTAAAAAAGAAAAAAGAAAAGAAGAAAGAAAGAAAGAAAGAAAGAAAGAAAGAAAGAAAGAAAGAAAGAAAGAAAGAAAGGAAGGAAGGAAGGAAGGAAGGAAGGAAGGAAGGAAGGAAGGAAGGAAGGAAGGAAGGAAGAAAGAAAGAAAGAAAGAATCCTAACCCCTAATGTGACAGAATTCAAAGGTGATCAGGTCCTTCAGGTGGGGACTTCATAAATGGGATCAGTGCTCTCATTAAAGAAACCCCAGAGTGCTCGCCCCTTCCACCAGGCAGCATCACAGTGAGAAAGCACCATCTGTGAACCTGGAAGTGGATCCACAACACACATGTGACCTGCCTGCCCCTTGATCTTGGGCTTCCAGCCACCAGCACTAAGAAAGAAATTTCTGTCATGCATGAGTTCCCCAGATCGTGGTATTCTGTCAAACGGGTCGACAACCTCTGAAGCAAGAAAATGCAAAGTCGGTCAACACTCGTCCCGCTCTAGGAGAGCGGAACAGAACATCTGCAACCCTCACAGTGGACCTGGGGAGACATAAAAGACCCCTCCCCAGTGGAGAGTCCCACCCCTGCACCAACAGCCTCCAGCTCTAGAGGGCGCCATGGCTACTTCTCCTGTCTCAAAGGGCTCTCTCAGATCCTCCGCCCATAGCACTCACCAGGTCCACACCCCAGCGTCCTCCCACACAGCTCCTCAATCGCCCCAAGGCACTTCCTCTTCTCATCACCCTGCCATCTCCCACAGACCCTCATGCTCCAACTCTTAGGGACAACTTTCACCTCTCCCTCACTCCCCACACCAACAACCCCAGCTATTTTTTTCTCCTAAATATCAGGTGGAGCTGCTTCCTCTCTACCTGCCCTGTGACAGCTGATCCTGATGTCCAGGTACTGCCACTTGGACTGTGAGTGTGTATAAGTCGATGGCAAAAGGCATGGGTGCCCACGGGCCACTGATGGGTTGCTCAGTGAGAAAGGGCTCCGCGCTGGGCCCAGGACATACTCTGACTCTGCCGTGTTCTCACATCACAGTAACAGAGACGAGGGTTATTAGCCAGCCCCACAGTGAAACTGAAGCTCAGAGAGGCTCAGTAACTTGTCCCAAGTGACATGGCTTTTCAGGGGCAGAGTCAGTGTGACATCACTCAACATGCCAGTTGAATTTCACGTCCCTGATCTTAATGCTTTCCTGCTTTCTCTCTCACTATTGCTGATTTCTAAATTGTCCTGACCTTCCAAAATGACTTCCAGATGATTTTTCTAAATATCTAACCAATTGTGATGCTCCCACTGCTTAAAAAATGTCTGCAGCTCTCCGCTGCCTAATAGAGCACAGTTGAAGCAACGCCTCCTCCCGCCGCTCCACACACAGCAGTAATAGAGGCCCTGCCTAAGCTGGCCCTATCACTCCGCTGATGAACCTTCAGACATATCATTTCTTCTTTCTTTTTTTCCTTTGCAGTGCTGGGGACCAGACCCAGAGCTCTGCCACTGAGCTACACACCAATCCCAGACATATTTTTTATTTTCCTGAGTTTGCACATATTCTTTCTTGTACCTGGAATGGCCTGGGAAGTTCCTACATCCTACAAGATCCAGCTCAAAATCTGCCTAGTCAAAATGAATTTATGGTGCCAGGTGTGATGGTACACTCCCATAATCCCAGAGATTTGGGAGATGGACAGGAGGATCATAAATTCAAGGCCAGCCTGGGCAACTTAGCAAGTCCCTGTTTCAAAATAAAAATTTTAAAAGGGCCAGTAGAGTGTTTGCCTAGCATAAGCAAGGCCCTGAGTGGAATTTCCAGTACAAAAAAAAAAAAAAAACAAAACAAACTCAGAACAGTGGTTGCCTGTGAAGGGGGTTGGCAGGAAATGACTCAGGAAAGAGAACTTCCTGGTGATACCAATGCTTAGTATCTTGACAGGATAGCATGTGAGGGGGGCACTTATCAAATGATGTATGTAAGATTTGTGCATTTCATGGGGAAAGTTTGGTGAACAGGTGCTACGCTGCAGTTTCATAGGAGAAATGAGTTTGGGTGTGTTATTGCATGGTAGGGTGAGTATCAGTAACAATAATGTACTGTATATTTAAAAAAACTAGGAGAAAGGATTTTGAATGTTTTCACTACAATGAAATAAATATTTGAGATAGATCTGTTTACTCTGATTTGAATATTACACAACATATACATGTTTAGAAACAGCACATAGTACTCCATAAATATGTGCAATCTTTATGTGTCAACCGAAGAAATAAAAATGAATTAAAAATTTTAAAACAATAAAAAAGATTTCTGCATTGCATTGTAAACTATTTCAAAAGAAACAGCTGGTGCTAATGATACATGTGCTGCAGTAGAGACTGTAACTTACTTTGAAATTTATCAAAAAAGTCAGATAGTGGTGTATGGATAAAGCAACAGTCAGACTGACAGAAAATAATTCAAATTTAATAAAATGTTATAGAACTCAGGTGGTGGGTGTATCTTTATTCACTGTAAAATTCCCTCGGCTTTCCCATGTTTGGAGGTGATTAAATCAAGAAAGTTCCCCGCATGAAGGAAACTGGAATGTTTACAAAAGAGGCCCTAGAGGACTGCCTTGCCCTTCTGTCAGAGAAAGCACAGACAGAAAGCAACGCCGATTATCCAGAAAGCAAATCTTCTCCAGACATGGAATCCATCATCCCCGGCTTGAACTTCTGAGCCCCCACAATTGTGGGAAACACATTTCTGTTGTTTATAAATTACTCCGTTTTTGGTATTTTGTTATAACCGCCCAAACCACAGACTAAGACGCTGGCTCCCACTCCTAGTAGTCTGCATGATTTCCCGGGTACTCGGCGGAGGCTAGGACTAGAAAGAGCCGGGAGGGGGATGAAGGAGAACTCCCAGGACAAAGTCCGAAGGTGACCCCTGCATCTTGAAAGGGTTGAGAAGGGAGCAGCGAGGTGAGAGCCTCCAGAACGTGGGAAATTCTAGGGAAAATAGGCAAGGACAAGAGACCGGGAGGAGAGAGAGGACGAAAGCGTAGAGTGGCAGTGAGAGGCTGCCCCCAAGATGGAGAGGACCTGTCCAGGTGGTTCTCCGGAGGGGTCGAATGAGTGGGGAAGGCTAAAGAGAAGAAGAGCCCCAGGGTATCCTGGCGGGGCCGGAGGGATTGCTTGAGCCCCTCTGGAATGGGAAGGCCATGAAGGTCGAATCTTGGAAATCTGATGGTCAAAGGCTGGTGAAAGGGCAGTGAGAAAAATCAGTTGATCCTAAGAGGTGAATAGGCAATGGCCCTCCCGACGACCCACCTCCCTCAAGAGTTTAGCTTGGCCTCTCCGGGCCTGGCTGTATCCCAAGGATGCCGCCGTGGCCCGCCCAGAGCGACTGCAAAGGCCCAAGCAAAGATGCTTCCAAAAGGCGCGGAAAGATGCTAGCCAATCAGAGGGCGGAGCGAGGCCACGGATCAGAAAGGCAGTCCAACCAGGGCGAGGGCGCCGGCTTGCCCCTCTAAACCCGGGGCGGGTACTCGCAAGCGACTCCTCCCGGCTCTCCGGCCAATCAGAGATGGGACGGGGGCGTGGCTAGCACTGCGTACGTAACAGGGGTGGGCGGGGCTATAAGCAAGCGCTGCCTCATTTCCTGGTAAATCCGCAGCCTGCACTACCCAGCCGCATGCGTCGATCTGTCCCTTTTCAGAATTTACTGTCATTTTCGGAAGCTGCCTTTTACCGGCATTTCCTAAAGTGACCCGAGGTCCAGCCTCCGCTCTTGTAGCCGGTCGGGCAAGGGCGGGGAGCGAACCTTAAAGGGCCAAGTACAGGGTAAAAGAAAATGGACCTCTGGTTCCAAGTGTAGTCGATCCTGATCACATGAATAGGAGAAGCAATAAAAAACCAGTGCCATTAAGAACTGGACACCAAGTGCTATCTCGCGAAGAAACCTACTGAGCTTTAACAGCTTGCTCGAGGTCACGCACTTGTAAGTGTGGAGCAGCGATTCAAGCTCTTATTTCTGAGCCTTGTATAGGAATAAGATGCTTCTTTGGCAAATGAGGTATCCAGATGGATAGATCCAGACTTGAAATCTGGAGATCCGGTTTTCATCCATTTCCAGGACAAAGGAAGTCAAGCCTCATGATAAAAATCTTTCTACTCCAACCACTCGGTGTCATCTGGCAAAGGGTCAGGTCACCCTGACCTGGGACTTCTTATCCTTAAAGTGGGATGAGTGGACTTTTTGTAAAAATTCACATTAAAAGGGGCTGCCAGGCTGAAACTGCATTATCTTTGATTCCTCTTACCCACCTGGCAGTCCAGCAGCACATCGTAATATCCCTTCCTTCAAATACACCTCAAATCCATTTCCATCTCTCCATCTCCAGTACCCTCGCCCTTCTTGGAACTGCCCTCACACCTCTCCTAGAGGACAGCAGCATCCTCCCTAGACTTTCTGCTTCCACTCTTGCTTTCCACCACAATCTGTTCTCCAAATTTCATGAAAGTGCTCTTAAACGAAGCGGGTGCAGGGATGCACATCTGTAATCCCAGTGACTCACAAGGCTGTGGTAGGAGATCACAAGTTTGAGGCCAGCCTGGGCAACTTAACCAGACCCTGTCTCAAAATAAAAAAGGGCTGGAGCTGGGGGTGTGGCTCAGTAGTGGAGTGTCTCTGGGTTCAATCCCAGTATTCAAAAACAAACAAACAAAAATAACCAAGTTACATCATACCTCTGCTTACAAATGTTCAGTTTTTCAATACTCTTACAATTTAAAAAATAGAGGGGCTGGGAATGTAACTCAGTGGTATAGCACTTGTCTCGCATGCATGAGGTCCTGCGTTCAATCCTTAGCATCACAAAAAGAAGAAAAAGGAAAAAGCCCAAAATATTCATTGCTGCCTATAAGATCCTATACAATCTGACTGCATCTTGGGTCATCTTTTAACAGAGATTAAAAGCACAGACTTTAGGTCCAGGTTTCTGGGTTCAAATTCCAGCTGGGCCACATAGTACCTCTGTGACTTTAGGCTGAGGTACAGTTTGGTCATCTGTGAAATAAAGATTAAGTGAGTTCATACTATGCATTAAGACAGATCTAACACACATAGACCAATGATACAAAATAGAAAACACAGAGACAAACCCACACATCTTGGGTCATCTGATCCTTGACAAAGATGTCAAAAACAGATATTGGAAGGAAAGCTTTTTGAACAAATGGAGCTGGGACAACTGGTGGTAGAAGAATAAAACTAGACCCTGATCTCTCACACTACACAAAATCAACTCAAAATGGATCAAAGACCTAGGAATTAGAAATTATGTAACTGCTAGAAGAAAATGGAAGGTCAACACTCCAGCACCTAGACATAGGCAATGGCTTTCTCAATAGGATCCCTAAAAGCTCGGGAAATAATATCAAGAGTAAATAAATGGGATGGTATCAAATTTTTAAAAATTCTGCACAGCAAAGGAAACAATTTGGGATGTGAAGAAATAATCTACAGAATGGAAGAAAATCTTTGCTACTTACTCTTCCGACAGAGGATTAATATCTAGAATATATAGAGCACTCAAAAAGCTTGACACCAAAAAGTAAAAAACCTAATTAATAAATGTACAAGTGAATTAGACACTTTTCAAAGGAAGAAATACAAATAACCAACAAATATATGAAAAAATGTTCAATATCATTAGCAATGAGGGAAATGCAAATCAAAACTACATCGAGCTTTCATCTTAAACCAGTCAGAATGGCAGTCATCAAGAATACAAATAATAAATGTGCAGAGGATGTGGAGAAAAACGAACACTTTTACATTGTTGGTGGGATTGTAAATTAGTACAACCACTATGGAAATAAGTATGGTGGTTCCTCAAAAGACTAGGCGTGGAACCACCATATGACCCAGCTAGACCACTCCTCAGTATTTATCCTGAAGAATTAAAGTCATCATATTACAATGACACATGCATACCCATGTTTATAGCAGCACAATTCACAATAGCCAAACCATGGAACCAGCCTAGGTGTCCATCAATGGAAGAATGGATAAAGAAAATGTAGCATATACACACAATGGAGTTTTATGCAGCCATAAAGAAAAATTAAATTATGGAATTTGCAGGAAAATGGATGTCCATTATGTTAAGCAAAAAGGGTTAAGGGTCATATGTATATATATCCTTCCTTGTAGCTCACTCTTTTCCAGTCCTGCAAATGTTATCCTGGCTCTCCCCCCCATCAGGAACGTCCAACCTCCGGGTCTTCTGGTGCCTTCCTACCGTAGCACTACCTCAGTACCATATCTAAACATCGCCGTGCCCTGACTTTACATCTTCAGGTAATTATTTTTACAAAAAATGTACTATTTATGTCTTGTCCTTCTCTCTCACAAGCATGCCATTTCTGGATTAGTGGCTACATCTATTTTGTCCCCAGCTCTCAGCCAGGAGCCCAGCACCCAGCAGGAACTGAATGAATAAATCTTAAATGCACGGAGAGAATGACGATTACTTCTCAACAAAATACTACCAGGACAACCCACAAGGAGTCCATCTCATTGACTCCAGACTGACGTCTGCTCAGACGGTGTGTAGGGCTTTGCCCACGCAGTAGTACGAGACACCACCAGAGCCTCTCAAGAACCTGTGTGCTAACATGAGCCCGAGTTCTCAGATGCGGAAACTGAGGCAAAGCGAAGAGGAAGACCTAAGGTCACAAAGTCAGTCAGGGACCGCACAGAATGGAATCCAGAGCCCTGAGCGGCTAAGGTTCCCACCATCTAGTATCCCCTTGGCCCGGGGAGTGTCCAAATGTCCAGTGTTCCCTAAAATGTCCAGGTAGTTCTCAAGAATTGTCCTGAGGGCACAGGCAGAAACAGAGAGGGGGAAGTGGGGAGGGCCCCGAGTCTGCGGGAGGAGGGGGCTGTGCGCACGCGAGAAACTAGATCCGGGGGTCCCGCACCGCTCCG
The DNA here is from genome assembly GCF_902686455.1 of Sciurus vulgaris. Lineage (NCBI taxonomy): Eukaryota > Metazoa > Chordata > Mammalia > Rodentia > Sciuridae > Sciurus > Sciurus vulgaris. The sequence continues at coordinate 62,443,938 of NC_136478.1, read as the reverse complement.
CGCCCCGCGAGCGCCGCCCCAGCTCTGCGTTCGGCCGGAGCCCCGCCTCCTCCTTCCCAGGCCCCTCCCCTCCGTCCCAGGGCCTGGAAGGATCTAGGCGAAGTTGCTAGAAGAGCCTCCTGTGAGATGGAAAAGCTAAAGAACGGAGCAGCTGGATCCGACGGGTGAGAGACAAAGACCCCCAAGAAAGCGATAGCGACCCAGAGAGAAGAGGGGTCCGAGAAAGTCGGAGGGGTTGGGGCTGAACAGACCCGGAGCGAGTATCAGGTGTGGTGCCCTGGTGCTGGGAGCGTGTAGGGTACCGCCTCACAGAAACAGGATCTTAGGGGATCTTGGCGACAGTGTCGAGCCAGATACTTAGAAATGGGGAGAGGGCTAGAAATAGATATTCGTCAAAGAATTTCCAAGAAGGTACCTGGAGACTTGAAGGCGTTTGTGCAGCCATAGGGCTGAGAAAAAATAAGTGTCCACATTTATTGAGCACCACCAGACTCAGCCTTAAATACTCTCCTTTGATCCCGCTGAAGTTCTCCCACCTCGCTTCAGTGCTGGGCATTGAACCCAGGGACTCTGGCATGCTAGGCCAGTGCTCTACCACTGAGCTATATCCCCAGCCCTCCAGGGCCATCTTTGATGTGTAAAATGCAGGTTCAAATGGGAAGCACCGTGAGCGAGGCAACCTTGAGTCAGAACTGAGTATTCATGGCAGAGTTGTGCCCCTCTCTGTAAGGAAAGAGCGGGAACAAAGAGAAAGAATTGGGGAGGGGTGTGAGGAAGTCAGAGGTGGACTCCTGGTGGTGCAGAGGCTGCCCAGCCATAGGAGGAGGTGTGCAGAGACGGTGAGACACACTGACCTGTCTTCTTGTCCTCCTAGGAACAGCCTGCCCAACCTGTCACCTGGGGCTGAGGGGTGGCCCCCTGTGCCCATCCCAGCCCTGCCACCCTCGCTCCTGGGCACCCCAGACCCAGCCCACCTGGGGCTTCCTGAGCAGGTGGCCTCTGTTACTGTCCCCATCCGCTTGGATGCCCTCTCCTACCTCCTGCACAGTGCCCTGATGGGGGCCTACAGCCTCCAGAAGTCCTTCCCCTCTTGCTCCTGCACCCCTCAGGCATGCCACACGCAGCCAGGCATAGCCAAGAGGCCACCCAGGGGGCGCGGAGGGTGGGAAGTTCGCAGGCCTGCCCGGGGCCAGGGCCATTCAAGATGGGGCCTTGGGAGAGCTGAGCAGCCAGAAAGGGACAGGGCAGGGGGCCCTTGGGCTGGTCCCAAGACCCCACCGATGACATCTTCATCACCACCCACCCGGCTGGCCCAGGATGGGAAGAAGGAGCCACCCCTGGACCCGACACCTGCTGCAGAGGACTGGGAGACAGAGTATTAGGACCCAGGGAAGTGTCCAGCACTTGGTCACCCACGGTTTTTTCCCTGGAGCCCAGAGTGACCTAAGCCCTTAGCATCCTATATAAAACCTCCCGCCCCCAAACCTGTGAGCCTCATGGTGAATCTGGGACCTGTCTTAGGCTCCCAAGTCAGGAAAAGCCCTGAACCTGGACCTCACATCCATGCCTGGATCCATGCCTGCCCGCTGCATGGCCTCTGTCCCACCCACTGCACCATCCCCAACTACAGCTGCAACTCTGAGCTCACTCTCAGCACCCAGGGCTCCTCCAGCATTCCCAGGCCATTCCGAGTTCCATAACCCTTCCCACCTGCCTCTCCACCCCTCCATACCTGTCCCCAGGCCTACTCCTTCCCACCCCTGTCCCCAGCCCCAGCCTATTCTCGGCCTTCCTTCCCAGCCCCATGCCCTGTGTGCCCCCCGCCCCTGTTTAACTCCATCCACAGACATCTGTACCCCCAGCACTGTTCCCTGCTGCTCAGGGTGGGTGCCCTGCTTGAACAATAAACGGAAGACTGTGCTTCGTCTCAGTATATTGTGTACGCATGCAGCTCGGGCTAGCCCTGTGGGTGCTGTGAGAGGAGTAGGGTCCAGGGAGGGTCACAGAGAGTGGCCAGTGGGGCCAGGGGCTGCTGGGGTGGGAGCCACCTGGATCCCTGCTTCAGCAAATTCTATTCGGGGCCTCTGCCACCTCTGCACTTCTGCCTGCTGGAAGCTGCTGGGCCATGGGGCCATTGTGTAGGGAGGCTTAAGGGATTTGGGGGATGCACGGGGCAGAGGGACCGGCGGACCGGCACCCTGGCTCGGCTCAGTGTGCACAGAGGGGCTGTGGCAGAAGAAGGGCTCAGAGCAGGCTCTGCCGCTCAGGTAGGCATCGGGCATGGGACCTGCAGCCCCATCCCCCCAGACCCAGGGGCCTGAGCTCCCAGCCCCCTCCTTCCCTGGGACCCAGGAATCCAGGCCCCCCGCCTGCTTCTCTCCGGGAGCCCACACTCCAGCTTCCTTCCCACAGGACTCAGGGGTCCCAGGCCCCAGCCCCTCCACCCCAATTCCCTTCCTCCACCAGCACCCAGGAGCTCATCTCCCAGCCCCATCTCTCCCCTTCCCTACAGATCACCATGTACAGCTTCATGGGTGGCGGCCTCTTCTGTGCGTGGGTGGGGACCATCCTCCTGGTGGTGGCCACAGCAACGGATCACTGGATGCAGTACCGGCTGTCAGGGTCCTTCGCCCACCAGGGCCTGTGGCGATACTGCCTGGGCAACAAGTGTTACCTGCAGACGGAGAGCATCGGTGAGCCCTGGGCCAGAGCCACACGGTGGGGTGTTCCAGAGGGAGAGCCTCGGGGCTTAGAGGGAAAGGGACCAACCCAAGGCCACTTGGCATGGAAAGGGCAGAATCAGGATTTCAGGATTGTTTTCCAGCTGCAGGAACAGGATATACTAGTTTGAAGGTTAGGCTGGGGAGATGGCATTTCCTGAAACAAAAAGGAGGTGTCAGGCACAGCAGTTGGAGCTGCGGTTGCCTGAACAGCATTTTATAAATAGGTGCTATGAGTTGGGCAGAGTAGTGGTGCATCCTGTAATCCCAGAGGCTCGGGAGGCTGAGGCAGGAGGATGGCAAGTTCGAAGCCAGCCTCAGCAAATTAGCAAGACCCTGTCTAAAAATAAAAAAGGGTTGAGGATTGTAGCCCAGTGGTTATGCACCCCTAGGTTCAATCCTTGGTACCAATAATAATAAAATAAATATCTACTGTGGACCAGTAACCATGTTATGGCCTGGGAGGCACAGAAGCTGTATGTGTGCTGAATACTGGATGATGTACTTTTCATTACTTACTGCATGTCAGGCCATGTTTTATATACACACAGAGAGATGTATAGTATATTACATGGAATATATAGTCTACCATATCAATAAATTATATAATGTATATTATGCATACCAAATGGTCTCAATATATTGCATTTGATATATTTGTAATGTATACAATATAATAAATAATACATATCATGTATAATATATCATAATAGTTAATATATTACTTAACTAATACTATATTGTGCATTACTAATAGTGGTAATAGTAGCAGCCTGCATTTATTGGGTGCTTACTGTGTCCTGTGTGCTAGTCTTAGCACTTTACAGGGGTTAAGTCCCTGCTGTCTCCCAGCAACACCAGGAGGGCAGAGAAGGGGATGTGTGAATAGAGAGCTTTGACCTTGAACAGTCACACTGAGGGGCTGCGAGGAGGAGCGCATCCTTGCCAAATCCTCCAGTGCAGGGAGATTCCGCAGACCCCTCACTGACTCAGCCTCAGGAGGGGTGGCCCAGGGCCCATTGCTGGGGGACATGCTAAGGTGGGGAGTGGTGCGAAGCGATGTCACGGCTGCCAGCTCCGAGGACTCCTCTGCCTGACGCCACACGTGCTTCTCACTTGTGGCCGACCCTTTGTGACCCCTCCCTTCCCTCCTGCTTCAGAGGGGGACCTCCCGGAGGGACCTCCCTGCCAGGCTTGGTGGGGGCCATCAGTTCATTCGACATCCTTAGGGCCGTGAGACCAGGGACCATCACTTCCATGGATTCTCGGGTGTCTGCTGAAACAGCTGACTTGACTTGCTCATCTGCTGTAATCTGCTCCCAAAATTGAAGAGCAGGAGCACTTGACCCAGCCCACTTGCTGCGTGGAAGATGAGGCATGGGAGGCAGTACTAGGACTCTGGTAGCAAGCCCTGTCTTCAGAGAGCTGAGAACGTGGTGGGAAGAGACAGTCGTGGTGAACCAGGGGACAGCAAATGAATAGGACTTCCCGGAGATGAGCCAGGGCCCAGGGACGTGGAAAAGAGCCCTGTGAGAGGGAGCGGAGATGGCCGAGCAGGAGGGCGGGGAGGATCCGTGCTCATTCATTCCTTCAACAAACGTTTCTCCAGACCCGTGTGCAAACCAAACCTGTGCTGAGGTTGTTTATGGCGAGACTCAACACAGTCCCGGTCCTCAGGGAGAAATCACAACCCTGAGCAGCGGATGAGCGCCATGCCCGGGAGGCGAAGGAAGCTTCTCGGAGGAGTCTTGAGAGATGGGCTTTGGAGGATGAGTGGGAGCTTGCCAGGTGAAAAGGAAGGCGTTTGCAGAGCAGCCGAGGGGAGCTGAGTGGGCTGCCCCAGAGGGTGAGGCGTGCGTCCAGGGGTAGCAGCGCCCCACTAGAGCAGCATGGGAGTGACCTGGGGTGTTCCCACAGCCTACTGGAATGCCACCCGGGCCTTCATGATCCTCTCTGCGCTGTGCGCCACCTCCGGCATCGTCATGGGCATCCTGGCCTTCGCGCAGCAGTCCGCCTTCACCCGCCTGTCCCGGCCCTTCTCGGCGGGCATCATGTTTTTCGCCTCCAGTGAGTGTGCCCGCCCCGCTCCCGTGTGCGCATTCTCAACCCTGCCCCCTGATCTCGACCCCTTCCCCAAACCAGCTGCTTTTTTAACAGTCCCCCTCGACTGAGAACGCTCGTTTCTAATTCCAGTATTATCATCTGACGCCAAGCCGTGCACTTTAATTCCGGCCTAACCCCCCAGAGTTAGCGTTGGACTCCACAGGTTAGGGTCACAGCCTCCGGCTGCGGCTGCAAGGAGGGTCCTCAGGCCAACCGCACTTCTGACCAGATGACTACAAATTCAGGGGTCCCTGAGGCCCACTTGGGTTCAAAAGTGTATTAGAGGGAGGAGCAGCACATGCTTGTGATCCCAGTGACTGGGGAGGCCGAGGCAGGAGGATCACAAGTTCAAGGCCAGCATGGGCAACTTAGCCAGACCCTGTCTCAAAATTAAAATTTAAATAGGTGGGTGGGAGCTGGGGATGCAGCTCAGTGATAGAGGACCCTGGGTTCAATCCCCATGACCGCAAAAAAAAATCTGTATATATTGGGGTAACTCGTAGAACTCAGGAAAGTGCTCTGCTTACAGCAGGACCAGGCAGATGAGAGGTCACGGTGCATTTGCATCCGTTTCAGTTTCCTTAACAGGCTTGCTTGACAGAAGCCCTGGCCGTGGGTGGAGCCTGACTTCCAGCTGCCCACCCTGTGGCTCCCCAGGGGTCGCGTTGACCAAGGAGCTGGGTCAGAGCTCCCACTAGGCCTTCCTGGTGACCAGCTTCCTAAGTCATCTCAGGGATGGATGCAAACTCCAGTGTAGCCCCTGGGGACTCAGGAATGACAATGTTCTGTAAATCAGGGACTTTCAGGGATTAAACCTCCCTCCCAACCTCCCTCCGGTGCTGAACGCCCCACCCACCGAATCCTCCAGATACCTTCACCCTCACTGCCCAACCCAAGGGCAGCCTTCTCCCTGCCCCATCCTGCCTTCCCTGGCCTCTGCCCCGCCCCCAGCAGCAGCCCCCTGCCCACCCCATGCCCCATCCTCCAGGGCCGTCCTCACCACCCTCTCTCCCCAGCCCTCTTCGTCCTGTTGGCCTTGGCCATTTACACGGGAGTCACGGTCAGCTTCCTAGGACGCCGCTTTGGGGACTGGCGCTTCTCCTGGTCGTACATCCTGGGCTGGGTGGCCCTGCTCATGACCTTCTTTGCAGGTACCGAGGCACTGGGTGGGACAGTTGAAGTCTGGGGGGCACTCTGGGGGGCAAGATGACAGGGTGTCCCTCACACACCCCACAGCACTAATCTGCAGGCAGATCCAGGCTTGAGGGGCCTAGGGGCTGTGGCCACTGAGGGAAGGAGGGAAGGGGCGTGGGGGCTTAGGAGGGGCCTGAGGGTCCACTGGGATCCCTTCTCGCAGGGATCTTCTACATGTGTGCCTACCGCATGCACGAGTGCCGCCGCCTGTCCACGCCCCGCTGAGCCCGACGGCTGCCCAGTTAAAATGAGGTCGCTGGAGAGGAGCGGGTCTGGGGACCTGAAATCCTGGTTCCTGGGGGGATGAGGGAAGTTAGTCCCTGACTGTGGGCAGGGGCCCCTGACTCCTGTGTCCTGAGGAGGAAGGAGAAAGAACAGGGCCTGGTGGCAGGGAGTGGAGGAGACCCAGGCCCCAACCTGCCAGGCGGTTGTTAGAGAAACAGAACATGCTTTAGAGCGGCATTTTGGGGTCTAATAAAACTGATGTGAAACTATCGCAGTGTGAATCTTTGGAGGTGGAAGAGTGTCGTGGGTGGGTGCGAGGTGGGGGATGCTCCATTTCCACAATGGGGCCCTCTCCATTTCGTAGGGTTGGGGATAGAGATAAATCCAGGGTCCCACCCGGGAGTTAGGCCAGTTCACCCTCTAGGAATGGATGTGTCCGATAATAGGATAAATGAAAAGATGAGAGAGAAAACAGCCTCCTGCCCAGCCACTCCCAGTTCCTGGGGTCTCCCTAGTTTCCTCTCCGCTCCTGGCAGGGGCCCCTCCAACTAGAAACACCACACTCTGAGCTTGCACCGTTCATGACCTTGACGGCTCTTCATTCACTCGTTCATTAGCTCATTCAATAAACAGATGCCAACCACAGGAGACCTACTGATGCCTATCAAGAGATAATAAGACTAGTTAGCAAGGTGGATTCTAATAATAAGAATATTTATTACAGCCTATGCTAATAAATGTTATATGAATAGAAGCTTATTCCCTAACATATTATTTATTGGGTACTCCTCAAAAAACAATACTGTATTTATAGAGGCTTCCTCTGATAATAATGGCAGCTGAGGCCTTCTGTAATAATAATGTATTGGGGCCTGTGTACGCAGAATACTGAGACTTATTCCGGTAATCATATTTATAAGGGCTTACTTGGGTAATAATAATGCTATAACTCCAGAATCAGATCTCTGGCTACTTACTCAAAATTTCCACTTGAAAAGAAGAGACATCTCAAATGTCACAGGTCTAAAAATAAGTTCCTGATCTTTCTCTCTCTCTCTCACTCTCTCTCTCTCTCTCTCTCTCACCCGTAAGTGCTCCTCTCTTGGTCTCCCCTTCTAAAAAATGAAAATTCCATTTTTATCCAGCTGCTCAAGACAAAAACATTGTTGATCACCAATCCTTTTTTTTTTTTTTTTTTTTTTTTTTTTGTACCAGGGATTGGACCCAGGAACACTTAACCACTGAGCACATCCCCAGTCCTTTTTATGTGTATTTTGAGAGACAGGGTCTCACTAAGTTGCTGAGGCTGGCCTCAAACTTGAGATCATCCTGCCTAAGACTCCGGAGTTGCTGGGATTACAGGCGTCAGCCACCACACCCAGCTCTTAGCCCTTCTTTCTGTCACATCCAACATCTGATCTATGAGCAAATAATGTTGACTCTACCTTTAAAAATGTATCTGTATTTTGGCTCCTTCTTGTTCATCCACAGTTCCCACCTGGTGCAAGCCTGCATCATCTCCCCGCTGACAATGCCACAGCCTCCCAGGCAGCCTCCTGCTCCTGGCCTCTCCTCTGTAACCCCTGCAGAATCTACTATGCACAGCATTCATGTGCAGTTTTGTGAAAACACAATTCAAATCACATCATTCCTCTGCCTCAAGTCCTCAGGTGCCAGCATTCACTTCTTTAGCTGGACATATGATATAATGTAGGTTCATGGATGATCAGGGTCCTGTATGCCTTGTGCGATGCTATATTCCCAACTATAGGCCTCTAAGTCAGTAAGATCTTATTCTTGCCTGAGGCTTCTTGACATCTGAAAAAAAAAACATGTGGAAGGTAGTGGAAGGAGAGACACTTTGGATCGTGCCAAATAAAGGAGGTCCCTGGAACTGGGGTAGAGGTGTGAGGTGTGGGGGGAGGGTCTTGGATGTGGGGGAGCCTTGTGACTTGAGATGGGGGCATCTGCTCTGAAGACAGAATCAATACCAACAGAGTGAAGAGCAGCTCTCTGTGTGGCTGGGAGGGCCTCAGGGTTGAGCAGATCCTCACAGGAGACCCCTGGAGTGACCATGCTGGGTGGGTGTTCTTAGTGACTGGAGGCTACGAAGAAGTTCCCCATCCTGAAGAGGTGGGAAAGGGCTGGAGAAAGCTGGAGACTCAGAAAAACTGGCAGCCCTTGGCCAAGACTAGTAGAGATCCAAGGAAACCAGCAGTTTGGACAGTGTGGACGAGCATGGAACTCATACGCACTCTCAGGAAAGCTTCGGAACAGGCCTGGTTTCCCCTCTGGCCACCCCAGACCAACCTCCTTGAGAAAGCAGATGGAAGCTGTGGGGCAGCTCCGGTCAAGGCCAGGTTTGGCTCTCCTGCCTTTGCGCTCTTCCTGCTCACCTCCATCTGCCTGCACAGCCTCAAGGTGTGTGTGCCCAGCCTCGGACACCCACGTGTATGGGGACATGCTGGGGCCAGGTGCAACTCACCTGTGTGTGCGCATGCGGGCCTGGGTGTTGGGGCGCCCACTTGGGGAAATGAGAAACGGGGAGTGGGCTTGGACCTGGAGGTGAGATGAAGATGGGGGCCGGGAGGGGAGTGGGTGTGCACCCGGGGCTGGAGTGAGGATAGGGCTAAGTTTGAGGATGAGGATGAGGTGGGTTTGGAGTGGGACTGGGGTCAAGCATGAAGAGGGGCTGGGTTCGGGGCTGGAACTGGGGTTAGGGTGGGGTCAGCTGAGCTCACCACCCACCCGCGACCCAGACTTCCTGGAGCCTGTCCGACTGCTCCTTGCCAGAGCCCTGTCCAAGAATGTGTGTGTGCGGTGGCCCTACTGCCTGCGGTGACCTTGACCCTCCTCTGGGGGCCTGTTCTCGTTTTCAGGAGCAGCCACTTGCCTCGCTGATGGGGCTCTGAGTGTGGGAAGGGGGCCTGGGACATTTCTGGTCCATCGTCATGACCAGCCTCCTCCTCCAGGCCATTACTCACTTCATGGGGACGAGGTCTTCTCGGGCCTTCCACCCAGGCCGTGACGCTTTTGCCTCCCAGGTGAGGTGTTGCCCAGGACCCAATGTGGAGGCCAAAGGGCTCTGCCCTGACCTGTCCCCCCCACTGTCCAGGCACCTGCCAACGCGGCCCCCTGCTGAAGGCCCCACCACCAAGCAGAGCTGCCTCTCCTTTATCGGACGAGGATGTGGGCAGGTCTTCCTCCCCACGAGCCTTTCAGAATCCTAGCTCTCCACCCCATTTTTCTTCCCTGGGTATAAATTTCAGCCCTGGACCTGAAGTCTGAGCTCTGGTCCATTCTTCCCTCCCTTGGACCTTGAGTTCTAGCCCCACTAGTCCCTTCCTTTGGTGGAGACCCTGGAGTTGGGGCCCTCCTTGTCCAGAATAGGAGGTTGCAAAACCACAGGAAAGCATGACAAGCCCCCAACTGTCCCCTCCAGCCACAACTCCCCTCCCATTTAACTCACACCGGAGCCTAATTGGCCACCTGTCACCTCCTCTGGGCCCCCGAGTCTCTCTTTCTCACCCCTTCCAGGAAGCTATCTCTGGTGTTGAGGGTTCCACAGTATAGAATCTGCGACAAAGACGCAAGTTGCAAGCCACCAGCTAAACCACCAATGCTCTGACACCCCCAGTGCCCTCCCTCCACACCCTTCAGGAGGGAACCCAGCCGTGCAGGGGAGGGCGGGCTCGGTCGTATGTGCAACTCAGCAAGTCAGCTGATGAGAACTGTGGGAAAACAGCCGGCCTCCTCTGAGGTTGCACAAGGCTCCGAGTGGCTCCTGCTGCTTGCTGGCTTCTTAGGGAGCTCAGAGGACCCAGGAGTTTGGGTGCATAGCTCCTCCTCTCTCCAAGCCAGCAGCCTGGTCCGCAACCTTTTCATCCCCTGGAACGCAGAAACCCAGCACTCGCCCCATGGAGCTCTGCCGGTCCCTGGCCTTGCTTGCTGCCTCCCTGGGCCTGATAGCCTCCCTAGTTGCTCTGAGCACCAATTTTTGGTTTGTGGCCATGGGACCCACTTTCTCAGCTCACTCAGGCCTCTGGTCAACAGGGCTTCAGGACCCAGTAGCAGGTAAGGGGAGAGGCTCTCTTGCGGGAGGATGGCCAGTGGGGAATGGACACTCAGAAGTCCCATCTTCAAACAGGCTATATCCACGTGACACAGACCTTCTGCATCCTGACTGCTCTCTGGGGCCTGATTTCTGTGGGCTTCCTGGTCCTGTCCTGCATCCCTTCTTTGTCTGTCCCGGGCCGCGGCCCTCTGGTCTCAACCACCGCATCCTTTGCTGCAGGTATTCTGGGCTGGGCTTGGGCATCAGAGGCTGTGAGTTCCTCCAGAGGGCTGAGCCATCTCTCTCTGCTCCTTGCTCCCAGTTCTCTCCATGGTGGTGGCCATGGCTGTGTACACAGGAGAGAGGTGGGTCCAGCCTCAACATCCCCAGATCCAGACCTTCTTCTCCTGGTCCTTCTACCTGGGCTGGGTCTCAGTGGTCTTGTGGCTTTGTGCAGGTAACCAACCAGCCCTGGGGAGCTGGGGGAGGGCCCAGCTGGGGACAGCAAGGGTGCGGGGCAGGAGGAAGTGCTTACATCTCTCTGGCAACCCCAGGGGTCCTGAGTCTGGGCGCTCACTGTAATGCCCGGCAGCCTGACTATGAAACCTTGTGAGTGGAAGGCAAGGATACCAGGATGAGCTGGGGCGCTCTTCTCTGAAGTGTCATCAGAAGCTGCAGGAACGAATGCCTGACTGCCTCATCCCTCCGACCCTGCCTTTCCCCTTCAGTCATTCAATAAAAGTTTGCTGAGAAATGATTATCCCAAGATTAATTCAGTCAAAACAGAAGCCAGCTACACCTTGGCTCCATGGTGGGTGACAGTGTGTCCAGGGAGGGTGAGAGCTGGCCAGACCTGCCTGCAGGGTGCTTTTGCCCTAAGTGGGTACAGGCTCAATATGTCCCCTGTTTGTCTCTTCCTTTCTTCCTCTAGTACTTTCCTTTTCTTTCTTTTTTTCCTGGTACTGGGGATTGAACCCAGGGTTCGCCACCAAGCTCAGCTCTTTCTTCTTTTGAGACAGGGCCTCACTAAGCTGCTCAAACTGGCCTGGAAGTTTTGACCCTCCTGCCTCGGCCTCCTGAGTTGCTGCGATTATAAGTGTGCGCCTCTGCGCCTGGCTCCAGTGCTTTTCTTTCTCCCTGTTTCTTTCTCTTTTCTTCTGTGTCCTTTTCCCTTTAGCTAACTTCCCCCCTTCTCTCTCCTTTGCTGGGCCATACTGGGGACACTGACATAAGCCAGACCCAGTTCCTGCCCAACAAGGGCTCAAAGTGGGAAGAGGGGAGGCAGTGAAAGACCAGCAGTTGGTACAGGCCAGGAGAAGCCAGAGGCTAAGGAAGGCAAGGAACAAGATACCCTGGGCCGGCTGGGTGAAGTGGCGCACGCCTGCAACCCCAGCTACTCTGGAGCCAGAGGCAGGAGGATCATAAGTGCATGGCTAGCCTGGGAAACTCAGCAAGACCATCTCAAAATAAAATTTAAAAAGGAGCTGGGGATGTAGCTCCATGGTAGAATGTTTGGTAGCATGTGCAAGGCCCTGGGTTTACCCCTGGGAGGAAGCGGGTGAGGAAGGGAAGAGGAGCCCTATGGGAGAAGCGCAGAGATGAACTTTTGGGGGGAAAAGGCTTTTAGGAACTTCTTGGAGGCCACGGGGAGGTAATCTCTAGGCAGAGGGACTCAGAGATGCAGGCAATAGAAAGTCCAGAAGTTTTCAGGGGATGGAGAACCATATTCTGTGGCCAGAATGTGGAATGGGGGGGATGACAGAGAAACATGTGGGATCTGCAGGGATCTGGGCTTTCTCCTGAGGGTGATGGGGAGTTAGGATAAAATTGTGAGCAAGGGAGGGACAGTGTCCCTAAGTGCCAGAAAGATGCATCTGGAGACATGGAAGCGAGGCCAGGAGCAGGAGACAGGCAATGCCACAGATGGAAGAGGGTGGGGTCTGAGCGGGATCAGGGCCCGAGATGGAAAAGGGGCCATGACCCAGACAGATTCAGGGACCAGGACAGTGCCCAGGGCTCTGCCTGATGAACTGGGTGGGATGGTGGGTACATCCCAAGTTTGGAGGAAACCTCTGAGCTCTATTGGGATGTGGTTGAGTGTGGGGTCCCGGGGGACAGCCAGGAGCCAGTGAGGACTGGCATCTGGGTCTCAGAAGATGTTGGAGGTGGATTTTGGGTTGTTCTCAGAACATCAGGTGTCAGTTGGGGGAAAGAGGCCCACCTGGAAAGAGGTTCAGGGTGAAGCCTCAGGGGACAGCAGCATTGACAAGGGCAGGGAGGAGGTGTCAGAGTCCGGAGCCTGCATGGGGCCTGAGAGGACACAGTTGGAGAGCTGCTGTGGACCCAAGCTCATGGTCACCCTGAATATCAAGGGAAGAGAAATTTCTAGAAGGACCTGATCTCCCATGTGGTGGCTTTCAAGCTTCCCTACCCCCAAACCTGTGGTCTGACTGAGCTACCATTCTGTGAGAGCTGTTGGCCAGTGTGTGGAAATGTGTGGAGTGGGGTTATCCCTTTAAATGGCTGCTGAGGGAGGGAGTTCTGGAACTCTGGCTGCCTCACAGAGACCCAGTCTCCCTTCCCCCACCCTGCTGGGTTCTGAGTCTAAGAAGCCCCAGGGAGCTGAGTGTGAGTCACTTGGGTGGGAAGGACACTGGGCTGGCTGAAGGGGCATTCCACCTGTGGTGGGAGATCCCTGGGAAGTTAGGTTCTGGAGCAGAGCTGTGAGGCCTAGGGTGAAGGTCTCAGGGGCCTCCATGGGGAGGTCTCCAAGTCCCTAGTAGGAAGGCTGGGGCATGGATGAATGAGGGTCTGCGGAGAGGGGCAGAGTTACTAAGGGAGGGACCCGGGATATGGGGGATTTGAAGGAAGGGGGTCTTCAGGTTCCCAGAAGTGGGGATCCCAGGCTGGGGTGCTGGGCACATCCTGAAGTGGGGGCCTCTGGGGTGTGGCCAATCCTGCCTGTGCGGTCCTTGGCAGCAGCCTCCGTGGCATGGGGGTGAAGCGGAGCCTTCAGAGCGGGGGCACTTTGCTCAGCATCTTGGCCAACGTCCTCACGGTGCTGTCCACTGCCACCAACTACTGGATCCGCCACCACCAGGGCCACAGTGGCCTGTGGCAGGAATGTATCAATAACATCTGCTCCAACATCCCCTGCCAGAGTGAGGCCCGCCCTCCCAGATGTCAGACCACACTTGCGAGCCCACGAGATAGCCCCCACTCTCAGACACAATAGCTGGGCCCATGACGAGGTTCCCCGGTCCCCGCCCCTTTCACTCCAGGCCCAGATCCAGCTGCCTTCCATGACTCAGGCCACTGTGGGCCCCCACTTGTGGACTACACCATGATATTAACTGCCCATCCCGACGTGACCTCTAGGTCCCCAACCAAAGTTCTGACTCGGGTCGGGAAACCTGGGCTCTCGGCGGGTGGACGTGGTGGCCAGGACAGCTCCACCTTGCGACCAAAGCTGTCGCGGGAGGGGTAGCTGCCGCTCCGGGCTGATGCGGCCCACTCTCCTCAGCCACACTGGCCGTAACCGCGGCGTGCATGGTGCTGACCGCTGGCTTCGGCGTCGTGGCCATGGTGATGGGGATGCGGATTACATGCCACAAGGGCGAGCCGCTGCGGGCCCGGACTACGATCGCCTTACTCTTTCTTAGCGGTGAGAGGCAGCAGCCACCAGCAGAGGGGGGACCTGGGAGTGACTAAAGGGCTTGAGCTGGGCGAGAATCTCCAAGTGACGGTATTTGGAGGGGGAGGAATTAAAGGGGAAGGACTCGAGGCGGGGCTTCGAGGATGGAGGGCGTGGTCACGGACTGGGCGGTTCTTAGGGGTGTGGCCTGGGTGGCGCCTGGGTGTAAACCCACCCCGCCACGCTTACCTGGCGGGCGGGCGTGGCCCAGGGCTGCTGCTGCTGATCGCCTTGGTAGGCTACACGGTGAAGAATGAATGGAAGGACGACGTCTTCTTCTCCTGGTCCTATTTTTTGGGATGGCTGGCTTTACCCTTCTATATTCTCGCGGGTAACCTGGACAGTGGAATGAGGGTGGCGGAGACTGCCTACAGGACCCCCAACCCCCGAGACTCCCCAGCCACTCTCCCGGGAAACCCCACAGTGACTTCCAAACGCGCTCCACTCCATACTCCCGCAGATCCAGCACAGACGCCCTGGAACCCCAAATACCAGTCCCCCGGGCCCGCCTGGTCATCTGCCCCAGGGCCCACCTTCCTCCACCCGCCCTGTGCTCCCCTCCCTCCCGCCAGGCTTCTGCTTTCTGCTGGCGGACATGATCTTGCAAAGCACCGACGCCATCAGTGGATTTCCCGTGTGCCTGTGACCGCATCTGCCTGGGACAGAATAAAGGAAGGACTTTTAGCGCCGTGGCTCCACGTGAATTTCTGGGGGACACGGGGCCATGAACATGAAGAGGACGGGAAACACGGACATGGGGTCGCTGACATGGGGGTATAGAGGCTCAGGGAGGACTTGAGAATACGACCTACAGGGAATGTGGAAGCGGAGGAGGGGACACGAATATGGAAACACGAACCTGGAAAGGACACAGGGGAATGGAGCCATGAGGGGACGTGGGCGCATGGAAAGCGTGTGGCAACAACACCGAGGGAAAGTGGAGACGGGTGGACGCAGATATGGAGGGGACGGGAAACGCCGGCAAGGAGAGAACGCGGCCGCACTCGGGGGGGACTCCGAGGCGTAGAACAGGGGCACGGCGATTTGGAGAGGAGGAAGAAGGGAGATCTGGCGGGGAAGTGAGTATCCCCGGACAGCGGAAGAGTTCAGAGGCCGGAGGACGTCCTCGCAGCGCAACCTTTCCCCTAGTTCCCCGCCACGCCCCCTTCACCAAGTCCTTTTCCCCTCCAGCCCCAGGTCCCGCCTCTCTCCTTAGGCTCAGCTTCCCATTGGCCTCCTCCATCCGGCCCTCTGATTGGTTCTCTATCGGGGCGGGGAAATAAGACCGCGGGGGTTGACTGGCTGGCCGCGAGGCGCGCAGGCGCAGAGAGAAACGAGGGCGGTGTCGGAGGGAGGGGCCGCGGGTGCCGGCTGACCCAGCAGTGGCTGCGGCGGGAAGATGGCGGAGCTGCGCGCGCTCGTGGGTGTCAAGAGGGTCATCGACTTCGCGGTGAAGGTGACCGGTACCCCTTCTCCCACTTCCCTGAGCCCCGCGGCCTTGCGCTTCCGGGGTCGCGAGCGCCCACTGTGTGGGAATCTTCTCACAGCCTCTGATCTCTGCCGCTCTTCCCCAGCGTCAAAGTCACACCTGGGGGCAAAGATCAGGGGCTGCGGGGTTCTGACACCCACCCCTTTCAAGTCACGGACCATTTCCTTTTCCTCGCTCTGGACTCACTTTCCAAATAACTGTGCAAAGCGAGTTACTTTATGTCTTACTGTAGGAGCCACAGTCGCTTTTTAACACACGGAGAAACTGAGGCACAAAGAGGTCATTCAGCTAGAAGGTGCAGAGCCGAGAATCCTGCCCAGACCCTCTGATTCCGCACTCGGACTCGTGTATCGCGCACGAGCCGAGCTTTCACCCGATAGGCTCCATTCCCTGTTCGATTACAGTACACCCAATGTACTATGACCCCATCAGGCAGGCGCCATGGGACACAGGAACATTCACCCTCATAGCCACAGGGTGAGAGAGGAAGCTCTAGCTGGGAAAGGAGAGAGAAGTGTGTGTGTTAGAGAGGAAAGTTCAAAGGGCCAACCTGACTGACCTGGGGGAGTGATCACTTAAGGGGGTTGGGGTGGGCAGCATCCCTAAGGACCAGGCTTGTCCCCAGAGGGAAGCTGGTATGGGCAGAGATGAATCAGACATGGCCCCTCAGTCCACTTTCTCTCAATGCTTGATATAAAATGGTGACCATCAGGTCATGTCTGCTGACCATCAGACTGGGACCTCACCTGTGTCCCCAAGCATTGTCTGGCAGAGGGCCTGGTATCCCAGAGGCGTTAGGGTGGGTGCAGCTGGGCCATTGATAGTGCCCCTGCCAGCTTGGGGAGTGGCATGGGAGGGTATTTATCAGAACAGCTGACATTAAGTGGGTACTTACCATGTGCCCAGAGGCATTCTGAGCCCTTCTCAGAGATGCACCCATTCAGTCCTAACCCCTTTCTGTACCCTCTGTTACTAATCCCAGGGGACAGACAGGAAACTAGTCCTGTGGAGGTTTTGTTACTTGCCAGATCACCCAGCTAGTAGTGGCAGAGTTAGGATGGAAACCCAGGTAGGTCCTGCTCCAGATTCTGCTGTGCCTGTCTCTACTCAGCAGCCACTTGGCCTGATGACACCTCGGGTGGCACAGGACAGGGGTGTTGCCCCCAGCCTGTTTTCAGACATGCTGTCTTGAGGTCCTGGAACCTGACTTCTGATTTCCTCCTACCTCTGCCTGTTCCTCAGTGCCCCTCATTTGGACTCCTGTGGACCCCTGAGCCTCATTGCCTGCCCCAGCCTTGGTCTCCCTGGCCTGAGCTATTGGGATCAGCTCCGTCTCCCTCACCGTGTTTGACACAGCTCTGGTCCCAGCACAGAGCCTGGCACAGGGGTACCTGTGGTGTGTTTGGTGAGAGAACAGACAGCAAAGTGTGAATGCAGAATTGTATCAGTTCTCTTCCTTTCCTCAGACTCAGTGCCGCTTCCCCTCCCTATCCTGTCTGGACGGGTGTGATTATGGCCCTTTTGGAAACAAACAAATGATTCAGATACTGCTAGCCACCTCATCATTGGGCCAGACCAAGCCCCAAGCCCATTCCTACCCCTTGCCTCCCACAGCCCATCTTCTCAGCCCTGTGTCCCCTGCCCCATTGTCCCCTTTCCATCTTCATGGCTCCCGCTGTGCAGGCCTCATCTTGTCATCTGGCTGCAGCACCAGCCTCCCGCCTCCCCCAATTTGGTCTTTCCCCTCCAGCCCATCTTCTCCCAGTCTTAGGGGCCTTTCTGCATCCAGAACTGACCCTGCTCATGACCCTTCTCTGGCTCCCTAGTACCTTCAGGATAAATTCTTGGCTGTTCAGCTGGCATTCGAGACCTTCAGGGCCTGGTTCAGCTATTTCTGTCCCTTCTGGGACCCTCCCTCACCATTTCTGCTTCAACTCCAGTCTGTTCCTCCTCTCCTGATAGACCAGGCTACTTCTTCACTGGGGCCTTTGCCAATGCTCTGCCTTCTCCCTAGGTGCCCTTCCCGCTCCACCTGCCACCCTCCACCTTGGCCTTCCTATCCCTCTCCTATCCTGCTCCATTTCTTTCTTTCTTTCTTTCTTTTGGTACCAGGGGCACTCACCCACTGAGCCACATCCCCAGGCCTTTTATTTTTTATGTTAATAATTTGATGCTAAGTTGCTTAGGGCCTCACTGAGTTGCTAAGGCTGGTTTCGAACTTGCAATCCTGCTGCCTCAGCCTCCCAAGTGTGTCCTGCTTCATTCTGATCCATTGATAATATCAAAAGTTTGTCAACCTCCAGGAAGCCTCCCACCCTACCCTAGGCTACCTTTGTGGGCCCTTGGGCACTCCTGTAGTCGCCTGGGCATGGTCACTGGCCTTCCTCACTCTGGACTGTGATCCTCCATTTGCCCTCTTCCCCAGACTGGCAGCTATCCATGGGGACAACAGGTCTAACTAACCCATCTGTTTCCTGCATTACTCAGTTACCTCAGCTCCTTCAAGTATTTACTCAAAGATCAATTTCTCTGTGTGGTCTTCCCTGATCCCCTCAGAATTACAGCCCCCTCTTTGCTGTACCCACCCCCATACTCTTTATATTTATTACTTTAGCATTTTGTCCACTCTGGAACTTGGAGTTTGGTGTATTTGCTGTGGCACACAGTCTTGGCAGGTTTACTACTCAAATGCTTCAGAGACTTGACTCCCAGATCAGCTTCTTGGTCCACTTCCTGCTGCGTAGCCTTGAGGAAGTTACTTTCCACAATGGACCTCATTTCCCCCTCTGTACAATGGGGATAATGGTAGTACCTGTTTGATTGGTCATAGTGAAGATGGAGTATGCTCTTAGAACAGCACCTGACACAGTTTGTGTTGACTGGCACGCAGTGGCTACTGTCACTATTGGTAGTGTATTTACACTTATTCAAAATATAACCCATGTTCTGTTCAGCATGTGTGTGTGTATGTAGGCTATTAATAGCCAATTGGCAACCATTGATTCCCAGCCCTGGCCACAAAGCCAATGGAGTTTAACCCTCAAGGCCTCTTTTAGGGGCCCAGGAGAGGTGAAGCTGGGGTAATTTTATATTCATAATTTGGGCTTCATTTTATATTTATTGACTGTGGTACTGGGGATTGAATCCAGTAGCTCTACTACTGAGCTACATCTATAGCCCATTCTTTTTTTTGAGACAGGGTATTGCTAAGTTGCCCAGGCTAGCTTCAAACTTGCAATCCTCCTGCCTCAGCCTCCTGAGTCACTCTGAGGCCTCGAACAATGCTAGGCAGGTGCACTACCACTGAGCTACATTCCCATCTGGGACTCATTTTCTCAGAGGACCTGAAAGGATAGGAACTTGAGGCCCAGAGAACCTGTTTCCAACTTGGGCCCACCAGCCCACCCTCTCCCACTTCCTGGTGAGATTGCACCTTGGCTTCCTACTTCTTTCCACTCCCCACACTGTGCCCCCTGCCTCCTCCTCCGCCAGGGCACACAGGCCCCCTCCTCAGGATCTTCTCCATTTGCCCCAACTCCCTTGTTGAGGGTCCAAAGCCCCAACTGTAGCAGGGCTCGCTAGCGATGGTCCCCACATGGCCTTGCTATTCTGCTTGCTCTGTGTCCCAGGTTCCTACCATGCTTGACAGCAGAGGCTGGAGGACAGAACCAAATGAGCCCTTGCATCGTGTCCAGACTCAGGAGGAGCCATAGAACCACACGGTCTAAACCCCTGTCAGATATGGTGGCATAAACCTAAAGGCTGGCTCTCTAAGGTCACCTCAGCCTCTTTTCCCACCCTGCTCCAAGACAACCTTGGGGTCAGGCCCCTAGTCCTGCCACCTCCTTGCCATGTGACCTTGGGCAAGACACTTTGCCTCTGTACCTTAGTTTCCCTGCCCTAAAATGAGCCTGGTAATGGCAGTGACCAACCTCCCAGGAGGGCAGGACAGGGACGTGAGTTAATGCATGCGGACACTTGGGGCATTGCCTACAAGGATTGTGGATCATGGCTGTTTTTGTTGAAGGTCAGTACATTGGCCCCCTTAAGAGAAGCCTAGAAACACTGCTGAATCTTCTGCCTCGGGTTCTTAGACACCTTTACTTAAAACAACACAAGGCCTCAACTCTCCGTCTTTCCACAGAGCTCCAGGGCCTGTCAGTTCCACCTTCAAAATCCTCTCCAGTCCATCTACCTCTCCGTCTCCACTGTCACGGAGGTGATAGCCACTGTCTTCTCTTAAGCCAGTGCCTAACAGCTTCCCGACTGTCTCTTGTCACCTTCCAGTTTCCTCCAAGAATTCAGAATGACCTTGTGAAAACTCCAGTTGACCCGGCCGCCCCTTTGCTCTGCCCTGTGGTCTATGGGACCAAGGCCCAGCTCCTCGCCTGCCTCCCAGGCCTGCCCGATTGTGTTTGTCGCCTGTGGCTATGGTGGCAAGATGACACCACAAGCTATTCCCTTACAGTCCTGGAGGCCCCAAGTCCAAAACCAGTTTCCTGGGTTGAAATCAAGGTGTCCACAGAGCTGCATTCCTCTGGAGGATCCAGCAGAGCCCATTCCTCACCTTTTCCAGCTTTTGGAGACCACCTCCTGCCTTGGTGGGAGGCCCTTCCTCCACCTGCAAAGCCAGCAGTGGGGCATCTTCTGGCCTTTCTCTGACTCAGACACTCACTCAGCACCCTCTTTCACTTCCAAGGACCCTTGTGATCATATGTGGGTTCACCCAAGTAATCCAGGCTAACATCCCATCTCAAAGCCCTGAATTTGGTCCTATCCATAAAGAGCCTTTTGCCATATAAAATCTCATTCACAGGTTCCAGGACATGGACAACTTTGGAAGGTCATTACTGTACCTGTCACAATGATCCAGCCCCTGCTGGCCTCTCTAGCCTGATGGCATTCTGCTTCCCATTTGGCCACACTAGTCTCCTTTGACTCTACAAATCCTCTCTGTACCTTCCTACCTCAGGGCCTTGGCACCCGCTCCTGCCATCCCTTGTCCCTTGAACTCCACTGAGTTAGCCTTGTTCATCTTTCAGATCACAGCCCGAGTACCTCTGCTCCAGTGTGGCCTTCCCTAGGTCAGTCCCATCACCCTCTCTTACCTCCCTGGACGCGGCAATGTCAGGAGATACAATGGGCCCAGGTACACGTGACAGACCCCTGCTGACTGACCGCGTGACCCTCAGCCAGATGCTTCACCTTGGAGCCTCAGTTTCCCCATCTGCACAGGGGATGATGACAGCTGCCCCGCTCTGGGCTGGGCCAGGATGAGGGTCTTAGGGTACGTGCAGCGCTGAGAGGAGGGCTCGTGTGCTGCATGGTGCCCAGTGATGTCTGACTGCACGCAAGAGGACCAGCGGGCCGGGACGTGGCCCCGAGGAGCCCAGCCCAAGCCCTGGACTGAGGAGGACTGCTCACTTTCAAGTAGAGCCTGTGCAGATGTGACGTAGTCCCAGATCCTGATTTCCTGGGGTGTCCAGGGGGCCCAAATGCCATCTCGAGAGTCCTTGTGCTAGAGTGGCTGAGGGATGTCTGACTCACAGAGAAGGCCGCCTGCAGACAGGCAGGGATGAAGTGAGGTAGCGCGGGGACCTGGAGGGGCAGGGAGCAGATTCTCCCTGGAGCCTCCAGAGCGCCGTGCCCTCCCTGCCTCCACCTTGATCTCAGGCTGCTCTTGGACTTCTGGCCTCCAGAACTGGGAGCTCCCAGTTCACACTGCAGCCCTGCTCCCTGTCCTCGTGCACAGCAGTGACCCAGAGTGCCATGCAGGCAGCATGTGGCCCCGCTCAGTGCCGATGAGCCACATGGGGAGAGGGGCGAGTGGGCCTCTCTGGCCACTGGCCTCGCCTTCAGTGCTGGTGTTCTCTAGATCGGGTGGAGACTACACGTGTGTGATAAGATGTAGAAGGGTGGGACATGTCGTAGTGGTGTGCATGGCAAGGGTGAGACATGTCTGCAGAACGTGGCACTAGGGGTGTTTGCGTGCAGCGTGTGGGTGGGCCTTTCTGAACTCGGGGTGTTGCAGATGCAGCTCTCCCTGTGGGCAAAAGCAAACAAAACGTGAGAAACACTCTGCCAGGCCCGAGGACCAGAGGCACAGTAGTGATGATCACGTGGGGTGTCCCCGGTGCTCAGGAAGGTCTGAATGAGGGACGGTCACCTGTCCTCACCTGCAAATTCTAACCCTGCCTTGGAGCTGTGTGACCCTGGACAAGGAGCCCCTGCCCCTTCCTGGGCACTGTTGTCCCCATCTAGCCCATGAGAGGGTTGGTGCCCAGATCCTAGCCTGCTTCCCTAACCTTGCCCTTCCCTCCTGCGGGGCAGATTCGGGTGAAGCCCGACAAGTCGGGCGTGGTCACTGATGGTGTGAAGCACTCCATGAACCCCTTCTGCGAGATCGCAGTGGAGGAAGCTGTGCGGCTCAAGGAGAAGAAGCTGGTGAAGGAGGTGATCGCTGTCAGCTGTGGCCCCTCACAGTGCCAGGTGTGCAGGGTCGTTGGGAGGGGCCTGGACCCCTGTGTCTGAGGGACGAGGGTCTTGGGTCCAGGTTCCTAGGTCCTACTCGTGACAGAAGCCACACTAGTCTCTGTGTCCCTGGCAGGAGACCATCCGCACGGCTCTGGCCATGGGAGCAGATCGAGGCATCCACGTGGAGGTGCCAGCTGCGGAGGCGGAGCGCTTGGGTCCCCTGCAGGTGGCCCGGGTCCTGGCCAAGCTGGCTGAGAAGGAGAAGGTGAACCTGGTGCTGCTGGGCAAGCAGGTTGGTGAGGCCAGCTCTTCCCCAGTCCCCTGGGCCCACTGAGGATGGGGGTGGGAGATGAGGATGGGGGTGGGAGATGAGTCTGCTGGTGGCCCGGGAGTTCGCACATTCTGGGTGGAGCAGCTTGGCACTGGGCCATCTCCCTGACAGAGCTGGAGCAGAAGAGGGCAGGTCACTCTGGGTGTCCTACAGATCCCTCGGAGCCCTCTAGAGCGAGGCAGAAGCTCCAGACACGGAGGTTTTGGCACCGGAGTGAGAACAAGGCCAAGGAGGAGTAGGGCGAGGCCAGTGGAAGTGGGGGAGGAAACAGGAGGGATGGCACCCACTCTGGCCTGGTAAGTGGGGGAACCCCAGAAGATCCTGTGACCAAGACAGGTAGAATGACAGCCAGGGACATCTGGGGGACACACGGGTACAGCCTCAGGAGAAGGGCCCGGGCTTGACACAGCCTTGGGCCTTTTGTAGGGCACCAGGGAGCCGTGGGGGGCCTGTGAGCAGCAGGGAGTGGGACCAGCTCGGTGCAGAAAGCCCCGAGGAGTGCGCTGGGGGTCGTGCTCAGCTGAAGCCCGAGAGCGTTCAGCTCAACCGTTCCCTCGGGGTCCCAGGGACATGGCTTTCCTTTTGGTAGCTTCCTCATCTACCCCTTTGACATACACCTGGTGGCCTTACCCCGGGGAGGTGGGGAGCAGAGCTGGCGAGCAAGGGCAGCGGGGAGTAGGAGAGAGGACTGGGGCGTGGCTGCTGAGAAGGAAGGTCAGAGGCTGAAGTGAAGCTGGGCACAGAGGCTGGAGATGGAGCTGGGCTCCTGGAGTGGGGGACGGGGTAGCCCTGGGAAGAAGAGGAGGCAGACAGGTCCTGCCAGCCCTGCGGAAATCCATAGAGAACAGACAGCTGACCCACAAAGAGAGGAGGCAGAGTGCAAATGAGGCAGAGGCCATCTGAGAAGCTCTGCCCAGGTTCCACGTCCGTTCCCAGGCACATGTTGGCAATCTGCTCTGTTGAAGCCTGTGCATTTTCCGTGGATCTCACTCAGTTCCTGGGGCCAGGGCCTCAAGTCAGACTAACTGGTCAAGGTGCTTTGATCCAGGCAGCTGAATCGCACCTCCGGCCAGCCTTAGCCAAATAGCCAATCTCTTAGCTTGTGTAACTCACGTCGCTGCAGCTTGATCCAGGGTCACCTGTTAGTGCTCGGCTCTGTTCTTCTGCCTCTGCTTCCGTCCGCATCTCCAGCTCACATCCCACTAAGAGACCCCAGCAGAAAGAAGAGAGCCTCTTCCCCAAGTGCTCCAGAGAGCTCCCTGGGCTGACTCCTCACTGGCCCAGCCTGAGACATGTACCCGTGCCTGAACCAGTCACAGGGGCCAGGGATAGATGGCTCTCATTGGTCCAGATCTTGCCTGTCCAACTTCCCGTGGGGGCTGGCTCGGGGCCAGGCTCCTGGAGGCTCAGTATCTGTGCAGAGGTTTTAGCACCGAATGCTGGGTGACGCCCGTGTTCCTGGATAAACCATGCGAGGGGACTGTTCTAGACCAGGAGTCAGCACACCATGGCCCACAGCATTGCCTGTTTATTTTGTGAATACAGTTTTGTTGGAACACCCACACACATTCATTTACATATTACCTGCCCCTGCTTGTGCGATGCACAGGCAGAGTTGAATGGTTGTGACAGAGACTGTAAGACTCACAAAGCCTAAAATGTTTAGAAATACAGGAAAAGTTTGCTGACCCCTGTTCTAGACAGAGGCCTGAATGGGCATGAGAGGCTCCGCTGATCGTCAGTCTTCTCTCTCTCCGCACTAGGCCATCGATGATGACTGTAACCAGACAGGGCAAATGACAGCTGGACTTCTGGACTGGCCACAGGTGGGACTGGGTTGGGGAGCACAGCTGAGGGCCTCATCCCAGCTCAGCTTGCCTCAGGGCCTTTGCCCTTGCCGTTCCCTCCTCCTCAGACACTGTCTGCTCAGATAGCTGCATGGCTTCCTCACTCCCCGCTTTTGGGTCTCTGCTGTCCATCCTACATGAAATACTCAGGTCCCCTCGGCCCTGTCTCTAGTTCCCATCTGTGGCAGTACCATAGAAGTGAAAACGGCAAAGTACTTCTAAATTTCTCACAGCCACATTAAAAATGTAAAAAGAAACAGACAAGCCAGGCACAGTGGCGGACGCCTGTAACCCAGCAGCTCAGAAGCTGGGGCAGGAGGACGGCAAGTTTCAGCCCAGCCTGGGCAACTGAGTGAGACCCTGTCTCAAAATAAAAAATAAAAAGGACTGGGGGTGTGGGATGTAGCTCAGGGGTAAATTACCTCTGGTTCAATTTCCAGGATCAATAACAGAAAAGAAACACATGACGTATTCTGATGTTTTATATAGCCCCATCATATGTATAATACTATCATTTCTACACATAACCAATGTAAGAATAGTGAGATATTTTGAGTTCTTTTTTGTTCCAAATCTTCAAAATCCAGGGTGTATCTTATATTTGCACCACATTTCAATCCAGGTGCTGAGTGTTCATCAGAAATACTTAATTTGAATTCCTAGCACGCAGTGGAAAAGGTAGGTCCACATGCCCATGTGTTCCAAGCAGACTGAGGTTTCCCAGTAGCTGCGCGAGGCCTCAGGGCCTTCACGCAGCTCTGCTGAGACCTTGCACTCACAGTGACCTGCACACGTCTAAAGCGTACAGTTTGACAGGTTTTGACACGGGATGCACACCTCTCCACACTTGAGATAATGTATCAAATGTCAGTTTTTAAGTTAAAATTAATTAAACGAAATCTGAAGTTCCATTCCTCAGCTGTATTAGCTGCATTTCTCAGGTTCTGTAGCTCCCGGGGCCAGTGTGACCAGAAGGAACAGCACGGGTCTTGACCACCCCCTGAGAGCAGCCCCTGAAGCCTCCTCCTCCCTGGTCACTGGCCATGCTCCTTGCTGAAGTGCATGCTCCCAAGGCCAGGGGCCATTGGTGTGTTCACAGTGTGTCCCCAGAGCCTGCCCCACAGGGGCACTGGAGAGGCTGCTTCTGTGACACCCAGACTGTCACCTGAAGATGGATCTGGTGCGTGAGTGAAGGAGAGAGCAGGCTTACTGAGCAGAGGCCTGCGGGTCTGTCAGCCAGCAGGGGAGGAAAGGTGGATTCAGGACTGAGGGACACAATGGCCTCCGCCGAGGATAGGATCCCAGAGGGCCATTTAAGGTCCAGAGTGAGCTCACTGTGTTCTGCTTGGGACCTCATGGAGCCCCTGGGGCACTGGTTGCCCGTTTCTGGATTTGGGGTGACAGGCTTGTTATTCATCTGAGGCATGATGGCTTAACACACGAGAACTACCTGGAACACAGCTCAGCACGTGGTACACACTCGCTGTCGTTAAGGTCGGGAGACCCAGGGACAGGTCCAGGGGAAGCAGACGCCCTCCCTGGACTTCTGAGGCCCCTTCTGTGGCTCCCTCCCTGTTTGTGCCCTGTGGGTCAGTGTGGGTCACTGTCTTTCGCGTCTTCTTCCTGACTGCTCGGCAGCACCGTGGCGCACCCTGCTGACGACCGCGCTCCCCGCGGCTTGGACTAAGCTTGCCTGCTCTCCCACACCCTCCCTTCCCAGGGCACGTTTGCCTCCCAAGTGACTCTAGAGGGGGACAAGTTGAAAGTGGAGCGGGAGATTGACGGAGGCCTGGAGACCATACGCCTCAAGCTGCCGGCGGTGGTGACCGCTGACCTGAGGCTCAACGAGCCCCGCTATGCCACACTGCCCAACATCATGGTGAGCACTTGGCCGGCGGGTCACTGGGGGCCTGGGAATGGTGCCTCTGTCATGGTCGGATGGAGGAGGGAAGGACCCCAGGGACCACTCACCCAGAGGAAGGGATCACCTGGTCATCGTGGCTAAGAGTGGGCTCTCTCGTTATCTCTGCTAGTGGTGAGGTGGACACTGGGCTGTTCTGCGTTGCATTGTTGTCCCCACCAATAGAAAGATTCGCTCGGCAACAGAAAAGGTCCTCCTTGTCGTTCCAGCCAGTGGAAAATGTTACTGGGCTGTCTTGGCCAAAGAAAGAGGATCCTTGCAGTCATCTTGGTTCACTAGGGAAGTTACCATGTAGGCCATCTTGGCTAACAAGGAGGGCTCATGGGGTCTCTTAGCCAGCAGGACAAGTTCTCTGTGTCATCTCAGCCGACAGAGAAAGCTCAGGGCATCATCTCAGCCAATGGGAAGGGTTCCACCCGTCATCCTGCCTAAAGTCCATTGAACCATTATTGCCAAAAGGACGGGTATCGTGGGTGCATTGTGGCTGTGCAGGGCTCCCCAGGGCGGCTCATGGAGAGTGCTGCAGGAGTCCAGCCTCCCAGGAACTGCCACCCAGACGAGGCCCAGGAGAGGGTGTATGTGCCGGCCTGCGGGGAACGGAGGTCCAGTCACTAGGAACGGGTCTGCAGCTGGAGCTGCCCTGGGCCAGGCTGGGGGAGGTGGAGCGAGGACTGCAGCAGCCCCTGAGCCAAAGCTCCCATGTGCAGAAAGCCAAGAAGAAGAAGATCGAAGTGATCAAGGCCGGGGACCTGGGCGTGGACCTGACTTCCAAGATTTCTGTGGTCAGCGTGGAGGACCCACCTCAGCGCACGGCTGGTGTCAAGGTGGAGACCACTGAGGACCTGGTGGCCAAGCTGAAGGAAGTGGGGCGGATTTGAGCCCTCTCACTGAAAATCAGCAATAAAACCATGACCCTCTTAATGCCTGTCTCTGTTACCTCATTCCCTGGAGCCCTGCTCTCTGATGCATTCAACAAACATTTACTTAAATCTCCTATGTCCCCGGCCCTGTGCTGAGCGATTCAGGAGGCCAGGTGAGTCATGTACAGTCCCTGCCCTTGAGATGCCTTGGTCCTGAAGAGACATACTGGCAAAGGCAGCTGTAATACGGGGTGACGGGTGCTGGATGCGGAGACACCTAGCTGGGACACTCGGCCTGCCTGTGGGGTCAGAGAGCTTCCCAGGGAAATAACATCCAAGCTGAGTGTTGAAGGAATTTATCAGCGAGGTCCGTGAGGACTCTGATCTGCAGAGTGCTCACTGGGCCTCCCGGTCCCAGACCCCTGTGGAGACTTGGAACACAAAAAGGATTGATAATGGAGGCTCTGGCTCTGGTCAGAGGCCGGCCAGCAAAAGCTCATTCAGGGACAAAGAGCCCAGGGCTTACAGTAAGGTTTATTGCTTTCAAATCCTCACTCTCACCTTTACCTGCTCTGAAGCCTTGGGTGAGTTACTTCCTGTCTGAACTTCAGTTTCTTCACCTAGTGGGCCCAAAGACTGGTAACAGCATGGGGTCTTGGTTGAGGGCTTGGGTTCTGGATCCCAAGACCTGGGTTCAAATCCCTGCTAGGACCAGTGTCTGGCTCCAGGGGGACCGGAGGGAGGCACCACTCCCTGAGACTGGGTTTCTTCTTTCGTTGGATAGAATTACTAATACCTTGTTCTGTCTCTCCCCCACCCCTGCCACAAATAACAAACCCCGAAACTTGGTGGCTCAAAACAGACAGTTCATTCTGCTTACGAATCTGAAGTTTAGACAGACTCAGCAGCTCTCAACTCCATGCAGCATCAGCCAGGGTGGCTGGGACTCCTGACCCAAGAGGACTGTTGCTTGGGGGCCTCAGCCAAGGCTGTGACCAAGGGCCTCGTCCATGGGGCCCTTGCAGCATGGCGCCTGGGTTCCGAGAGGGAGCATTCTGTGTGGTACAGGAAGAGGAACTAACCAGGCTCTAGAAGCAGGAAGTGGCCCCGGTTCACTTTCTCTGCACCTTGTTTTCTTTCTTTTCTCTTGGTAGTGGGTATTGAACTCAGGGGGCTTTGCCACCGAGCTACATCCCCAGCCCTTTTTATTTTATTTTGGGACAGGGTTTCACTAAGTTGCTGAGGCTGGCCTTGAACTTTAAAAGCTCTTTCCTCAGGCTCCTGAGTCACTGGGATTACAGGTGTGGGCCGCCACGCCAGGTTCTCTGACTTCTCTTGATCTAGCAATGACAGCCTACTCAGATCCAAGGGAAGGATCATAGACCTCCCTTCTTAATGGCAGGAGGGTCAAATTTGCACCACTTTAAGCTACAAAGCATACATCATGGAGTTTAAAGAAAAAAAAAACAAAAAACCCTTAGGTAGCACTTCTAAAACCACACCTGACACAGAAAATGCTCAACAAGTATTATTGCCATGATTATTATCAGCATGGCAAGGATTATGCCAGGTCTCAGAGGACTGGGAGCTGAACCCAGTTTGGGGTGGTAGGAAAGCTTTGGGAAGTAATGAGCCTTCTGACCAGCCTGGGCCCAAGTCCAGCTTCTTTCTCGGGCTGTGCAACCTCTTGCAGGTCCCTTGTCCTCTCTGAGCCATAGTTTCCTGGTCTGTAAAGTGAGGATCAAGACTCCAAGCTCAGTGGGCATTTAGAAGGGTTCAGCTCAATATGCATGGGAAGAATTCAGCATGGTTCCTGGCACAACATAAATGGTAATTATTATTATGGTTCTTAATAAGGTAAGACCTGAAGGACAAGTCATGGTTTGCCAGATTGAAGGGGTGTGGGGAGTGAGTGATAGCATTCCAGGTAGAGGAAATAACACAGGCGAAGACTGGGAAGTGAGGAGTGGCATGGGCCTGGTGGCAGCTTCAGAGTGGGTGCTGGACTGGGGAGGAGTGGCTGTGTCTGCCGAGGAGCTTGGACATCTCCAGAGGGCACTGGGGAGCCAGGCAGGGCTGAAAGCAGGGGAGAGCAGCGTCAGTTCTGGGAGTGGAAAGACCCTCAGGTGGACTGGAGGGGACAGTTAGAAAGGACAGGACTTCCTGCACTGGGGCCTGGGCAGTGAGATTCAAGATGGAACCATCCTGGAGGTGGAGAACCGGGGGAAGATGCTGCGTAGAGGCAGGTGCGGGACTTGTGAGGGCCTGGAGGATGCAGAAATCCACTCTGTGGGTCTCTGGAGAGGCAGGTAGCAACCAGAGACTTGAGAGGAACAGGGAGCAGAGGCCAGAGGCTGGGGAGGAGGAAGTCAGCCCAGGGGAGGCCATCAGAGGTGAGGCTCTCCAGCAGGTCACCTCTTCCCTCTGGAAGCCTTCCTGGATTTGCCCCATGTTTGCTACCTCCTTTCCAGCTAGGACTTAGTTCTCTTCCCCCTTCCCCTGGGGCTAGGGCATGCAGGGGTCAGGCTGGGTTTCCCCACAGGCATGGCCAGCCTATGGGGACAAGTAGGGTGGGGTGGGTGGCTCAGCCACAGTTCGGCCTGAGGGACCCTGGCACCTCCTGCTGGGTCTGGTTCCCTTCCCCGCCCAGGAAGTAAGCTACCAGTCCTGTTGGACTTGTCCAACCCGGGGGAGGGACCGATGCAGGCCCTGGGTCTCCCTCCATTGTCCTCTTGGGGGTGCGGCCAGCACCATGGACACCCTGCAAGCTCTGCCGCTCTTCCTCCTCCTGGGTAAGTTCCTGTCTTGACCCCCTCCCCACCAGGCCCCTTCCTAGCAGCCTCTCCCAATGCCCACCCTTCCTACCCTCCTCTGCAGTCTCTCAGGTAAGGATCCTTGCCCTCGGAGCCACTTCTGGACTTCAGCAAACCAACTTTACCTCTGCCTCCTCCTTGGACTCAGCTGGCTCCTCCCATGGACTGGGTTCAAAAGTTCCCCCTATCAAACCCCCCAGCCAGAACTCTCCAGATCAGTCTCTGGGTTCACAAGCCTCTGCTGAAATTCCAGATTCCAACTGGTTTCCTGAGGCCCTAAATTCAAATGATGTGTCTGGATCCATTTGGTCAAATGTTTCCGCTGAGGGTCCACATTTGAGCCCCCATCCCATCTTCTCTGAGATTCCTGGTTCGGAAGTGCTTCCTGATAGGTTGGATTCCCCAGTTCCTGCCAAAGGTCCTCCGCCTTCCTTCTCTGATAAGACCACAGCTTCAAACATTGCTGCTCAAATTTCTGATACCCAAGTGCCCGTTGAGGCCCCAGATTCAAAACTTCCCACTGAGAATCTGGACCTTGAATTCTCTGCCCAGAGCTCCCAATCCCAAGTTCCTTCAGAGACCTACTCCACAGCAAATTTCCCCCAGCAGGTTGGGGGGCCTCTTGCTGTGCTGGTGGGGACTACCATCCGACTCCCCCTGGCTCCAGCCCCCAGCCCTGGGCCCCCTGCCCCTCTGGTGGTTTGGCGAAGAAGCTCCAAGGTGCTGGCAGCTGGGGGCTTGGGGCCAGGGGCTCCTCTGATCAGCCTGGACCCTGCACACAGAGACCGCCTGAGATTCGACCAGGTCAGAGGCGGGCTGGAACTTGTCTCTGCCCAGTTAGATGATGCTGGGGTCTACACCGCTGAGGTCATCAGGGGAGGGGTCTCTCGGCAGATTCAGGAGTTCACGGTCAGTGTGTATGGTAAGTGGGCCCTGCAGTCATGAGCACAGACTGCTCTGAGACATTTGGTACATCACTACTGTTCCAAGGATGCTTACTCCCGAGAGGGACAGGGGCCAAGACAGAAGTGCTGAGGAAAGTTGGACCTGGATCAAGACTGGGACAGGGAGGACCTGGACCCCTGGGTCTGAAGAAGGAGGACTGGGGCCTGGACTCCTGGTTCTGAGGGAGGAGGGACTGGGGACTGAACCCCTGTGTTGGAAGGAGGAGACAGCCGACCCAAACTCACGGGACAAGAAGAGGAAAGGGAAAGGATGGATACCCAGACTCCTGGGTCTAAGAGGAGGCAGTGGTGGGTGGCGAAGTTCTGAGTACAAGGGAGTGGGTGCTGGGGTCCTGGCTCCTGGACGGATCCTAAGGGCATTGTCTTTCTTCAGAGCCCATACCCAAGCTGTCTGTGCAGCCAGAGACCCCAGAGACGGAGGAGGGGGCGGCGGAGCTCAGGCTGCGCTGTGTGGGCTGGAAACCAGGCCATGGGCAGCTGAGCTGGACCAGGGACGGCCGCACCCTGAAGGCCACGGACCCTGAAGGAGCAGAGTCGTCCCGGATCCGCGCAAAGGGCGACCAGCTGCTCATCGCTCGCCCTGTGCGTAGCGACAACGCGCGGTACGCCTGCCGCGTCCGCAGCCCCTTTGGCCACGCGGAGGCTGCGGCCAATGTCAGCGTCTCCTGTGAGTGGGGCTGCCCTGAGTCGGTCAGGAGTCAGTCTGGAACCCCTGGAGAGAACAGGGCTAGTGGCCTAGTCTCGGGAGTCCTGGAGGAGCCCAATCCCGACTCTCTCTTCCCTCAGATGGTCCGGATCCGCCGGTCATCACCGTCTCCTCGGATCGCGACGCCGCCCCGGACCTGTATGTCACCGCGGGCAGCAACGTGACCTTGCGCTGCACCGCCGCCTCGCGGCCGCCGGCCGACATCACGTGGAGCCTGGCCGACCCGGCCGAGGCCGCAGTGCCCGCGGGGCCGCGCCTCCTGCTGCCCGCCGTCGGGCCAGGCCACGCGGGCGCCTACGCCTGCCTCGCCGCGAACCCGCGCACCGGCCGCCGCCGCCGCTCGCTGCTCAACCTTACGGTAGCAGGTGAGAGGCCGGGGTGCCACAGCAGGGTGGGCGGGGTCTGCGAGGGCCAAAGACCCCGCGTGAATGGGGCGGGGCCCGCTGTGGGGCGGGGGCGGAGATTGCCGGTGGAAGGGGCGGGGACGTCAAGGAGAAAGGGCGGAACCAGCAAGGCGAGACGGCGACCGCGGAATTAAATGGCAGAGTGGGATTAGAAAGGGAAGGGACCAAGCTGCCTGGGCCAGCAAGTGGGTCCAGCGAAGGGAGAAGTTACCAGGAAAAGGAGGTGGAGTCACACGACAAGGGGGCGGGGTCCACGCGAGAGGGCGGAGCTACCTAAGAAAAGGTGAGGCTTCTCGCCGAGTAACCGAGGAGGGGGTAACCTGGCCGAAGGGGGAGCTAGAAGGGAAAGGGCTGGGTTACCTTTGGAAGGACTCAGTGTGTGAAGTTGCACTTTTAGGAAGGGGGCGGTCAGGGAGCTGCGCTCTTAGCGCAGCCGGGAATTACTGGGAACAGGGAGCGGAGTCAGCCAGAGAAAGGGACGGGATTAGCACCCATGAGGCGGGACTAGGGGAAGAAGGGGTGGGGTCTGAGCGCGGAGAGGCGGGGCTAGAGACGAAGAGGAGACTGACTCCATCCTTGATCTCTGCTTCCTCGGCAGATCTGCCCCTGGGGTCCCCACAGTGCTCAGTGGAAGGAGGTCCCGGCGACCGTAGCCTCCGCTTCCGCTGCTCGTGGCCGGGCGGGGTCCCTGCAGCCTCCCTGCAGTTCCAAGGTCTCCCCCGCGGCGTGCACGCAGGACCCGAGCCCTCTGAGCTTCTGGCGGTGGTTCCCGCCCACCCCCGGCTCAGTGGAGTCCCCATCGTCTGCCTTGCTCACCACCTGGTGGCCTCGCGCACCTGCACTGTCACTCCGGGTGAGAGAGGCAGGGCTTTGATGTTTGCAGAGGAGAAAGGGAACTTTCCTTTGGTCCTTTGGGACTGTGGGGCGGGAAGAATCTCTCTTTACTCCAGCAAAGGGTGGAACTTCACTTTCTTTGAAACTAAAGAAGCAACAAAGTTTTTCCTGTACCTCAGGGTGGGGAGGAGGTCGGGACAGGGTTTTCCGCCTAGTCCCAGGAACAGGGAAGTTCCCATATTTAGGAAGAAAGACCAATCTTTTACTTTTATTTTTTCAAAAATTTGAATAGCTGAGCATAATAGACTTCCCAGTACAGGGCCTGATCTATGGCATGTGTTCAATTAAGTGTTTGCTGAGGAAATCAGATATTGAATGAGGGAGTGAATGGGCAGCTCCGCCACAGTGCTGGGTTCACCACTATTTGATGTAACAAAGGACACAGGACTTATTATTCCAGTGGAGGGTACAGTCTTGTCTCCCCTCACCCACCACACCAGTACTGCGGATTGAACCCAGGGTACTCTATCGCTGAGCTATATCCCCAGCCCTTTTTATTTTTTTGTTTTGAGACAGAGTCTATCTAAGTTGCCCAGGTTGGTCTGGAACTCCAGAGTTGCTGGGATTACAGACAGGCCGCAACACACCATGCAGGTCTTTACTCTTAACTGGGCTCCTATTATCTACAGAGGCCCCTAGGGAGGTACTGCTACATCAGCTGGTGGAAGAGACACGGTCAGGGGAGGCAGAGGTGGCCCTGGAGGCCTCTGGCTGTCCCCCACCCTCACGAGCATCCTGGGCCAGGGAAGGAAGGCCCCTGGCTCCAGGAGGCGGGGGTCACCTGCAACTCAGCCAAGATGGGCGGAAGCTTCTCATTAGCAACTTCAGCCTGAATTTGGACCTGGGAAATTACTCCGTGTTCTGCAGTGGAGCACTGGGTACTGGGGTCGACCAGATTACCCTTATTGGTGAGCCCCGCCCATTCCAAGAATCTGCCAATTCAAGTCTCCCAGCTCCTTTCTCACATCCAGGAGTATAGTCCTAAACCCTCCTCCCTCAGCCCTGGGTGCAGGCCCCAGCCTTCCTCCCTCAGACCCAGGAGTCCAGCCCCAGCCCTCCTCCCTGAGGCCCAGGAGGTCAGCTCCCAGCCCTCTTCCCCCAGAAGCAGAAAGCTGGGTCCTTAGCTCCTTCTTCTTTCCAAATCCAGGAATGTAATTCTCCAGACCCTCCAGCCCCGGGATCTAGGAGTCCAGTCCCCTTTCCTTCTCCTCTCTAGATCCCAAGAATCCAGCCACCCCTCCCCCTCATCCCCAGGCCCCTCCATCTCCTCATGGAGGCTACAGAGAGCCCGGGATGCCGCAGTGCTGACTTGGGATGTGGAGCGCGGGGCCCTGATCAGCAGCTTTGTGATCCAGGCACGGACAGAGGGACCTGAACTGGGCAGAGCCACAATCTACGAGGACTGGGTCTCCCTGCTCATCCTGGGGTCTCAGGAGCGCTCAGCTGTACTGCCCCTCCCTCCTCGGACCCCCAGAGCCTGGACCTTGCGCATCCTGCCCATGCTGGGGTCCCAGTCAGGGACTCCATCCCAAAGCCGCGTCTATCAGGCAGGTGAGTTGGGCACCTTCTCCTGGACTTCCTCTTAGAACTCTGACCAGCCATTCTCAGTCTGGGCAGTGGCTCCTCTTCCCCGTCCTAGGGCCTCGTAACAACGTGCCATGACCTGGGTGGCTTGTAACAACGGGCGTTTATTCTCCCACAGCTCCCAGGGCCACAAGTCTGAACTCGAGGTGTCACCAGAGCCACGATCCCTGACACTCTGCTAGAATCCTTCCTTGCCTCTTTCTGGCTTCAGGTGGTGGTGTCCATTCTTGGTGTCTCTTGGCTTGGAGCCACGTCTCTCCAATCTCTACCTCCAGTTTCCTGTGGCCTTCCCCTCCTTGTGTGTCTCTGTTCTCTTCCACCTGAACATTAACCATATTAGATAGGGTCCATCCTCATCTTGACTTGATTACATCTTCTTTGGGACCTTAGTACAAAATGAGGTCACATTCACAGGTACAGAGGGATAAAATTTCAATACATCTTTTTCAGGTGATACAATTCAACTTCTAAGTATTGCTGTGTCTTGGAATTTAGCAGTTGGACCAGTATTTCTCCCCAGTGAGAGCCTGTCCACTCTTATGGCCTTCAATATCAATGCTCAGATGACTCCCAGATGTCACAGCCCAACCCTGACTTCTCTTTCACCTCCAGACCTTGAAAAGGCATCTCCCTACTTGACATCTTCCCCTTGGATGTCTAATTGGCATCTCAAATATCACAAGTCTAAACTCGACCTCTTGGTGTTCCCACCCCCCAAACTGCATCCCCCAAACATGCAATCTCAGTGCTGGTGAATGGCACCACCCCATGCCCAATCCACCCCCTGACAATCCAATTAGGTCAGTTCTCCTTGCAAAGTGCCTTTCCAGTCCATTCTCTTCTTTCCACCTTCACTCTCTCTTGCCTGGACAGCCACAGCTGAATATCTGGCTGTCTTTATACTCTCTCTTGTTCTCCTATAATCTGGTCTCCACAGAGAGGCCAACATGCAAATCAGATCATGATGGTGCTATACTTACACCCACACCTTCCAGGAGTTCTGTAGGACTCTCCAGGATCTAATTTCTTCCTCGGCCTAGCTCCCTTCCATCCACCCTACCCTGTACTGAACACAGAAGGCTCTTCACGACCTCTGAACTTTTGCATTTTCTGTTCCCCCCTCCTAGAACACCCTTCCCCAGGTTTGGCGTGACTAACTCTTAATTCTTCAGATCTCTGCTCAACTGTTACTTCCTTAGTGACCTTAATTCATCACCCTTGCTAAACTTCATTTCCCCTCCCATTTTTTTAATCATTTTTTTCTTCTTCTTCTTAGTCCAATCTGTGGTTGTTATTTGTTGCTCATTTATTTCTCTTCCCCTCCTAGAATTAATCCCCATGAAGACAGGTATCTTGGCCAGTGAATCCTCACCACGTGGCCGAATTGCCAGGCACAGGGTAGTCAGTCATTCAGTCAACATTAAATGAATTGAGAGTGTTGGGGTCCCAATTTCCTGCCATCTGAGGGGCAGAGTGCAAGAGGGCTGGGTTCCGGAATCTTCACATGAAGGATGAGTTATTGGATTAGAAACTTTTCTCCCTTCCATTTGTCTCTTCCAGGCCCCACCTTGGGCTCCGGCGCCATTGCTGGCATCGTCCTGGGCTCCCTATTAGGTTTGGCGCTGCTGGTGGCTCTCCTTCTCCTGTGCATCTGCTGCCTGAGGCGCTTTCGGGGTGAGTGAGGAACCTGCACAGGAGGCGTTCTAGGCCGAGGGAGGGTGACTAGAAAAAGGGAGACCTAATTGAACCAATCAGCGCAGTCCTAGCATGTCCCACCTTCCTACCTCCATGTCCATCAAAGTAAGGTACCGCCTCTCACCCCAGCTCCATTGCTATTGGCTGGGTCAGCATGTTGGGGTAGCCAATCATGTATTCCTATTTATCTGCCTCCTCTCTCAGCAAAGCCTCCAAAGAAAAAGAAGCATACCCCAGCCTTGGCTCCTGTGGTCCTCTCTCCAGAAAAGAAGATGCAGAGTGTGACTCCAGCACAGAACCCACAGCCACTGCCCTTCAAAGTCCCTCTGAAGGACTCTAACCAAATGGGGGCATGCCAAGTGAGTGCAGTTGCCCCCATTTCCTTTCAGAATGGGGGCGGAGCTTGCTTCATACTCAGGGAGATAACAGTTCCTCAGTTTCCCTCTCCAACTTTATTTGTTGGCTTACAAAGTTGATAAAACCTTGATTCTTAAAAAATAAAAAATAAAAAAAGTTGGACAGGACTTACTTTCTGTCCAACTATTATGTATACTAAAAAGTGTGCGTTCCAGTACCTTCTCTAAAGAAGAAGTAGGTGAGACCTCCTTTTATTTTCCATAAAAATTGGGCAAGACGTCCATTTTTTCTCCCTGAGGCAAATGGAATTTCCGTGTTTCCCATAAAATCTGGGTTGCTGCAAGTTTTAGCTCCTTCACAGGTGCTCAGATATTGGGCAGGAGGCAAAGCTAGTTTTTGAAAAGTTTGGGCTAGGCTGGAAAAGCAAGGTGGGTGAGCCATGTCATGCCCAGGGTACCTCCTAAGATCACCCCTACTTTGCTTCTCTTCCAGGCCACCAGCCCCAGTCCCGTCAACTGTCCAGGTGGGAGACCAAGGACCATCCGGGCAGCCACACAGGTGTGATCAGAGCCAGTGTAACTCTCTGCACGGGATATTTGGGGGCAAGGCTCCTGTTTTGTCCCAGCAGCAAGTAGGGCCTGCTATGACTGAGCACAGGACCCTGAAAGTGGACTCCCTGTCTCGTAGCAGAGAAGACTTAACTGTATTTGTAAAATGAGGAACTGAACTCCTGGGAGGCCCTGCAGATCTGAAATGTGGTTTTCACATGCTCAGAGGCCCTGGTGCAGTCAGGCAGGGCGGGTGTGTCCCTCTGAGCTGGAGGGGAGCCTGGCCCGGTTCTCTGAGAAGGTCTCCTATCTACACTTTGCCAGGCCACACCCCTCCCAGCTCCCAGACGTCTTTGTAAAATGGATCAGATCGTGCCCCTCCTCTCTTTAGACCATCCATGGCTACCTGCTGCCCTTTAGATTTTATCTGAGCTCCTCATCTGGACCTTCAAGGCCTTGCGGTCGGCCTGTGGGCCTTTGTCACCCCTTCCCAGGATTACCCCTGCTCCCAGCATGTCTCAGCCACATTTTTCCCTCCAGGTCTTTGTTCCTAGAATTCGCTCCGGGCACTTCTCTTTCCCCGTGTGGTTCATTTATCAACTCTTGGGTAGCCGCTCACTACCATCGGACACCTTTCCCCTTACCTCTCCTTTGGTCATGGGTCAAGTCCCAAAGTCCCTGAACTTTTCCCTCCTCATATGTAAAAACATAATTA
Source organism: Sciurus vulgaris (assembly GCF_902686455.1). Classification (NCBI taxonomy): domain Eukaryota; kingdom Metazoa; phylum Chordata; class Mammalia; order Rodentia; family Sciuridae; genus Sciurus; species Sciurus vulgaris. The sequence continues at coordinate 62,406,345 of NC_136478.1, read as the reverse complement.
CGCGTCACTCAGATTCCACCTCTAAACTGAGAACCTCGTGGAGGCACAAACCACATGTTATCTCAGCACTTAGCACAGAGCCTGGCACACAGCAGGCCATCAATAAATTATTTGTTGACTGATAGATGTTTTGGCACCAGTGAAGGGCTGGGCTTGCTGCTGCTGTCTTCTACATGTCAGCAATCTCATGGAGAATTAGGGGTACACCAGTGGGGATTCTCTTGGCTGCAGGTAACAAGATAAATGGGGCAAGACATGCGAGGTAGTTGGCTCACATGCAGGCCATGCATCCTGGAGCCCGGTACCCAGCAGAAAAGCACGCTCCTCACGATCTACCCCACCTCTTGCTAGCCCGACTGGGCTGTGTGCCCATCTCTGAGCCACTTGTGGTGGGAAATGGGCTCTGCTGAGTGGCTTAAGCCAATTAGGGGCCACTGCTGTGATGGGCCAATTTCCAACTCCACAAAGAGAAAGTGGGGGGTGGTAATGATGCAGGGAAGCCACCACCAAAGGACCACGACCCTGTGCCCTCCACTCCCAACTCCTTAATGACACCCACAGCAGCAGGCAGAGACTTTGGAAAAAGGCGTTTATTGGTGTGGTGGTCTCAACACTCCCCATGAATCGGAACACACGGCCCCCAGGGCCCCCCGCCCCCCTCCCAGCAGCCCTGCCCTCCCCACCCCATCCCCCGGACCCTGGGAATGGAAGACAATGTGGGATGGGGCCCACGCCCCCGTCTGAGGTACAGTCACTGCCCCTTGCTCCCCGCCCCTCTCTGTCCTCTCCTCCACCAAGCTCTGGGTGGTGTGGTTTGGGGTGGGTGGGTGGGTGGCTACAGAGGGTCTCCAGGGAGTTGGAGCTGGTGACGTGGCGTCTTTTCTGGGCTCAGGATGTCTGCGAGGCCTCCCCCCCACTCTGTGGTGTGGGATACCAGGGTGGAGTGTCTGACAGTCAGAGCCGAGGCCACAGCCTCTCAGCATCCCTTCCTGACACCAGGGGCCCACCGGGGATCTACAGCTGGTCACCAGCTATAGACAGCTGGAGCCAGGGGGCTATTGCTGGTCGCAGTCGCTGGTGTGTGGGTGCGTGTGTCTGAGTGTGTGAGGACGGTCTGGTAAGCCTTTGGGAGGTACAGTCGTGGAGGTCAGGGAGTGGGAAGCCAGGAAGCCCACACCTGTGGGCCAGCTGCAGGGCCGGGGGCAGCTGGTTGGTACTGCAGGTGGCCAAGGGGAGTGGTGGCAGGGGTGGGGCAAAGCACTGAGGCGGAGGGGCGACTACTGTCACCAGCCTGACAGTTGGATGGAAGCACCGAAAGGCCCAGAAGGGGGCCAGAAAGTCCAGGGTGGGGAGGGACAGGGCAAGTGGAAGGCCTCAGGCCACTGAGCCAGTGATGGGGCCTCTGGCTACAGGCAGCAGGTGGCGCAGCAGGGGAGGAACATGCCAAGACAGAGTCCTCACCTCTTCCTAAAGGCTGAACAACTGCTTGACAGGGAGCAGCAACACCCCGCCCAGCTCCAGACCTGCCTGTGTGACAGTGGGGGGGGGGGGGGGGGGGACGTGCACGCGCAGGAAAGCCTGGCCGTTCTCTCACAGCTTCACTGAGGAGCGCCCGTCATACCTACCTCCAGGCAGAGGTGAGAGGCAGCAGGGGTGGGCAGGGGACATGGGGGTGGCAGCGGGGGAGAACGGCTGGTGCCCTCCCCCAGCCTCTCCCCCACACACACCTACACATACATGCGGGCTCACACTCACACACCCACCCACACACGAGCCCGTTGACAGCCTGAGCTAAGAGAGGGGTGTGGGGTGGCGGGGGTGGGTCACAACTGGAAACGTGAACGGGTGGCGAGAATGGCTGTAGAAAGATGCATAATTTTGCGTTATCCCTCACAGTGATGGGTTCTCTAAAGATCCTCCTCCTCCTCCTCCTCCTCTTCCTCTCTTCCTTCTCGGTGGCTGAGAGCTCTTCTGCCCCCTCGAGACCCACGGCGCTGGCTCCCCCTTTTCCTCTTCTCTTGGCCCGAGGCCCCCTGCAGGGGGAGGCGCTGGGCTGTACCTACAGCCTCCACCATAGCCAGCCCAGGGCAGAGAGCAGGGTCAGCGGCCCGGGGGGCCTCGGGGCTGAGTTCTCCAGGGATCCTGGGCCTAAGGGAAGAGGAAGGGTCATGGAAGGAGGCAGCAACAGGGAGGCCCCTGCGTGTCCCTCCAGGTGCTTTGTCGGAGCCCGTCCCTGAGGGTCTCTTTTAAGCCACCTATCAGGGGGCCTTTCTGAGACTTTCCTGTTTTTTGAGCCTTAGCTCTCCGATCTTCTCCACTCCTTCCCACTGTTTTAGCCCTGTCCTTCAGTCTTATGGATTCTGTCTGTCCAGCATTTCCACCAATTGTCTCATCCTCAGCATGGGCAAAACTGTTTTCTGGACTTTTCTGCCTTGGGCTGGCCACCCTCCCCCTCCCCCTTTAATACTTGTGCATATCGGTATTTCAGCACTGCGTCTCCATCCACCCAGCAGCTCAAGCCGAAGCCTCAGGAGCTTTTGACTCAGCTTCTCTCTTACCTCGGCACTGCACATCCAGTCTGGCAACTAGCCCACGGGTGCCACAGCCAAAGCAACTCTGGAGAGCGGCTTCATGCTCTCCATCCACCAGCTCTGGAGCTCTATAGCTGCCGCACCCTGGGCTCCCTGCCTCCATCTCACAGCCAAAGTGATCGTCTTTAGAATCCTCAACCAATGTCACTCCCTGCTTAAGTGCCTCCAGTGCTCTTGCCTGCTGTACAATAAGCCCAAACCCCTTATTAATGTGGCTGCGAGGCGAGATCTACTTTCCTCTTTTGCCACAGATTCCACAATTTCTCTGCCACGCCAAGCTGTCCTCGCTGTACCTTTGCATATGCTGTTCCCTTGCCTGCAAAGCCTTTCCAGCCGATGTGCACACGGCTGACTTCTTATCATTCTGGTCTCAGTTTTATGTTGCCCCTAAGGGAAGCTTGACTCTGATGACCTTGGGTAACACCTGCCACCTCTAATCCTATCCGTTTATTGCCAGCTCTTCTTGATATCCAAAATAATGTTTTGTTCATGTATTTGTTTGCTTATTTATCTACGTGTTCATTTAATAAATGCTTTTCAACTACTACTAGGCCATGACCTCGGCGAGTCCCCAAATCTTGTCTCTTTTGTGCACTGCTGTGTCCCAGCACCTGGCCCTTCGTGGGCGCTCAATCAGTATTGATCGAGTGGATCGGTTTCTTTACTCAGTCGCGTTGCTCAAGTCTCAGGGTTCCTCTTTCCTAAATGTGGGGCCAGTCAGGGGGTGGGTCCCCGGGTCTCCGCCTCCCCTCCCCGCCGCCGCGCGCAGACGCACGCAAGAGCCGCATGGAGGCGCTGGACGCTCCGAGCCGGTTGGCTGCGCGGCACGTGTAGTTGCCATAATGCCGGGCGCTCACGTTGGCGAAGAGAAGCATCGAGCGGGTGCGCTCCGTCTGCACCTTCAGGCCCTCGGCCGTGCCACTGCTCAGCCTGCCGGGGACGGGATCGGGGTTGGGACGGGCCCTCCTGGGGGCAGCGCCCAGTTCCCCGACTCGGCCTCCTCTGTCCCCTGGGGTCCTGGCGTTCTGCCGCGACCCCCAGCATCGGGCTCTAGCTCTCTAGCGCCTCAGGGATCCCTTCTCCAAGCACGTCGCCCCTGAGGGACACTGGACTCTCCCGGTGTGAGCCACAATCCCCAATCCCTACGGGCTCTCAAATTCAGTCCCAGTGGTCCCCTTGCCCACCAGATCCTCAGCATCGACTCGCGACCCCAGAACTTCTCCTTCAATAGTCCGGGAGGTGGGGCTCCAGCATTCATCCTGGGCCCAAGTTAGTCTCCCTGGGCTCAGCAGACCCCATAACCTAGAAGCTGGACCCTCACTTCTTAGGACACAGAACTCTGCCCCTCCACCCCCCCGCGCCCCGGCCCTGCCATCCAAGGGTCTGAGGACCTCCCCCTTCCTCCTCTCCACGGCCGGCCCTGGGGCTGTCCTCACAGTCTGTCATCCTTGTACCACTGGAAGTCCGCAGGCGGCACGGCCATGGCTTCGCAGCGCAGGAGGGCTGCCCGGCCCAGGGCGGTGCGCGCGCTGGTCACGTCCGTAATGGTCGGGGGATCTGGCGAGGGTGTAGGGTCAGCTAATTCTAGCAGCATGGGGACTCGGGGGTCCTGCTTCAGCAGCCTCCTCCCTCTGACCCGGGAGCCCCGCCCAGCTTTCTCCTCCAACTTACAGACCGCTCCTCCCCAGGGACCTAACGCCCACCCACTTTCGTGCCCAGTGCCTGGGGTCGGGGTGGGGGCTCACAGTTGACTGTGACCAGCACACGGCGGCTGTCGGGCGCCGAGTTAACCCCGTTGTGAGTCACGCACTCGTATTCCCCGGCCTGGCCCCTCTGGATGTCCGAAATCTCCAAGATCTCGCCCTCCGAAGTGAAGCCGTCTGTGGGGGAGGGAGCAGGAGGGGGCGGGGCCGGACACAAACACTTAACACGGGACAACACGGGCACAACACGGACACACATCAGCGGGGCGGGCACAGCAAGGCCTGGAGTGCCCGGGTCAGTAGGAGCCGGGAGGGACCTGAGGGGTTAGGGAGAGTGAGGATAGGGACTTGGGGACTGGAACCCAGAAGGTAGGGTCTTGGAATTTGAGGATTCAGAAGATCCAAAGGGATCTGGGATCTAATGACTCAGATCATGGTGTTCAGAGTATCCAGTGGGGTGGGAGATTTCAGGATCTTGGCTCTTGGGACTCAGAAGGATCCAGGAAATACAGGGGGAGGAATCCAGAATTCTGAGATCTAGTTCTTGGGGTTCAGGGAATTGAGATCTGATGATTGGAATCAGTTATCCAGATATCTGTGATCTCATAATAGATCTGCCATCCCAGAAGACCCTCTAGGAGTTAGGGAACCCAGGGATTCAGGAACTCAAGATCAGGATTGTGGGGTTCAGAAGACACAGTGGGGCAGGATCCAGGGATCTGAGGCTTAGTAACTGGGTTCTGGGATCTCAGGGGATCCAGGGATTAGGACCTAGCAATTGGCACCATGGGTCTCCACAGACCCAGTGAGTGAGGATCCCGGGATCTGAACCTGGTGGTGGAGATCCAGGTAAAGGGCTGGTGGGTGATGTCTGGGCCCTAGGCTGTCATGTTTGGAGGGAGCCCGAGTGGTGGTTCTCAGGGCTTGTTGAAACAGACTGTGGGGTGAGGATGGAGGGATCCTGGTCTCCTCTTGGTGTGGGAAGGGGCCTGAGAATTGCATTTCTGGCAAGTTCCCAGAGGATGCTGATGCTGGGGTCTGGGTACCACAATTTGAAACCACTGGCTAGAGAACTGAGCCCAAGAGAGGCGGCGGTGTGACTGGGAGGTGGGAGTGCGGCCAGGACCCAGGCTACAGCCTGGCTTAGGGCATCTGGAGGTGGGAAGCTGAGTCCAGGAGAATCAGTGAGCAGGTGGGGAGAAGCCAGGGCCACGGCTTGGTGGGGGTCTTTGGAGGTACTGGCCCAGACTGGGCAGCATGGGAAGCCAGTACTGGGGTCTGGTGAGGAAATAACTGGAGATTGGGCTGGGAGGGGACATCAAGACACCAGGAGGGCTGGGGGGGGGGGTCAGAATGAGGGAGAAGGGGGGTCTGGGAGTTCAGCTAGGAATATGGGGAATGAGGGGCCCAGATTGCAGAACTGGGAAGGGGCTTTGGGTCAGGGTTGGGGTCCTCACCTCGGAGCTGCCTCCAGGTGACTGTGGGCTCTGGTCGCCCCACAGCCAGGCAGAGCAGGTTGACATTGCCCCCCTCATTCACTGTCACGGGGGAAGAGATGTTCACAATGCGGGCAGGGACTGTGGGCAGCAGGAGAGGCCAGTGTGAGGCGTGTTGCACCCGTGGGGGTCCAGTCCCAGCCCTCCTCTCTCAGACCCAGGGTGCAGGCCAGCCTCCTCCCTCAGACCCAGGGTGCAGGCCCAGCCTCCTCCCTCAGACCCAGGGTGCAGGCCCAGCCTCCTCCCTCAGACCCAGGGTGCAGGCCCAGCCCTCCTCCCTTAGACCCAGGGTGCAGGCCAGCCTCCTCCCTCAGACCCAGGGTGCAGGCCCAGCCCTCCTCCCTCAGACCCAGGGTGCAGGCCCAGCCTCCTCCCTCAGACCCAGGGTGCAGGCCCAGCCCTCCTCCCTTAGACCCAGGGTGCAGGCCAGCCTCCTCCCTCAGACCCAGGGTGCAGGCCCAGCCCTCCTCCCTCAGACCCAGGGTGCAGGCCCAGCCCTCCTCCCTCAGACCCAGGGTGCAGGCCCAGCCTCCTCCCTTAGGCCCTCTGACACCTCCTTCTGTCTCCTCACTTGCCTCCTTGCCTCTTCTCAGCAGTCTCTGCCTGGGCCTGGCCCGGTGTCTGATTACTGGCTTTCTCTGTCTGACTTTTTTGCTATCATCCTAACTTTATCTTCTGGTCTGATTTCCTCCCTCCCTGGCTCTACTGGTTCCACTTTTATTTATTTGTCATTATAATTATAATTTTTTTTTTTTTTTTTTTTTTGAGTATGTTGGATTGAACCCAGGGGCCCTCTGGGCCACATCCCCAGCCTTTTTTATTTTTTATTTTGAGACAAGTTCTGACTAAGTTGCCAGGCTGGCCTGGGACTCGTGATCCTCCTGCCTCAGCAACTCAGGTTGCTGGGATCCTAGGCGTGTGCCACCTTGCCTGGCTACTTTTATTTTTTATTATTTTAAAATTAACTTATTTAATAAATACACATATGGTGCTTCCTGTGTGGTAGACTGTGTGCTAACTCCTTCACCAAAATCCCGTCACTGGACCCCCACTCTGCTCTGGGGTGGGCGTCACCCTGTCGCACCAGTTCTAATACCCATGGGTCTTACTTTCCCTCCTCCCTTTGCTCATTCTCTCATCAGGACTAGCTTTGTGATGCAGGGAAGCAGTTTAATTGGGCAGTTTTTTCTTTTCTTGTAAAGAGTAAAACACAGGTGGCCCTTCTGACTGGGGTGGCGTGAGTGCCAGTTCCAGGGCCAGGAGGCGGAGCCGGAGGCCTCCTCTTGCAGGTGGGTCCCTTGCAGGAGGGTGTTGGCACTGAGGTTGTAACCTGGACAGTCTGGCTCCTGAGCTGGGGCTTGTCAGGACTCCCTGTCTCTGGGGTCTTGTCCTTCCGTGTGCTCGCTGCCTTCCAGACCACTTCTGCTGGCCAGTGAAGCAGCCTCCTGGGCTTGTGCCTCCTACTCTGCGGTGGGCCCTTGCAGCCCGAGGCCTGGTACTGTGAATTCTGTGTAGTGGCCACAGGGAACTTGCCGCTGCACACCTGGCTCATTCTGCCCCTGGCCCCGCCAAAGCTTTCAGCTCAGCCATCCTGGGAGCCCTCCCTGAGCCCCTCCCAGGGAAATCAGCTCCCTAGGGGTAGGGACAGTCCGCCATTGTGCACCGCAGGTTGGAACAGCCCCGCGGGGTGCGCCCTCTGTAGATGGGCTCTCCTGCTCCAGAACCGTCTCAAGGAACTGTCACCAGGGGCAGGGCTTTCCCTTCTGCCTGGCTAACACCCATGAGGGCAGGGTGCTGTCTGTCTCCCACTTGGACGTGTCCCCACCCCAGCACAATGCAGCCTGTCGCTGTGGCCCTCCCCCTGCTCCTCACCCCACCCGCTCCCGGGGCCCTGGCCAGGCTCACCATGCACAATGAGGTAGACCTGAGTGGTGTACGGCTGCTGGCGGGTCTGGAAGGAGCAGGTGTAGAGGCCCTCGTCCCCGAGCCCCACCTGGGTGATGAGGATGGAGAACTCGTCGGGCGTGTTGCTGAGCAGCCGCACCCGAGGGTCGCTGGTCCAGCGGTCATTGCCGGCGTACAGGATGTTGGAGCGGTTCAGCCAGGCCACGCGGGTCACGTGCTCGTCGATGAAGCAGCTGTAGGGTGAGGGTGGGAGAGGGGTTTCTCTGCTGGCCCTGCTGTGCAAGCTGGCAGGTGGCAGCTGAGCCTCAGAGAGATGATGTGCTGATGTCAAGTGTCAGAGACCCAGAGGGGCACAGGCGCCCTGGGAAGAGGGGTAAAGAGACCCAGAGAGAGACCAAGTCCCAGAGAGGGGGACACAGAGACCGAGAGAGAGAGAGAGAGAGAGAGAGAGAGAGAGAGAGAGAGAGAGGACAGGAGGACAGACCAGGGGGTGGGCGCGCAGAGACCCAGAGAGAGGGAAGAGACCCAGGGAAGAGAATAGAGACCCAGAAAAAGAGAGATAGAAACCTAGAGAGAGGGGCAGAGACCCAGGGAGAGGGACAGAGATGCAGGGAGAGAGGCAGAGACCCAGGAAGAGGAAAAGGGACCCAGAGAGAGGGACAGAGATCCAGGGAATAGAGACCAAGAAGGACAGGGACAGAGATCCAGCGAGAGGGGCAGAGATCCAGGGAGAGGGGCAGAGACCCAGAAAAAGAGGGGCAGAGACCCAGAGAGAGGAACAGAGATCCAGAGAGAGGGACAGAGGGGCAGAGACCCACCGAGAGGGACAGAGATTCAGGGAGAGGGGCAGAGATCCAGAGAGGAACAGAGATCCAGAGAGAGGGACAGAGGGGCAGAGACCCACCGAGAGGGACAGAGATCCAGGGAGAGGGACAGAGACCCAGAGAGGAACAGAGATCCAGGGAGAGGGACAGAGGGGCAGAGACCCAGGGAGAGGGACAGAGATCCAGGGAGAGGGACAGAGATCCAGGGAGAGGGACAGAGATCCAGGGAGAGGGACAGAGACCCAGAGAGGAACAGAGATCCAGAGAGAGGGACAGAGGGGCAGAGACCCAGGGAGAGGGACAGAGATTCAGAGAGAGGGACAGAGACCCAGAGAGGAACAGATCCAGAGAGAGGGACAGAGGGGCAGAGACCCACCGAGAGGGACAGAGATTCAGGGAGAGGGGCAGAGATTCAGGGAGAGGGACAGAGATCCAGGGAGAGGGACAGAGACCCAGAGAGGAACAGAGATCCAGAGAGAGGGACAGAGGGGCAGAGACCCAGGGAGAGGGACAGAGATTCAGAGAGAGGGGCAGAGACCCAGAGAGGAACAGAGATCCAGGGAGAGGGACAGAGGGGCAGAGACCCAGGAAGAGGGACAGAGATCCAGGAAGAGGGACAGAGACCCAGAGAGGAACAGAGATCCAGAGAGAGGGACAGAGGGGCAGAGACCCACCGAGAGGGACAGAGATTCAGGGAGAGGGACAGAGACCCAGAGAGGAACAGAGATCCGGAGAGAGAGACAGAGGGGCAGAGACCCACCGAGAGGGACAGAGATTCAGGGAGAGGGGCAGAGATCCAGGGAGAGGGACAGAGATCCAGGGAGAGGGACAGAAACCCAGAGAGGAACAGAGATCCAGAGAGAGGGACAGAGGGGCAGAGACCCAGGGAGAGGGACAGAGATTCAGAGAGAGGGGCAGAGACCCAGAGAGGAACAGAGATCCAGGGAGAGGGACAGAGGGGCAGAGACCCAGGGAGAGGGACAGAGATTCAAGGAGAGGGGCAGAGACCCAGAGAGGAACAAAGATCCAGAGAGAGGGACAGAGGGGCAGAGACCCAGGGAGAGGGACAGAGATTCAGGGAGAGGGACAGAGACCCAGAGAGGAACAGAGATCCAGAGAGAGGGACAGAGGGGCAGAGACCCAGGGAGAGGGACAGAGATTCAGGGAGAGGGACAGAGATTCAGGAAGAGGGACAGAGATCCAGGAAGAGGGACAGAGACCCAGAGAGGAACAGAGATCCAGAGAGAGGGACAGAGATCCAGGGAGAGGGACAGAGACCCAGCGAGAGGAACAGAGATCCAGGGAGAGGGACAGAGATTCAGGGAGAGGGACAGAGACCCAGAGAGAAACAGAGATCCAGAGAGAGGGACAGAGGGGCAGAGACCCAGGGAGAGGGACAGAGATTCAGGGAGAGGGACAGAGATTCAGGAAGAGGGACAGAGGGCAGAGACCCAGGGAGAGGGACAGAGATTCAGGGAGAGGGACAGAGATTCAGGAAGAGGGACAGAGATCCAGGAAGAGGGACAGAGACCCAGAGAGGAACAGAGATCCAGAGAGAGGGACAGAGATCCAGGGAGAGGGACAGAGACCCAGCGAGAGGAACAGAGATCCAGGGAGAGGGACAGAGATTCAGGGAGAGGGACAGAGATCCAGGGAGAGGGACAGAGATACAGGGAGAGGGACAGAGACCCAGAGAGGAACAGAGATCCAGAGAGAGGGACAGAGGGGCAGAGACCCAGGGAGAGGGACAGAGATTCAGGGAGAGGGGCAGAGACCCAGAAAAAGAGGGGCAGAGACCCACCGAGAGGAACAGAGATCCAGGGAGAGGGACAGAGACCCAGCGAGAGGAACAGAGATCCAGAGAGAGGGACAGAGATTCAAGGAGAGGGGCAGAGACCCAGGGAGAGGGACAGAGATACAGGGAGAGGGACAGAGACCCAGAGAGTAACAGAGATCCAGAGAGAGGGACAGAGATCCAGGGAGAGGGACAGAGATCCAGGGAGAGGAACAGAGATCCAGGGAGAGGGACAGAGACCCAGGGAGAGGGGCAGATATCCAGAGAGAGGGACAGAGACCCAGGGAGAGGGACAGAGATCCAGGGAGAGGGACAGAGACCCAAGAGGAACAGAGATCCAGGGAGAGTGACAGAGACCCAGGGAGAGACACAGAGATCCAGGGAGAGGGACAGAGACCCAGAAAACCAAGGGCAGAGACCGAGAGAGGAACAGAGACCCAGGGAGAGGGGCAGAGACCCAGAAAAAGAGAGGCAGAGACCCAGAGAGAGGAACAGAGATCCAGAGAGAGGGACAGAGACCCAGAGAGGAACAGAGATCCAGAGAGAGGGACAGAGATCTAGGGAGAGGGACAGAGACCTAGCGAGAGGAACAGAGATCCAGAGAGAGGGACAGAGATTCAGGAGAGGGGCAGAGACCCAGGGAGAGGGACAGAGATACAGGGAGAGGGACAGAGACCCAGAGAGGAACAGAGATCCAGAGAGAGGGACAGAGATTCAAGGAGAGGGGCAGAGACCCAGAGAGAGGGACAGAGATCCAGGGAGAGGGACAGAGATCCAGGGAGAGGAACAGAGATCCAGGGAGAGGGACAGAGATACAGGGAGAGGGACAGAGACCCAGAGAGGAACAGAGATCCAGAGAGAGGGACAGAGATTCAAGGAGAGGGGCAGAGACCCAGAGAGAGGGACAGAGATCCAGGGAGAGGGACAGAGATCCAGGGAGAGGCACAGAGATCCAGGGAGAGGGACAGAGACCCAGGGAGAGGGGCAGATATCCAGGGAGAGGGACAGAGACCCAGGGAGAGGGACAGAGATCCAGGGAGAGGGACAGAGACCCAAGAGGAACAGAGATCCAGGGAGAGTGACAGAGACCCAGGGAGAGACACAGAGATCCAGGGAGAGGGACAGAGACCCAGAAAAACAAGGGCAGAGACCCAGAGAGAGGAACAGAGATCCAGAGAGAGGAACAGAGATCCAGGGAGATGGACAGAGACCCAGAAAAAGAGGGGCAGAGACCCAGAGAGAGGAACAGAGATCCAGAGAGAGGAACAGAGATCCAGGGAGAGTGACAGAGACCCAGGGAGAGACACAGAGATCCAGGGAGAGGGACAGAGACCCAGAAAAACAAGGGCAGAGACCCAGAGAGAGGAACAGAGATCCAGAGAGAGGGACAGAGATTCAGGGAGAGGGACAGAGATTCAGGGAGAGGGACAGAGACCCAGAAAAACAAGGGCAGAGACCCAGAGAGAGGAACAGAGATCCAGAGAGAGGAACAGAGATCTAGGGAGAGGGACAGAGATTCAGGGAGAGGGACAGAGACCCAGAAAAAGAGGGGCAGAGACCCAGAGAGAGGAACAGAGATCCAGAGAGAGGGACAGAGATCTAGGGAGAGGGACAGAGATTCAGGGAGAGGGGCAGAGACCCAGAAAAACAAGGGCAGAGACCCAGAGAGAGGAACAGAGATCCAGGGAGAGGGACAGAGATCTAGGGAGAGGGACAGAGATTCAGGGAGAGGGACAGAGATTCAGGGAGAGGGACAGAGACCCAGAGAAAGAGGGGCAGCGATCCAGAGAGAGGAACAGAGATCCAGGGAGAGGGACAGAGATCCAGGGAGAGGGACAGAGATCCAGGGAGAGGGACAGAGATTCAGGGAGAGGGACAGAGACCCAGCGAGAGGAACAGAGATCCAGGGAGAGGGACAGAGACCCAGGGAGAGACACAGAGATCCAGGGAGAAGGACAGAGACCCAGAAAAACAAGGGCAGAGACCCAGAGAGAGGAACAGAGATCCAGGGAGAGGGACAGAGATCTAGGGAGAGGGACAGAGATTCAGGGAGAGGGACAGAGATTCAGGGAGAGGGACAGAGACCCAGAGAAAGAGGGGCAGAGATCCAGAGAGAGGAACAGAGATCCAGGGAGAGGGACAGAGATCCAGGGAGAGGGACAGAGATCCAGGGAGAGGGACAGAGATTCAGGGAGAGGGACAGAGACCCAGCGAGAGGAACAGAGATCCAGGGAGAGGGACAGAGATCCAGAGAGAGGGACAGAGATCCAGGGAGAGGGACAGAGACCCAGCGAGAGGAACAGAGATCCAGGGAGAGGGACAGAGATTCAGGGAGAGGGACAGAGATCCAGGGAGATGGACAGAGATCCAGGGAGAGGGGCAGAGACCCAGAGAGGAAGAGAGATCCAGAGAGAGGGACAGAAGGGCAGAGACCCAGCAAGAGGGACAGAGATTCAGGGAGAGGGACAGAGATTCAGGGAGAGGGGCAGAGACCCAGAGAGAGGGACAGAGACCCAGGGACAGGGACAGAGACCCAGAGAGGGACAGAGACCCAGAGAAGAACAGAGATCCAGAGAGAGGGACAGAGATTCAGGGAGAGGGGCAGAGATCCAGGGAGAGGGACAGAGATTCAGGGAGAGGGACAGAGATTCAGGGAGAGGGGCAGAGATCCAGGGAGAGGGACAGAGGGGCAGAGACCCAGGGAGAGGGACAGAGATCCAGCGAGAGGGATAGAGATTCAGGGAGAGGGACAGAGATTCAGGGAGAGGGACAGAGACCCAGAGAGAGGAACAGAAATCCAGGGAGAAGGACAGAGATCCAGGGAGAGGGGCAGAGACCCAGGGAGAGGGACAGAGAGAGGGACAGAGATCCAGAGAAGGGAACAGAGACCCAGAAAGATGGGGTCAGAGATCCAGTAAAAGATGGACAGAGACCTAGAGAGAGGGGACAGGGACCCTCGTGAAGCGAGGAGAGACCTGGTGAGGCAGTGACCCACTCTCATTTAGGTCGGCCACGATGCAGTCTCTACGCCCGGGCTGTGACCTGGACGTGGTAAGCTCAGGCGCCACACTCCTCTGACAGACAGGGACCCAGGCCCTGGAGTGGAACTGGGCTCAGAGTCCACGCTCCTTACGGCCTGATGGGGATGGCGTGGCCCAGGCTCTCCCTGCCAGGATCGCCCCACCTGGTGCGCGGGCCCTAGGTGAGGGGCGAGGGACCCCGATTCCTGACTCCCATGCGGGGGTACCTGAGGGTGGCGTTGTCGCCTTCGCACACGGTGTAGTTGTCCGCAGGGGAGCTGAACTCCAGGCTCTGGGACAGCAGCCCTGTGGAAGAAGAGGTCGCTTAGCCCTGGCAGGAGGGGAGGTGGGCGTGGCACGTGGGTGCACACCCTGGGGACACAGAGCATCTACCCGCCTCCACTTGCATTCCCAGATGACCTAAACCCGGCAGACGCACAGACACACCCACACGCACCTTCTCCTGGGCCTGACTGACAGATGGGGACACGCAAGCACACACCTCCAGACACAGAGGCAACACCCAACATGGCACACATACAGATACACGGATGCACGGGCACACACACACATGCATGCAGAGATGTGTGCACACAATAAACACCTTACAGATGTGGGTATGCGGACACACACCTGCGCAGTTTCACGAGCACACAGAATACATTCACAGTGCACAGGGACATCCACGCGCACAGATTCATGATTACACAGACACACGTGCATGTGCACAGATGGGACAGTGTATACATTTACACATGCAGAGGCACTGCATCACAGATACAGGCACGTGGACCCAGCACTTGTGTAGACACACACATGCAGAGATGCATGCATGCATGCACACACACACACACACGTGCACACATTCACACAGATTCACAGGCTGGTGAATGCACAGGATATATAAACACACAAACATACACACATAAGGAATACGTGTGCATAGATATACACACGTGCACAGATCCACGTGCACACAGACCCACACACACACACTGACACACATGAATTCAGAAGGACGTGGCAGGCATACGGAGCCAGCATGCACCACTCAACACGGACGTTTCCGCACACAGACATGCAGACACACACCTGTATGCATGGTGCATGGCCACACACGAACCTTCGCACACACACACCTGCGGCTGTGCTCGCAGGCACACGCCCATGCCCGCCTGCACACTCCAGCGCGGCCCACAGGCCCCATCAGACCCCCCATTCATCTCTCTGTGGACCGTGGCCAGTCAGCTGGACCCGGGCCAGGGAGTGGGGGCTGGGCATGCGGAGGCGGTGGAGACAGCATGGGGCAGAGAGGGAGGGAGGCCGCTGGATGACCTTGGGCGCCAGAGCGGAGGGCCCTGTGCGGCTGCCCTGCCCCCAGCCTGGGAAGAGGAGCTAATTAATCTAATGAATTAATTGCCCGTGCTGCCCCGATGACTCCCGGGGGCCCTCTCCATCAGCAGCCCCTCAGGACGGGGCCGGACAGAGCCAAGTGCAGCTGGCGGGCCCTGGGCTTGGGCCTGGGCCCTGCAGCCCCTCAGCCCCGGCTCACCAGGCCAGGGTCCCTGCATGCTTTAAGAACCCAGCTGGAGGGAGGGCCTGGTCCTCACCATGCTCAGCCCTGCTCACGACAGAAGGGACACACAGAGTCACCAGGGCCTGGGAAGGACACAGAGCCACAGCAGGCCAGGAGATGGTCCCAGCTCTTCAGTCACACACAAGGCTATGGCCCTGCTCACAGGAACCAACCAGCACAGAGTCACGCTGACACCCATGGCCCAGATGCACGCCAGCAGGTCAGCTGGAAAAGGCAGCTCTTTCCCAGGAGCAGTCAGACTGGGCACTCAGTCACTGAGGGACAGTTCCAGTCAACAGCACCTGTAGACTAAGTCACCCTGCCAATGCCACTGGTTCCCACAGAGCTCCTCCCGCACCAACGGAGCTGCCAAGTCCACATCCAGTTACAGACTACCCAGGGGTGTGACCCACGCACACTGGCCTGACCCGTCACACTGACATCACTGGCCCACGGGGACCCTCCTCCAGCCCCACTCTGAAAGGCCCAGGTCAGACTTCCACAAAGCTAAACCTGTGCAGGCACACAGCTGCACTGTCACTTCCCCTCAGATCCAAAAGGCCACCCCGGGCTGAGGATCAGGTGCACAAAGTCATGCTGTCACCTAAGATCAGATCACGCATGGCCACACACAGCCACACAGGGAGTCGGAGAGTCGCACACAAAGAGATACACCTGGACCAAAAGGCGATCCTGGCTCTTGCCATCAGTTTTCTGAAACAGTCACTGGCGGGCACCAAGATCCTTCCAAAATGGGCCAACACAGACAGACAGACCTTGCCCCCCAGGACCTGCATCCTAGACCAGGGTTCCCCAGCCTCAGTCCTGCTAACGTTCAGGCCGGACTGTCCTGTGCACTGCAGGGTGTTTGGACCTCCCGCTCTGGACCCATAGCGCTCCCCACCCCACAAGCAACTCAGCAGACCGTGGGAGGTCCCCTAGGGGGAGATCACACCGCACTGTCCCACCCAGACGTGCCCCAAAGACAGGAAGGCCTGAGGCTAAAAGGGGAGCTGTCCAAGGTGCCGCTCCAGGTTCAGTAGATACAGGGAGCGCCACCCAGACGGGCCAAACCCACAAACCAGGGCCCTGGACGGGGAATGGAGCCCTGCAGAGGCAAGCAGGACATACTGGCAGACAGACACATACTCCCACCACGGGTGTATGTCCACGCCCAGGGCTGACTGCACCCCTCCCGGGGCTCCCACTCAGGACCCCTCAGTCTGTGTCTGTGCGGAACCCTGGTGTCACTCTCGGCCTTGTGTCCCCTGGCTCCTGTGGTCCAGTTCTGCACAGTCCTCTACTCTCCAGCACATTCACTGTCCCATTGAAACCTTCTTCTCTAGGGTTCCCACTGCCAAGGGGCCTCCCAGATTTGCCAGGGGAGCTCCTACCCAGATCACATGGGCCTTGGAAAGAAGTTGTCTGTCTTGGAGCCTGGCCCATGGGCAGTCCCAGGAAATGTGTGATAAGCAAATCCAGTCCTCAAGCAGGCCTTTGGTCCTGGTCCTTGTCTATGAATACAGATATCCCAGGCCTTTGCATCTGTCTCACAAAACCCCCAAACTCTGGGATCAGGAGGCCACCTCTGTGCTGTGTGGCCTAGGACAAGTCCCTTCCCCTCTCTGGGCTGTACTCAATGGGGGTAGGGGTCAGCCACTCATTTGTTCAGGGCTGAGCTTCAGAGTCCACAGCCCACTTTGTCCACGGGTCTGGTTCCTCCCCTGTCAGGGCCCTGATCACCCTGGGTTGCGTCGTGTCTGCTGTCCTCACCAGATGGGAGCTCCTCTGTGTTCCAGCATGGCCCGGCTCGCCTGGCCCTCAGGAAGCCTCAGGAGACGCTTACTGTCTCACAGGCCAGCGTCTCGTTCCCGCAGTGCAGGGTACCTCCGCTAGAGCTCGGAGCACACTGTGCTGTCAGACTTCCCCAGCAGACTAGCAGTTCCTTGAGGGTAGAGCCTGGTTCTGACTCAGGTCGGTGTCCCTAGCATCTCCCAGCAAGGGACCTGGCCCACTGGAGGCCTTGGTGAATGAATGACTATAAATGGATTCTGTGACACCTTCAACCCTTGAACTCCTATTCATGCCTCAAGACACCAACATAAATGCCCCTTCTTTCAGGAGAACCTTTCTGACTCCTCAAGGCAAAGTCCGTGCCCCCTCTTCTGGGCACCCTGTGACTCAGCTGAGATGGTGTTCATGGTCCCTCCCTCTCCTGACCAGCAGTTCCCTGAAGACCTGACTCTTGACTGTGTCCCCCAGGGCTGGGCCTGGTTAAGAACTGGGAAGGATTTGTGAGAGGGAATGGGAGGTCTTCAGAGGCTGGAGAGCAGACCCCATGGGCCTGAACTGGGAAACCAAATGTCTGCCCCACCGTTTTGGCCTGGTGACCCCCTGGTCAACCTGAGCCTCCTCAGTTTGCCCAAGTGAAAAAATGAAAAAAATAAGAGTTCTCCACAAGGGTCTGGGCGAGGGCTTCCCTGTGACCAGGCGTGGCACGCAGAGGGCCACAGACGCCAACCACTTCCGCCGCAGCACGCCTTTTTTATACATGGCTGCTGGGACTGCGCCCAGGGCACTCTACCATTGAGCTGTATCCCCAGTTCTTTTTTATTTTTTATTTTGAGACAGGGTCTCGCCGATTGCTGAGGCTGGCCTTGAACTGGTGATCCTCCTCCTGCCTCAGCCTCCCGATTTGCTGGAATTACAGGCGTGGGCCACTCTGCCTGGCCAGCACCTTCCTTCTAAAGAAACGTTTATGGCTATTCCTGGGCTGACACTGGTCTTTCCAGATGGGGCGGGCAGGGCTGCGTCTGGGCTGCTGATGGCCCTGTGTCATCAGGTCCCACCACTGCCAGCACCTTCTACCACGACCCAGCATAGCTCCCCAGGGGGGGCAAGAGAAAAGAGCGGGGTGCTGGAGGACCCCATTCAAATCCCAGGCTTGCCAGTCACTTCACTTCTCTGAGACTCAGTTTCCCCGCCTGTAAGTGGGAACAGTAATCGGGCCTCCCTCTCGGGGACGCGGGTGGATTAAAAGAGGAAATTCAAGGGGTGGGTGTAGGGCGGCTGGGGCTGGCCCAGGGCTGGCAACCAGCTGTCCTGTGCGGGAGCTGGCTGATAGGAAGACCAAACGCAGGCACCAGGAGGCCTCCTGGGGGACAGTGGGATCACACAGGATCACAGTGGGCCCCTGCCCTGAGGGACTTACAGTCCACACAGTCCAGCCTGGCAGGCTTCACACCTGTGTGGTAAATCCAGGAATGAAGGTCACAGACAGGTGAGTTCCCTTAAGAAAGGGACTTCTAAGAGCCGAGTGACCCTGAGTTGGAGGTAAGACTCAGGCAAAGCTGGGCCCCTCCAGTGGCTCTGGTAGGAATGCTCTGATCCCACAGTCCTAGAAGCCACGGGCTGGGGGTACCCGGGGCCCAGGCAGTGTGTGTGAGCTTGTGAGTCCTGGGGACAAGGAGACCCAGGATCTGGCTGGGGAGGGCGTGAGAAGGGGCTGGGCCTGGTGCACCTGGCACCAGGAACCCCCAGACGCCCCCTGTCTGCTCACCCGGGAGGCCCGGGAGTCCAGATGGTGGGCCCAGCGCCCCGGAACTGAAAGCTCATGTTGGCTGCCACCTCACCATGGGTCCTCACCACAGGGCCTCTGCCCCTGCCGTCCCCAGGACCTGTTCAAGGCTGACTTCTCCTCTTCTGAAATCAGGTCATTCTCACCTGCCGAGTCTCGGCTTCCTCCGCCACCCAACTCCTGCCCCAAGTCACCCCTGCCTTTTCTGTGCCACTTCCACTCTCTGAAATGGCCTATTTGCTTGTCTGTGAGGTTTTGCTGCTGTTTTTTGACCCTGGCCTGCTCGCAGCCATGTGTACCTCTGAGTTCCGGGGACAGCGACTCCGGGCTCTATGAGCACTTCCACAATGAACCACCCAAGCAGAGCCCACAATTCAGTCCAGCTGGGAGCTCAGAAGTCCCATGGACAGCTGGTCAGGGGCAGCCAGGACTCGACCTTCCTGTCCTCTCCTTGGTTATTGTCGCCCCACCAGCTGCCCATGGGGTAAAACATGGGCTGCCTTTTGATTTTGTTGAATTGTTTCAGGATACGGTGCATCTACTTTTGTGAATGAAAATGTTCACTTGAGGATGTGCGTGTGTGTGTGTGTGTGTGTGTGTGTATAAAAGATTTAGAAAAAAATTAAAAGTAGATTAATATTTATGGATGCCTTGGAGTTTTTGTTAAGTGAAAATAAGCCAGTTGAAGAGAAATGGGCTTATTTTGTTTCTATTTTGGGGAAAAAAACAAAACAAAACATCACCCAACCAATCAGTCCTCTTCTTACACTGACCTGCGTGTTGCGTCTGAGCTTGTGTCAGGGAGAGAAGCCGCTGCTCGCCCAGGATCCGGGAGGGCGGGTGTGAGCAGGCCAGGCTGGGGCACCATGGGGTTTGCTCTTACATCTGTTGCAAAGTGCACTGTTCTACTCACGTGCCGCTTGGAACTTGGAAAATATGATAAAAGAGGAGAATGCACTATTTTGCATATCTTACCACTGCCCACCGGTGGGTGGGCTGAGTGCCTGTCCAGCACCTAGCTGTCATGGCTCACCCCACCCCATCATCTCTTGTCCTCCAATCTCAGATGGGGAACCTAAGACCACACATAGGACAGGAACTGGCCAAGGCCACAGGCTACCCCTGGCTCTGCTAGTGCTCCCTGCCAGGATGTGTGCAGGGCAATGATTTCTGGGGTGTTGAAGACAGAAAGTGGAAGACAGGAAGTCACCTGGAGAGTAAAGGAGGAAGGGGAGGAAGGGAGGAGAAATAGGTCACAAAGGAACAGGGAGTGGGGGAGGAAGAGCCAGCAAGAAGGGAAAAATGAACCAGAGGTGAAGGAGGACTGAGGGATGAGCGAGGGAGCCAGGAAGAGGAGGGACTCGAGTGTGGGGTGACCATGGGGAACAGTTTGAGAGTCAGAGAGACAGATGTGACAGCCAAGACCAGCAGAAATGAGACAAAGACCCAGAGACAGAAACGGATGGAATGTCACCACCAAATAACAGACAGGACAGGTGTCTCTGGAAATGGCCAAGACACAGAGACCCAAAGAGACCAGTGACAGGGACAGAGAGGAACACAGCTGTGGTCAGCAAGTCAGACAACTGTCAGCCTTCTGTACCAGCCAGGGACCAGTCCTGACCTGATCCCATGTGGGGACGAGGTGTCCTGTCTGGATGAGGCTGTCTGGGTGTCTGCAGGTGCCGCTTGGGGTTGGGTGCTGTGGCAGTGTTTGTGCCGCTGTGCGTGTCTGGTAGGCAGGCTGAGAGAGGCTGCCTCTTTGATGCTGCTGAGGTCACTGTGTTGGGGTTTCTTGTCCATGACTCTAACCCTGGGTGGGTCAAGGCCTGGGGGAATCCTCCAGAAGCACTGGACCAGCACGGTTCCCTGCCTCCCAAGCACCGCCTAGCAGCCTCCCACTCTTCCCTTCCTCTTGGGGGCATCTCCCTAGCCATCCCCTCCCAGCCAGGCCCGCTGGGGAGACACAGGGTCCAGTCACACATCCTCCACCAGGACTCCCTCAAGCTCAGCTGGAGACCCTCCCTCAGGCCCTGTCTCCCCTGGTAGGGTTGAGCTTAACCCTGTGACCTGCATTAACGCTTCCCCCTCTCCTCCTCTTCCAATGGGTCCCTGTCCTTCATCTGTCCATCTGGCATTCTCTGTCCAGTCCCCCAAATCCAGACATTCATCAGAGCTTTGGAATCAGTCCCCAGCGCAGCACCCCAACTACCTGGATCCCAGTACCATTCCCCCACATAACTGCAACACCCCAAACGCGGACACTTTCTCTCAACCCAGAAGACCCAACTAGGATATTTCAGCTCCTTCCTCCCTTTTCCCGGCCCTGGGATTTAGGTCTGTGGACACTGTGTCCCCTCCTATACTGACCCTGGGAAGATATCCATCCCCCCACTTCTGCCCAGAGACGCATGCCCCAGCCCCCAGGCAAGAGCTCCCTCAGGGACCCTCTCCAGACAGAGACAAGACCCTTGACCCGCATCATTCCCCACGTAGCACCCCAACTCAGTTCGCCGACAAAGCTCGGGGACCCCTGCTCCAGTGTCAAGCCCCCTCCCTGATCCTGAGGCGCACGCTCGTGGCCCCCAGGCCCGGACAAGGTGTCCGCGACCCCCATGCTGGCTGGCGAGGAGAAGCGGACCTCCGCCCCTGGGCCCAGGATCCAGCCCCGGGACACGATCCCCCAGCCCGGGGCGCGGATCGGGACTTGCGAGGACCCCCTTCCCGGCCAGGGAACGCAACCCCCGCGGCGGGCCCAGACCTCGGCGTCCAGCGCTCCCCTCCCGGCCCGGGGACGCAGCCCCGCACCCCTGTCCCATCCCCCGCCCCGGACCCTGGAGTCCCGGCCGAGCCCCCCGCCCCCGGCGCTGCGGTACCTCGGCTGATGACGGCCAGGCCGGCCAGGGCGGCGGCGGCGAGGAGCCGGAGCCGGGCCCCGGGCGCAGGGGGGGGCATCGCGGCAGCGGCGGCGCGGAGGGGGAGGGGAGGGGGGGGCCGGTCCGGGGCGCGCGAGGCCTGGGGGAGAGGGGGAGGGGGAGGGGGACCCCGCCTGCGGCTGCACCGGCCCGGGGGGCGGCGGGGGCGGGGGGAGGGGGCTGGGGGGGCGCGACGAGGCGGCCGGAGCTGCAGCAGACCCGGGGAGGGGGGCGGCGCTGACGGGCAGGGAGACCGGCCAATCAGGGAAAGCGGGGGGCCGCGGAGGCGGGGCCGAGGGGGGGTTGCTTGTTGGAGGGAGAGGCCTTTGTTACTGCGGCCCGGCCCCCACCCCGCCCGCCCTGGGCGCCCCGTCCTCGGCTACAACGCCCGGGTCTGAGACTCTTCCTAAACCCGGCTCCCTCCTTCAGGTTCCAGTCTCCTCCTCCCTCAGACCCAGGGGTCCAGCCCAGCCTCCTCCCTCAGACCCAGGGGTCCAGCCCAGCCTCCTCCCTCAGACCCAGGGTCCAGCCCAGCCTCCTCCCTCAGACCCAGGGTCCAGCCCAGCCTCCTCCCTCAAATCCAGGGGTCCAGCCCAGCCTCCTCCCTCAGACCCAGGGATCCAGCCTCAGCTCCCCCCCCCTCAGTTCCAGGGGCCCAGGACCCTATTCTCTTCCCTCAGACCCAGAGGTCCAGCCCCAGCTCCCTCCCTCAGTCCCAGGGGGTCCAGGACCAGCCTCCTCCCTCAGACCCAGGGGGCCAGGCCCAGCCCTCCTCCCTCAGACCCAGGGGTCCAGGCCCAGCCCTCCTCCCTCAGACCCAAGGGTCCAGCCCAGCCTCCTCCCTCAGACCCAGGGGGCCAGGCCCAGCCCTCCTCCCTCAGACCCAGGGGTCCAGCCCAGCCCTCCTCCCTCAGACCCAGGGGTCCAGCCCAGCCCTCCTCCCTCAGATCTAGGGGTCCAGCCCAGCCTCCTCCCTCAGATCTAGGGATCCAGCCCAGCCTCCTCCCTCAGACTCAGGGGTCCAGGTCCAGCCTCCTCCCTCGGACTCAGGGGTCCAGGTCCATCCTCCTCCCTCAGACCCAGGGGTTCAGTCTCATCTCCCCCCCCCCAAGTCCCAGGGGCCCAGGACCCTATTCTCTTCCCTCAGACACAGGGATCCAGCCCCAGCCTCCTCCTTCAGACCCAGAGGTCCAGCCCCAGCTCACTCCCTCAGTCCCAGGGGGTCCAGGACCAGTCTCCTTCCTCAGACCAGGGGTCCAGGCCCAGCCCTCCTCCCTCAGACCCAGGGGGGCCAGGACCAGACTCCTCTCTCAGAGCCAGGGGGTCACAGTTCAGCTCCTCCACTTACTTTCATGAATAACTTAAACATTAATTTGGGGTGAAGTTTTTCTTCCCTCCATTCCTATCCTCATCCAGAGGATTATAGGGAAATGGGGAGGGACCTCGGAAGCTGATCTTGAAAGCGGGAGTCGCTGGAGAAGATGACCCAGGGTTGAGACCAAAGCATCTGATCTCCATGCTTTCAGCAGCACGGGTGTGCGTCCTTGGACAAGTCAGTCCTCTTCCCAGACCTCAGTGCTTTCTGCAAACCCCGATTCCCCACAATCTACTGAGAAGAATGGGACAGCCTGGAGCAGCTGCTGGCTCAGAACCCGCAGGCAGTCCCTTCTTCCCCCTCCCACTTTGCATTCTGCATTAGGGCATTGGTCTTTGTGGGCACCCTGTGGGCGTCAGGCACCTGCTCACCTGTGACCAGCCTGGGGGCCCCTGAAGAAATACTCTCAAAGTCAGATTGTGAAGGACAAATCAGAGTGTGCAGAGCCGCATCGCCTGGGCTTCAGTCCCAGATCCCACTAGTTGGCTGTGTGTCTGTGGACAGGTAGCCTTGCCCTTCTGTGCCTGAGTCTTCTAACCTCGACAGGGAGGGTAACGGTAGTTGTACTTTCAGAGCGGGGAGATGGGGCCACCAGACGTCTAAGACTTAGGACTCTTGGCATAGGCCATAAGAGAAGTCAATGAGTTCTTAATGCAGGCAGATGGCAGACACTTAGTAAGGGGCCGGAATCAATACGGGGTAAGAGGAAGGACAGCCCAGGACAGAGGTGAGGAGCACAGACTGCAGAGGTCAGCTCCCTGTTCCCCTCACCTGGCTCTCCATCAGTGCAGACTGCTTGCGTTCCTGGGAGTGATTCAGCGCGCGCTGGCTCTGCTGTCCCCAAGTGTCTGCATCCTGGAGCAACCTTTCCTCCCTGCTGTGCCTGTTGAACACCCTCTTGGCCTTCAGGGTTTCACTCGCCTCCATGTGTATTTCTGTCCATGCCTCTGTCCTTCCCAAGTGACCCGGCCCTCCCAGGCCTGAGTATCCCTTCTCCCAAACACTTAGAACCATAGTGTTTTGCATTTGGAATGCTTGCACACACTTTACTGGTGGAGCATCCCTAATCTTAAAATTTGAAATAGGAAATGCTCCCCAATCCCAAGCTTTAGGAATGTCCTGTCAGGACTCAAAAAGTTTTGGATTCAAGAGCATTTGGGGCTCAAGATTTTCAGATTAGGGATGTTTAATCTTTCATACCACCTGACTATTGCCTCTCAGTTCCAAAGCCACCCTTTATTATCTGCTCAGTACAAAAGGAGCTGCAGACTAACTATATTTCCTTTGCAGCAGAAGGAGCCAGAGCAACACTAGGAGGAACAGGGTTCCTTGTGGTTTTGATTTTTATGTGGGCTGTTTTTTGTTCCTGTCTTGAGGTTGCTGGTGACAGGTATAGAGTACATTCAGTGGCCTTCTCTCTAGATGGTTTTCTAGTCTGTCCCAGACATGGGCCTCCTGGCCTCAGCCTGCCTGTCCTGTGGAGGGCTCTTCTGCCTGTTAGCATCTATGGAACAGCTCTGGCCTGCGCAACCCAGAAAACCTCCCTGCCATCTGTGGGTCACAGCTGTACCATCCTCAGTGAGGGCTGAATCTGCATCTAGAGGAGGAGATTCCTTTTCCAGGTTAGCTCCTTCTTTGGGCACCCTCCCTGAGTCCTAGGGCATCCTTTCCAGTTATTCTTTACCCCTTTATAGAGGATCACCTGTTCCTTAGATTACACTTTCTGTGCCTCAGTCTCTCTTTCTAAAAAATTGGGCTTATTAATAACTCCCACTTCATGGAGTTGCTGGGAGAACTCAAGGAGTTGCCTGATACATGGAAAGCACTTGTCTCAGCACCTGGCTCTGGGTTGCGTGAGGGCCATGAAGGCTTGCCACTGGCCTATCTCTAGTCCACAGGCCCCCTCCTCATCTGTTTTAGTTCCTGTGGCTGCTGTAACAAATTATCACATATTTGGTGGCTCAAAACAATTCACATTTATTCTCTTGCAATTCTGGAGGTCAGAAGTCCAAGAGCAAGTGTTAAGAGGGCCACACTCCCTCAGAGGCATTAAGGGGAGAATCCATTCCCTGCCTTCCATTTCTGGTGGCTGCCAGGTTCCTTGGCTTGCTTCTGAATTTGCCCAGTTTCTGGGTATATGCACATGGCCTTCTATCCTCTGTCTGAGATAACATCTCCCTCTGCCTCTCAGGAGGACACTGTGATTGCATTTAGGATACAGCTCAATAATCTAGGATAATCTCATCTCAAAATCCTTATCTTCATCACATTTTAATTTTCATTTTTATTCATGTTATTACATCTTTTAAAGTAAAATTCATAAGTTCCAGGGGTGCAGACCCTCCCCCATCCTCTGCTTGCCTGCTCCGTGCCCCAGAGTGACGTTGACCACCTCCGCAAGCTCCCTTGCCCTTCCTCCTCAAGGCTGGCTTGGCCACGGGAGGCACAGACAGCATGCTGGCGGGTGGCTGGGGAATACACTCCTCTGGACCACCGCCCGGCTTCTGTTCTTGGTTCTGGCAGTGGTACCCTCGACCTCCTCAGGCAGCCCCTCTTCCGTGATCCAGGTCCTCATGCAGGCTGCAACCTCGCTGCTTCTCCCCGCTGTTCCTCCAGGACTCAGCGGAGTCTGGCACGCACCCCTCCCTCCTGTTGCTGGAACCCGGGAGCCTTCCCATCCCTGGGGCAGACAGACCCTGACTTATGATGGCTCAACTTACTCTTTTTCTGACTCAGGAAACTGTGCTTTAAGTTTTGAATCTGACCTTCTCCTGGGCTAGCCACAGGCTGTGTGGGATGTTCACGATGCCCGCAGGGCCAGCTCCCCGTCAGGCCTGCAGTCTGCAGGTGAGTAACAGGCACCTTACCTTGCTCTGTGCCGTTCAGCTGGATGCTCAGTCCATGTATTGGCTGCTTTTTCAATTTATGATATTTTCAACTTGCCATGGGTTTATTGTGAAGTGACCCCACTTTAGGTTGGGGACCTTCTGTATCTGTAACCCTGTGCACAACTATAAGTGGTGCCTTTATTAGAAAGTCTGTTTAAGAGATCCCACTGCAAGGGGCTGTCTCTTCCCCACCAGGACCCTGCCGACCTAGCGCCATTAGTGGCTCCTGCTGTTACTCACTGAGTGTGCTCCTTTGTGCTAGGGCTTTACAAGGTCTGGGTGGAGGCCAGAAGCCCCTGACGGACAATGCTTAGAAGGCTCAAGAGTGTAAAAAGATGCTCAATTTCACAGCAAATAGGCAAAGGAAAAATCTTGATGGCCACAGACACTACTTCTTCATCTATTGGATGGGCAATAAAAAGAGCCTGGTTACACAGGAGATTGGCACGGCCAGTTATTGACGGGAATGACGTCGGCTCCCTTTCTGTGGAGGACAATTTGGCTGATCCATGAAAATGATGTACTTGTGCTTTGACCTGGAAAGTCCACACCCAGAGTTATCCCACAGAGGTCTCTCATGCCTGCCCAAAGGCAAATGGACGAGGATCATCAGCCCAGGGTGGTTTGTCCCATGGTCTGCCAGAACACCCCTCACCAGGAAGGGCTGCTCAGGCACACTGTCGCACATCCATGCCATGGGTGTCTTGGTCCATTTGTGTGGCTATAACAAAATACCTGATGCTGGGTAAAGTATAAAGAAAGGTTTATTTGGCTCATGATTTTGATAGCATGACCACCCAAACAGTACGGCTTCTGACAGGGACCCCCGGGGTAAAACACGGTGGTGGCATCACATGGAGGGAGCACATTGGAGGGAACCCACATGGCCAGAGAGCAAGCAAGAGGCCAGGGAGGGGTCAGGGCCACTGAAGAACCCAGTCTCCTGAGAACCCATCCAGCTCCACAGGAGACCCAACCCACTCCCTGGAGAAGCACATTAGTCCCTCCAGAGGGTGGTGCCACTGCCATCATTCCAGGGCACACCCGACTAGGCTCCTGTGACTGTCCCGCCACCTGTCAGGACAGCCCCACTGGGGCCTGGGCTTCTCACACGTGAACTTTTGTGGGACAAACTGCATCCAGAGGATGCTGATCTGCAGCCGGCTGGAGGGCTGTTCTGACGACGCTGAGCACATGACATCGTGTGGGATGACACCCACAGGCTTGCCTGTGCCTCAGATTCCGAGCCTGGCCCTCTCCACCTGGGCGCTGTGGACACCGGGGCTGGAAGGTCCTCGGAGGTGGGGCATCTGCGGCCTCACTGAGGCTGGACGCCAGCTGCAGCCTTTCTCTTGCCGTTGGAACCAAAAGAAATCCCCTGTGCGGGCAGCTCCCAGCAGAGCACGCTGCTCTGGAGGGAGCACAAGGCACAGGGACAGTGCTGCCTGGCGAGGGGACCGAGCAGGAGTCTGGCTTCTCATGGCCGCCCCTTTTGTAACTAGCTTGTACCAAATCTCTCCACAAACAACTCATTGAAACTGAGCTGGAGTTGAAGGGAGAGCAGGAGGTGCTGGGAGTGGCCCCGGCGCGTGTGAGTCCCTGGGAACCGCCACCTCCCTCCAGGGGACCTTTCCATTGGCTTCTTCAGCTCTTGCTGCCTGGGTCCTCCTCACCTGGGTCCTCTGCCTGTCACCTCCACATAGAGCCCTTCCATGGCTGGGCAAGGACCCCTCTGTTCCCCACCTCACCCTGACCCACTCACAAATTCCCTTAGGTCCATTAATAATTTCTGCCTGCTCAGTGTCTTCCTTGTCAGGGGCTGGTCGGTCCCCGAGGGCAGGGGCCACATCTGCCTCACTCAGAGCTCTGTCCTCAGGGCTTGGCACAAAGCAGGCACTCAAAGTGTTTTTGAAGGGATAAACAAGTCCCCACTGTTGACTGACTAAACACCCCTCATCCTCAAGGGCTCCCCTCCTGACTGCTCCCAGGACAAGATCAGGCATGATGCACATGCTAGGACACACTCTGGTCTGCGCCACGCCCTTGGTGCGAGAAAGGCCGTGGAAGACATTCAGCAGATGTGGTCATCCACGGGCTGGATGGCGTGGTGGGGGTTCTATCCGGCTCCTTACTTCTCTCAGTCTGCGCCTTCCCCGTAGGATGGGGCTAACCATGGCGCCCAGCTCCCCGGGCTGCGGGAATCCAGTGGTGTGGTAGTCTATTGTGTGTGTTGGCCTGGCTGAGCAAGAGGCCCCAGTTATTCGATCAAACACCAAAAAGGTGTTGCCCTGAAGGTATTTGTGGAAGTGACTGATGTTTCTAATCAGCTGACTTCACCACATGTACTCGGGTGCACAACATGATGTTTTGATGCACATTTACACACTGAGCTGATGGCTGCAGTCAGGCAAATTAACACAGCGCTCCTCTCAGTTACCTTTGTTGTCGTCTTCCTAATCCGATGACTGCAGGTGAAGGTTATCTGTGGTAATGTAGGCGAGACTCATTCTATCACTGACAGGTCTCAAGAGCAGAGCCAAGGTTCCCCAGGGGAAGAAATTTCTGCTGGAGAACACAGCTCCAGCTGCTGCCCAAGTCTCCCCCTGCAGACTTCAGACCTGCTGTCTTATCAGTTCCAGGTGCTATAACAAAACACTATAGACTGGGAGGCTTATAAACAACAGAAGTTTCTTTCTCACAGTTCTGGAGGCTGGGAAGACCCAGGTACCAGCAGATTTGGTGTCTGGTGAGGGCTGCGTCTGGTTCACAGATGGTGTCTTTTTACTGTGTCCTCACGTGGCCAACAGGAGGACTCTGCCTTTTAAGGGAACTCATCACATTTGTGAAGGCTCCATCTTCATGACCTAATCACCTCCCCAAATCCAGGGACCAAATTTCAACACAGGAGGCTTGGGGCATACAGACCTGCCTTGCCAACCCTGCCCGTCACTAAGCCCATTCTCTGTGATGGATCTTAAGATGGATCTGCTAACTGGAGCTGTTCCTCTGGCAGAGCCTTGACAGATACAAATGGGAGGATCCCTGTAACATGCTCAGAGCGTGGCCGTGTGGACAGAGGGCTTGGGGCACATGGACTGCTGCCACGGAGCCCACGAGGCCAGGTGCTGGACGACCACACACTTGTCTTCACCTCACCGTGATGCAGCTGGGAAAGGGACCTGGCCGCCTCATGCTCAGAGCTAGGACTGTGTCCAAACACAGGTGGCCTGGGTCCAGCGTTCTGTGGTTGACCGCAAGGCGCACACTCCCAGACCCCTTGCTGTGACCCCCTGGGTGGGAGCGTCCTCTCCCAGAGATGGTGGCAGCCTTGGCCATGACCATCCTCCAAACCAAGCAGGGTGCAGGGCTGCCTGTGCATTCATGGAATTGGGATGGACTGACGAGGGGTGAGGTGGGAGGTGGAGCCCTGTCCGTGCTCCACCTTGTCTCTGTAGGGGGCCTGGCTCCGGGAGCAGGCAGGAGAGGGCAGGAGGCCATCTGCCTTCGCTCCTCAGGCTGAGGCCCTGGCAGGACCCTCTACTTTCTATACTTCAGCTTCCTCCTGGGTAAGGATGGGGGGTTCTGGGGTACCTTGGATGGTCTCTCCCCTGTAACATGGGCATGCTAACTGGCCAGTGGCACGGGCTGCTGGAGGAAGTGGAAGAAGCTGTGCCAGGGCTCAGAACGCGCTCAGTCCCGGCCAGCACTGCCCCACAGTTGCTCCCACAGTACTGATGAGACCAGGAGTTGCCCCTGGGGACTCGGCCCACTGTTTGTCCCACACAGCTTCTCGAGGAGGCAGAAGTGGCCTGGCCTAGACGGGGACACACCTGCATGTGCCCCGACCCCATCCTGACTTGGTAAGTCTGTCCTGCTGGGGGGTGATTGGCCCATCTGGGTACTATGTCCCTGCAGTGCCCTGTGCAGTGGGCACCTGGGCCATGCGGGAATGAGCAAATGCAGGGAGGGAGGGAAGAGCGAGAAATGGAAAGAGACAGAGAGGAGGGATATGCGCACACACACACACACATGCACACTCACACACACGCACACCGGCACATGCACACTGGAACCCCACACAGCCCTTAAAAGAGAGGGACTTTGCCATTTGTCCTGGATGAGCCTGAGGGACTCTAAGGAAAGCCAGACACCAAAAGACAAATACTGCATGATTCCACTGATCTGTGGAATCTAAAACAATGTCAAACACTGAACCAGGGAGGAATGGGGAGAGGTGGGCCAAGGGACACAAATCAGCAGATACGCAGGGTGCACAGGTCTAGGGCTAACGTACCACCAAGGGCTGTTGTTGACCGTTCTGTGTCCAGGAGTTTTGCTGAGAGTAGCTTGCAGGTGATCTGGCCGCACACACAGAAGGGACGAGTGGCTCATTTCTCTGGTCTGTCTTGCCTTGCTGGGGCGCTCTGAGTCCCCCGGTGTGGGGAATGCCGTGCCCCCTGCAAGTCTGCCCTCCCTCCAGGGCCAGCCCCACCCCAGGCAGCTCCCTGGCCACTCGGGGCTGGGATGATCTACAGTTCCTTGTGGGCAGGACCTGGCTCTGACTCCTCTGTGTCCCTGCCCAGGCTGGTAGGCAGGGGGCCCAAGGAGGGGAAGTTTGTGAGAGCCAGGCAGCCGGTCTCCAGTGCTAGTGCCCGGGCTGGAGTCTGCTCCGCTCCTGCTCTGTGGTCTGTGCAGTCTGACAGGGCTGGGGGCACGATGTGAGTTGTGGTCCTCTGAGTTCACAGGGCTTCGCTCTTCTTTCTTCTGCTAGAGCCCTGGGCTGTGGGGGAAGCACATGCTCTGTTCCTCTGCCTTGGGCAAGCCCCTTCCCCTCCCTGAGTGTCCCCCACGCAGAGATCCATCCAGCCCCTTTAATCCTCTGCTGTGGTGGAACTGTCTTCTCTTTTGAAGTCCTAACCCCCAGCACTTCACTGAGCGACTGTATTAAGGGAGACAGACTTGCACAGGTAATCGTGTTAAAGTGGGGTCACATGGGTGCACCCTAATTCAATATGGGCTATAAGAAGAGGTCAGGACACAGACACACAGGGGAAGACCGTGTGAGGACGCAGGGAGGAGATGGGCATCTGCAGGCCCTGCCCACACCTTGCTCTCTGAGTTCTAGTCCCCAGAATGGTGAGAAAGCTTTCTGGTGTTTGAAGGCTCCCGGTCTGTGCTACTCTTTTGTGCAGCCCCTGGCCCACTAACAAAGCCCCACTGTCCTCTCCCCGTACGAGCGACTGCCTGTGTCCACAAGGGCCTCCCCCCAGGGTGGGGGCTGGGCTGATGCCCTGCAGGAGGGTCCTCACCCAGGACAGCACAGGGATCCTCAGCTCTGAGGGACCTTGGCATCAAAAGTGAGCAGACCCAGGTCCCCGTGCCAGATGTCAAGCTGGAAGGAGCTGGAGAGCCTGCTGCCAGCACAGACCATCTGGTCTCTGGCACCAGTGGCTGGGGATACCGAGGCCAAGGGTGCTGTGTGGGGCTGGCTGGGAATCTGTCCTCGCTGAGTATCCCCTGGTGGTTCTGACCACAGCCCACTGGTTGGTGGCTGAGCTCAGCCTGGCACAGGGACTTACCTCCAGCCCAGGGCTGTGGGTTTGCAGCCTCAGACTCCTTGGATGCTTCTGGCTTGCCCAGCAACTCTGGTCTCCCGAGGGCCAGCGCTTCCTTGGCCCTCCATTTAAGAATCCTTATCCTAAGGCAGTGAAGTGCTGTGCTCAGTGCCCACCACCCCACCGTTCCCACAGGGAGCTCAGTGAGCCCTCAGTGAGTGCTGTGCTCAGTGCCCACCACCCCACTGTTCCCACAGGGAGTTCAGTAAACCCTCGGTGAGTGCTGTGCTCAGTGCCCACCACCCCACTGTTCCCACAGGGAGCTCAGACCTGGAGCCAGAAGAACAGCCCCTCCCGTATTTGCTCTATGGTCAGCATAGCCTGCTCCACCCGGCAGATGGCAGACAGACACAGCCCCTGCTCTCTGGGCCTGGTCCCTCTCCCAGCCTCTGTCCTGGCTGCTGGCCTCCGGTAGGGGCCCCACCTGGCCTTAGAGATAGCCCTGCACCTCCCCAGCTCCAGGCCTCCCCTGTGCCTGGCCCTTCAACCAGGTGCCCCCACTCGGCTTCTGCGTATCTTACCACCCCGTCTCGGTATGTGCAGTTTTTGTTGGGGGACTTTTTTTTACACCTTGTTTCTCTTGACATTTCGGGTGCAAGTCTGCATATTGTGCACAGGGCTATGTGGTGGCTGGGCGTGGCTGCACCCTGGGCTACACAACCAGACCCCTGCACTCGCCCTGAATAGATCCCTTGATTAATGTATCGTAGATAAATGATAATCATGGGTAAATCCTTTATCCATAAATCATGGAAAATTCAACAAGTATAGACTCACACATTCTCTTGAAGCCCACATGGAATGTTTACTAAAAACTAAAGAAGGGATGGGTTGTGGCTTAGTGGTTAAGTGCTTGCCTAGCATGTGTGAGGCACTGAGTTCAATCCTCAGCACCACATAAAAATAAAGAAATAAAATAAAGGTATTGTGTACATTTACAACTAAATATACACATATATTAAACAAAAATTGTGCTACAAAGAAAATAAGGAATTGAAATAATACATAGTATATTTTCTCATCTTATTGGATTTAAGCTGGAAATAAAAAGATTATTAGAAAATATTGGTGTATCTATAAAAGCCCATGAGTCAAAAAATTATAATGGAAATTAGAAATATCTTAACCAAATGATAATGTAAGTCATTTATATCAACATCCATGAGATGCAGTTAAAGTAGTGCTTAGAGGGAGATTTATAGTCTTAAATGCAAACCAAGAACAATGGCTGAAAGTTAAGGATATAAAAGTCCCTTTCAAGAAGGAAGACAAAACAAAATCAAGTGGGAGGAAGTAAAAAGAGGGAAATAAGTAAGCGCAGCTTGCACGGGGACGGATCTCAACTGTGACACTCACGCCAGGAGGACAAAGCAGAGAAAGAGGAGTGCAGACAGGATGGCCCCGTACACCACACCCTGGACCAGCCCCTTCAGGAACACGCTGGAAACCAAGTTCCTATCTGCAATCAGAGGGAAGCGAGGGTTGGTCTTCTCCTAAGGCTTAGGAGTCTGAGCTCACGCTCTGCTCCCTCCTCCCACCCTGCGCCCATCTGCATCCTGGTCCCTGGAGTGTCCTCCCAGCCTGTTCGCAGGTCCCTGTACCCTCACCTGGTATCAGGAAGAAGCTGGACACGTGGATTCCATACGGGTTCCTGCCCTCACAGCGCAGCCTCCTGACTGTTTCTGGACCCCCTCTGAGGCTGATGGTGCTGTTGGCCCAGGGGCCCAGCATGGTGGAAGTCACCTGGAGGCCACCATTCATGCCGTTCACATCCGCAGGAGCACCTCCCATCCACCACTGCACAGAGGGTGTGGGGATCCCGTGGAAGGAGCAGCTACACTGCAGTGTCTTCTCCAGGGAGCAAGAAGAGTCCAGCAGCCTGGCGGGCGCTGGGGAGAGGGAGGCCAGAGTCAGCGAAGCGCCTGGCTTCCTGTCACTCCCTCCAGGACTCAGCTCTTCCCTTAGCTGTTATTTACAAGGAGCTTCAGGACTTTCTGGAATCTCAGAGTGGGACTGGGACTCACGAGAAGTACCCCTCCATGCTCTCTTCTCATCTGCCCCACACTTGGGCTCTGCCCTTGCTTCTGACCTCAGGCCCAGAGGGTAGGGGAGATGTGACGGCTCCAGTCAAGACCCAGGACTTTCTCTTGGGGCTGCCATTTTGCCCGGGCTCCAGCCCCCGCCCACGTCCACCAGCACTCACAGACTGCTTGGCGCACGGCCAGGCTACTTCTGGCCAAGCTCTCTAAGGGGATGTTCAAGTGACGTCCAAGCATGATGCCGTGGTCCTCAGGCTCCAGGGCAAGGTGCAGCCCAGAGGAGGAGGAGGTGGCGGCGCTGGAGACAGCAGTGTTGGAGGCCATGGTGGGCTCCTTCCAGGAACTGGTTTCTCTGTGGGCGCCTGCATGGTACAGGTCAAGGTCACCGTCTCCCAGCCACAGGAATCCTGGGATTCCTGGAGGAATGTTTCTGGGCTGGGTCTGAAGGAGAGGTGGGGAGTCCACACTTGGGGGTCAAGAGACCCTGGGGGACACTTACTGCTGCAGTGTTTCCATCTGGAACACCTCCCTCCCCTCCACCTCCCCAACAGCATCATGGAACCTAGGATTGTTATCTTGGCATGGTTTCTCACATGCAGACTTCCTTTCTGTGTGCAGTGGGTAGGGGCACACAGGTAGGGGCACTTAAGAGGCTCACGTAGGAGGCAGAGCTTGAACCTGACCTCTGAACTTTCGAGACTGAGGTTGAGCACCCGTTCTGAGAATCTGCTTTGCCCGTGGTTCCTCGCTGTCCTCAGACTGAGTTCCCAGTGCTCGGTCCTCTGGGCCTCCTCCCTCCACTCCACTCCTCCCTGAGGCTCTGCCCCTTCCAGGACTGGTCTGTGATCATCTACCCTGCTTCATCTTTCGGGCTGGAAGTTGCTGGGAAAGGCACTTCCCCTCTCTTTGCCATTTCTGTTTGGAAAAATTAAGTAACCAGCTGCATTTATCTAACTGTATTATTGCTGTAAAATTTTAATACCTAAGGTTTTGTAAAGTACCCAGTGAAGTAAAAGTGACACAGTTACCAGAATCCTCTCTGGATTTCCTTCTGTGCAAAGCAGTTAATGCAAGAGACTGAAGGTCACCTGACTTGGGGAGTTCAATATTATCCTCAGGAAAAGCACGTTTTTGTTCTCTTAGATCTGTGTAGAATAAGTATGTCATGCTGTCCTTTTGAGCATATCATGAATCAGCAGGGCACAGTCTTGCCCCTCATTCTAATCAGGTGGAATCCATCATTGGCATTACCATCTGTGGTGGCACTGGGTTAATGTGGAGCTGCAGGGAAGCTGATATTTTCATTAAGCCAGTAGCCACCATCATGGAATGCTTGGGGAAATTCCCACAGGGGATTGTAGCACACAGTCCTCATCCACTGGTATAGTCTTCTCCTTCTCCTCCTT
This sequence comes from Sciurus vulgaris, assembly GCF_902686455.1. Classification (NCBI taxonomy): domain Eukaryota; kingdom Metazoa; phylum Chordata; class Mammalia; order Rodentia; family Sciuridae; genus Sciurus; species Sciurus vulgaris. Next base: position 62,371,620 of record NC_136478.1, on the reverse strand, counting down.
TTTTTTTTTTTTTTTTTTTTTTTTTGGTACCAGGGATTGAACTCAGAGGTGCTTTATCACTGAGCCACATCCCCAGACCCTTTTTGTATTTTATTTAGAGACAGGGTCTGGCTGAGTTGCTTAGGACCTCAATAAGTTGCTGAGGCTGGCCTTGAATTTGCGATCGTCCTGCCTCAGCCTCCCGAGTCTCACTGGTATATTCTTGACTTCCATCAACACGAGAGGAAGAGTCTAACAGGTATAATATGCAGGGAGAGAGCTAACTTGAGAGCCTCGCCTCATGTCTTCAGTGTCCTCCCTGTGCATTAAGAGAACAGGGCTTTGTACCCACCCACCCAGGTGAAGTAGGGCTGTGCTCATTCTTTCCAAGTCAGAGAGGAAAACAGGCCCTTTCTGCACACATGCCACACATTCCTACCTCTCTGTGTTGACATGGGCCACCTCCCTTTCATACTCTTTCCTCTGTCTACCTCCAAATCCCACCTCCAAGTCCAGGCCAAAGGTAACTTCCTGCTGGAAGCTCCTCCCTTCCTCCCACAACCTGGACCCCAGAGGCTCTTCATCAGCTTCCTCTGAGACCTCTTCTAGGGCAGGGTTTCAGGCAGACCCTGAGAGTTACCCACCGAATGCCGAGCCTCCAGGTAGCCTTATTTCAGATTTTTTCAGGCAATCAAGTCCCAAGTTTGAAAAACAATCTCTGTTTTTCTGCCTCCTTTATGCCTAGGAGTTTCAACGCAACAGCTTTGGCCAGTGAACCAAGTGGAAGACAAATGCTGTAAAATTATTATCAGCAAATAAAAACCTATTCAGCCCCCACCTTTATGCCATCATGGTTGAACTTTGAAAGCCTGCTTTTTGCCTGGAATACTAGCTAATAAAATCCCAGGGCTGGTTTAAAAAAAATAAATTTTCACAATAAAGTAAACGAGTCCCAGACTTCCCCTGCAGCAATAAATCAACAGATTTTGTTTGGTGTTATAAAATGGCTCAAGGAATTGGATATGATACTGAGCAGAGCTGAGAACGTTCATAAGAGTACCATTTATGTTCTCCTCTGTGATACCCAGTTTGGTATGAATATTCATGACTCTTACTGACTCCTTCTAGTCTTTGTTAATATGAACCTGCCCTTGGAAGAACAATTGAAACAAAACGGTCTTACGAGACTCCAAAGATGTTAGAAGTTATTCTATGTCTTATGAAAATGATCCACACAAAACGGACTTCTGATGTGCTGTCTTACTTGGTGATTGCTCTGGTGACAGAAGCACCGTGACTGACGTCTCTCCTTTCCTGAATCACGCGTGGTCTGCAGGCTCGCCCTCTTCTCCTGCATGAACCACACAAAAAGGACTCTGCTAGATTATTAAGCAAATATTATGAAAGACTTAAAATATGGAACATACGAGGCTGCTAGAGATATCAGGGAGTTCACTTGTTCCGACTTCGGCACCCCCACTTCCTCCTTGTTGCTTTCTTCTTCCTCTTCCTGAAATATGGGGGTGATGCTGGAGGTGGAGCAGCCATGCAGTCCCCATGAGGTGGCAAACAGGGATGCAAACAGGGATCCTGGCACCCTGATGGCCTTGTGGAGTTGCGACACCACCTCCCAGGCCGTCGCCATGCTTCTTCATCTGGGGGTCACTCTGGTAGGGAAATGGATGAAATATCTAACCAGGGAATCCATCCCAGCACGAGCTTCTTTGGGGAAAGGCCTTCCTTAGATCTGCATGTCCTCCTCAATGCTAAGACAGGTTCTTGTCCAATAAATATTTGCTGGAAAAAAATGAACAAGACAATTTGTTCCTGGCTTGTGACAAGCACTGGCCTGGACCTGGGATGCCTGAGTTTGAGCTTCAGCGGTTCCTTGTGCCCAGCACTGCTTTCTGGCTGTCCCAGTGGGCATTCCCAGCCACCACTGGGAGGCCAGGGGTCATGGGTGCTCTCCCAGTTTCCCTTGCAGCTACAGGTGGCCATGTGACACACTTGTGATCAATACCAGGCAAGTGCAAGTCTACTAGAGCTTTGAAAAGTCTATTTATTTACTTGTTTGTTTGGGGACTAGGGACTGAACCCAGGGTTGCTTTACCTATGAGTTATGTCCTCAGCCCTTTTATCTTTTCTTTCTTTCTTTCTTTCTCTTTTTTTTTTTTTTTTTTTTGTTTCAGGGGTTGAACCCAGGGGCACATAACCACTGAGCCACATCCTTAGCCCTTTAAATTTTTTTTATTAAGAGTCTTGCTAAGTTACTTAGGGCCTTGCCAAGCTGCTGAGGCTGGCTTTGAACTCGAGATCCTTCTGCCTCAGCCTCCTGAGTCTCTGGAGTTGCAGGTGTGAGCCATGATGCCAGGCAGTGTATCTTTTCTTTTGGCATTTCTTAAACTTATTGAATTTTGGTTGGGAGAGGAAAGATAGTATATCTTTTCTTAAGGACATAATTCAATCCATATCACAAGGGAAATTAGAAAAATATTTTAAATTCGGTTAACTGTGTAATTTTGAAACCCACAAAGTCACATGACCTGCCTCTACAAGTTGAAAAACGAGGTAAGCCAGCAGTGTAATTCAATCTGAGTCCAGGAGCTCCAATATAAAAAGCAGGAGAAGGTGGATGTCCCCAACTCAAGAAGAGAGATGTTAGCTTTCTCCTGCCTCCTTGTTCTAGTCAGACCCTTGGTGGATGAATGATGCCCACCTGCACAGCTTGGGTGGGTCTTCTTTAGTCAGTCCAATTCAAATGCCACTTTCTTCTGGAAACACCCCACAGTCACCCCCAGAAATATTTCACCAGGTATTTATTTAGACATTCCTTAGCCCAGTCAAGTTGACACATGAAATTATCACATTTGTTTTTTGAAAAACATCAAATAAAATTGATAAACCTTGAATAAACTGATCAAGAAAAAAAGACACAAATTATGAATATCAGAAAACTATGCTTTTAATTTGCAATGTGTATATTATTTATAGTTAGTATAATTATTGATTATGGTTGCCTTTAAATCCACTATCTTCCTAGCTGTTTTCAATTTGTTCCATCTGCTCTTCAGCCCTTTCTCTCTTCTTGTCTAGTACTGGATTAAGAGTATGGCATTTCACTATTGGCCTATTGGTTATATCTTTTGATAATTTTAAGTGGTTCTAAAGGAATACATTATATCTCTTTAAGTCGTGATCACCATCTATCTTCAAATAATACACCACCTCACATATAGCGTAAAAATGTTAGCAAGGTGTGGTGGTGTACGCCTGTAATCCCAGCAGCTTGGGACGCTGAGGCAGGAGGATCACAAGTTCAAAGCCAGCCTCAGCAACTTAGAGAGGCTCTAAGCAACTTGGCAAGACAAAAAAAAAAAAAAAAAAAGGCAGGGCTGGGGATGTTGCTCAGTGGTTGAGCACACCGGAGTTCAATCCCTGGTACCACCACCACCAACAACAAAAACCTTTTAAACGCTATAGTTTGATTTCTTCTCCTGTCCTGCAAGCTACTGTTTTTCTACATGGTACTTCTTGTATTTTATAACACCCCAATACTATGTTGCCATCTTTTCTTCTAGAATGATAGGAGTGGCATGTTCTCCCATCCTTCTCTCTCCTTGTCGTGCTAACCTGGGAGGTGTACAGAGCACAGTGGTGAAGACTGTGTCTCTGGAGTCAGCCTACCCGAGTTTAAGCCTAGTTCCAGCATTTGCCAGCAGTGTGACTGTGGGCATGTTATGTCCCTTCTCTGGGCTTTGGTTTCCTCACCTATAACTTGTGGATTATAACAGTACCTAATCTGTAGACTCATTGGGAAGATTAAGTGAGTTAATGGATTTTACATGTAAGCACTGAATAAGCAAGTGTTCATTATCCTTCACATTACCCTGCCTGCCTACTACAGGCTTCTGACTCTTTCCAGTGACGCTGTGGTTCACTAACTACCCCTTAAAGAACTTCTTCCTCCTTACCACAGCAAGGGCATGCCACTCAGGCTTCCAGAGGACCAACTGTTTCTCTCCTGCAAACCCAACTTCTGCTTTTCAATTTTTTTTTCACTGTCAAATCCCTTCCTTTTCCTCTAATTTAAAACCTCAAATTGAAGGCTGGGAAGAGCTCTGGGCTGGTTCCAGCTGGGGCTTTGCCAGTAACTCAGTGGATAACTTTGGTCAATCCTTCCCTTCTCTGGTTCCTCATCTGTAAATTGGGAGCGTTTCACTGTGGAGCATGCAGCCGTCCTTCAGGCTCTAACATTCTGATCTCTTCAAGTCTCTTTTCCTTCCCCAGGCCTGAAACACCCCTGGGTTGTCTTTACAGCAACCTCTTTTCCCTCCTCTTAAACAGTTTCCTTTACATTTACCTCCTGGTCTCGGATATTGCGAGCTCCAGTCTGGCCCTTCCTCAGTGTCTCCACCTGGCTATTTCCTTTAAAACGGAACGTCTTCCGGCAGCTTTGCTGAAAGCATTGGGTGACCGACTGGTCGACTAACAGTTATAGAAATCGCCTGGAGAAATTACCTTCCAGAGGGACGAATTGATTGGACCAAGATTTAAGGACTCAGCCCGATGAACTGACTGGCACGTGGAGTGACAACTGTGCAATGACCAAGGCAGCGGAAGGCTAACTGAGCAGAGGATCAGATTGTTGGTCCCTCTGCGAGGCCCGCGAAGCCCGTCCAACCTCGGACCCCCGGAGGTCAACCGGGGATACCCGCCCGCGAGGCCCCGCCCACGCGCCCCGCCCACGGGCGCCCAACGGGCATGCGCGCGCTGCCCAGAGCCAATCAGGGCTGACTACGCGCGGGGGCCGCTGGGACGGGGCGGAGCCGCGGGGAACGCTCGGGTCTCCACCGCGGGAGCCCGCGCTCACAACAGCTGGTTCTGTTGTCCAGCGGGCGCTTCGCAGTCCAGATGGTTCTAGACCCTTACAGCCCTGGGCCAATGAGCTGTTAAAGGACACTGCGCCCTCGACCCAGTGCTTGTGGGCAAGCAGGCGATGGACTGATTGGAAGCCATGGATCAAGGAACTGAAGTCCTGCGCTTCGCCCCTAGGACCAACCAGAAGGCACCCTGTCCATCTGTCCATCCCCTTGTTTCCTGTCCTGCAGCCCAGGCCCCTACTGCCAACAATCCAAGACGCACGAGGAAACCCTATTCTCCAACCCCGTGCCCAAACCCATCCCTGACGTATCTCAAACTGAGACCCGGTCCTCTCTCCCACTCATTTGATCTCATTGTCCTCTCGCTTTCCACACCCCCCACGCTTCCTCTCCCCAGCCTTGTCCTCTTGTCTCTCTCAAGCAGATTATCTGTTTCTTTAGTAGAACCAAACGTGGAACCTTCATAGCGGTTTCTGTCTTCATCGCGACACTTCCCGTGTGCAAGATATGTGTAGATGAAGTCGCACTGGATATGAACCCATTTTCTTTTTTTTTTTTTTTTTTTTTTTTTTTTTTAATGAATCATAAATTTTATTTCAAAATGTAAACGTCACTAAACATGCATACATGTTAAAACAATAAAATTTACAATTTCGTTAATTTTTTTCTTTTGCATAGGACATCATTACAATATAGAATCTATGCCTTACAAAATACATACAAAGTTTAATCCGAGCAAGCCAAGGCCAGATTGGGAACTGTACAACTGTAATACTTCACTGTAGTGATCCAGAAAAGATGAAATGTGGCCTTCAGAAGCATGGTTGTGAACTAGTTTAAAAAAACAACAAAAACAAAGCAATATTTCTACAGAAAAGGAAATTGTGAACTCGATGGAAATGGTGTTGGACCCTTGGATTCTGCCTTGGGATTTTGGCAAATGATTCCAGAGAAGCTCCACCAATGATCTTGGATGGGAAGGGGTCACTTGGGTGTACCCAGAGTAACTACACAAACAGTTCCTGGTCACCAGGAACCCACAGTAAGCAGCCCCAAACTCAACAATGAATAATTGCTCAGTGAAGAGCCCCATGTTGACATTGCTGGGGGTCCCCAATACTGGGCACCTGAGGCTTCTCCAGGGTGAAGGAGGGGAATAGTCTCCCACTCACAAACTCACGGACAGGTATCCTAACTGGAGAACAGACACTGGGGTTTATGACACCCAATCACAGTGCCTGTGCCAAGCAGGGAAGAAGGGAAGGAGGGCAACATGGGGAGGGCTTTTTCAAGCACAATGCATAAGCTCCTGTGCTGCATGGAAGAGACAACCTGATCTATGATGGTCTCCCTGCAAACATTCAGCTTGCACATTGGTTTCCAAATGAGCATGTGCAGTAGTCAGGCAACAGGTCCTCTAGGAGGGCATCAGGGAGAAAAGGACTGCAGAGTCCTCAGGAGAAAGTTGCACGTGCATCCATCTTGTCTCTGTTCTGGCTTCCTGTCCCCACCCCACGGTCCCCCACCCTGGAATGTATGATGCAGGGCAGGGGAGGCTACTTCTCTCCCATCCTGTTATTTTTAAATAAAAGTAGTAAAGTTTTAAAGCTGTATTGAGAAGGGAGAGGCTGGGCAAGCCAGGTGGCTGCACAGCAAGTCCAATAGTGGTAGGGGCTAGTAGAAACCTCTTCCCTCCTGGACACAGGACTCCTGACTCTTGCCTGATCCTACTCTTCCCAAGGCTAGAGCCAGCCAGCAAGAGGAAGGGCCTCTCCCTCAATGGTGTCCAGGCATATATCAGTAGTAAGCTGGATTATGCATCCAAATTCTGGTACAAAATTCTCTGGAATGTGTCCAGGACAAACCTTTGAAGTCTCAGAATCAGGAATATTAGTCACAGGACCTGGCTCTTCCAGAGGCCATCTTCCTTTCAAAACCCATCAGCCCACATCTGCATTTTAGCTTTGGAAGATATGGTCATCCAGGATGACATATGAAATGTTGGGTAGCAAAAGGTGTGGGTGACTAACTAAGCCTTTCTAACCAATCAAAATGGTCCAAGCTGTTTAAAACTTCCAGCAGTTTTGACCAAATGGCCTTTTTAAACATGGGCTAAGAAAAAAAAAAAAGAAAAAGAAAAAAAAATCAGTGACACCTCTCAAAAGTCAAAATAACCAGGTAGCCTTGTAAACAAAACCACAACCAGGAGCTGAGAAATGAGGCCACACTATTGCTCAGATCACATCTGCCTGTAGGGTAGCATATGTGCCCAGCAGAGATCAGGGATGAGGTCCCTAAGAAGTGCTAAGACCCTATGCAGTACATTTAAGCACCTGCTTCTGGCAAGATAAGAGGCTGGGCAGCTGGAGACCCAGTAGTTCTGCCAACCTTCACTCAGGACCCCAGAAAGCCACCAACCCTCTCTACCCATCCCCACCTCTGAATCACCCTCCAGGGATCTGAGTCCTTGCTCAGGGCCTGGTGAGGTCTGCACCTGGAGGCTGCACGGTGGCGAATCCTGCACCTGCCCCGATGCATGGCCTCAAAGTTGAGGGTGGGTGGTTGTGGGGGGGGGGATTTTTACACCTCAAATCCCATGGGGGCATGCAGCAGGATGCAGGTAGGGGGCACATCCAGGACCATATTCCCTTCCAGGACATCACTACCCATCCCTATGTAGCACCCATCAGGAGAGTACCCCAAGGCCCTTTGTGGAAAGGGCTGTGTTGTCGGTTTTTCCATATGGCTGTAAGATTCAGTAGGCATTCGGGGAGTTGACAAAGTTCCCCTAATATGGCTGACAAGGGGTTTTTCCTTGTTTGGATATGAGCTGAACACCAGTCTTCTGATGGCTGGGTCTAGTCACTTTTAGACTTTTTTTTTAGGGAAACTCTCCCTTTATTCAGGCACCCCTTCATTTTGAGATCTCTGCCTCTGTGAACTGCTAGAGTTGAAGTATTCCCCAAATAAAAGCTTGACTTTTCACTATTATTCCAGGAGCCCTATGGGTTCCTCAATCCCAATGAAACCAGCAATCATGGCCATAAAACGCAAAAATGAAAGACCCTGAAGTAGACCCAGGCTGGGAAGACAATCTACATCTTAGAAGGCATCCCTTGTTTCGTGATGAGATGGAAACCTGCTAATGAGAACCCATGTGAACTGAGCCTGAGATTCACAGATTCTTCCCCCGACCCTTCAATGAGATGAATTTAAAGCCCCAGATGATTCTGGAGGGTGCAGCCAGGGTGCCCAGGGGGGGAACGCCCTCCAGGTGCCCTGCCCCCATTTCCCAGGCCAGGCCCGTGGCTAAAGGGCCGCACCCTGCCATTATGTGAGAACCACTTTGGGAATGAAGACATGCTCATTTGCCAAAAATAGCCAATGCCTGCATATTTCTGTTTTAAGGCAATATTACCCTTCCATCTATCGATGGAACAGCCCTGGGTCATTTAGAGGGAAAATTAAATTAAGTGCTCTCTTTGGAAACAGCCTATGCCCACTTTCCCTCCCCCACCCCCACCCCACTCTAAAACAAACCAGCTCTTTTCTTTTATTCCAAAATGACTGGGTTTAGAGTCCTTTTTTCCCCTTCCTATGTGCAGATAGATGTGAAGTTAGAAACCCCCTGTGATGCTGTAGGCAAATCACAAGGAGACACCTGGCTCCTCCAATGGAGAGTGCTTTGCTGGCCATGTGGGACATGCCACTCCCTCTCCCTGCCTTGGGAACCATGGACATGGGTGCACCAAAGGACTTTGGAATAAAATTCCTGAACCTGGAATGTGAATTCCTGAGACATGAAATGTGGTCAGAGTGTGGCTTTCTCTGCCTCACGCAGAAACAACTTTGGGAGGGACCTCACTTTGGAACTGGACATGAAGATTGCCACACCCCCAGCACTCAGGGCTCTCTTCTTCAAGGTCCCTACCGCATATTCTACTCTCTCCCAAAACAAATGCAAACTGAGCTGTCATAGGGCCCAAAGGCATTAGAGGGGCCAGGGTAGCCAGATCTGCATTTGATGAGATAGCCCCTGCCCCACTATCCCCACCCACAGCACTAAAAATGCCACAGCACAAATGGGTACCCACTGTGGCTACACAGAAGCCACCACCTGCCATTAGCCACTTCCAGCTAACTAGAGCTGGAAACAGACATCCATAGCATCACAGATGGCATACTGCCACATGCACAACTGCTGCAGACAGAGGGCACCCATCCACTCTGAAGCTGGCTTGACACATCAACCAGAAGCTACTGGCTTCAGCTGGGCGGGGATCTCTGGGGTTTCTCCTGTGCTGCACCCCACACCATGTGTGGGGCTGGATGGAAGCAGAATGGCTACAACCAAGGCACTCTGGGCCTGGGAAGCCCATCTATGGCCCTTCTGAGTCCCCAAGGGGCCATTCCTCATCAAAAATGAGAAGATCTCTGCAAGATACTATAAACCCGAGTTCACCTCAACCCATCCCAACACAAACCACACACACACACACACAGCACACACACAGACATATATACTCTGTCCTGGGGCCTTGATTTACAGGCCCCAACCCTTGGGAGGAAGCAAGGCGCAGCATGGGCCTTGCAGGGCTAGGCTGGACATTCCACAGGTCTGCAGAGGAGCTCATGGAATACAGCCTAACTGCCCTGGCCTGGGGCTTGAACCCCAACTCAGCCCAGGTCAAGGCTTCATGAGAAACTGCCATCAGCTCTCTGCTTCTCCCTTCCTACCAAAAGGCTGGCAATGGGGCAATACAAAGCGAGGCATGGCCTGGGGCCTCCCAGGCAGGGCAGGCAGAAAGCAGGAGGGAAAGGGAGACACAGTCTTGGCGACAATGAGAAGCTGGAGGTTTGCTAAGTCTGTACCACCAGACATGAGGGGTCTGAGAAAAGTGTTTTCTCACAACTTTCCATCTGGTGTTCCCTGGGGAGAAAAGAGAATGCACATTCTCCAACAGTACTTCCCATAACATTGGGCTGCGCCACTCTTGAAAAGTTCCGAGTCACAATGTTCTGGTCTTTTGCCACTGAATGGTCCTCTGTGAAGTGCTGCAGATGCTCGCACACACATGGCCACTCACAGACCTTCTGACTGAGGAAGCAACATGATGGCCTTGCCCACTGTTTCAAACAAAGGTGACTCCATAGCAGCACGGGAGAGCTAGGCAACTGGGTACACCAACACCACTTTAAAATCTTTTTAGAAGGCCAGAATTCCCAGGCTGCCAGGCTGTGTTTTCCAGTCAGAGAATATGGTATAATAGTGAAGGGTCCCTGGCGCTGTCTGTTGGGCAGTGGGGGCCTGGACAGGTGGGGCCCAGGCCATCTCCTTGGAGGTTGGATGGTGCGATGTTGTACCCAGTCAGGGCTTGTGTCTCTGCTTCCATTTCTCCAAGGAGCCTGGGAGAGGGCTCCTGAAGGTAGGGAGCGAGCCAGGGCAGGGCCAGTCGTGGAAGGCAGATGACTCTCTCCACAGTCCCCCCTAGGTGGGAGTGCTCCTTTGACCTGTCATGGCTTAAGGGCATCCCTCTGGCTGGTCTGTCCTTCAGACCCATCTGCATTCTGAGCCAGGCCCAGGTGGCAGAGGATGGAGGCTAATGGGTGAGTAGATGATGAGGAAACAGGCCTCACCACTAAGGGATCTGCCTTGGAATCACAACTGTCAGTGACCACATCTACTCTCAAGTCAGCTGATGGACAGACCCACATGCATGCTGAGCTCCACCTGCACCGGTTGGCCTGCTCTATCCCCAGTGTGTTCCCAAACCTAATAGAAAACTCCAGAGTGCAAATCTATGTACAGAGTAAGGCGGCATGAAGGGGTGCCCTCACTGACCTCGTGGAACGTGTCCATCCCTGAGAAAGGGGGTTCGACACCGCTGAATCTCAACTTTGTGGGTATCTCCATTGTGCAATTGTGGATGATGTTTTTTGAAAAAAAAATTTTTTTTTTTTCTGTTTTCCTTTCTTTGATTTTTTTTTAACAAATTGACTTTGACACCTGAGGTGAAGAAAAGTGTTTTTTCGTGGACTTTTCATGAAGTTCTCACTCTGCTTTCTTATCAAAAGGAAGGGGCATGGACTGACAAGGAGGTGAGAGCAGCTGCTCATGGCTGTTGTCAGGGTAGGGTCCTTGGCTGGGCGCGGGGCTGGCGGAGGGACTGGCGGGGCTGTGCTGCTGTGGGTCCGGCGGGGGCTCAGGGTGAACTGGCTGGGCTAATGGTGGGGCTGCTGGCGTCAGAGCGGCTGTAGTCGCTGAGTGAGCCGGTCCGCGAGCCCCCGCCACGCCGCTGCAGCATGCCGGGGTGGAAGTTGGCATGGCGGCGTGCATGCTTCGTCAGATGATCACTGCGCATGAAGCGCTTCTCGCAGATAGGACAGCTGAACTTCTTCTCACCAGTGTGTGTGCGGTAGTGCCGGGCCAGCTCATCAGAGCGAGCAAACTTCTTGTTGCAATCCTGCCAGCTGCAGGCAAAAGGTCTCTCACCTGTGTGAGTTCTCAGGTGCGCCTTGAGGTGCGAAGATTTCCCATAAACTTTCTCACAGCCCGCGTAGTGGCACTTGTGCTTTCTCTGCGGGGACTCGAGGTCGGCGCGACTTCGGCCCCGCCGGCCCCTTTGTCTGAGGCCGGACTCGCCGCTCCCCGCGGGTCCCGGCTCCCGCTCAGGCTCCAGTCCCGCCTCGGTCTCGCTCCACGCCGGGCTGGGGGGCGCGGCCGCCGCGCCTTCACCGGGCGAGGCGGGTTCGGAAACAGGCGGCGGCGCGGGCGGTAGCCGGCAGGGGGTCCTCGCCTTCCGGGCAGCGGCGCCCTCTCTGCGCTCCGCTGGGGCGGGCGCTGGCGCTTGTTGGTTGAGGTCCGCTAGGATCCGCGCCACCACGAAGAGCGAGGCGCTGTCCTTGCCGTCGCGGCGCTCCTCAACGCGGGGCAGTGTGGGGGTGGCGGCGGCGCTGGCCGCGCCCTCGGTCCGGGGCTCCGGTCCCTCTCGCGGTCCATGCACGACTGCACGGCTGGACATGGACACGAGGCACTCGGCGGCGAAGTGGTCCACATAGGCGGCGGCTGCCATGCTGCGGCTCCGGCCGGCGGGCGGGCGGCAGTGCTAGTCGCTACGAGTCGTCAGCGGCGCATCCGCCCCACGGCCTCCGGAGAGCGGGCGGGGGGCGGGGGCGCGGCGCGCCCTCTCCTCCGGCTGGGCTGGGCTAGGCTGGGCGCGCAGCCGCCTCTGCCGTCACCCGCGCGGCTCCGCGTCCGCCCGGCCCGGCACCGGAGAGTGAGCGCATGGGGGGCGTGGGCGAGTAGGGTCTCGGCGCGGCGTCAGAAGCGGCCTGTCCTAAGGATGTCGAGTGGCGACGTTAGGGACGACCGCGTCAAGTCGCGGGCACAGCTTCGCCGCGCATTGTGGCAGTCCGGACAGCCGCTGTGCGCGCCGCAGCTCGGTGTGGGCGGCCCGGCCTCGGGGGTGGGCGGGGCTGATGAACCCATTTTCTAAAATTACGAAGCAAGGAAGGAAACAACCCTTCAGGAGTGAGGATAGAACCTAAAGTCCCTAGAGCACAGGAGTCCCTGTAAGTTCTGGCTCCTCTGAGTTCCAGCCACGTGATCCTGCCCTGGCCTCTTGAACTCACCAAACCTCCCCCATCTCAGGGGAGCATCTGCTGTTCCCTCTGGCTAGCTCCCAGTAATAATTCAGGTCTAACACAATTGCTACTCTCTCTGATACTGCAGTTTAAGCTAGGGTCCTCTCCTATAGTTTCTCACAGTATTGTCCTTTTCCTTCCCAGTACTTATTAATATTTTATTTTATTTTATTTTATTTTATTTTATTTTATTTTATTTTATTTATTGGTACTGGGGATTGAACCCAAGGACACTCTACCACTGGACTATATCCTCAGCTCTCTCTTGCACTCATTCTTTTTAATTTTGAGACAGTCTGGTTAAGTTTCTGAGACTGACCTCAAACTTGAGACCCTCCTGCCTCAGCCTCCTAAGTTGCTGGGATTACAGGTGTGCACCACTACGTCTGGCTCAATGTTTTACACTACAAATTTGTGTGCATGTCTTCATGGTATACTCGTGCAGACCACAACTCTATGAGGACATGGCAATTATCTTGCTTTTTCCTGTTCTCATCTGGCGCATACTTCTGTGGAGCACATGAACTGCATGTGAAAGGTGCTTATACACGTGGGAGTTTATATAAACATCTACCCTGAGTACAGGTTGTCTCTCACTGGTGCTGCAGGATCACTATTTACTCACAGGGAAGAGATGATCTGCTTTCCATTGCTGAAAACTGCTATACCTGGATCCAGAAGGGAGGTTGTCTTTCATTCTGAGGGGAACAGTGCATAGCCATAGTATACCCTAAGGCCAGAATTCTGTTCTCACTCCTTGCATGCCTGTTTTTCAGCTTGGCCAAGAAATTTTGCAATAATCTCCTGATGAGTCTCTTTGCCTCTGTCTTCTCACTATGTCTCTGTTTCAGGATCTTTCTCTATATCTGGTCATCCCACTTTCTTTTTTCAAACCTTAACAACACTTTATAATTCATTTGTTAATTTATTCAATTATTTGACAAGTAATTTTGAGACATTCTTATATTTTAAGTACAATTCTAGATATTGGTAATACAAGTGGAAAGCAAGACAAAGACCCTCTTCCCATGGAACTTATGTCTTCAGAGTCAGGATAACATCCTATGAGATAAAGCTCCAATGCCATGTCCTGGCATTCGGGGCCCATTGTGCTGTCTTTTCTCCATCCTCACCTCTGGATACCACTGTTTGCTTACGCTCATGCTTTTTGCTCACCCAGGTGTATGTCATGTAAAGATACTGGAGTTCAAAGGGGGTAGAAAGGTTTTGTCCAAAGGCATACAGTCACAAAGCTTTGAAGTTGGGATTTGATTCAAAGATGCCTGCTGTTCTCATACGTGCATCTCATGTCTAGGCCCACAACAGAAGCTCAAAACCTTCCTGATGGACCTATCTCATCATTTCACATGTATTTTTCCTTCCTGTGACACCATCTCAGAATGGGAATAACCTGAACAATGAATCACAGTTTACCAACGACAGTTCTGAGACCAAATTTAGGAGTAAACCTCAATCCATGGAGAACCAGCACAAAGGGTAGGTAGGGGTAGAGAAGAATCTGTGAGCTGTAGAGACTCTGAGGGCTCTGAATTTACTGTCGACTCCATGCTTTCTGGGGACCTGATGGGCTTTGTGAGCCTTCATAGTTCCATGGACACTGGGAACTCCAGGTGACATGTAGTTCTCACAGGCTTCATTGTCTCCAGTTTATCTTGCTTTTCCTGGAAGGTATGGAACAGAGCAGACAAAGAAAGGAGGATATTGGAAAAGGTCAAGAGGTGAGGTATCCAGATCTTAAAAGGACAGCGCTTTGAGTAAAGAATTAAGCAACTTGGGTCAGGTGTTAGCTTAATCTTTGCTCATAATCCCATAGTTGGAACCTGCAGCCTTGTCTTCTTCCTCTGGTCCTCCCCCTCTACATCCCCTGTACTAGGAGTCACCAGACTATTCCCCAGGTTCCTCTGGGACAGGTACCTCATGTGACATCCTCAGACAGGTTGGGTCCGTCCCTCCTCTGGGCCACCATAACCCCATGGCTCAGTTGATTGTTTGGATTTTCCACCATTTTGGTTGCTCTCTGAGGCCAAGACCTGAGTGAGACACCAGCATTGCACAGCATAGAGATTAGGATATTTTAGAGGAAATATTGTAGTATTTAACAAATATAATCTCTAAAGGGATACCAGTTCTTCATATAGGATGTTAGGAGGGTAGCAGAGGATTTCTGGCCCTAGAGAGTAAGATGGTAAATAACATATGTCTAGCACCTAACAGCACTTTTCCTTTCAAGTACTGCAGAAGGTGGGAGTGGAGGATGAATGGAATAGTAGCCTAGGTGTGGCCTGGTCTCCAAGCACTTCAGGTGATCTTGGGCCTGTGGCATCTACAATGAGCTGAATGCTGCCTGCTAAACACACAGAGGCCAAACCTTTGGTTTCCATTCTGATGCTACAACCATTGCTAGGGGTCCCCAATTCTCGTCTTGGTAGGGATTCAGTGTGCTGGATGTGTGTGTGTGTGTGTGTGTGTGTGTGTGTGTGTGTGTGTTTTGCCAATTCTGATTACTCTTTAAATTATTTCTCTTAATTTTCATTTTTCATAAGGCTCTCTGGGGCCTTAACTTCACCACTTATAAAATGATCTGCAAGCACATTTATACATCCTACAGGGTAGGGGGTAATTCCTCCCAAACCCTATATTAATCTCTCCATGTAAGACCTTCATTTTAATTTTTGCAGTACAGAGGATTGAACCCCGTGGCTCTCTATCAACTGAGCTATATCCCTAGCCCTTTTAAAATTTTATTTTGAAACAGGGTCTTTCTAAGTTGCTCAGGCTGGTCTTGAATTTATAGTCCTCCTACCTCAGCCCCCCAAGTTGCTGAGATTACAAGTATGTGCCACTGCACCTGGCTCTCTGTGGGTCTTAATTACTTTACTTTGGTAGACTGGATTCCAGGCACAATGGGTACCCACCACAATCTGGTTCTCAGAAGATGAAGTGATTATGGATTTTCCTGGTTCCTCATTCTTTGGAGATGTCTTGGGCTCTGGCCTGCTGACTTTAGGACTCTTTTGTGCTTTGATCTTTGCAGTTTTCTTTGCCTTCTTCTTTCTGATATGTTTCACTCTAAAAAATGAACTTCTGGTCAGTTCTGGCTCTTCACCTTTCTGCATTCCCAAATGGAGTCTGGTCTTGATCATATGTTCTGGTTTAGAGCCCCAACAACACCACCAGCTTGCTGGGTTATCTGCGGGAAGCCACACAACCTCTCTGGGAATTGGTTTCATACCCTGTACAATGGGGATACCCTGCACACTGTGAAGAGATCACTGGTCCAGCTCATTATACTTTTAAAACATCTCATCAGTTTTCCCTGCCACCTCACTCCTTTTCTCCCCGTCTTCTGACAGCCAGCACTTCCCAAGTCCTACTGCCCTCGCTGCCTCTCAACACCTGCCCCAGCACAGCCTGAGGCGCCATCTTCCTGCCTGGTTCTGGCCTCCTGGCTCTTGCTCTCTGATCTGTGTCCCACCCCACGCTCATGCTTCCCTTCCCCTCTTAGCTGTCTCCCATGGCTCCCAAACAAATATTCAGTCCAAGGCATCTGGAATGTCCAAGTGGCCAGAGGCTCTGCTGCCCAAACCTACGGCCTGACCTCCAGCAACTCTGCCTCACTCTAGGCTTCTAGTCAGCTGATTTTCAAGGACCTTTCCCAACCCCCCTTCTAACCATAATCTGTCATTCTCAAGGTACCTGACTTTACCGAGAAAGGCCTCACATGTGCCCTGGGCTTCTGTATATACTACTTTCCACCAAAACACGTGCTTGGTCTTCCAGGCCCATCTCAGGCAACACCTTCTTTATAGCACTGGGGATTGAACCCAAAGCCTCTTGCATGCTAGGCAAACACTCTACCACTCAGCTACAGCCACAGCACTTTTGTTTTATTTCGAGACAAGATCTCACCAATTTTCCCAGGCTGACCTCACACTTGCAGTCCTTCTGCTTCAGCATCCTAAGTCGCTGGGATTACAGGCATGTGCCACCACACCTAGCTCAGACAGCACCTTCCAGACTCTGCTGGCTTCTCCAGAGCCACCCTCCCTCCTCAGATTTGTCTTTTGTAAAATGTACTGAAAATGGAGTCCCGTGGGCCTGTTTTATGGCATGGTGAATCCTGGTGTCCCTTTGCTGACTGTGTTTGGTGTCTCTCTCCTTCTCAGACCCTGAGCTCATTGAGATCAAGTGTTCTGACTTTTCCCTCTCTGTGCTGGTACCAGATCCAGAGTCTGCTTGGTAGCAGTTAGTAGGTAGCTGGGTAGTAGGGTCTTACAGGAGACTTTAACCACAGTACTGGTACTCTGCTATGATATAAACGTGCCCCCACCCCAAAGTTTATGTGTTAGAAACTTGATCCCAAAGTTCACTTGTTAATGGTATTTGGAATTGGGGCCTTTGGGAGGCAATTAGGATTAGATGAGACCATGAGGGTGGAACCCCATGATGATATTAGAGGCTTTTACAAAAAAGAAAGAGATCTGAGCGAGCACACTTGCTCTGTCTCACCATGGAGTGCCCTCTGCCATTTATGATGTAGCAAGAAGGCCCTCACCAGAAGCTGAGCAGACAGATGCCAGAACCATCCTCTTGGACAGAACTGTGAACCAACTAAATGTTTTTTCTTTGTAAATTACTTTGTCTCAGGTAATTCGTTACAGAAGCAGAAAATGAGCTAAGGCATACTCACATGAAAGGGAGGAGGCAAAAGAAGAGCAATGTGACTGCAGTCGATCCATAGACAACACCCTGGATCAGCCCTTTCAGAAAGATCTGAGGAGCCAAAGGACTCCTTCCTGGAAGTAGAAAGCATGTGACGAAGGTTTCCCTCCCAAGACCTCAGCTTCAGAGCCCAGACTGCTCCCTCCTCTGGTTTCAGTGCCAGTTCCCCCCGCCCGCCAGCTCCTGGCTCATTGTCCTCACCTAGTCACTGAGTCCTCCACTCACCTGACATCAGCAGAATGCTCAGAGCATGGGTTCCATTTTGGTTCTTGCCCTCACATAGAAGGCTTGTGCCCATTTCTGGCTTCTTGGCCAGGTTGATGGTGCTGTTGGCCCAAGGGCCCAGCATGGTGGAAGTTACCTGGAGGCCACCATTCATGCCATTCACATCCACAGGGGCACCTCCCATCCACCACTGCACAGAGGGTGTGGGGATCCCGTGGAAGGAGCAGCTGCACTGCAGTGTCTTCTCCAGGGAGCAAGAAGAGTCCAGCAGCCTGGCGGGTGCTGGGGAGAGGGAAGTCAGAATCAGCAAAGCACCTGGCTTCCCATGGCTCCCTCTAGGACCCAGTCTTTATGGATGACCAACAAGGAGCTTCAGAGGGATTTCTAGAAGCTCACAGGGTCTAGACTTTACAAACCCCTCCCCCCACCAAGGTGCAGGACCTTGGGGATGATGGTGAGTTTTCTGAGCGTCTGCCTTGCCTCTGATCCCTCATTTCCCCCCAGGTCAGACACCCAGTCTGAGCTCCTCTGCTTCTCCTCCTTGCATCCCCAGCTTTCCCCTGGGGCTGTAATCAGTTTCGCCCTCCATCACTTTGGGTCTGGATGCTGTTGGGCAAATCACTTCCCTTCTCTTTACTGTTTCCTAAACTAGCAAATTGGGACAGTAACCAAACCTGTCTCATATTATCACCACTCTAAGAGTAAATTTGTAGAGCTTCTAGCTCAGTGCATGATAAAGTATTTCACCCATTTGACAAATAGAACACCTTTCTCTATTTCCTTCTTCCCAGTCCCAAGTGGCCTTCAATGGAGCTTCCACCTAAAGCCAAGACAGCTGTAGCATTTTCTGAGTAAGAATGTTTGAAATGCCCCACTCTACATAGAATAGGTCGGGCGTGTTGACTATTTGGCAAATATCTTGGATTCATAAGGAAATGTCATGTTCTTCAAGGTCTCCAATAATAAGGAAAAAGACCTTACTGCTGTATATGTGTTTTCATGGTGTTGTTTGAAGTTACTAGAGGAAAGGGATCACTTTCCTGTAACGATTAGCCCGCGATCTTGGACTTTTCGTCTGGGTCACTGCGGGAATGGGGAACTTTCAGGGGATTCTGATGTGCGGCCCGCTCCCTGCTGCCCTCTGTACTGTCTTTACCATTTGGAAAAGCATGCCCAAAGGAATACGAAGACTCACTAGCCTCAGGGCCTCCAGTAACACCCGAACCAGCCCCTTGTGCTCGTCTCCACGCCAGCCTGAATGAGCCACCACACCATCCTCACCCTCAATGCCACACCCTGGCCCAATCTGCTGTTGTCCCAGATACCCCCAGTGCTGCCAGAACCTGGCCCAGAGAAGACGTCTAATCCACGTGGGTTACTTGGTGCCTATTCCCTCACATCCTCTGTCTTCACGCCACCTTAGCCTGCCCCACCCTGGCTTCCTCCTCAGACGGCGCCAGTGCTGCTTCTCATCTCACCTGGCTCTAGCAGTGGCAGCCCCAGGTGCAGCAGGGACATTCTCAGGCCCGGGAGAGGCCCTTCACTAGGCTGGAAGGGATGAGGGAGGTCAGAGGGATTCTTAGCAAGGTGGGGTCTTCTGTCTGTTCACCTGGAGAAGCAGGAATTATACAGGATGAGATCTCTGGAGCAGTAGGACCTCTGGCAGATGGCAGGGGGCCTCTGCCATCTGAAGCCTCAAAGCCATGTCTCCTTATCTCTTCCCTAGTCGTTCACTCCCTGTCCCCATTCCCTTGAGAGGGCCTCAAGTGCTGGGTACTTTAAGTTCTCTCTTAAAACTAATGGGGATCCATGGCAGGGCTGTGCTACAGGGAGGGTCAGGATCAGGAGGTTTGGATGTTTGGACTATTCCACTGGGGTCACGCGAGAAATGGCCTGGGTGGTGAATGTCTGCAGACCATGTGGTCACAGGAAAGACTGTTGTTGTGGTCGGGAAAGAAGGATGCCTTTGCGTTGGGCCTGAGCTCTGAGGGAAGGAGAGAATGACTCAGAGGGATGAATGATGAATGGGATTTCTGAGGTCCTTGCACTGTCCAAACACTAGCAGTCAATCAATCCACGTATTGTACGACTTAGGGTACCTACTAAGAGCATTATAAATTTTTTATTCAAGCTAATAGAGAAAGAATATAGAAGAAAAAGCAATACCAAAGAGAGAAACAAGTTTATCTCACTTATTCTTCCCTTACTCCTACTTTATGTTTAATTTGGTTTTCTATTTCTGGCTGATCACATCTTTAGCTGCATCCCAGGTTTCGACAGGCAGTTTTCTATATATGTAGATTTTCATTATCGTTAAGATTTAAGTACATATAAGTGAATATTTTAAGGACTGACCAATCAAGTGTTGGTGAAGATGTATAGTACCCAATTTTCATACCCTGTGAGAGTATAAATCAGAAAATCACATTATTTATCAAAGTAGACGATACATATACTGTATGACCCTGCATTCTGCTCCTAGATATATAATCAATAAAAATGTTTGCATGTATACACCAAAGACAAGTGAAAAAATGTTTGTAGCGACAGTATTTATAACAGTCCAAAGTTAAACAATTCAAACGTCATTAAAAATAGAATAGAAAAATAAACAAGATACATACAGTAATTAAAACATATGTTGAAGCTAGCTGAACGACATGGATCAATTTCACAAAGTATTGAGTGAATGAAGTCAGATACAAGTGAATAATAAAGTAGGATCGTATTTATCTTCAAGTTTGGGAAAAACAAGGCAAAATGAAAATAGAGTGTTTATGTATATACTCATGCTAGTAAAATTCTCTTAAATTTTGCCAAAGTGCCTACATAAAGGTCAGGAAGGACTTGTGGGGAGGAAGGAGGTAGTAGTCGGCCAGGAGTACGGCCATCTTCAGAGATGCTGAGGACAGTGGTTCCGTAGGCCACACCCTTAGCTCTTAGTCGGTCAATCAAGAGCTATTTCTAGGCACCACCCAAGTAATGGGAGGATCTGGCAGACCTTCAGGCAGTTCCAAAGCTCATCCTGGGGGACACGAGGCACCTGCTCATGGATGCAATGAGTACCCCCTTGGATTTCCCTAGTAGCATGTTCCTTATAAGCCATTTTCATTGTATTATGGACTCCTCCCGTATGACCTTCCTTATTAGAGTGTTTCTACAACATTGAAAAACACATCATGGATCTTTTATATTTATGTCCTTCTGCCATAGGCGCAATTTTAAAACCTGCTAGACAGCTAGCTCTCTCAAAAATGGAAATTTTCTGGCCCCAAATCCCAGCATTCACCACTGGGTGGCTCACTGGCAGTTTTTTTGTTTTGTTTTGTTTTGTTTTTTTAACTTCTACATTTATTTTATACCAAAGAGTTATGTGCAACAAATAAACACTCATATATTAACATTTGTTTTTATTTACCAGTTAGCCAAATGGTGTCCTAAATCTCTGATAAAGAATGTTTCTTTCTATATTAAAGGGGAAACTCTGCCCAGTGAACTCCATTTAAATTTAATGTTTACTCAGGAGCGTGAAGCATTAGTAATAAATATTTCTGATGGAACATACTAGACAGATCTGACACCTAATACTTAGGCCATGCTTAATACAGGTTTACAACAAAACATTTCACTTTTTTGGGCTAATTTGCCAAAAAGATGTTTAATCAAGTGGCCTGGACTCCCGGCTCTGCCCTCTTGGTTTTACTAAAGGGCTGTCCTCACAAGTCAGGATTCATAAGTGCTGCCTAAAATGTCTCATGGAAGTGTTCCGCCAAGGCCTGGTGCTGGACAGAACATGAGGCCCAGGGCTGCGAGCAGGCACTGGCCCCACAGGGGTTCCAGTAGCGACAGTGGGTTTCCCCACTGACATCTGCCTGGTGCTGATCTACCACCTGACGGCCCGCCATGCTCACGGCATCGACAGCGGAGCCTGCGAAAGCTATGAAGTCATTGCTGAAGATTCTTTTGCACATCCAAAACAACCATCTCTTGAGAATAAAGCAAGCAAACAAAAGCCAGCAAATACTTCTAATTTTACTTTAGTCTTGATCCTAAATCTTACCTAAGAGGTCCAAAGATCCTTTGCACCAAATGAAGAATCTTGGCTTCTTTGTATGAAAATAGTCAAGGTTTTCAACATTTTTCTGAAGTCATGAACTGGAGGAGAGGCTCTATTTATCAAGAAAAATTCCTGGCACGGCGCGGCTACTTATACCTGGGTTTTTCAGAAGTTCACCCTCACTGACAGCAGCCAGCTGCAGTGAAATCCTCCAGACCACCAAGTCCCTAGGATTATCATCTAACCATATTTATTTCCTCAAGTATTTATGATTATTAAGTAAACAAGAGGCTTTGTTACCAGCCACTTCAAAAACACAAAGCATGAATCACTGCTAAAACCAACAACATTGGTGGCTTATGATGCTGCAGTGTTTCAATATTCAATCTAAACACTGCAGATCACGACCATCTTCAAATTTTGTAACAGGGTGTCCCTCTGCTCTTGGTGCAGTAGAAGGTGTACAGGGAGCCTAAATTCCTCTAAAGTCAAAAAAAGTCAGGTCACACGCAACAGGGTTTTCTGCTGCTTACCGAGACATGGACGTTTCGGCAAATGCTGTTATTTCAGCACCTTTTCATCTCAGTGAGAAGGGGGCGTTAGTTCTACTGGGGCGCAGGAATGTGGCAGGAGTTTTTGTACAGCTGAGACAGTGCCTTCCCGAGGTGCAGGAAAGCAAGGGAACCTGAGGGTCTGCTGCACACCTGCAGCTTTCTCGTGAGGCTGCAGACCTGTCCCAGGATGCAGCATCGAGACAAGCTTTGACTGTACTCTGCTGACACAGACGTGATCAAAGACGGCTTAAAGTGGGGAACCAGGAACCTGTCAGCACAGCCACAAGTTCTTAGCCGCTAACCATTCCCACTCCAGCTTAGAAAAGAGAACCAGCGACCGCCACATGGTGACCTCACTGTAGGCTCTCAAACAAGGGCCCTGCTTCTCTGAGAGTGCTGGACACTCACTCAGCGCTTTCTTGAGTGGTTTTTGCCATTGCTCCATCAAAGGACTCCAAGACTTGAGTGGTTTTATGGACAGGAGCTAGCAAGAGTCCTAAATATGGGATTTAAGTCCTCCAAAATCCAAATAAACAAGCCAAACATTTGGATTCTAGCTTGTCCATCATATATCCGATACTGTTTCATATTAATAATCTGAGTGGGTTTACTAGTTTACTAGTGCTCATTTAGCACATCAAATCAATATTGGCTGAAGGGAGGATTGACGTGCCTTCTGTTTCACCATAGTAAATAGGGGAAGTGTTTCCCAGTCGGACATGTAGCCATCTCCAGACTGCGTTCAGGTAAATAGATCCACATAACGTCTCCTCAACCATTCCAGTTTTCACCATTTTTTTTTTAATCTAGAGACGCTCTATCACTAAGTCACATCTCCAGTCATTTTTATTTTTTATTTTAAGACGGGGTCTTGCTAAGTTGCTGAGGCTGCCCTCCAACTTGTGATCCTCCTTCCTCAGCCTCCCCACTTGCTGGAAATATAAGTGTACATCACCATGAATGGCTCATCCAAACTTCTACTTTAATCCCCAATTCAATACCGTCCCAGCTCCAACTAGGGCTTCCCCCACAGGGTTTTGAATTACCATATATGGGGCCCTACGTTATGGAGTCCTATAAATATCTCCACATTCATCCCCAGACCATTCTACCACTAATGCTCATATAATTCTGTCCCCAGGTGGGGATCCAAGTGACGAGGCATTCAGGCCCTTTTGTCACTTGTCTTACTGGATTGCTCATCACCTCGGGAGGTTTGAGGTTGGGTTTCTCATTGTCATGATTGCCTTTTGGCTTTTTATAGCCTTCCTAACTAGAGTAAATAGAGCAGACTTCACTCATTTCCTTCAGCATTGGGGGACAGCATAACTTCATATTGCCAGCCAGGGAAGCTGTCCCAAGCCTTGTGTCCAGAGTTTTCCCCAGGCCTCTGTCACATGGCATGGCTGACATCCTCCATGTCTGATCCCAGCCCCCCAGCTCCTCCTGAAGTGGCCCCTACCACTGCACAGCCCGCCTGCTAGATCGCTGTTAGACTCTCGGATATGGCCTGCTCCACTCTGAATCACATTGTGAGAAATGTCATATGCAACCAGCCTGGGCACTAAACCCGGTTCTTAGATTATCCGCTGTGATGTAGGCCCCCAGGGCAAGACACTTCTATCAGACATGACATTCTAAGAGTTTAGAGAGTATCTCCAGGAGTCTAGGGCAATGACCGCTCTTCAGGAAAGGCTAAATGTGTTACTGCACAGAATGATGAACACCAAGTTCAGGACAGCAGTTTGAGAGTGGGAGATGAGTCTGAGGGAGGGTGTGGACCAGGGGGCAGTGCTTTAAATGTTGAGCTGAACTGTGGGTGTATGCTCTTGTGACATCCTTTTTATGCCTTTCTATATGTCTGAATATTTCACAATATTTAAGTGAAAATTGGATCATTTGTCATCTGTGCAAAAGGTTTGTACATGCATATTAGATGTCAGTGTATATACCTGTAAATTCATATACAATATGCTTACAGATGTATGTACAAGAATGAATAATAATGAAATGGAAATGTAAAATAAGCTGGTACTTCTGCTTACTTATGAGTATAACCAATTTAGGGAAAAGAGGTAGAAATTTTAGGGGATTTTTTTTCCAGCTTTATTGAAACATAACTGACAACATCGTATCTATTTAAGGTGTGCTGATTTGATACGCACACATTGTGAGATGATTACCACCCTCGAGTGACTCCACATACCTGTCACTTCCCCTAGTAACTGTCAGTCAGGCTTCTGCAGAACAGCACCCATGGAAGACATGCAACTACAGGAGAAGGTGAATTGGAGCAGCTTCCAGGATCAGAGCATGGAGGACGATGCCCCGTGACCCCCTCAGGCTGGAGACCCAGCAAACCTGGCAGCTGCTCAGCCCAAGAAGCTGGGCGCCTCAGAACAAGAGGGACCAATGATGCTGCTCTGGTCCGAGACTGGAGGCCCGAAGCCCAGGAGAGCGGCTGGGGCGAGTCCACATTCGAAGGTGGAAGAATCTGGAGTCGGACCACAGCGAGCGGCCGCAGATCGCCAGGCGCAGGGGAGCCCCACTTCTGGTTCCCTGCCCCCCACCCTACTAGTGAGTGCTTCCACGTTCAGGGTGGGTCTTTCCCTCTCGGTTCGCTGACTGCCACCCTGATCTTCTCTGAAAATACCCCCACAGACACAGCCAGAAGCGTGCTTTACCAATTCTCTAGGCGTCCCTCAACCTAGCCAAGGTGACGGCCTAAACTGTCACAGTCATCTTATGTGTATGTGGTAAGAACTCTTAGAATCCACGTTCTTGGCAAATTTCAAGCGCATAGCAGTTTTATTAACTGTAGCCACCATGCTGTGCAATGGATCTCCAGAACTTACTCGTCCTGCCTCGCTGAAACTTGGTCCCCTTGACCAACATGTCTCAGTCTCCCACCTGCCTCAACCATGGGAAAACACCATTCCACCCTCTGCTCTAAGTCCGACTTTTTTAGATGCCACGGTAAATGAGGCCATGCAGCGTTTGTCTTGTGTCTGGAGTACATAGTTAATTGTCCACCAGGTCTATCCATTTTGCAGCAGGTAGCAGCGTTTCCTTATTTTTTAAGGTCGAGTAATAATATTCCACGGTGTGTGTGTGCATGTGGTACCTTTTCCTTATTCATTCATTCATCAACGGACGCTGAAGATGATTCCATGTCTTGGCTCTTGGAAATACACTGTAGCGAATATCAGGATGCAGATGTCTCTTCAAGACAGGAATTTCATGTTCTAGGGATATCTACCCAGAAGCGGTATGGATCCTATGGTACTGCGAAGCTGGATGGCATGGGACTCCTCCCGAGTGTCTCCGCAATGGCTGTATTACTTCATTCCCACCAGCAGTGCGCAAGTGTTCCTTGCCCCCTCACCCTCGACTTTCTGGTTTTTGATAATAGCCATTCTAACAGGAACAAGGTAACAGTTCATGGTGGTTTTAATTTTCATTTCTGTTAGTGATGTTGAGCATTTTTTTCATATACTCATATGTCATCCATCAAAAAATGACTATTCAGGTCCTTTGCCCACTTTAAAATCGGATGACTGGATCTTCGCTGCTAATTTGAGTTCCTTGTGTCTTCTGGATATTAACCCCTTGTTGGATGCTCGATTTGCCAGTTTTCTCCCATTCTGAAGGTTCTCTTTGCTCTCTTGATTGTATTCTTTGTTGTACAGAAGCTTTTTAGTTTGATGCAATCCCGTTTGTCTATTTTGTTCTTGTTACTTGTTCTTTGGGGGTAATATCCAAAACAACCATTGCCCAGATTAAGGTCAAGAAACTCTTTCCTTGTATTTTCTTGTTAAAGTCTTTAATCTATTTTGAGTTGGTTTTTGTACGTGGTACAAAATAAGTGTTCACTTTTGTTCTTCTGCACGTAGATATCCAGTTTTTCCTTGAATTTTTAGATTTTATTTAGCTGTGATTCTGCTGGCAACTACTTTTTAAAATAATTTTCAATTAAGATATAATTCATGTACCAAAAATCGACCTTTTGAAAGTGTACAGTTAGGGATTTTAGTGTATTCACAAAGTTGTGTAGCCATCGCCATGATCTCATTCTAGAACATAACATTCACTTTCCCAAGCTCCAAGACACAGGACTAAAAAACCACTAATGTACTTTCTGTAACTATGGATTTATCAATTCTGGCATTTTTTAAATAAATGAAATAAAATAATATATAGTGTTTTGTGCCCGGTTTCTTAGTATGTTTTCAGGCTCTTTGTATCATTTATCAGTACTCTTTTAATTTTTATCATTGAAGAGTATCCCATTGTATGTATACCACATTTTATTTGCACATTCATTAACAGATGGACATTTCCGTTATTTCCACTCTTCGGCTATTATGAATAAATTACAAACAATTGACTCACACTGCTGTGACTGGTAACTACTTTTTAGTTGACATCTACTGAAAAATTACAGTTGCAATTTACAGCTCTAGAGAAACTGTCTCAATCCTCTCAGCAACCCTGTGAGGTAGATCTCAGTATCACTCCACAAAGAATGGCATACACCCACAAGAGTACTTTGTCTGGCTCAAACGACTGGAGCCGCTGGGTTGGCAGATTTCAGATTCAACTCGACTCCAAATGTAGTGCCCTTCTGGTGATTTCATTTTGCTTTAAAAATTGCTGTACAAGCATGATCAAGTTCATTCTATCAAGTCCATCTTCTCATGAATAAAATATGAGACTAAATCAGCTAGTCCTGACCACCTCATAAGGTCGGGAAAACATACAAGGAAATAGCTGTAAAATATACAGCAAGATGAGTTACAGATATTTTCAGTTATGACCTGATATGACCCACACAGTATGCTCAGAAAAGGGATCTAATTCTTCCTAGTAATAAACCAAAAGTCAGATGACCTGATCTTTATTCTTACTTCCTGGTTGATTCTGAGTAAAGTCACTTCCCTCACTACTGGCCTCGTCTAAGATTCTAAACTTGTGGTACCCAAGCTGCAAACTCACTACTTCTCTTTGTGAAAAAAAAAAAAAAAAAAAAAAAAATTCAAGCAAATTGCCTGATTGTGAATCCTAGTTAGCTGTGTAATAGCAGACAAGATGCTTCACCTCTCCCTAGACCTGTTTCCTTGTATTTAAGACACGTAACAATGGCACCATCTCATATGGTTGTGTTTAGGGCTAAATGAATTAATAGGAGAAAACCTCACATAGTGCAAACACTCTATAAATGTTAGTTACTTCTTAGTAAATGGCTGCCTGACTCCTGCCAGCCTTTGCTTTGGATTTACTCTGGCTCACCTCTCATTCCTCCCAGGGTTCCAGACTCTGCCCTCTGCTTTTCTATCCCATATTTCTCTATATTTACAGGACTTGTCAGAGGAGTTTGCCTCCAGAGCTTAACCCTCACATGCCAACACCGACTACCCTTGCTTCTGCTCACATGAAGAAGATTCTGCCCAAGTTTCTCAGTCAGGGGCCTCTCCACACCAAACACATGCTTGCTTTCTTCTTTCTTCTTTTTTTTTCTTCTGCTTCCACAATTTAAAACCTCATTTTGGATGTTGGAATGAACCTTGTCTGGGTTCTGGCTCAGGCTTTGCCAGTAAATCACTGAAGAACTTTGATCAAGTATTTTTTCCTCTCTTGTTTTCCTTTTTCTCATCTATCACATGAGTGGGTTTTATTACTGAAGATGTAATGATCAACCTAGTTTTAAAACTCTGAGTAGTTCTTGTTCCTCTCTGCCAGGCTTCTGACCACCCCTTTGCTCGTTTACCTGGGTCTGTTGTTCAAGGGCTCCAGGTAGTCTTTGTCTTCAGCACACTTCCATCTGTGTATTTCTTTAGTGGAGGGGGGTGGTGGAAATGCCTTTCCTGGCTTTATAAGGGAAGCACTGACTTCTGGATACTTCAGTTTTTCTTATATTAATGGCAAAACTAGAGAAACCTAAGGCTAACACCGAAATCGGCCTTACACATGGATAACTGTTAGATAATAACTGAGTGCCTTTTACCAAGAGACTGATTTAGTGGTGTCTAATTAACCCACTCACAACCAGGGCATGAAGGGGCGAATTGTCTCAATAACTGATTAACTGATTTACAAGGGGGCTGATCATTAACTCACAAGGGCACTAACCTGATCCTTAACTGACACACTTCTGGTTGCCTTATCAACAGACTGACTCACTTGCTGCCCTTCCAGCCAACCAGGTGACTGATTTGGAAACAGGCCTACCAGGGAACTGATGTGGAGGCAGGCCGACCAGGTGACAGGGTTGATATGCTGACCAGGTGACACGCTGCCCGGGAGAACAAAGAGGGGCTCCAGGTGAACTGACCAGGGGTCCGCTCTCTCAGATGCCCGTGTACCCCCGACAGGCCTGCGGGACCTCGGTGCGGGGCTTCGATGGCCCCTGGCTGGATCACCAACTACCACCGCCTGTTGGAGAGCAGCCCCACCTCCTGGAATCCAGTCTGCGGAGCCCCACGCAGGTCCCCGCTGCTACTCCAGGGACGCCACAAGCCAGATGCGCCCAGAGACCAGCCACCAATGGTTGAGGAGCTGGGAAGGCGGCGGAGGGCACACTCGCCCTGCAGCCAATCAGTGGCTGAGTGGTCTTTTCTGCAGCCAATCAGCGGCTGTACACGCCTACTCCACCACCTGCCAGTCAGGCAGATGGAGCACGTGCCTCATGGAACTGAGGCACAGTCACCAGAGCCAATCAGGAGCTGAGCCTGCTTGCCCCGCCTCTCTTTGTGACCAGTGGGATGGAGCCCATCAGCAGCTGTGGCTGGCAGAGTCCTGGGAGTTACAGTGGCAGTTTTCACTCCGCGAGTCCTTTCTTGATCACACTCATGAAAGCACACCCCACCCATTCCGCTTAATCTCTTATGCTTTACCCATTGTATGCTTTTTGATCCATTACACATTTTCAAAACATTATGCCGATCAATTGTGTTTTTTATCCTCTCACTGTCCCACCAGGACATAAGCTCATGTAGGCAGAAAGTTTTGTCACTATATTTCCTGACTGTGTCCTCCAGGCTTGAAATATTGAGGTGCATCATATTCATCCATGAACGGTCATCTAATCATGGCAAGTATGTGGGGGCAGGGCCTCGGAGTCTCATAGGTTAGGCGCATAGTTCACTTCGTAAGATGTCGTCGATGTGAATGAATAGGTGACAGTCCCATCCCCAGCCCAGAAGACTTCCATGTGCTCCATATCCCTGCCAACATGTATGAAAGCCAGTCTTTTAGCCATCGTGTGTGTGTGTGTGTGTGTGTGTGTGTGTGTGTGTGTATTAGAGTCTTACCCTGGTTTAAATTTGCATTTCCTTTAGGGGTAATGTTATTTCATATTCTCATTGAACTGTGTGTGTGGGGGGGGCCATATTCATTAAAATAAAATTTAGGTTTTTTATTTTTAATTTTTCTTTTTTATAGACGTTATATAGATGGATATGAATTCTTTGTTTAGATATACACCTTGCAAATATCTTCATCTTTGCCTGCCTTTCACTCTCTCAGTGTTGCTTATTTTTTTATTATTATTATTTATTTTGGTACTGGGGATTAAAAGCAGGCGTACTTTACTACTGAGCTAAATCTCCAATTCTTTTTATTTTATATTTTGAGACAGGGTCTTGCTAAGTTGCTTAGGGCCTTGCTAATTTTACTGAGGCTAGCCTCATACCTGCAATCCTCTTGCCTCAGCCTCCTAAGTCACTTGGATTACAGATGTGTGCCACCACATGTGACTTTAATGATTTTTATAATTGAGAGAAATTCTTAGTTTTAATGAAATCCAATTTAACATTTTTAAAAAATTGTGGTTAGTGATTTTTGTGTACTGTTTAAGAAATATGAGCCTCCCCTAGGTTGTAAACTATTCATCTTTGCTTCTTCTGGAAGCTTTATTGTTTTACTAGACACACTTAAGATTATTTATTTACCAAATTGATATTTGGGTATGATATGAAATATGGATCAAGGTTACTCCTCTTTTGTATAAATATCTAATGACTTCAACACCAATTATTGAAAACACATTTTCTCCCCTGAAAACCTTCAGCACCTCAGTCATCATTCAGTTCTCTGTATTTGTGGGTCTTTATCTTTGCTTCTACCAAAACCAGTGTCTAAGTTGTTTTAACTTTATCCAAGTCTTGAAGTCAGGCATTTTCAGGCTTCCAACTTTCTGTTACTTCAAGAATTTCATGTTTCTGCTGGGTGCAGTGGCGCATGACTGTAATCCCAGCGACTCAGGAGGCTGAGGCAGGAGGATTGCAGGTTAAAAGTCAGCCTGAGCAAAAGCTAGGTGCTAAGCAACTCAGTGAGACCCTGTCCCTAAATAAAATACAAAATAGGACTGGGGATGTGGCTCAGTGGCTGAGTGTCCCTGAGTTCAATCCCCAGTACCACCCCCATAAGAATCTTCTTTCTTTAAGCTATTTTGCATTTTCTTATAACTTTTGAATCAGCTTGCAAGTTCTCCCCAGCACACACACCTGCCAGAATTTTGATTGGAGTTTTATTGAACTTATAGAAAAGTTTGGGGTGAATTTATCATGCATGTGGTGCAATATTCTTTTAAGAATTTTTGATAAAATATACATAAGATAATAATTATGATTTTGACCATTTTTAAGTGTATGCATCAAGGTCATTAAGGACACTGGATTCAGCTTGGTGTGTTGTGGTGAGGATGCTGGTATCAACGTTCCTGAGAGCTGTTGGTCTGCAGTTTTCTTTTCCTGTGGTGCCTGTGCCTGGCATTGTCCTCAGTATAATGCTGGCCTCCACGGTTTTATGGAGGAGATCGAGAAGGATTCGTGTTAACACTACATGTCCGGTAGAGTTACCAGTGACGCCATCTCGTCCAGGAATGGCGCGGCTGGAGGTCTTGGATTACCGGTTCCATTTTCTTGCCAGCGTGAGGTCTACTCAGTCTGTTTCTTCATGACTCAGCCTGTGTAGGTTACTGAAAGACCCTCGTAGCAAGTCTTTCGTCTAGGGAGACCCTTCCCAAGGAACAGCGAGACCACTCGTACGGATGCAAACGGCAAGAGGTTTATTCAGGAACACAGGTACCTGGGGCGACAAAGTCTCTCGGTAGACTTGCGCGCCTGGCCGAGTTTTCAGGGGGTTTATATAGCAAAAAGCGCGGGTACAGAAGCGAGATGCATAGTTACAGAGTTCCTAATGGTCAGTTTAAATGACAGAGTTCCCATTGGTAAGTTTAAATGAGGCCATGGTTCGAAAAGCGCGGGTACTAGGAAGCGCGGGTACCAGGAAATCAGATATGGGCTGACGGGGCTCTATCTAGGATACAAGATGTTTCTCTTATGAGCTCGTGTTCCCTCCTTAGGCCAGATGTTCAACCACAGATATCCCGTTTGGCAACCTAGGGGTACTGACCTTTCTTTGAACTCTATTTGTTCGTTTCAAAGCCTTGTGAAATGGTGTTACACTTTGTAAGATGGCGTTGCAGTAGCCACGCTGGGGTGCTGGGGTCTTTCAGTTACAGGTTTCTAGGAACTTGTCCTTTCACAAGGTTGTGTGAGTCACCTGTATATGACTGTCTGAAGTACTCCCACAGTCGTTTTCATTTCTGTAAAGTCAGTAGCAATATCCTCATTTTCATTTACGACTTTCGTGGTTTGAGATTTTTGTTTTTCTTGGTCAGTCTAGCTACAA
Organism: Sciurus vulgaris; assembly: GCF_902686455.1. Classification (NCBI taxonomy): domain Eukaryota; kingdom Metazoa; phylum Chordata; class Mammalia; order Rodentia; family Sciuridae; genus Sciurus; species Sciurus vulgaris. Next base: position 62,339,845 of record NC_136478.1, on the reverse strand, counting down.
GGTCAATTTTGGTCAATTTTGTTGATTTTTTTTTTAAGAACCAAATTTTTGTTTACTCGATTTTCTCTCTTGTCTTTCTATTCCCTCTTTCGTTTGTTTCTGTGCTAATCTTGGCTACTCCCCCCTGTTGGCTTTTGTATTGTTCACTCTTTGCCCAGCGTCAGGTTATTGATTTGAGACCTCCCTTCATCAGGGTCAGCATTTATGGCTGTACCTCTCTCTCTCTCAGCACTGCCTCCCTGGACCGGGAATTTCAGCATGTTGGGTTCGCTGCCCATTCCTCTCAAGGAATTTCCTCATTTCCCTTGAGGCTTCTTCTTTGGCCCATGGGTTGTTTAAGATTTGTTGTACAATTTCCACATACATCTGAATTTCCTGGCTCTCCTCTTGTTATTGATTTCCAGTTTCATTTCATCATCATAGGAAAAGATGCTGTGCACAATTTCAACTTTATAAAATCGATGAAGGCCTGTTTTATAGCAAACAGGAGTCCTCCTGTCCACCCCCTAGCACAATACTTCTGTTGAATAAAATCTCTTTCTATCTGAGTCCAGATTTGTCCTTTACATGAGACTGGAGGGTGAGTCCAGCCCCTCATCCCAGCTGCGTGGCCTTTGGAGCACAGATCCAGGTGGCTCTCTGGAGGTAACTGATGTTACAGTACCGGGGCTTCTTTGCTTCTCTCTGCTTGGCAACTCCTGCTTTCCCCCTCAAGGTGCAGCTGGGAAGGAGCTTCTTCTAGGAAACCTCTTCCAACTTCTTTCTGACAAGAAAGGACTTCTGAGATGTTCTAATTAAGCCACAGGCTAGAGAACGGAGGCAGAAAGAGACAAGGGAAGTTTATGGCCTTGACCGTTTCAAGCTAAATCAACGAAGAAAAAGAAGGAACTGGCTCCACACCCCTCTCCTGTATATTGAAGACACCCATCAAGGCAATGGCCTTCTGCTCTTAGATCCAGCCAATCAAGAAGCGGCAAAATCTTCCCTCTCTGGACTGAACTCCTGTTCCAGGATCCTTCCTGCTTTGGGTTGTCCTGTCCCTCACATCTGTAGCCAATGAAAATTCAGGGTAAATGATTTACATTTCTTCTCCTCACTTAAAAACTCCCTATTGCTTTAGATCTGGTGGACATTTTTCTGACTGCCGTCTGGTCACGATGCTGGTGGCCTCAGGAATTTGTCTCAGGACCACTTCTCTCACCTTGGGCTACCATCTGTGCAGTTCAACAAGCCCTTTACTTCAGAGACCTCTTAGTTGGATTGAACACTTCCCATCCCGAAGAGCTCTTGCCCTTGAGCCCCTGGCCATAATTACCAGTTTAGTAGCTTATGATGGCATCGGATCTGCTATTATTCTCCCTCCCCCACACCATTTTACAACCCAGATTGTGAGTCTGTGAACATCCCCGCCAGCTATTGGTCCACTTGTCAGCCTGTGAACATTCTTGGCAGTCATTGGCCCACTCATCAGTCATTGGTCTGTTATTAGCCTGCAAACTACTTAAGAATAGCTCCCCTGCCATTTTCTCTCTCTCTCCTCCCCGGCTTTCATGTTCTCATACTGACAATCCTCCTGCCTCAGCCTCCCATGTTGCTGGGATTACAGGCATGTAGTACCTAAGCTGATCTCTTAAGGTAAGGCAAGCACTGTGACTCCTTCCTCTGATGTTCCTGGGGTGTGGCATATACCAGGCATGTGGCAAAAGCATGGAAAGCAAAGGAACACGAGAACCCAGTCATTCCCCAAGGTTTCCTTCATGGATGTGATGAGAAGGAACCAAGTGCATTTAATTGTTTTATTGTTTTGAAACCAGACAGGGAGTGAGCTAATGGTATTTGTGATGATCTCAAAAGGAAAAAGTGGAGAAAGTGATGCAGGAGGCTCCCTCCCAGCATGGAATTCATTCTTTTATTTGACACCAAATGAATATTTAGCACCATCAGGAGACATTTTTGCTTGTCAATACTGGACAGAGGAAACGACCTGTATCTTGTGGATGGAAGCCAGGGGTGCTACTCAGCTCCCACAATGCACAGGACAGCCCATCACTCCGAAGAATCGCTGGGTCCCAAATGCTCAAATGGAATGGCGCTGAGATTGCCCAACCCCCTCCAGTCCAACCTGTGGGAAAGAGGGGGGGGGGCGGGGCGCAACTCGGGGGGAGGGGCAATCTGACCAGAGAAGAGTGTGTCCTGCAAAGACCGAGAAAGGGAGATTGCAGTGAGATGGGACTGACACGTGAAGAGGCTAAGACAAGGGCTCAGGTGGTGAGGGCGAGATTGAGAGGAGTCCCCAGTGGCTCACTGAGGGGCGTTCAGCAGGGAAGGACGGGGCCAGAGGGGACCATTAGGAAGCTCCCTTTGCTGATGTGGGCAATGGCTAGAGGGGCGAGGGGCAGCCTGGAGGCTCCGGAGAAAACTAGGAATGTTCGGGGGAAGAGAGGACACGACTTGGACCTGGAGGTGAGGAAGAGAGCACAGATCCAGAACTTGGTGACTCATGGAAACAGACCGTGAGGCAGAAGGAGAAACGAAACAAAACGCTGGCCATGCAAATGCCAAACTTCTCCTTTTAGAAACTTTAGTCTAACCGTTACTTCTCACTTGCTAACTGGAACATCAGCTTTTCTCCTGTGACCTCCCGCACGCTCAGTGGATCAGGGTGCAGGTGGAGAGCAGCATACAGCTGGTACCTAAAGGTGACTTTTATGGTTTGGATATGAGGTGTTCCCCGGAAACCTCATGTGGCAATGCAGGAATGTCCACAGGTGAAATGATGAGATTGTGACCGTGCACCCTAATCCATGCGTTGGATGCATGATTCCAACAGGTAGGCCGGTGGGGCGTGGCTGGAGGAAGCAGGTCCCTGGGGTGTGCCTTTGGGGATCATACTTTCTCCCTGGCTCTGCCCTCTCACTCTGCTTTCCTCTGCCATGAGACGAGCTGCTTTCCTCCACCGCGCGCTTCTGCCGTGATGTCCCACCTCACCTCAGGCCCATGGACTTAACCTTGGCAACTGTGACTCCCAAATAAACTTCTCCTCCTCTAAGCTGTTCTTGTCAGATGTTTTGGCCATAGCATCGAAAAGCTGACTGACACAGTCATTTAGAAAACTGAACAATGACCTCAGCAGCATGTGGCACTCAGCTGAATGCACTTTGACCAGACCCCCGAAGCTGACCGTTGCTGGAGGGTCACCGTGCCCTAGACTCTGCACCAGACGGCACATGCCCACTCCCTGAGTCCTTGAGACACACATTTGGGTTCTTGGGATTGAACCCAGAGGCACTTTACCACTGAGCCACATCCCCAGCCCTTTTTAATTTTTATTTTGAGGCATGAGCTGCTGAGGGCCTCCCTTATTGCTGAGGCTGGCCTTGAACTTGTGATACTTGTGCCTCAGTCTCCCACAGCACAGATCACAGGCACATGCCACTGTGCCCGACCTGTTATTTTTTTAATTGAGGCAAAATCCACATAACATAAAATGAACCATTTTAAAGCAAACAGCTCAATGACATTTAGTACAGTTGTGATGTTGTGCAACCACCTCTATCTAGTTGCAAAACATTTTCAAAACCTCAGAAGGAGAGCTTTTGTATCTACCCAGCAGCCACTGTCCCTTTCCTCCTCCTCCAGCTCCTGGAAGCCACCAATTTAATTTCTGTTTCCATAGATTTACCTACTCTGGACATTTCCTATTATTGGAACCATACAATATGTGATCACTCGTGTCTGGCTTCTTTCATATAGCATCACTATATTTTTGAGATTCATCCACGCTGGAGGGGACGTCAGTGTTCAGTCCTTTTTTATGGTTGAGTGATACTCCATCATATGGACGGTCACAGTTTGTTTATGCATTCATCAGTTGATGGGCATTTGGTTTTTTCCCACATTGAGGCTGTTACAGAGGAGTTTAAAGGTTTACCCATTGTTCTTTCTTGCTTTCCCTAAGACAATTTAGACAGTCTCTAGATCCTGTGACTACAGCTATGGAGAACAGATGAATGGGATCCAAGAGGAGGGAGTTCTAGAATTTTCCCAGGATGATAGGAAGGACTTGAAGAAGCCTCAAGTGCAGAGAACTTTGTCAGTGGGTCTTGAGGCACCTTATACAGTACCAGGGCACTCACAGCCCCAGGGAAGCAGGAGGAGGAGGGGACTGTTAGGTTGGAATTTGGGCGACTATATGGGGGGAGTGGAGCAACTAAAGCAGAGGGCAGTGCACCACACGGGAACCAATCAAACAGGCAGGAAAACTCTGCTGACCCTTACCTCCACCTGTCACTCAGCAGGACCCCCACCCAATCCGGTCTATAAAGACCCTGGGCAGCCAGGGCCACGTGTGATTTTCTCTGGCTCCCTACCCTGACCTGTACCCTGGGGGGCTGGGAATTTCGCCCGAGAGCCAAATTCCAATAAAGCTTGCTTCAGTCGCTTTCTGTCCAGTTTTATTTGGCCACTAACCATGCTCCTGAGCTTACAGGGAAGACTCACCAGATCAGGAAGTGGCTCATTGACCCCTCACAGAAAGAGGCAGAGAGGATCCTCAATTGGGACATGAGAGATTGCAGGATGGAAGGACAAGACCTGTTCCACAAGATCCTGTGACTGACAGGCCTGGAATCACGTCTGGTGGTAAATTAGAGCTAGACGTAGACAACAGTCTCCTCCCTGCCCAGTGCACAGGACGGAATGCATGCACCACTGTCACCTCCTCATGTGGCAGTGTGCCCTGGTGATCAGATTTTGACAACGAGGGCAGCTGGGTGAGGGATTTGTAGAAACTCCCTGTACCATCTTGGCAACTTTTCTGTAAATATAAAATCACCCCAAAATGAAAAATTTATTTAAAAATAAGAAAGGGGCTGGCGATTGGCTCAGTGGTATGGAGCTTGCTTAGCATGTACAAAGCTCACGGTTTTATCCTCAGCACTGCAAAACAATGAAATAGACTTTTAAAAAAGATGCCAACAGTGTGCGTAGGAAGTGTGCGTGTGTGTGTGTGTGTACAGGTGTGTATCTGAATGTACACACAAAGGTCACCTATGAAAGGATAGCCAAGATGTGAGGGTTATCTTATTCTTACTAAATTTTCCTGTGTGTTGAATTCTATTTTCCTAAAATCCACGTGTTGAAGCCCTAACCCCCAGTATGATGGTATTTTGAGACAGGGCTTTTGCAGGGTAACTGGTATGAATGAGGCCATGGGAGTGGAGCCCGCAGGATAGGACTAGTAAGAAGGGCACCAGAGAGCTTGGTTCTGCTCTCTCCATGGTGTAGGACAGGAGAGGGAGAAGATGGTCATCTAAAAGCCAGGAAGAGAACTCTTACCAGGAACCAATGGGCCAGCACCTTGAACTTGGACATTCAGCCCACAGAATATGAGAAATAAATTTCTGTTCTTGAAGTCACCCAGTGTAGAGTATTTTGTTATAGCAGCTCAAACAGACTAAGACAAATTGTATGCTTACTATTATAAAAAAAAATAAATAAATAACATTACATGATTGAAGGGAAGCAGGCAGGGTTGAGATCCTAAGGAGAATGAGGATAGAGTTTTGGGACAAGTGTAGCCCTGGAACAGGTGAGAGTTGAAGTGGCCTTGGGGTACCTTGGGGACAGCAGGAGGATGTAATTTGTAAGGTCATAATGGGTGTGGGATTCCCACCTTTGCTCACCCTGCACCTGGTCTGAGCCTTCCTCCTGAGCTGAAACCCTCCTCTTCGCTGAAGCAAAACCAGTCCCCACCTCTTCCACACCCCCAGGGAGGAGAGGCTGTGCCTACTTGTGCCATCTCTCCAGAACACACTGATGATCAGGTTCTGTGGAGCCTCTGGGCACCCTGGTGTGGCACTCACAGGACACCTTCAGCCTGACAGTTCTCTCCGCCATCACACCAGCTCCAGGGAAGGTCACACGACAGGTGAGGTTGGTGCGGTGGTTGTCTGGCCCTGGTGTGAGGATGAGCACTGGGGAGCGGGGCGTCCTCATGACCAGAGGTGGAACCTCAGGAAGGGGCGAGGCTCCTCTGTGCAGCTGGATGCCTAGACTTAGTGTCGTAGGTTGAACCTACAGTTAAATAGGGTCAGTCAAGGGTAACTGAGTGACCAGGGTTGGAAGGTGGGGTGTGCTTCCACGAGCATGTCAAGAAAGGCGTCCCTGAGTACAAACACCAAGCTCCCAGGACTCCGCCCACCGCTACGGATTGGCTCCGTCCCCTGGCCCACAAAGAGAGGAGGCGCATACAGGCTCGGCTCCTGATTGGCTCCGATGGCTGCGTCTCAGACTGTCATGGATTAGGCCTGTGCAGCCGCTGATTGGCTGTGGGGCGGGTAGTGCCTGTGAGGTCCAGGGCAGCCCCAGGGTGGCTGTGGTGCCCCGGGGTCACAGGAAAGCTAAGTCTGAACCTCTTCCCTTCATCACCACCTCATCCTCATCTTCGTCATCCTCCTTCTCTTTGGGGACACGGGTAGTGACTGAGCCATCAGAAGAGCTCTGCAGCCACAGCCCTCACAGCTGTCCCACCGGGGACACTCCGGTTCCCCCTGCTCAGGCCCCTTCATCAGCATACTGGTCCCCTCCAGGACCTGGATCCTGGCAGGAGAGTGGGACTCACTGTAGGGACGTCCCGTAGGGCAGGGGGGACCCAGGAGCATAACAAGAACTTGCCAGACATCCCAGGGATCTCAGAATGCTCTGTGAGTGCACTCGCACCTTCGTGCGACCCTCGGAGCAGGGCCTGGGAACCCACCGAAGGGTGCACCTGGGCTCCCTGCTGACCTGTGACCCGAGTCCACCCTTCTCTGCCTCAGGCCTTTCTACTCCCCACAGCTGCCAGGTGGCCCAGTTCCCCTCTCACCTGACCTGACTTGTCCCATCCCGAATTCCCGAGAAAGCCACCTGGCCCTGTTCAACCTGCCCTGGTCATTGTGAGTGAGTGTGCAGCTGATGCCGAGGTGGGGCCAGCACCCAGGGTAGCGAAGCCACGGGCCTGCAGCTCTCGGGCAGCAGGAAGAGGAGGACGGTGGGTCAGTGTGCAGGGAAGCCGGGCACGGAGAGCTAGTCACCCCAGGGGCAGACAGTGGCCAGAGGCATGGTTATGCCTGTTCCTCTCCTGCCAGGACATTGGGTCTGGTTGGCCTGACGACCAGAGCACCAGGTTCCCAGGGGAGAGGGGAGGGGCTACTCAGGACACAGGGTGGCTGTTGCCTATTGTGTGTGGGGTGTGAGCAGGCCCATGACGAGGGGTCATGCATTTGTAGTGTGTGTGTGTGTTGGTATCTGTGGCCTCTGTTTGTGTCTGTCGGTGTGTGTGCATATGTGGCATACACACCAGTGTCTGAGGTGTGTATGTGTCCGTGCATGTGTGTTTACATGTGTGTCCATGGTCTTTTTGTACGTGTCAGGGTTATGTGTGTATATTTTTGTGTGTTTGGGGTCTCTGTTGTGTCTGAGGTGTGTAGGTATCTCATTTGTATGTGCATGTGTGCATGAGGAATAAGCGTGAATTTTGATGTGTACCTGTTTATATGTGTGTATCTTTGAAGTGTGTGCCTGTATGTGCATGCTATATGATCTGTGCATATCTGAACTGTGTGTCTGTCTGAGGTCTGTGTGTGTGTGCCTGTGTGGACTGTGTATGTATCTGCACGATTCTGCGTTATGTGTGTGCTTTGAAAATATTAGTTGTTCGGGGATGAGATCCATGAAGAACTGGTTGAAGAGTCCAATCCATCCCTCATTCCCTGTAATATATTTCCTATTTTGTTTTACTCTAGCCTTCTTGTCACCAACCAGAATAACATGTGATCTACTTAATTATTATTTACCTGATTTTCTCACTATTAAATTGTACACCTCATAAAAGATTTTGTATCTCTTCTACTTAGTGCTGAATCATTCCTTAAAAAAGTGTGGTATACATTAGGTGCTCAATAGGTACTTTAAGAATCATAAGGAAATTTACAAATACAAAATGAGATGGCTTCTCCAAGGGAAGAGTACGTTTTCTATAGAGCATCCCCTTCCGTAGTGATCTGATTCTAGCACTTTGTGCCTTTGTCCTGTTTTACGATGCCGTAATGTAGAGATAGTAGGAAAGCAAACCATTCCTGCCCAGAACATGCTGCTACACTCTGTCTCTTGGAGGCTCTTGGATCCCACAGTGAACTGGTTTCATAATTCATTCACAAACTCCTATCGAAAATTCTGTGTTCTTTCTGTTCTTTGTGGTTCTCTCGGCAGTGGGTGAAATAAAATCTTCAATGTGTTACCTTTCTCTCTGTGTGACAGTCATGATGTTACCCATCTTGGGGGAACATCGTCCTTTGATAGAATAAATGCAGAAACCCACGTGTGCCTCTGTGCATGTGCCCGCCGCCTGGTCTGAATTGTGCTCTGACATCAGAGACAGTGCCCAGCCTCCTGGTGCAGCAGATCCGGAGAGGCCAGGGGTGAGGGGGAAGCTGGCCCCGTGTGGGTGCCCCAAGCAGGCGAGGACCAGAGAGAGAGGCGCACACGGGGGGGTGTGGGCACGTGTTCCCGTGTCCAGGTCTCAGAGCCCTGTCAGCAGCACCAGACTTCCTGCCCCTTCAGGACCCTGGGGCTCAGGACGGCCTGGGCTAGAGAGAAAGTGCAGGAGGCATCTGGGCAGACACTGGGGTGGAGCCTTGTGGTGTTTGAGACCACCTAGCAAGGGACTGGGGATCTCCGGAGAAATGTGAGAGAACACAGAGAGGGGACACCTCTGAGGGGAAAAGTGTAAATAAACTCGGATGGAGAGAGAGGTGGAAGCCCCGCAGTGTTCGCCGTGGGGAGGGGGCTGCTCACTGACAGCGGACCTTATTCCTCCCAAGGTCTCGCAAGTGCTCTAAAGGCCACTGTGAGTGATGCATGCTTCCTACCAAGGGTGTCCCAAGACAGCACTGCCACTCCCACCCGGTCACTGGAGATGTCCCTGGCTAACCCACCCTCACCTCAGGACAGCATGAATCCCCAGCTGATACCCACGGGGGTCAAGAAGCCTCAGCAGGACGGAAGCACACCCTGGGGGTCCTGGACACCCACGACCAGCTTCATTGGCAGGGCGTGGCCAGACCCTCCCCAGCCCCACCTCTGCACTGGAGTCTGGCCAAGGCGCCCCTCAGGCATGCTCCATCCACCAGGACACACTCTGGCCCAGGGATAGCCCTGCAGAGTGCTGCCTGCCTCTGACCGTGGTGCTGAAATAGGATCCGATTCCAGCTCAGCTGCCACCCAGGTCTGCAGAGGGCTGACCCTAGAGTCTGAGGAGCCCAGTCATGGCCCAGTGCTGCATGACCAGCCTGTGTCAAAGGCACACGTGGAGTCACAGGGGACCAGACATCAGAGGTGGAGTCTGCTGAGCAGTGTCCCCTCTGGCAACGTCCCTTTCTGAGGGTAAGGTCAGTCTGTCTTGCCTGGATGGGCACAGGCAAGGGGCTGTGATTGAGGAGGCCTCTGCTGGCCTCGGTACTTCCCCTTTAAGCATCTTGCTTCACACCAGCCTCATGTATTTGACAAAGAAGAAAACTGAGGGTCAGAAATGTCAGGTGCCATGGCTCAGGCCTGATGGGGAGGGGACCACTGTGGCCATTCACTCAGCTCTGATTGGTTCCCCTTTGGGGAAATGTCCATCCTGCCTGAGGCCATCAGAGGCGATCCTCTTCTACCAGGGAGGCACAGCCCAAGGAGCCAGGAGACCACGCCTGTGGGTTCCTCACTGGATCCTGCTCTCTGAGTACTGGGCTGCCTCCTGCTGCTGGGCAGGGGTTGGGCATGGTGGTCCCAAGGGACCCGTCACTGTTGGGTGGTGGTGGCTGGAAAGCAGATGATGCTCTGCCCCCATGTTGCTCCTCCAGCCTGGGGTTCCAAGCCAGCTGGCCTCTCCCCACTTCCCAGAGCTCTTCTGTCTCTTGCGCCATTTCCAGGTTCATGACTGCTCTGCAGTGGGAGGAGCGGGGGAAATGGGTCGATGCTAACTTCTCGGGAGCAGAAGTCTCACAGCCCCTTCCAATGTTCCAGCAGTGAACTCACGCTGGTCACAGGCTGCCTCAGCCTGAGCAGAAGCCTGACCCGCTGCCCCTTCTGAGGACTGGGGAGTGGCGCCTAGGCAGCGGGTGCTTTTCACACACCACCGGCATCCACCACTTATTCAAAGGTTCTTATGAATTTATGGCATGAAGCTTTACCCTGTCATGGCTTGGGTGCTGCTTGGTGAATTTGGGGCTGTTGGGTCTTAAACTAGCTCTCATTGTTATAACTGGGATTTTTAGAAGGACAAGAGCTCCTGCTTCCATCTTCTCTGCCCTTGAGCGCATTCTGAAGGGCAAGGTTTTTGGCTGCCTATGGTCAGTTCTGAGTTCTAGAAAGTTCTCTCAATGCTAGCATGCAATTGTGCCTGTAGCAGGACATAAATGATTTGGGAAATCGTAGTAGGAGGGTGGGATGGGGAGAAGGGAGGTTTTGGAGGGGAGGGAATTGGTACAGGTCAAGTGGGGTGAGCAACCCTGGCAGGGTGGGGACAGAGAGGGAGGCTGTGCTGCTGACCCAGTGTCTGTGCTCACAGGGCCTCTGGACCAATGCCAATGGGAAGGACCAGGAGGCACGTTCATGGGCTCCCACAGGTGTCTGCCACTGTTACACCACTTGCAGACCTGGAAGCTGATACCTGGAGGGACACAGTGGCTTGTCTGTGTCACACTGTTAGTCAAGGAGGGAACACAGATTTGATCCAGGTCTCTGGTGGCAAAGTCTCAGAAAATGTAATTACAGCAGGAAACTCACATGGGCGGTTTACAAACCCACTGCCTCTGGGGTGTCAAGTCTCCCGTCATCAGCCTCTGGGTCCCCAGAAGGATATGCGTCTGCTGCTGAGACCACGCCTGTGGGTTCCTCACCGGATCCTGATCTCTGAGTACTGGGTGGAGGTGTCCTCTGGAGGATTCGCCCCTTGAAGGCCGAGGGAGGCCCGGTGAAAGCTGAGGGAGGCGTAATTGGGTTCTGGCTCCAACACCAAGCTGGAGGCAGCTCCTGAGTAGCTTGAGGACTCAGCAGGGCCAGGCAGCTGGGGCTCCTGCCGGCACCCCTGTGTGGAGAGGAGAGAGGGTCACAGCAGGGCAGGGTCAGGAGGTGGAGGGGCTGGCAGGACCCTCCTGTGCCCTTCCTTTCCTCCCTGAGGTTGCCTAATGCCTGGTGACACAGGAATCCCTAGCTGCTTTCCAATGCTGCTGGGCATTCACAAGACCTTGTGGAGACCCCACTGTCCTGCCCATCATACAGAGAAACTAACTCAGAGAGGTGCATCCACTGATCAGGAAGACAACCCAGATCCCTGGACCCTCTGTGCCCAGCACTGAGAGCACAGGAGCGGGCAAGGCAGAGGTGAGCCTGTGGCGTCAGAGTCAGAGGGGGACGAACACGGATTTCTAATAAGCACGCGATTGTCAATGGAGACACCTGCAGAGGTCAGGGGACAGGAGCCACAGGAGTCCTGTCCTTGTGGAGCTCAGGTGGGGAGGCCGTGGGAATGCAGCTACCGCCAGGTGTGAGGAGCCCGTGTGGCCTGGGAAACTCAGCGGTGCTCCGGGGAGGCAGAGGCTTGCAGACGCAGACTTCCTCTGCTGCAGGCCGAGTTCTGGGTTCTGGACTTCCAGCAGCCTTTCTCAGAAGCGCCCTGGACACCTACGGTCCCCACTTCCTCTCCTCCCTTCCCCGCTGGACGCTTTCCAGTCCAGAGCGGTTTCCTCTTCCGCAGGCTGCGACCTGCTTTGTCCAGAGGCGCTGTGAAGCCCCAGGTAGAGGCGCTTTCTCAGACCTGGACGCTCACTGGGCCTGGCCGCGCCCACGCCCCCTTCTCCGCCCCTTCTCGAAGCTCCGCCTCCCGGCGCTGAACTCCCGGCTGCTCCTTCTCCCAGGGGCTCCCTCCGCGCCGCTGGCTGCTTCCACCTCATGTCCCCACTCCCGGGCACAGGGCTCCAGGGCTTTCCTGTCGCCGCTTCTCTTCTTTTGGCTTCGTCCCTCTCGGACCTCTGTGTCCACTGGACCCCTCGCCCGAGCTCCAGCCTCTCGCCAGGCACTTCCCGTCTCCACCTGGCCGCCTCAGAGGCACCAGAGACAAACCTCCAGAAGCCAAAATGAGGCTGGATCCGGGCTTGAAAATGCACCCCTCCTGCAGAGTTGGCTGTTTCAGTCCCTGGCAATTCATTTCTGAGGTTTCCCAGGAACCACAGTGGTGTCACCTATGACACCTGTGGGTGGCCGTGACGTCTGTGGAGTCAGTCATCTTCAGTGTCCACTCACCTGTGAGCGGGAGGCGGGCAGCTCTGCGCTCCTGCAGAGTGCCACCCTCAGCACACCTGCTGCTTCTGGAGGCCCCAGAGCCCAGCTCCCCCCAGGGCATCCCTGCACCTGTGCTGCCCCCTGCGTGGCCTCCTCTCCCACACCCTGCACAGGGCCTCTTGGCACTGCGGTCAGTGAAAGTAGGTTTCAGTTCATGTCCCTCTTCTGCTGCAAATGGACAAGAATTGGGATGAATTCATGTCAACTTCAAAGTTGTAAAAATGCAGATGAGGTCAAGCACCGATAACTTGAAGGGACGGGTGATGTCACAGGTGGCGGCTGACCCTGTGGGCAAACCCTCATGGTGGCATCCACGGCCAGTCAGGGCTGAAAGGAGGAAGGCGCAGGGCTGGGCATGTTGATGTGGTCTGTCCCTGTTGGGGCCGCTGAGCCGAATTCTGAGGCACAGAAGGTTTGGTGGACTTGAGGACAGGGAAGGGCCAGCGTGGTGGAACGCGGCACTGAAGGTGGCCCTGTCTTTCCTGCCCCCAAGGCCAGGGCACGCTGCTTGGAGGTTCCTCTTCTGCAGCCTGGAGAAGCAATGCTTTTCAAACTTGGGTGGTGGGACGATGACGTTGTGTGCGGGTCATGCTGATGTGCTGGGAGGAGGCGTGTGAGGCAGGGGCTGTGGCAGGCAGAAGGGGGAGCGGAGCTGGCTCCCAGGGAGTGGGGGCCTCAGGCTGATTTAGGCGAACGGACACACTCTGGTGCTTATGGGCCGAGGAGGAGGGATGGGGGACGCGGGTGGAAAGGGGCCCGGTCTCTGGTTGGGCTGTGGAGACAGGGGTGGCATCAGAGAGATGGAGAAGCCCCAGATGAAGGGTGTTTTGGGATGTGTTAGCCATGCACTTCTGAGGTTCTGACGTCAGCGCCTTGCAGACCACGGAGACACTGCCTCTCCCAGAGAGCCAGTTTCTAGGGCAAGTTAAAGGATGTGTCCACGAGTTCGTTTCCCTTGCAAACCAGCTATCCAAGCTCCAGACCCACACCCTCACGGACCTCTTGCACCCTGGATTACCACCTATGTACGATAATAAGCCAGGGCCAGGCATGAGGCAATCAGAGACACCCACAACCCCCAGGCTCTTCTGACATCGGAGTGGCCAGTCCTGACCCCCTGAGTGTGCCCACCCTGCCTCACCCATGCCCTCCTAAGAAAATCACAACACGGACTCCTGCCCACATCTTCCCCTCTCTCTGCCTCTTGACCAGCCCTTGTGCTTCCACGAGTAGCCTTTCATGGCATGGCATACCTATTTCTCTTTGAAACTGTGAGTCACAAACTGTCTTCTCAAATGGCCATTGTCTCCTGATTGACTGGTCTTACCAAGTCTGAACACTAAAACATAAACTCTAAGGGAACAGGCGATAAGCTCAGTTCTTGGCGTGCTGGATGGGGCACAACCTTGGGCCACCCTGGGGAGACACCCTGGGGGCAGACTGGATCCCAGGGTGCACATGTCACTTACCAGGGAGGCTGATCCCATGGCAGGGTAGGTGTCGTTCACACCCTCTGCGGCCCTGGCCACCTTCCTCCTGCGGGTCTTCACTCTGATGGGAGACGTGGGGGTCTTTGAGTCTGGTTTCCTCAGACTCTGAGGTCACTGGTATGAACCTGGAGTAAGTGACTACGGCCGTTTAGGTTAGCAGTAGCCCTGTGGCCTTCATCATAGGACTTCGTAACAAGGTCCCCTTCTCTACCCCCTCTTCCTGGCCGTCTGAGGCCAGGGGTTGGGGTCAGACACAGGCTTGCCCAGTGGCTGTGGCCTTGTCTGTCTCTGCATCCCGAATTTGGTCTCAGGCCCTTGCGACCCCTCCAGGTCCATCCAACCCCAGTTCCCCCAACCCCAGGTCCCCCTTCTCCACCCTGACCCATACCCGACCCAGAGCTGAGGCTCACATGAAGATGAGACAGAGACTGAACGCCAGCAGGGCCATGATGCCAGCTCCCCCGATGGTCCCCCAGATCACTCCCGTCCCATGATGCCCTGCAGATAAAAAGAGACTTGGGGTGAACTCCAATTTTGACAAACAGGCCCTCCTCGCCAGCACCAGGGACCCCTCACCTCCCACGTGGGGTTGAGTCCCTAAGTCTTCCCACCCATCAGAAGACTTCAGCCTTAGGACGAAGGACACAGTTCACCCAATGCCTCCTGTCCACCCCCAGGCTCTTGTCCAGACCTGGGACCTCACTTTCTCTCCACCCAGGGTCTCCATGCCACAGACCCCACACCTGGCCACAGTGGGACCATGAAGTGGTGCGTTACAAGGGCCTTCCTTTAGAGACAGGGCCAGGGACAGAGAAGTCTGCAGGGCCCTGCTGGACCTCATCACTCCCTTCTTCCCTAGCCTCCTCTCCTGCTCTCCACACGCCCTGTCACTCAGGGTCGGAGTGGTCCTTGAGCATGCAGAAGGGACTAGAAGCAGAGTGGGACAGGGAATTGGTGCCAGACCTTGGAGTCAGACCTGGGCAACACTCCTGGTCTTCCTGGCTTGCCTCCAGGAACCTGGACACCCAGGGTCAGAGTGTGCCTCTCGGCACAGTTGGAGGGCAGCTGAGGGAACCACCCCTGCCCTGCTGGGGTCCTGCTGCCCAGTGAGGGGACCTGATGCCATGCCAATGGGAACAGGGTGCTGGTGCTGATCTGGGGGCAGAGGTCAAGGCCAAGGCATGAGGACTGACAGGAAAAAAGAAAAGGTCCCGAAGATATTTCTCGGGCAATGAAGCTCTTTGTGTGATGGTACAATGGTGCTGCATGAAGAACCACAGATGTACAACACCCAGCACGGACCCTGACGAGAACTGAGGACTCCAGGGGAGAGTGATGTGTCCATGTGGGTTCATGGACCGTAGTAAATGACCCACTCTGGGGCGAGATGTTGACAACGGGAGGTGGCGCACAGGCAAGGGTCCTGGGCATCCAGGAAACCTCTCCACATGGCCCTTGATTTTTGGGGCAAACTTTACTCCTCTAAAAATTAAGGATGCTTTTAAAATGTCCACAAGACATTGAGTGATTGAAAGGAAATGCAGAAAATATTTGGGGTGTGCAGGGAGATAGTGCTAGTCACCCCCAGTGTCCAGGTCCCATTGTGGGAAGATCCTTGGGGAAGGAGGTCTGCTGGGCTGCCCGGGAGCACCTGGGCCTCTCCAGTATTCCCATGCCGAGAGCCACCTCTGAACCAAACCGACTCAGAAACAGCCCCAGGGAGGAGGTTGCTCCCTGCCTGGGCCAGGTCCTGGGGAGACCCTGCCTGAGGGGTCTCTGCAGCATCTGGGACAGGAACACAGGGCTTGTTCCCCTTTTAGGTGGATTTAGGGTGAGATAAACCAGCACTCCACACCCTCATCTCGGAAACCACAGACACACAGAGGGACAGGGCCTGTGCCCTTCCATGTCCATGACTCCACAGGTCCCTGGGACATGGCCACAAGGTGTCCACAGCCCTGGGACCCAAGTCTTCCCTGGCCCCACACACCCCATGTGATCTGGTGTCCTGGCCCATCACTCACAGGTGACATTGAGCTGGATGGTTCTCTCTGTGGTCACACCAGCTGCAGGGAACGTCACCCGACAGGTGAGGTTGGTGCCGTGGTCCTGGGGCCGTGGGGTGAGCGTGAGCACCGAGGAGTGGGTGATGCTGGCGCCCAGGGAAGATACAGAGGTCCCCTCCCAGGAGAAGGTGGGGGGTGTCCCCTGCTCACAGGCCCAGGGCACAGAGCAGCTCAGGTTGCTGGGACGGCCAGACTCCAGGGTCCCAGGAAGGAGGATGTCGGGGCTGTGGGTCAGGGCTGGTGAGCAGAGGGGACAGGAGGGTCACGAGGGAGGGCAGGAGGTGTGGCCCTGAGAGAAGCTCAGGCTGTGATCCAGCTGCTCCCTGAGCCCGGATGCTTGTCCCACCTCCCCCAGGGGAGGGTCCCCCCAGCCCTGCCCCAGCTGGTGACCTCCGGAGGCTGCCCTGGATCTGGAACCTTACCTGTGACGTTCACTGAGACCCGGTTTGCACAGTAATTCCACTTCACATTTCCTTTCTCCATCCGAAAGTAGTACGATCCAGTGTCGCTGTTCCGTGCGTCTCTGATGCTCAGGGAGCAGTCCTCGCTTGTTGGGTTCCCCAGGAGGAGGAAGCGGCCCTGGGTCTCATTCTGCACACTTCGAGCGGGATCATTTGTGGCCACTGGCGAGTCGCTGTTTGTATCAGCCCATTCATGGAACCAGTAGCCAAAGACATTGCCAGGCCCTGAGTTGGGGTAGGAGAAGTTGCAGGGCACCAGCACGCACAGACCCTCCTGCACTGTCACGGACTGCGATACATCCAGCCTATATCCCGGATCCTTAGAACTGCACCCCCGGGGAGTCCGAGGGCCATCACGGTGCGCCCTCCCCATCCCCTCTCCACAGGCGCACTCGACTGCCCACAGCAGGGACAGCTGCAGCCACAGCATCAGGGAGGCAGAGGGCTCCTGGGCTCCTGGGAATGTGCAGAGCAGAGAGAGCAGGCGGAGGGGAAGCTGGGGAAGGGCGGGGACCTGGGTGACTGACAGAAGAGGAACCTCAGACGCACCCCCTGGAGTCCTTCTCCTCTGTGCTGAGAGGTCGGAAAGCCCACAGCCGGAGACCCCAAGGCCTGTCCAGACAGGAGTGGAGGAGAGAAGAGACCTTGTCCTACCCCCATCCTGGCGCCTCCCTGGGACACTTAGGATGGGACCAAGACCCTGGGGACACTGGAAGCATGTGACTTTGGCAGGGTCTGAGTCCTCCCACCATGAGGGACTTTTCTGTGTACCCCTCTGCACACCAGGAGCTAGCCAAATCTGCCTGCACCGAGAGCCAGCCTCGACTCATCCTGTGGAGTGGTGGGTCCTGCAGGAGGGACTCTGTGGGGTCTGGACAGAAGAGAGGCAGAGGGCAACACCAGCCAGCCATTCAGCCTCTCTGCAAACCCGCAGGGAGCTCTCTGCACTGCCGAGAGACTACAAGAGGCCGGCCCATGGGGTCCCCACCTGGGACGCCCCACACAGGAGCCTCAGGCTGCCGGCTCCAGAGCTGTGGGTGCTGGTGAGTCTGCCAGGTGTCTTGGTAGCATGATGGGTGTGTTTAACAAGGTGAGCACAGAGCTGTGCCCAGCATCTAGGACAGGAAGCCTGCGGTGTCCTCAGGTGGCACAGACAGGGAGCAGGGCTTCTCAACCAGCCAGAAGGAGCTTCTCCCAAGAGTGCTGCCTGCTGGGTGTGCACTGGGCGATTTGGGGACGAGCTGTCACACACATTGGCACTTCCACATTAGTCTGCACCTCAGTGGTAAGGGTCCTCGAGGGACGTCAGGTTTTCAGACCCCAGTGGATCACACGCACAGGGTGAAGTGGCCCGGCTGGCGTGGCCTCCTCCTCGCCCAGCCGGGGCTCCAATCTGGCTTCACTTCCTGGCAGCACGTGTTCCAGGGTCATGGGGGTTGGCCGTGTGTGTCCACGCCTGCTTCCGTCATCATGCTCCATGGACGCCTCTTCTACACATCCTCCAGGTGACAGTGACACCAGGTGACACCAGTGGTCAGGCTCTGCTGACTGTGAAAGGAAGCTGCTGGAAACACAGAACACATAGACCTGCCGCTGCTTGTGTGGAGGTGATTCACACTCCGCTCGGGTAAGGACTCAGGAGCAGCTCTGATCCGGGGGCGAGGGTGAGTCCACGTTCAGGTGACAGGTCCAGACTCCTCTCCAGCGTGTCGGGGCCTCTGGTTTCCCCACTGACGCCTCAGCGAGCTCTGCTTGCTGCAGATCCCCTTCACATTGGGTCCTCAGGGTGGTCTTAAAATCACTTCCTTTCTAACCTCTCCTTTCCTTTGTGAGGTGTGTGTTAGTGCGTCACGGTTGTGCCTGAGAGCAGGGTTCACCTGCACATGGTGGTCTGTGCAGGAGGGCAGTGGGCTCCATTTCAGTTCCCAGGGCCTGTCCCTCCCTCCCTCTTCCTCCTCCTCCTCCTCCTCCTCCCTCCTCCTCCTCCCCCGAGCCCTCCCTCTCCTCCCTGAGCTTCGGTCCACTTCCTGTTCTTTCAAGGGGAACCTTGTTGATGCCCCTGAAGGTGGAATTCAGGTGCTGTTTTCATGGAGACGCACAGCATGACTCAGTCCCTTCGTTCCATTCCTGCCTCTGCCGTCCCTCCATTTTTCCCATGGAATGGCACTGCACACACCTGGCTGCATCTGGAGCTTCACAAGGCGAAGGCTGTAGAGCAGGGGTTCCCGCGGTGACTGCCCGCTGCATTTTCTCCTCCAGTGAGGCGCTGGCCATGCGCCCGCCCCTCTTTACTCTTATGGTAAAACACACAGGGAAACGGGCTGCGAGACCACTGTAGGTGCACCAGGAGGTGACACGGGGTCATCCATCCACACCGTGATCCCAGGATGCTTCCCTCTCCCCAGGACCTGGAGCTCTGTGCCCAGGAGAGGCGCCTTTCCTGGCCCCACCCGGGAAACACCGCTGCTCCTTTGTCACTCTCCCGCTCCAGGCGCCCCACCTCAGAGGAGGACGGTGCTTGTCCTCTGTGACTGGCGTCCTGCGTGCGGGGTGCACCCAGCTGAGGCGCGAGCTGAGCCGCCCTCCTCTGCAGGTCTAGGGCGGGTCTGTCCCTGCGCTGGTTGATGGACACTTGAGCTGCTTCCTCCTTAGCTGTTGTGAGGGCTGCTGTGCTGACCGTGGAGGACGCAGATTGTGTGGGGCCTCGGTGTGTGTCTGCTGGGCGATGGCATCTGCCGTGGCTTCTTTTGAGGAACCTGCCCTGCTCTCCGTGCAGCTGCTCCCTTCCTCCTCCTCGGCAGCAGGACACAAGCCCTCGGGTCCCCACGTCCTCCTCCTCACTTGCATTTCCCATTTTTAGAACAGGAACCCTCGGAATGGGCAGCAGCGTCTTTGTTGTGTCTTTCTGGGGCACACATCTAACAGGGGCAGTGTGACGCTCCATGGGAGGATTGGGTGGCATTTCCCTGGTGACTGCTGCTGCTGCGTGTGCCCACGTGCTCAGCCACCATTTGTACATCCTGGAGAAACGTGCCGAGTGCTCTCCCCATAGTTTCAACGCAGCCGTGTGGCGCTTCCTCCTGGAGTGACGGTGTTTCAGTCACGTGGGGACCTGCTTTGCTCCTTGGTCTCTTTGCAGGTGGCTTGGTTTCCAAGTCCTTCCTTGAGGACTGAACCCTGTGTCCCACACAGGTTAGGCTAGCCTCCTGAGCCACACTGAGCCACAGGCCAGCCCCCAGTGTCCCACATGGGCTAGGCTAGCCTCCTGAGCCACACTGAGCCACAGCCCAGACCCCAGTGTCTTCCTTGGTCTGTTCTGGAGACAAGACACCCTAGTCCAGGCGTTTCCTCTCGTGTCACTTTTCCTGTCCCCTGGAATGTGCCCTTCAGCACAGCGGGTTCCTGTTCCCCAGCACGAGGTGCACACCAGGAGCCCACTGGTGTGTTGGAGCAGGAAGAACCCAGCCAAGGTGACAAGGAGGGCCAAGCTCAGGGGACAGATGGGGCCTCCTCAGGGGCAGAGGGTCACAGGACAGGGCTGTGGGCTGAGGGAGCCTCCCAAGAGTCCCAGGCCTTGGCCACTGAATCTGTAGATGTCACCCTGCTAGGTGAGGGGTGTGCAGCCAGGACTCAGGGAGGGACCGTGAGTAGTGGGGTCATCAGGATTGTCCAGTGGGTTCCTAACCCGTCTCCAGGGTCTCTCTGTGGGAGTGAGGTGCACATGGTGGGGAGGAGGCCATGCTCCCAGAGGCAGAGACTGAGTGCAGCACTCAGGGGTCCAGGCTGACTGCCTGGGACAAGCAACGGTGGACCCACCCGAGCTCTGCAGAGACAGGTGGGAATTGGGCCCCTGGCCATCTCAGACCAATGGGCTGCTCCGGAGGTTGTGGAGAAGGAGCCAAGCAAAGCCCTCCGTTCCCAGAGCCCTTTCTGTCCCGCTTCCAACCAACTTCTCCAAAGATGCCTTGCACTCCACGGCGCTCCCTCCCTCCAGGAGTTCCTGACTCTACAGTGAGGTCTCCACACCTTCCCCCACGCTCCACTCAGAGTGCTGTCACTCAGGATCCTGCACATGAAGAAGGTCATCAGACAGAGGAAAGGCCAACAGGAGGCCTGAGCTGTGAACACCACCAGAGGAGGCAAGGGACAGCTCCGTGAGCTTGGCCCTGGCGGTGGGATCATTTCCTGGGTGACCCCAAAAGCCCGGACAAAAGCTGAAGAGGAGAGATGGGCTTGCAGCACAGGGAGGAGTCTCTGCACCACCAAGGAGGTGACCAGGCAGGTGACGAGGAGGGAAGGGGAGGGTCACACACGGAGGAACGTGCACACATCTTGGATCAGAGCTTAACGTCCAAAGTACACGAGGAACACAGAGGCTCCAGCCAGAAACCACCTGTGAGGGATGGACAGACTGAAGACCTTTCACTGACGAGGATTCAGGGGAACTGCAGACGTGTTTAACAGTCCATGTCACTGATCCTCAGGAAAATGCAAATCAAAGGCACGGCGCGATGTCCCCACACCCCTGCTAGGACAGCCAGTGTCAGAAAGAGAAAGCCCAGTGTGGGCGCAGACACGGAGGGAGGAGCCTGTGTGTGGCAGTGTCACTCAGGAGAGCCGTCCTGGTGCAGGGCACAGCGCCAGCACTGAGGCTGGAGCCACCACAGCATTCAGTCCTGCTGCTGGGGTCAATGGCCACAGCAAAGGAACAGCGTGTCAGAGACGCCTGCGCCCCACTTCCATCGCTGCGCTGTCCACCATAGCCGAGGCACGAGCCAGCCTGGATGTCCACCAGTGGGCGGGCGTTTGCGCAGAAGTGAAGCGTGCACACACACACACACACACACACACACACACAATCACACATGCGTGCAGAGAGGCACATGTGCACACGCATGCATGCACATGAACATACACACAAGTACAATGAGATACATGTGCATACACATGCATGCACACACAAACATACAGGCACACTCATGCACAAACATGCACACTTGCATGCCTGCACACGCACACAGGCACAAACACATGTACACACCTATACACATGCACATGCGCACAGATATGTACACACATGCTCATGTAGACACACACATACACACACAGGTACACACACACTCAGCATGATCCTATACAGCCTCGGAATGGAAGGAAACCTGCCATTTTCAAAACAGGCACAAGCTTGAATGACATGGTGTTTAGTGAAATAAGCCAGAAATAGGAGGACAATCATCCCATGTGTCCTTGTACATGTGATGTGACAAATTCACACTCAAATGCAAGAGTGCAGGGTGGCGGCCATGGCTGGGGGCGGCAGGCGAGAGGCTGGTCCGAGGGGCAGGGCTGCCGTTGTTGGAATGAGTCCTGGGCTGGGGCGCCCGGGGACCAGTCAGCACCACGTGCGGTGTGTCCCACGCTGGAGGAGAGGCCCTCGCCGTGCTCCACCCCACGGCACGCCTGGCAGACGCTGCGGGTCCAAGGCAGGCTTTGCACGAGCACAGCTGTGCAGCTGGACGCCCAGAGGGGCGGGTGCTGCCGAGGCAGCTCAGGGCGTCCCTGGCTCAGACGCCACGTGCGCTGTGTCCAAGCTCAGTGCTGACCACAGCCAGCAGACGACGGCTATTGTCCATAAATAATAACATCAGTGACGGTGACATCAGAAAGCACAGAGGCGGAGGTTCACAGAAGCCATGTCGGACGGGAGTCTGTATCAGTTTTATTTGTCAATTGGGCCTCAGGAAGCTGGAAGGATTTCTTGAAAATGTCAAAGGCATCCGCATAAATGATGAGAGCTGTCACACAGTGCTGCTGCAGAGGAGGTCACCCATGGCAACTGTGCTTCCTCTCCCCCTGCCTGGGTGACCTGCTGTTCCCCAGTGACACACTGTGACATCCATGGGCTGGATTCTCTCCTCTGTCCCCGGGTGTGGACGGCTCCCTTCCGGATCCTCCCAGGCCAGGGCGCATCTCAGAACCCACCTCCTCCCACCGCCCTGCTCCTGTGGGCCAGGCCGCACCCCTCGGTGGCTCAGGGAAGCACTCTGCCAAGTCCCCGCCCCTCTCCCCCACTGACAGCATCCGCTGGACCTTCCCGCAATTCCCCAGAGAACCCCCCACGCCCCTGCCTGGCCCGCCTCCTCAGCTCCTCAGGAGGCCGCAGTGGCCCCTTCCCTTTGCTGAGCAGGACCCGCTCTGGCCCATGCTGACCAGGGCAGCCCAGGGGTCCTGCTAGAGTCAAGGTGTCCCGGGCCCTGCTGTCCTCACAGGCCCTGGGTCCTGGCCTCGGCCTGCAGGGCACCTCCCGCCCCCTCTGCTCCAGTCACGTCACAGAGCACAGGGGCGGCCTCTGCCTCCCTGTCCCCCGTCCTGCGTCCCTTCCTCAGAACACTGGCCTGCTTCCTCACCCACACCTCCCCACAGGCCTCGGCAGCAGAGCCGGGTCCCGGCCACCAGCTCCTCTCCCTGCATGGCCTCCCACAAACACGCATCAGAACCAATGTGCCCACCTTACTAGATCTTTCTTTGTTTCTGTTGCTGCACCTCTAGAAGGACAGCTGCTGGTGGCAGGTTGGGATGCCAGTGTGCTCAGCCTCCACGGAAACCCTGGGGCAGGTGGATCTCAACCTCAGTTACCCAGGCCCATGAGCAGTGTGAACGCTACCCCACAAAACCTCACAGGAACCACACACACACACACACACACACACACACACACACACACATACACACAAACACGTACACACACACACGTACACACACGTACACACACATACACACACATACACACACACACGTACACACACATACACACACAGAAACATACACACATACACACACACCCACTCACATACACACACACGAACCAGACTCTAGATGCAGCTGAAGGATGACCAGGACTTGCAAGGCAGGAAGGGGTGGGAGGTGGGTGTCAGGAGCAGGGTCTGCACCTGTGAAGTCCCAGGTCCCAGCAGCCTCGCCCAGGGGGTGAGGTGAGTCTCCAGAGGCAGGGAGAGGATGGCTCTGTCACAGAGTCCCAGGCACGGACATGGGAGGCCCTCTGGTCCAGGCTCTGTCGGTGCCCCTGTCACCGTCCATGGAGGGGACACACAGCTGATCAAGTCATGGAGGACGTAGGCCCAGGCTGGAGGCCAGTGTTGGGGACAGGTGGCAGGAGCTGAGGCAGATCCAGTGAGCAAGGGAGAGGAGGACCAGGATCATCCAGGGTCAGGATGGACAGACAGCAGGGAGGCCAGGCTTAGGAGGAAAGAAAGGCCAGGTGGTGAGGAGGGCACCAGGGGGCAGCAGGGTCGAGGTTGGGAGCCACACCTGGCTGTGCTGTAGAGACGGGGCCCCAGCCAGGAGCCACAGGGACCCCAGCAGGAAGTGGGGGCTTCAGGACAGGGACAGGGTGTCACCCAGGGTCATGGGGAGCTGGCCATCCAGGACCAAGGCAGGGAGGGGTCCCGGGGCTTGGGCATGGTGAGACGCTGGGTCACTGACCTGGATTAACCCATGACAGCGTCTCCACGCTCCACGCCCCTTGCTGGCCTCGCTGGCCTTGCTGGCCTCTTCCTGTGGGACCTTACTCTGAGGGAAGAGACCAGGGCCTTTAGCCAGGCAGCCTGGGAACACTGGGCAGTGGTCCCCTGCCCTGTTCCCTGTCACGGGGCTGGAGGTGACTGAGGAGGCAGAGCAGCCTGGCCTGAGGACCTCCTGATGAGACCCGCATCCCCCGACGTCGGGCCAGAACTGGGGACAGATGGCGATGGCCCAGGGCCCAGGCAGTGCCCTCATCCAGTGCTCTTCATCCCTGGGCAGCACTGACCTGAGCAAGACCAGGCAGAGGCCAAGGAGCACCATCTTGACAGCCAGCACCCCGATGGCCACCAGGACCACCTGGGCCACGGGCCTCGACTTCCCTGCAGAAAAGTGGACGAGGCCAGGATCACCTGCTAAACCCCAACCCCAGACCCCCCAACACAAGAGGCCATGGATGTGGCTCCTCCAGGCTCCCCTTCATCCCCCAGTGGGGGGGCCATCAGCCCTGGCCTCCCCACCCCGTGCCCTGCCTGCCCAGCTGTTGGACAGAGGAAACGGAACCTTCTCATCATCGAAATGAAGTCTCTTGCTCATCGACTGACACCATCAAGAAAGTGAAAGACAACACACACACCTGGAGCACAGAGCTGCCCATCACGGGGTGGGGTCCACAGTTGGGCATGTGCGAAATCCTCCTAGGGCTCAGTGACCAGGACCCAAGCAACCCAGGCTAAGCCGGGCCAGGACTCGAGAGCAGCCCCTCTGAAGAAGACCCACAAACGACCAAGACCTACGCAAAACCGTTCCCATCACCCTTCTTGGCACCTCCGGGCAATCAGAGCTGCAGCGGGCGTCCCCTGCACGCCCAGAGCAGAGCACAGTCCTTGTACAAAGGAAAACACCAGTGTTGGCAAGAGTGTGGGGGATTTGGGAGGCGTGCAGGAGACTGGCGGAGTTCAGAGTGTGCTGAGCTCGGTGGGGCGCGGGGCCACTGCACTTGCTGAGAAACCGCACCCGAGTCCCGCAGCCTTGGTGGTTCCACTCGCAGAGAAGGGCCAAGGAGCCCGGAGACCCGGCTCCAAGGAACCCTTGTGCACCAACCTTCCCGGCAGCCCGGTCACTGAGTGCTCCTGTAAGTCACAGGACGGACCTTAAAATCTCTCTTTGGTGAAAGAGGCCAGATACCAAGGCCGCCAGTGTGATTCCACTTCTGTGCAGCATCCAGAGGGCAAAGCCCCGGAGATGAGCAGGTCGGGGTCGGCCAGAGAAGACGTGCCTCATGGGCGAGGGGTTTCCTCCTCGGGCAAGGAGAGCGTCTGAAACCACACGTGGTTGAGGGCATGCATCACTGCACGTGTGCAAAACCACATTGCTGAGCAAAGTGCGTTGGGCTGGGAGTGAGGCTGTGTGGGTTCTGTCTCAATAGAAACGTATGGATGTCCATTTTAGAGGTACACAGAGATCCGAAATCTCACCAGAGGCTGGCAAAGACCCAAAGGGTGCCTCTAGGTGTGGAGGGTGTCGCTCGGGGCTGAGTAGTTCCTGAACCCTGGGTTCAATCCCCACACCAGAAACACAACCTCTCACAAGGATCTTCCCACCCTGGCTTGCTGGAAATGCTCACACACCCCTTGCTTGTGGGAAGGTGTTTTGTCCACTCTCGGGGGACAAATACCTGGTCATACTTCTCAGATTGAGGAGAACTTATGACCCAGACACGTTTCCTGTTCAGTTACTGAGCTCACTGCCATGAGGAGGGTCAGGACTATCCGTGGCACACTCCTGTCACCTACATGAAATCAGGGCCAGGACTGCAGGTGGCAGAAGGCTCCACAGAGTCAGGTCCTCCTGCCCATACAGTGGGTCACCACCATCACCAGGAACGAGGACCCTGAGTGCTACCGACATCCAGAGAAGTTCTCAAGTGGACCAACCAAGGCTCAGCTCAGCCTGAGTGGACACTGGCCTCTTGTGGGAGGGGCCTGAGCCGGGGACAGACAGCTGGTGGGTTCTGTGAGTGCCCCGTGAGTGTGTCTCCTCCCACAGATGTCAGGTCAGAGCTGTTGGGGAATAAAAAGAGGAGGCTGGGAAGCCCAGTTCTGCTGTGTGAATGTCACTCTGTCCCTGTGCTGGTGAAGGGCAGGTGCTGCAGTCTAGGGAGCTGGGGAGGGTGGGAACAGGAGCTCAAGGCAGCTGTGGACTGGGGGGGGGAGGGGTCACTGGGTTCCCCAACAGGGGACTCTGTCACCAAGTGTGTCCAGGATGAGGGGACCCAGCCCTGCCCTGAGCTGAAGAGGCCCTGCTCCCCCAGCCCCCAGCGAGGCTCCTCCCTGCCGGGCAGGCTCCTGGGCCAGCTCCCTGCCTGAGGGGTCTCTGCAGCATCTGGGACAGGAACACAGGGCTTGTTCCCCTTTTGGGTGGATTTAGGGTGAGATAAACCAGCACTCCCCGCCCTCATCTTGGAAACCACAGACACACAGAGGGACAGGACCTGTGCCCTTCCATGTCCATGACTCCACAGGTCCCTGGGACATGGCCACAAGGTGTCCACAGCCCTGGGACCCAAGTTGTCTTCCCTGGACCCTCACACTCCAAGGGACCCAGATGTCCTGGCCCATCACTCACAGGTGACATTGAGCTGGATGGTTCTCTCTGTGGTCACACCAGCTGCAGGGAACGTCACCCGACAGGTGAGGTTGGTGCCGTGGTCCTGGGGCCGTGGGGTGAGCGTGAGCACCGAGAAGTGGGTGATGCTGGCGCCCAGGGAGGACACAGAGGTCCCCTCCCAGGAGAAGGTGGGGGGCGTCCCCTGCTCACAGGCCCAGGGCACAGAGCAGCTCAGGTTGCTGGGACGGCCAGACTCCAGGGTCCCAGGGAGGAGGATGTCGGGGCTGTGGGTCAGGGCTGGTGAGCAGAGGGGACAGGAGGGTCACGAGGGAGGGCGGGAGGTGCGGCCCTGACAGAAGCTCAGGCTGTGATCCAGCTGCTCCCTGAGTCCCTGTTGCTTGTCCCACCTCCCCCAGGGCAGGGTCCCCCCAGCCCTGCCCCAGCTGGTGACCTTCGGAGGCTGCCCTGGATCTGGAACCTTACCTGTGACGTTCACTGAGACCCGGTTTGCACAGTAATTCCACTTCACATTTCCTTTCTCCATCCGAAAGTAGTACGATCCAGTGTCGCTGTTCCGTGCGTCTCTGATGCTCAGGGAGCAGTCCTCGCTTGTTGGGTTCCCCAGGAGGAGGAAGCGGCCCTGGGTCTCATTCTGCACACTTCGAGCGGGATCATTTGTGGCCACTGGCGAGTCGATGTTTGTATCAGCCCTTTCATGGAACCAGTAGCCAAAGACATTGCCAGGCCCTGAGTTGGGGTAGGAGAAGTTGCAGGGCACCAGCACGCACAGACCCTCCTGCACTGTCACGGACTGCGATACATCCAGCCTATATCCCGGATCCTTAGAACTGCACCCCCGGGGAGTCCGAGGGCCATCACGGTGCGCCCTCCCCGTCCCCTCTCCACAGGCGCACTCGACTGCCCACAGCAGGGACAGCTGCAGCCACAGCATCAGGGAGGCAGAGGGCTCCTGGGCTCCTGGGAATGTGCAGAGCAGAGAGAGCAGGCGGAGGGGAAGCTGGGGAAGGGTGGGGACCTGGGTGACTGACAGAAGAGGAACCTCAGACGCACCCCCTGGAGTCCTTCTCCTCTGTGCTGAGAGGTCGGAAAGCCCACAGCCGGAGACCCCAAGGCCTGTCCAGACAGGAGTGGAGGAGAGAAGAGACCTTGTCCTACCGCCATCTTGGCGCCTCCCTGGGACACTTAGGATGGGACCAGGACCTCCCCCAGGGCAGGGTCACCCTCAGCCCTGTCCCTGCCTTGTGACCTCCCTGAGGCTGCCCTGGATCTGGAGCCTTACCTGTGACGTGCACTGAGACCTGGTCTGCCCAATAATTACACACTAAAGGTCTTGTCTCCATTCAAAAGATGTACAACTCGATGTCGCTTTTCCGTGCGTCTCTGATGCTCAGGGAGCAGTCCTTGCTTGTTGGGTCCCCCAGGAGGAGGAAGCGGCCCTGGGTCTCCTCCTGCACACTCCGAGCGGAGTCATTTGTGGCCACTGGAGAGTTGTAGTATGTATTGGCCCCTTCGTGGTACCAGTAGCCAGAGATGGTTCCAGGTGCAAATTCGGGGTAGGAGAAGCTACAGGGCACCAGCACGCATAGACCCTCCTGCACTGTCACGGACCTGGACGCATCCAGCCTAAATCTTGAATCCTTAGCCTTGCACCTCATTGGAAGTCCCCGGGGAATCCCCGAGTGAAGCTTAGGGACATGAAAGAAAACCCCCAATGGGTCACTCTCACAGGCCCACTTGACTGTCCACAGCAGGGACAGCAGCAGCCACAGCATCAGGGAGGCAGAGGGCTCCTGGGCTCCTGCGAATGTGCAGAGCAGAAAGAGCATGCAGAGGGGAAGCTGGCAGGACCCACGGACCTGGCAGGACTCACGGAAGCTGGGGAGTGGCCAGAGACCTTGGTGACTGACAGAAGAGGAACCTGAGACCCGCTCACTGTGGGAACCTGTCCCTTCTGCATAGCATGGATGGAAACCCCATATCCAGGGCCTAGAGACCCACCCAGAGAGGAACAGAGGGACCAGAGGCCAGGTCTACCCCTTTCTCTGAGACTTCCCTGGATTACCAGGGCCTGGACTGGAAATGCGTGTACTGCCCAACATTCCTTTAGGACTTCAACGATGTCCACCCTGTCTCTTGGGGTCAGACTGGACCTCTGAGGTCCTCTGAGGCACACGAGATAGGAACACCAAGTCTGAGAGTGCTTCTGCCCAGGCTGAGGTGCTGCTGCGTCCCTTATTTTGCACCACAAATCAGTCCCTTCCTGGGCCGGCATGAGGAAGCCACAGTGTTGTCCCAAACTATGTTTCTCAATCTTGCTCAATCACACCCCCCCAGGACCTGGGCCACGTGTGCAGACATTTCATAATATTTGACTGGGGCATGGTGGAGCTCCTGCCACCTAGTGGGTGGAGGCCAGAGATGCAGTAATGTCCTGCCTAGCAGGGAGCCGTCCCCCGTGGGTAGTCCTTGCTGCCAGGTGTGGGCATCTGAGCATAGAAGTGGGCAGGGCCCTGGTGAAATGTGGAGACAGCCACCTCTTGCTCACTCTGCAGTGGGGTCAAAGGCCACTGCCAGCAGCTCCCTCTTTGCCCTCGAGGTGCTCCCCGGGCCAGGGAGTCAGACAAGTTGCTGGGACAAGGAGCATCACAGCTGTGGGACGTGGCCTCACGTGAGACTGGAGGTGGTCTGTCCTCTCAGCAGACTGGAGGATATTCCCAGAGACGGAGCCCTGCCGGGGCAGACACATGGCAATGGCGCAGGGCTGGGGAGGGGCTCTCCTGAGCTCCCCACGTTCTCCCGGCTCACCTGACGCTTCTCCCCAAGGACGTGGTCAGCCGCCTGTAGGTCTTTTCTGATTTCTCACCTCCCAGCACCCTGTCCTGCCACAGGTGGGCAGGCTGTCCCCCCATGGAGCCCACACCTGCGCCTGTTGATAGCTGCTGTGCTGCTAAGAGAGGAATGTCCCCTCACCTGCCAGTTCCTGTGCTGAGGTCCTAACCCTTGAGGTGGTGGTGTTCAGGGGCGGGGCCTCAGGGAGGCCATTAGGTCACAAGAGTGGAGCCTTCCTGAGTGGGATTGGTGCCCTTGCAGTAGAGAGCCACCTCGGCCCTTCCACCTTGAGAGGCCACTGTGAGCTGGTGGACCAAGAGGGGCCTCACCAGACAGACCCCGCTGGTGCACTGCTGTGCCCACTGCCAGGGCAGAGAAGGGTCCCTGCCTCCCTCCATCCTCACAGGGCAACATCTGCCCTGAGCTGGGTGTTGATCGTAGGACGGGGCGAGCCCGGGAAGGTCTTCTCTGTGACAGGTAATCTCAGCGGTCAGCAGGACCGAGCTAGGGGCTGCCCAGATGGCTGGCCCAACAGTATCTGGATGAGTCCTGCTCCTCCTCCCACACAGGCTTCTCCGCTGGGGTTGGGATAATAGCTAGGGTTTGGATACGGTTTCATCACAACCAAAGGTGCATGTGTTGGAAGCTTGTCCCCAGTGTGGTCACACTGGGAGGTGATACGGTCACCGGGCATCACTCTCAGAAGGGATTAATGTAGTTCTCACAGGACCCCAGTTCGTTCTCATAAAAGAAGTTCATTATAAAAAGAGGGACCATGTTGTCCTGTAGCCAGAAGGCCCTCACCAGGGTCAAACAGGTGAGGATACCCAATCCTAGACTTTAAGCCTCCAAAGCTGTGAGCTAAAGAACTCTCTTTCTTTATGAAGTATCCAGTCTCAGGTACTTTGTTACAGCATTAGGAAATGGTCTAATACAGAGACCTTGAGTAGTAGCAAGAAGAGATTCAGAGCAGGTTGGAGGAAGTGGGAGGAGAGAGGCTTCAGGAGGGGACCGAAAGTGCACCATAGTTATAGTTACTCATCTACCCACTCATCTGTGCACATTTCCTGAGGCCTCATTCCTTCATTTATGCATTCCAAAATACCTAATGACAGGAACTGCTTATAGCAAAGGCTTAGTGATCACAATGTCTCAATTGCTTATTAATCTCCTTGAATCACATTAGCTCTTCTATGAAGAAGATGCTATTTATTTTACTAAATGGAGAACTGAGAGTGGTGGATGTTAGAAACTTACCTGTGTCCCCATATACTTAGTATTCACTGGTTTAAACCTTCCTTGCTTGGTAACAGGGTCTTTGCAGTTAAGTGGAAGTCACTAGGGTGGCCGCTAATCCAATACCTCTATTGTCCTTAAAGGAAGAGGGGAGACAGAGAGACTGCAGGGAGACGAGTTGTCTGCAAGCTGCAGGCTGCAAGGATTCCAACAGCCCAGGGAGGCCCGAGCTGAGCGAGGTCTGGGGCAGACTCTCCACCACAGCCACAGAAGGAACCAGGCCTGCCCTCACCTTGACTTCTGACTTCTGGCCTTCGGAGCATGAGAAATCTCGTTTCTGCTATTTTAAGCCACACAGTCTGCAGTGTTTCCTGACGGCAGCCTCGGCCATGCAGACAGCAGAGGCCAAGGCAGGCTGTGGCAGCTCTGGGAATCTTCTAGGAACAAAAAGACAACCTGTCACCAGAAGGACCCTGAGTTTGGGTTTGTGCATATCATGGTTATTTAACCTGTAGCTAAATAGGTTAGGAAAACCGGCTCCGTTATTGTTAGGAATAAAGTCTGTGACTGTTATGGACCATAAACTACATGCGCAGCTGGGCGGCAGCTGGTCAGACTCCTCCAATGCAAGTCCCTCTCTCCATTAAAACAAAGAACTACAACACCCACACACCCTGAGAACCTCAAGGGGACGGCCGGCTCTGCCCAGGAGCACTTCCCAAGCGCATGCGCAAGGCCCTCCGTCCCGTATCAAAGGCCACGCAGCGTATGACTCCACTTCTATTAAAAATCCAGAACAGGCAAATCCACATGGCCTAGGGCCATGGTTACTAGGAGTGGGCGCGGGGCGGGGAGGGGACTGGGGAGTGAGCTCAGGGTTTCTTTCCATGGTGTGAGGTGTTCTTAACTGGACGTTGGCCACAGTGGCCGGGCTGTGGAAATAGTACAAACTACCGAACTGTGCACTTGCAAGGGTGGGTGGCGGGATGCGTGTGAATGGAGCAGAACTAATGCATTTTTCAAAAAACAGACCAGGAGCTCTGTCTGTTTTAGGCAGAACTTTCACACTAACGTCCTAAGAGTTAAGCACCTCTGTCCGCGTCAGTGTGGCTCACGTCAGCAGCCAGATATTACTGATTAAAAATGTATATACGGATGACCAATTGCAATCGGGTTATATTTTCAATTTTCCAAATTAGAAGGGGGAAAAGGTGGGGGGCAAAAGAAAATGATGAGCCACTATTTGCTGGAGATGATGTCTTGGGCTCCAAGGACAACATGACCCAGAGATGAAGATCAGGGAAGTGAAGCCGGTTGGTTGAGCTTGTCCTTAAGCCTGTGAAGGCAGCAAGGCTTTCAAGAGCCATGTCAAGGGGCTGGGGAGGTAGCTCAGTTGGTAGAGTGCTTGACCAGCATGCACAAGGCCCTGGGTTCAATCCCCAGCATCGAAAAGAGAGCCCTGTCATTGCTGTGGAGAAAGCAAAGCAGACACCCACCACCAGCTCAGGTGAGCGGGTCCCCTCACTTGAGGGGAAGGAGGTCTGGTGGTTCAATCAGACCACAGACTTGACTTCTGGTGGGGGGACAGACAGAGCCCCGCTCGACTTCCCACCTCTGCTGCTGCCACCATGAGGTGCTCTTATTTATCCTACTCGAGTGTGTTCTGAGCCAGCCCAGGTGGCTAGCTCTGAAGTCCACAGCATAATCAAAGACCACAAGCTTCTCGAAACTGTCATAACTACATGAAAATGGAAATGTGAAACTGTCCTTAGAGGGAGAAATTTGATAAGTGCTTGTCATAGCTCTGTTAACTAGAGGAGAAAAAGTGGGTTACATTTCCTCGGCCATCGAGCTGTATTGGAAAAAACATGTATACACATGCAAATGAATAGAGACGCACCGAGTAGGCGTGTGGGGGATGCACGCACAGGCGTGGCGTGTGGAAGCCACACACGTGTATGCATACGAAACTTACCTACTTTATTTCTCTACAGATCTGCCTTATATGTATGTTTAGTTCATACATATAGATAAAGTCTACTTATATATGCAGGGTAGAGAGAAAATGTAAGCGGTCACAGGGGCTGGGGGGGCATGGGGCGCGGGTGTACAGAGTGCAGGGTTTCTTTTTGGGATGCCTAGAGGGTTACTAAAATCGGTTGTGGTGATGGTTACTGAAACACTAAATTGCATCTTTTTTTTTCTTTCTTTCTTTCTCTTTTTTAAGTACTAGAGATTGATCCTGGGTGCTTTACCACTGAGTCACATCCCTAGACCTTTTAATTTTTTATTTTGGGACAGGGTCTTGCTAAGTTACCTAGAGCCTCACTAAGTTTCTGAAGCAGGCTTTGAATTTTGATCCTCCTGCCTCAGCCTCCTGAGCTGCTGGATTACAGGCATGTGCCACCACAAATGGCAAATTATATACTTTAACAGGGTGACTTGTGTGACATCTGAAGTAAATCTCGGTAAAGCTGGTACAAAAAAACTCAGATGAACCCTGCATCACAGGTAAAACTCCAATGCCTGATTGTGTTTTCCTAAATACTTATTTGTCTTAATTGGTGCTTTGTAGGGATACATAAAGGCGGAATCCACAGTGGTATGTTCACATATGCATGTAGCTCCTTTTGCCAAATTCATCCCACCTTTCCTCCCCTTTCCCTCCTCCCCACCCCTCAGCCTCCTCCTTCTGCTCCACTGATCCTCCCTCTATCACTTATTTTTCACTTACTTTATTCCACCTTTAAAAAATAAGAAATAAAATATCCCTACAGTTTCCATTATTTAAAAAAAAAACAACTTTGCTTCTGTTATAAATTCATCCCACTCTTGGGGGGAATGTTAAATGCTGATCAGCTCTTGCAGGCTGTGCGCTTCAGGTGCGAGGACTTGGAGCGTTCTCACCGTAAAGACACGGTGAAGGTGTGAGGAGCTGAGTTTGGCCTGACCTGCACACAACGCAGCGTTTTGTGGGTACTGAAATAGCGCATGGTACCCCATTGGTATCTTCAATTCTTATGTTTTAGGTAGCAGTTTAAAATACATCTAATTTAAGTTAAAATAAAGTAGCCTCGATTCAGAGCTGTTTCAGAACACAGAACCCTGGGAAGCCAGCCGAGAGGTGCCATCCGCCCCGCCCAGTTCCCACATGATGGACATCTTGCTTTGGTACCGTGCATTTGTTACAATGTGTCACAATGAATAAGTCGTTACTGGTATCTTATCAATGAGTCAAGTCCATAGCTTATTTGTGTTTCCCACTGTCCTCCTCCCTGGCCCCACCCAGGACACCATATCGCCTTTAGCCTCCTGCCTGCGCCCCTGGCTGTCCTGGCCTGGGGGGTCCTGGGCAGCAGCCAGCAGGTATCTGTAGACGCTCCTCTGCTGGAACTACCTGGTGCTTTCCTCGTGTTTAGACTACAGCTATGGATTTGGGGTAAGAATCGAGCTATCGGTTTTATTCTGTTGAAAATATAGTTCAATCTTGCATCTGGGGTCTTAGTAAATATAAACGAAAATTAAAAGGATGGATTTGGAGCATTGGCCAGGTCTCTGAGAGGAGTTCGGGTAAAGGCTTTTCACCGTGGGTCCTAGATCAGCGTTCAAGTTCATCGTTAGTCAGAAGAATGAGTAACGAGTCACAATTCTACAACCTGTTAGAGGCACACTTACATCCATCACAGAGATATGCCCCTTCCATCCTAAATATGATTATCTGTTGTATTTATCACTTATTTGTATTTAATAATGATGGCTAATCATGAAAATATATTTGCATTCCATTCTGCTAATATTTTCCATTTGGACTTTAAAACTTTTCTATGGGTTTAATTTGGGGGGGACAATGTGATGAAAATTAATTCAATTTTTATTTCACTTTCCAACTTATAGATTCTGCACTGTATGAATATATAGCCAAGATCATGGATAAAGCTGAACTCATCAAGTGTCCACTGAAAGATAAAGAAACATTCAAGCTTAAAAATTAGGTGTCCTCCGGGACTCTGGAGCTGTTGGGATGCTTAGAATAGATATGACATCTTCATGTCTATTCACAGATTATTGGAAATCTGTGTTCAAAGAAAATTAACCCAGTATTTGAAATAAAAAGCACGTACACACACTTGGACATACACAAGTCACACACAGGCTAAGCCCAGTGATAATGCCCAAGGGAGGGAAGACAGTTCCAGAATCCTGAACACGCAGGTGTTTTCTTTTAGGCATAAGCAAGTCATCCTAAGAGTCTCATTTCAATTCTGTTCAGAGACAATTCTCAGAAAAAGAGTCAAATTGCTATGAACAAGGAGTAAGATTTGCTCTGAAATGTTTCTTGTAGGAGAGAGGAGAGCTGGGACTACATCTGAAAACAAAATTCCTGATGGCAAGGAGCAGAAATGCAATCTTGATTCATTTCCATACAGTGTGCAAAATCCATTACTGTCTTTTTTCCTCCTGGCCTGTTCTGAGGTTATTTGAATGGCTCCAAGGAAGGTTGAAGCTCAAAAGGATGTAGACAGGGATTGTGGTGAGTCATGGGGACTTCCGGCATATAGAGCATGAGTCAGCCAAACCTGGGTAAGTGTGAGTTTCTTTCTAGTAATATTGAAAATGTGACACACAGAAAAATAGCTCCAAGTAGGTAAGAAAGAACGCACGAGCACACATACCAGACCCCTTCCTCCCTGGACAGAGGCCATTAGAGGTCTCTAGGAGGACCAACCCCACTGAACAGATGGAGATGGGTTGACTAGGGACATGTCACCGTCATGTGTCAGGACGGCCGTTCTACGAGCTTCAGCAGCCCTTGGACATTTACTGTTCTAGATCTTCATCCTCCAGGGCTTCACGTCTGATATCACAGCCTCTCTCGCAATGTGTGCCTCAGACCACATCCAGGAATCACCACAATGGAATTAATGTTCACACAAGAAAGTCACGGTTTTCACTATTTTGAATGAAAAAAAAAAATGCATTGAGTCTCTTGCCTGGAAAATCTGAGGGGTAGACTTGGCTCTGCATGGACTGGATTCCAGGGTTTTGATAAAAGAATGGCCCATCTCTCTCGTTGGCTTTCATCGCTGCAGTTTGTTCTTGTTGCTCTGGTTGTTCATTTTATTCTGCCTGGTTTCAGTTCCCAGGTTTATAAAGGTAGGAGCTGTGGTGCCCACTTTACAGATGAGGACATGGAGGCCCAGGAAGATCAGGCAGTTTTCCATCTGTCGTGGAATCCCCCTTACACTGTGCACCCAATGCAGCCTCCCCTGCCCTGGTGAGGGCACCCCCTGCTGCCCACCCAGACTTACGGGGATCACAGCACCCCTCTCTGCCTCCCTGGATCCGTCCCTCTTTGTCCACCAAATGCTTTCTGCTTCCTGGCTCTGACCCTGCCCACCACAGATTCTTACCTCAAGATTTACAGTCGCACTAAAGAGGAAAGAGAGTTACAGGATACAGTTCTTATTATTAATGGTATCACTGGTGATGTTCTTATTATCGTACCACCCACCTTGTCTTCTCTGAAAGCTGGGTAGGGGCTCCTCACTCTCCCATCTCTACACAGTTCTAACTGCAGGAATAGTTCCTCCCAGGAGGATAGACAAGATCAAGGATGCTGTTTCACATAACTCCATGGCTTCCCCTGGTGCTGTGATGTTTTGGGGTGAGGGGCTTCCCCAGTGGGGTCAGAGGTTTATCAGAACCCCACCTGTCTGCTGCTGCCCAAAGATCTCAAGTTAACATCCCCTTGGTTTCCAGGAGCAATTAGCAGGGGGAGCTGTGCTGTGTTAGCATCCAGTCTGGCTGTACTGGGTAGCACTTTGCCCTGGGAGGGACTGGGACATTTTGCTGCTTTGATAAATAAGAAGGAACAAAACTAGATTCCAGAAAGAGGCTAAAGGTTACTTGGGGCTTCTCACCACGTTCCCACCTGCCCCTGGGTGGTCACTGGTTGCCACCACTCCTGCCTAAATGGACAGGGTTTCAGATGAGACACTTCAAGGATCCAAGATGGGGTGGGCCACGTTCAGCTCCGGGGCCCACCCGAGGGAATGAGAATGGGCTTCTGAAGGTGGAGGCATCTTTTTAAACTGCGGATTGAATGAGGGGTGCTTGACCACGGAGTCACATCCCCAGCCCCTTTTTATTTTTTCTATTTTGAGTCGGGGTCTCACTGAGTTGCTTAGGGTCTTGCTAAGTTTCTGAGGCTGGCCTTGAAGACTCACAAGTCGCTGGGATTACAGGCAGGTGCCTCCGCACCTAGCAGTGGAGGTATCTTCTAAGTGTCCTGAGAGCAGGGTCCCCAAGAAAAGCTCATGCATGAAATACTCAGTGTCATGCCATGAGTTCAGGGATAAAGCCAGTTCTTCCATCTTGTCCCCAAGCAAGTGTCCTCAGCCATGCACAGTCTGGCTACAAGGGAGAGACACTTTTCTGCAATGATTTGACACAAAACTCTCTCTTAAAGGGATGTCCCACGATGGGTTCTTCCCCAACATCCATCCCCACTCTTCCTTAGTAACAAGGACCTTAGATGCATGGGAGCCCAGAAAAAAGGGGGAGGGGAGGCTTTACATTCTACATTCACCAGCTTCCCCTGGAGTTAGGGGTGGCCCCAGTTTGGCTAATGAGGTACAGACAGAAGTGTCCTGAGCCACCTCAGCAAGTGCCCTTCACTCAGGGAGTCTTCCCACCCTCCTTCTTCCTGCTGTCAGGTATGTGGACATGTTGGATGGGGGAGGGGGCAGGAGAATCCTAGAGGGAGCCTGGGTCCCTCATGACACGAAGCTGTCGAACTCACCCGGACTTCATGCTACCCGCCCTCTATAGGAGAGGGACACCGACCTGTGCTCTTTAAGCCATTTCATTCTTTTTTTAAATATTTTTTTTAGTTGTAGATGGATACAATACCTTTATTTGATGTGTTCATTTTTTTGTAGTGTTGAGGCGGGAACCCAGTGCCTCACACGTGCACTGTGGTAGAAGCAGGGATGCCCAAGAGGTCGCTAGGTGATGGGAGCTTCCTGGCTGTGTGGTGACCCAGGGAACCACCACCACCCTGGGGTCCCGTGGCCGGGAACGTCACGCGGAATAAACCTGCATGGAGTTCAGCCTGGGTGTCCCAGGGCCCTGGGGAAGGATGTCCAGACCCCCGGGGAAGCACACTGTGGAGGGAAAGAGCAGCCAGGCAGAAAGCGAGCTGGCAATAGGAAGCGAGCACAGCCCGGTGAAGGAACACCAGATCAGAGGGAAGCAGGCTAAAACACTTCCTGTCTGGTCTTTATGGTGCTTGTCTGTGTTTCCTGGTTTTCCCAGCAGCGAGCCTGTGTTATAAATATTATATACATAAATATAAAAATAAGATAGTCAAGAAATAAGCCAAAGGCAACATGAAGCCATAAAGATAAGGACTACTCCCGGGGCCCCTCCTGCTCCACTCCCGCCCTGCCGGGCAGAGTCCACCCTGGGGAGGACAAGCACCGAGAAGAGAGGACAGGACAGAGCACATCTGGGGAGACGCAGGTTGGCGAGAGGAGAGGAGGCTGCAGGCTCTGGGAGGACCCTCCTTCTGGGGACCCCGGGCAGCTCATGGACCTTTCCGGACCCAGGCTGGGCCCCTGGAGGCGCCTCTTCCTTGTGGGTGAGCTGGAGCAGACCTATTTTCCAGGACCCAGGGAAGGTCAGCTGGGGAGTCTGGCTAGGAAGGAGCCAGAAACATCCCCATCCAGGGCACAGCCCTAGCCCCCAGGACGGGTGGGAGAGGGGAGGGAAGGACCCTCACAGGACTTTCTTGGGCTCACACACCTGGACCCGCCTCACCATAGACACAGACCCACACAGGCCACAGGACGAATGTGCAGGCACACTCTGCCCCTGGGGACACATGCAGCTCTCAATCCATCCACCAAGAGCCGTGGACCTGGACCACCAGCCGCCTGTAACTACCCCTCCCTGGACCCCGTCTGCCTGGTCCCTGCTCTGCCTCTCAGGCTGGATCCCTTCCCAACCCAGGACCCTCTGGGCCCCCGTGTGCACAACTAGCATCCCTCACTGGCAGCCGTGGTACTGTCCCTGAACAAATCCAGTGCCCCTGCCCCCAGGCCTGGAGCCAGGGTCTCAGGCACCTTTGGCTCCTCCCACAGCCAAGGCGGGCTACACAGAGCAGAGGACACCCACTGTGTCCTGGGTGGTAACAGGTCCCACCCCCATTCACCACCCACTCCAGATTTGGACGTGTGTAGAGCGCCTCAGAGCAAGTTACCACCCAGACAGCCCCTGCCCAGCACTGCCCGGTTCCGCTCCGGGTGCTGCGGACTCCGTGGAGCAAGGCAGTCCAGGCCCTGCCCTCCCTGGAGCTCTGGGTCCAAGGTTGATATACACCTGTCATCAGGCCCTGATAACCCAGGGCCCTGGGCTGGGATGAGGGAAGTCTAGGAGGCTGGGGGAAGCTGGGGGAGGCTGGCGGGAGCTCCTGATCCAGGCTGGGGGGAGGAGACATCAGAGCCGAGGAGAGAGGGTGCAGCGGGGGAGCAGGGAGTTGTGTTGGGAAGGGAGCAGCGTGTGCCAAGCTGGAGTTAGGAGAGCTCCTTGTGTGACCAAGAGCAGGGAAGCCATGTCTTCTGAAAACTAAATACATGGATGAATGAAGGAGTGGGGAGGGGAGGGGCAAGCGTGGCCCAAAAGGAGGCAGGGAGAGGCGAGTCCTCACCAGCTCCTGCTGAGACTGTCCCATGAGTGGGCTGAGTCAGAACTTCACCATGGGAAGGCTGGGGAACCAGAGAAGGTGACTGAGCAGAAGGCAGCAGGGTCAGGACTTGGGTTTCATTAAGACCCACGTGACTGTGCTGTGAGGATGGATGGGAGCTGAGTGACAAAGGGGAGGGTGGGCTAGGAGGTGATAAAGGAAATAACAGACCAGAGGGTGGAGAGGAAGGGTCCGGCCAGGGCGTCACTCGGGAGCTGGACTCCCTAGATGGCTCAGCGCTCCTCTTTCCTCTTCTGTCTGTGGCAGCCGGCCTGCTGGCCTGTGGGATCAGCCAGGCCTCTGGTCAGCTCTTCATCAGCCCGGACTCACTCATAGGCATCGAGGGATACAGGAATCTCCTGACCCTGGAGAATGTGCCCGAGGATGTTCAGGAATACAGCTGGTACCGGGGTGTGGAGGACAGCGCAGAAACCATGATCATCAGCTACAGGCCCCCCGATTCCCAGCTCCCTGGGCCCTTGTACAGCGACCTGGTGACGGTGAACTCGAGAGGCTACCTGGCCTTCCGGAGGTGTACACTAAACGACACGGGGAACTACACGGTTCGGGTGGACACTGGCAACGGGACCCAAAGAGCCACCGGCTGGCTGCAGATTCTAGGTGAATGGCAGGTCACCCCTAGCCCACCCAGAGGGGAGCTGGACCCGAAGGCTCTGGGAGGGGACTCCTTGGAGACCATGCAGTCTGGGTCTCTCCAGACAGCAAGGGGGAGCCCTGGCGATGGCCGCCTAGCTTCTCCTGCAGACAAGGCCGCTCGCCATCCTGGTGGCTCTGGGTTCATTAAAGTGTGAATTTTCTGCTGCTGCTTGGCACACAGCCGCAGGCCAGCTGCAGAAAGCAACCCCTACCTTATCAGGTCCAGGTGTGGCTTAGCTGCATTTCCTGTTCTGAGTTTCCCAAGGATTCTGGCCAGGGCTAATCTTAGGTAGAGGCTTCATAGGAGGGAGAATCGACCCCCAGGCTCCTGCAGGCTGATGACTGCTGTTTCCTGTGGCTGTTTGACAGAGGCCCCGGGGTCCTGGAAGCCACTGTGATTACCCACCATGTGGCTCTATCCATGGGCCTTTCTCATGGTAGCTTCAGGGTCAGTTGAATCTCTCTCTAGTTTGCTAAGATGGAACCTTATACAACAGAAGGCAGCGATGGGAGGGCCACCCCCCACCCACCTACAGGTGAGACACAGCCATCGGTCCCTCCCATGCTTCAGGGGTGGATATCCTACAAGGCTTAACCCAGGAGCCGTCAGACAGCTCCTGGGGGCTCCCCGGGGCCAGGGGATGAGAATGTCAATGTTGAAGTCAGGAAACCCTCTGTTGGCTTCTGACTAGGTGTATGCTGCGTGGCCTCGGGCCAGGTGCCTTCTCTCTGTGGTCTTCAGTCTCCTCTGTAGCCGGGGTGGGGGTGGGGGGGTGGGGGGGGACACACCTACCCTTGTGTTCTACTGCAGGTTGGAGGGAGCATTTGTAAAGTGAACTAGATCCAGAGAACGGGAGCCCTTATGGGGCATCCAGATGCCATGGCTCCTCAGAAGAGGGTTCCCCGTTTGGGATTCAGAAACCACTAGCCCTGGTGGTTCTGCCGAGAGCTCACCATATTGCAGCAGACGAGCCACAGGGCCCAGGCAAGGGTCCGCCTTGGCAGCCTGGTTGCCCACTGCCTGCTTCTCCGACCCTCTCAGCTCACAGCACTTGGCTTCTCTTCCACACAACCTGAAACCACCCTGGAGGAGCAGAGCTTGGGGAGGCAGACCCCACACCTAACCTCTCCTCCTGCTTCACCCAGAGCTGGGGGACCCCCCGAGCCTCTCGGCCAACGCCAGCTCCCTGGTGGAGAACTTGGATTCCGTGGCTGCCGAATGCCACACCAACGCCTCCAACATCAAGTGGTACCGGAACACCATACCCACCTCGAGCAGTAACCGCATACGGATATCTCCAGACGGCAGGACCCTGGTCATCCTCAGGGTCAGCCGCCATGACAGGACTCTTCAGTGCGCCATAGAGAGCTTCCCAGAGATTCTTCAGAAAAGTAACACCGTCTCTCTGACTGTGGCCTGTGAGTGGTCTGGGGTGGTGGGTGAGAGGCCAGGGCAAGGCCTTCCTGGGATGAGGCCACAAGGCGGGCAGGACAGGAGAGCGGGCACACCGTGGGCCATTCTGCACCTGCTTGGTCCAGGTTCGAATCCCAGCTCCGGCTTTTTAGCTCTGGGGATCCAGAACTGTCCCCCTGCCCCACTCAGCACCAGGCTGTGCTGGATTTTAAAAAGGAACCCTTGTCTCCATGTCTGACATTAGAAATGGGCCGTGGGAGTTTATTGAGGTCTGGCTTTTGTGTGCAGAGGGGACTGCTTACAAGCAAGCATATCTTAAATTGGTAAATTTAAGTTGATGCAGTCGATTCAGGTTTCAAGGTCCGACTTTCCCTGGAGCGTTCCACTTCTGCTCATTCCTCTCTCTGCTCTCTTTGAAACTTACTCAAACATCTCCTTTGACTTCAGTTGAACCGAGTACAGGCCTCCAACAGGAAGCTTGATTCAAAAACCTAGTGACTGGGGGTGGAGCACCTGCCCAGCGCCTGAGGCTCTGTGTTCCATCCCCAGTACTGAAAAAAACCTCATCGTGCATCTCAAGCATCCTTTTCCCTTTATGGAAAACTTCAACTGCCCACCAAGGCAAGTTCAGAATCCCCACCACCTCACATTCTCAAACAGCTCTTGTCAATCAAACACCTGGGACTTGTAAATATGCCACACAGGATTCATGACTATATTCCATGAACTACAGAGCTTTTCACATTTTTCAACTTAAAAAAATACATAATCATCATCATCATCACACATCTGGACTGGGGCTACAGCTCAGTGGTAGAGCGCTTGCCTAGCATGTGTGGGGCACTGGATTTAATCCTCAGCACCACATAAAATAAAGGTACTGTGTCCATCTACAACTGAAAAAAACAATCACATGTCTAAAATTACACTCACACCTCAAACTGGAACCACTCTGGTCCCTTGTATTTCCTAAGGCGCAGGTCATGGCACCATTTGAGGAAGTTAAAGTCACGAGACAGACAAATTCTTACCTCTGTGTGGCCCCTACGGGTCACATAGAACCAAGACCAGGACACGGAGCTACACAGGGCGATTGCTCCCGAGCCCCAAGACGTGCCTGATGCTCTGTGTCCACGGGGCACTCAAACCCCGATTGGTCTCCTCTGAGGCCCATTCTCATCTGTAACCTGGAACGGACCACCTGAGTTGTGGGTATTCAACAAGCATGTGCAGGCGTCCAGGGATCGGCACACGCCCTGGCCCACGGCACACCAACGTGCGTGCTCTCGCCTGAGGACGTCTCACCGGGACGTGAGGGGCGGCCATAGGGCTGATGGTGGCAGATGCTGTCACTGCTCCTGATGTTGCTGCCACGGCTCCCCTGCCTGGCACGGGGGCGGGGGGGGGGGGGCCCGGGCCAGCTTGTGGGGCAGAGTAGGGGCACCTCCAAGCTGGGGGCGGGCTCCATGGGAGCCTGACCCCTCCACAGGGGTCGGAAGCTGCAGGTCTCCTGCCCTGTCGTTGCAGATGGGCCTGACTACCTGCAGCTGTACACCAACCTCGACATCCTCAACGGCGCCCTGACAGCTGGGATCGGCTCCAGGGTGGAGCTGGAGTGTTCCTGCTATTCCAACCCAGATGCCAAGTACCACTGGCTCCACAACGGCTCCCTGCTGAGCTCAGAGGCAAAGATGAACTTCTCCATCGTGGCCTGGGAGCAGATGGGCAATTACCGATGCATCGCAGAGAACCCGGTGGCCCAGCTGACCTTGTACAGGGACACCAGGATTCAGCCTCCCCGTGAGTGCGGCAGCCCCCTCCCAGGCTCACCCCCTCCGGGTCTTCTCCCCTCCCTGGCTTTTCCCAGGCAGTGCCACACCACGCTCACGGCTTCTGGGCGGAGTCCTCCCTGCCTCAGTCTAGGTCCGAGGCTGCCTCCTCTGATTGCTCCAGACTCCTCACATCAGAGCCAGGGGGACCCTGGGGGACAATGGTAGCTGACAGTTACTGAGCACCTGCCAAGTGCTGGCTACCATTCTACCTGTGTGACTGTCATGGAATCAGGAACTTGAGTTTGAAAACAGGGAAGGCAGCTTTCCAGCATCCACACATCCAGTGTTCTGTGTCAAGGAGAGAGACTGACATGCCCAGAGAGCCGAGGAATAGGCCAGTAAAGAGTAGGGAGTCTGGGGTCTCATGACCCAGGTTCAAATCCTGGCCCAGCCCTGGCCATCTGCAGGAAGGACAGCCTCACAATCCCCAGACTCAGTTTCCCCATCGGCAGTGTCAGAACAACCAGCGTCCCTTTACAACAATGATATTGCAAGAAAGGGCCAGGAGCAGTCAGCCTGGCTTGTCCCAGAGCCAGCTGCCAGCAGGGGCAGGACACACAGTGGGGCTGGGGAGCTGGGGGGTCACTCAGTCACTCGGCCTGCTTGCTCTGCTCCTGGGATGTGCCAGGCACCACACTTGCTGCTCCAGAGGCTGGGAGCTCTTTGCTTGTCATTTGTCCCCAGTGCTTAACATGGTGTCAGGCACACAGTTGGTGACCAGTGGACATTCATACAATGAATCGGTGACTTCGAGTCACTCTCTATCCCCTGCCGAGGGTTCATTCCTCTCTGGAACACTACGGCTGCCAGCAATGATACTGGACATCTCTGCTTCCTCGCTGGAGGGCAGGACATCTGCTTTGTGCACTGGTGGCTGCCTACGGCCTGGT
Organism: Sciurus vulgaris; assembly: GCF_902686455.1. NCBI lineage: Eukaryota > Metazoa > Chordata > Mammalia > Rodentia > Sciuridae > Sciurus > Sciurus vulgaris. The sequence continues at coordinate 62,295,691 of NC_136478.1, read as the reverse complement.
GCCCAGGACAGTGCTCTGCACACGGGGCGGGGGGGGGGAGCGGAGCGGGTGACTGAGGAGTGGGTGGTGGTCCTGACCCCCACGTGTTCTCTCCCCAGGACCCTCGCCTGCTTCTCCTCCTCGCACTGATGCCTACATCTCAGGCTCCTTGGTGGTATTTCTCATTGTGGTGACAGTCCTGGGCTGCGGCTGCCTCTGTGGGATCCTGGTCTACTGCCTGGTCAAACTCCACTTCAGCAGGTGCCCATCGCTCTGGCAGGGGCAGAGCTGGCTGGGGCTGGGACTCAAGGGCCAGCTCTGGCTGCAGATGGAAAGGCAGGGCTGTAGAGGGAGAGAAGCCAGGAGCTGGAGCAGACGGACAGGCCCCAGGGCCAGAAGCTGTGGGAGATGGTGGGTAGTGAGAGCCCGGCCGATTCCAAACAGCTGCCAGGACCTCCCTCCCCTCCGGCCCAGTTTCTCCGAGTTGAAGATGTGGGTCTTGATCTCTGCCTAGGGGGCAGGGGTGACAATGAGAGGGTGCACGTCAGGCCTCCAGCACTTGTCTGGACCCAGGAGTCACGTGTTGCCAAGCAAGTGGGGAGACAGGTGCCAGAGGTCGACTGTGCAGGAAGAGGTTGGGCAGTGTGTTCAAGCCCCCGCTCTGCACTGGCTGGCCAGGAGGTCCTGGGCAGGTCACTTCTCCCAGAGCTTCCCCAGTCCCTCCTGGAGGAGGCCAAGAGTCATGCCTGCCCTGCAGGATGACGTGGGGATCCAAGACTTGCACTGGGGGACGGGGAACAGCAGGTCCTGAGAAGACAGTGGGCCAGTTCCTCAACGTCAGCACCGCCGTCCCTGGGGGACAGAAAATTCTTCAAGGTGGGGGTAAAGTGGTCCTGTAGGGGGTTGAGCAGCAACCCTGGCCTCTGCCTTCTTGATGCCAGTAATAGAAACTACCCCCACCCCAGTTGAGACAACTAAAACTCTCTCCGGGCACTATGAGGTTCATGTGGAGGTCAAGAGCACCCCAGTTGAGAATCACTGGAGTGGATGTTAAAAATGGCAGTGATCCTGGTGATGTTGCTAATGATGGTGATGGCAAGGCTGGTGACAATGGGGGTGACAGTGGTGACACTGGCGATTTGGTGATGCTGTGGTGTAACAGTGACAATGAGATCCTGGTGACAGTGCTAATAATGCTGACAACGGTGGTTGCCTTAGCCCTCCTTCTGCTACTGTAACAAAACACCTGAGATAGTCAACTGGTGAAGACGAAGGTTTACGCTGGATCATGTGTCCAAGATGTCAGTCCATGATTAGCTGGTCCCTTTGCTCTTGGACCTGTGGCAAGGAAGCATGCCATAGCAGGGAGCATGTGGTAGAGCAAGCCAGTCACCCCACGGCAACCAGAAAGCGGAGGGGGGGGGGCCAGGTCCCACAACCCACGGCGTGAGGACCAGGCCTGGGACACTTGGGCCTTTGAGGGACATTCCAGATCAAAACCACTGCAGTGGTTCTGGCAATGATGATGGTGACAGTGGTGATGACGATGATGCTGGTGATGATGGTGATGCTGGTGAAGATGGTGACAGTGATGATGCTGGTGATGCTGGCGACAGTGGTGAAGATGGTGGTGACAGTGGTGACAATCGTGACAGTGGTGACAATGGTGACAGTGGTGAAGATGGTGACAGTGGTGATGATGGTGACAGTGGTGATGATAGTGACAGTAGTGAAGATGGTGACAGTAGTGATGATGGTGACAGTGGTGATGATAGTGACAGTGGTGAAGATGGTGAAAGTGGTGATGATAGTGACAGCGGTGAAGATGGTGGTGATGGTGACAGTGGTGAAGATGGTGACAGTGGTGAAGATGGTGACAGTGGTGATGCTGGTGATGATGGTGACAGTGGTGAAGATGGTGACAGTGGTGATGATAGTGACAGCGGTGAAGATGGTGGTGATGGTGACAGTGGTGACAATGGTGACAGTGGTGACAATGATGCTGGTCTGGTGAAGATGGTGACGATGGTGGCAATGATGCTGGTCATGATGGTGATAATGGTGATGATGACATTTGTGACAGTGGTGACGATGTGGTGGTGACTGTCATGGTGACATTCGTGATCCTGGTAGCACCCTGGTGTTGGCGGGGGAACGCTGCTCATAGCTGTGCCATGCACGATGGCTTGGTCGGCCTGCAAGCTCTGAGCTCGAACTGATGCTGGCCCAGGGTCCAGCGAGGCCCGCAGGTCGCACCACAGTGGACACGGAGAAGCTCGCTCTTGGGGAGGCTTCCAGAGCCAAGGACTCCTGACTCCTCCTGCTGAGCTCGGACGGGAGAAGCAGATAGACCTACTTTGAGGTCCTAGTCCAGGAAAGGGGAGCCCGTCCACTGCCCAGGTTGCCAGGGCCGAGGGATAGGTTGGGGACGCGCCAAAGAAAGTGCCTGGCGGCGCGGGAGACGGGATTCACTGGGGAGAGCGGAGGAGAGTCAGTGGCGTCGGGCCGAGCGCTGCCCCCCACCCTCACGCATCTCGGGTAAGCTGAGCCCCCTCCCGCACAGCACTGTCCAGGACAGCCAGCTGGACGCGTGACAGTGCCCTCTGCTCTGCCCCCACCCCCACTCGGTGGTTTCCGTGTTAGGCTGCACAAGCAGTAACGTGGCCTCCATCAGCTTGCTGAGCTTGCTGCGTGAGCAGCGCCCGAGGAGCACCTGGCCTGGTGTACGTGCAAGAAAGCAGCTTTCCCCAGGTGACACTGACAAGCCATGGTTCCCAGGGCGCGCAAGAGAAAGCCAGCGTCCTTCCAGGTGACATGGATCCGGACTTCCCCACCCAGGCTTGTCTTCTCTGCTCCCTCCGGTTGCTGAGGTGTGGGGGCATCAGGGACATGAGGTTTAGGTCTGGTTCAGCCCTTGTGGCCTGGGGCCAGTCCAGTCTCAGTTCAGTCTCCAAAAGACTCGCACACAGACCTCGGTATCCAACACACCAAAACTCCTCACTGAACAAAACTTTAACCTTAAAATTCAAATTAAATTAAAACCTAACTGAAATGGAAAACTTGAGATCAAAATTATTTGAAAGATCATCTAATTCAAAGGTTATACATTTTAAAAGATTTTAGTATTGCTTCATTTAATATTAATTTATACTACCTTAAAGGGAGGGACTTTAGACTTGAATTGAAAATATGGGAGACACTAGCCATATGTGGCCATTTAAATTGAAAAATGACTTAAAATTAAATGAGCAAAAAATTCAGTTCCTCAGTCACAGTCAGTCAAGTGCTCGCAGCCTCGCGGAGCCCGTGCCTACCACACTGGACGTGCAGGTATAGGCCTTTTGCATTGTTGTACAAAGTTCTTTTGGACAGTTGCTCTAGGCCAATTACATGAAATGTTTCAAAGAGTAAAAAAAAATGTTTTTAATCAATAAAAAGCATAAAGGGACAACCACAAATTATCCCTCCCCCTGCCACACCTTGAGAAAGTATGTTGCATGGGAAAACAGAGGCCCCAGTGCAGACAAAGCTTCAGCCCCAACATGGTGAAGAGAGGCAGCTTGGGAAGAGACAGAGTGTGCGGGGCACCGGAGGAAGAGCAGGCAAAGGCAGGCCAGGAGCCTGGGGGTCAAGGGTAGAAAGGCGGGGTTGCCTGTCCATCCACAAGGCTGATCTCAGAAGACACAAGGTCTTGGAGCGTTCAGCGGAGCAGGGTTGGGGACCCACCTGAAGCCAGACGCCTACTAGGAACAGGCCGCTACCAAACTCACAGGTGCTGGAATCTGCAGTGAAGCAGGGAACCCACACGGCCGGGGGTCCAAGTCCCCAGTCCCTCCTCTATAAAAACATTATTAAAACTCTGTTTTTGGTATAAAGATGCATACAGTCCAGGGTGGATTATGTTCATTTTTCTTCTGATATTAAGAGAACCAGATATTAAAAAGGAAAGTCTGGGAATGCTGAGGGTTCTTGGTGTAGAGGGTAAGACCCCAGAGCCCTCCCTTCCAGCTCCTAGGGTCCCTTGAGACGGGGCTTGGTGAGAAGCTGGGCTCCTTCATCTCTCAGTCTGCCCAGGACTTACAGACCTGGGACTTGACCTCTTCCTTCATTCTTCCCCCTAGGAGGAATCAGGCTACATGACTGGAGACCTGGAGGACAACCCTGGACCAGCAAGGAGGTGAGCGGACAGCGAGGGAGAAGAGCTGAGTCCCAATTGGGAGCAACTGGACTTTGAAAGGAGCTCAGGGTGTCTCTGGTAGGGACAGTCAGGAACAGAACTTGGAAGATGGAGGTTTCTAGAAGTCTGAAGACCCCATCTAAGACCTGAGAGATGACATTATGGGCAGCATGGCCATTGGCCACTCCACTTGTCAATCATAGCTGACCAATGGGATGCAGGCTGGGGTGGGTCCAGCTCTGAGCTCTGCACTCTAGTCTGTCACCTCCTCTCCATCTGCTTTGGTGATTCTAAAGCCATAGAATCATCAGAGATGCTGAAGAAAGCCCCAGCTCAGCATTGCTGAAGACGGGAAAGGAAACAACCAGTCAATGCCCGGAGACTGACATTTGCTTAAACGGGCGCTACTCCTGTTGAGCTAATCTGTCATCCTTAGAGACCACAAACGCTGAATTCTGAGTTAGAAACCTATAACGTGAAGCTGCACTTGATAGGATCACAGTTAGAAAATGTCCAGATTGATCGACCACGACGGGTGTGCGCAGCATGAGCAGGTCTCCACCACGGTCCTCTGAGAGCATACAGGCAAAAAGCTGTGGGACAGTTAGGCATCCACAATGCTACCTCTGTTTTCATTTCTTTGTTTAAACTTTACTGTATGTCAAATGTTTTCCTCCTCAAAAAGTGCATAAGCTCTTTTTACAATCAGAAAAAAAAGAGACAATGAAGTTGAAACAGGTAATGACTCTTAGCTTGGGTCCGCAACACCACGCCGGGTGCTCTTCTGAGCTGTCCTCATGAACATGCCCCAAAATGTCTCCGTCAGTACATTCATCACCACGGCAGTCACAGTGGGAAAGAGAAAGAAGGGAGGGAGAACGGGAGAGGAGAGATGGAGGGAGGGAGAGAAAGAGCCGCAGGGATGGAGACTAGGGAAGCGGGAGGCAGGCAGGCGCTCCTCAGCTGGCCAATCCTGGGCAAGTGCACGGCCGGCCTGGCAACCTCAGGGATCCCTGCCCTTGGAGCTGCTCGACCAGCACCCTTTCCCAGGGCGACTGCAAGACAGCAGCTACAGCAGGGCCTCAGGGAGGCAGGCCCGGGGGAGTTCAAGTGTGGCCTGGGCCGTGCTCCTCTGAAGTCTCTGAGGAAGAATCCCGCCTTACTTCTTCCAGCTCCTGGTGGTTGCTGGCGAGCCTCCGTGCTCCTCGGTGGCCATCAGCATGACTCAATCCTGGCCTCCCTTGTCACATGGCTGTCTCCCCATGTTTCTGTGTCCAAACTCCCTCCTGGCAGAAGGACACTAGGCATTGAGCGTAGGGCCCACTTGAATCCTGCATGACCTTCTGATAACCTGATTACATGGGGGAGCCCTACTTCTCAAGTCTCATTCGAAGGGCCTGGAGTCAGGACTTGAACTCACTTCCTTGGGGGACGATTCAACCCACAGCTCTGGGAGTCAAATGATAGGATGATGAGACTCCCTGGTGCTCCCCAACGCCCCTCTCCAGCCGCTCCTCCCCCATGCTGGTCCCCGTGGACTTGGGGGTGCCCTGGACATGTGACTCTGCCGTCATTGCCTCCGAGGCGGCCGGGCCTCCCAGCCGCTGAGAGAAATGAGCACACAGCGGGCACACGTTCACAGCCGCTGTATCCGTGACGCCCCGGAGTGAAGCGACCCACGCGGCGGGAAGGATACGCGGGTGAGTGAACCGTGCTGACTCGGTGGAATCCTCCTGGCTACGAAAAGGGACAGAAACGCCCCACACGGCGACTGAGCCTCAGAACGCACCTGTGCAGCCGAGGGAGGAGGGGTAGGAGAGAGTCAAGCAGGGAGCCAGGAGGCTCCCCCAGGACCCAGAAGTGAGGCCAACTTGTCCAGGATGTCACCCCCGCCCCCCGCCAGTCTCCCTCCCAGGCTGGTTACTCCCAGACTTCTGGGAAATGTACAGATGGGCCTTGTGTACTGTTAATTAGCCACCAATAAACAGATTAAGCAAAGAGATACAAGATCTTGAGAAACCTGTAATTAGGGGACTTTCCAGCATTATCTAGATAATGGACCACGTCAGCCTAAAGATCCTGAGACTGACCAGGTCACCACCAACTGTCCCGTAATCACCAGACTGACTTAAACAAAGGTTTACATTTCAGGGGGAAATGACAGACGACTGTGATTTTTTTTTTTTTTTTTTTTTTTTTTTTTTTTTTTTTATGGCCGGGAGAGGATTAATTGCTGCTCAAAGGGTAGGCAGGAGTCCCCAGCCTTCACCTTCTCGGCTGCACCTCTCCTGTCCCTGAGCCTGGATCATTTACCACTCTCTCTTCAGTAAAATTCAGAAGCACCCAAGGAATGTTATTTCCTGCACACGTGTGTCCCCTCTGCCTCACTCCATGTCAGACGAGGAGAGAGCTCAGAATCAGGCTGGAGTTCAAATTCCAGCCCTGCCCTGAGCAGCGCAGGAACCTTGAGACAGCAGTATAGCCTCTCTGAACCTCGGTCTCTTCATCTGCACTGTGAAGTGATCTTCTGCATTTTACAGGATCCTCTAGCAGCACATCAGTGAACTAACAGCAAAGCCCCTGGCATGGAGACTCACACGGGCCGCGGCTACATAAATGCCCCTGGAAGATGGATGGATGTGCGTTGGATTTGTTTTTTAGGAGAAAGCTGGTATCTGAATGCAATGCTTACTTCTGGCCCAGCAAGGACACCCTGTCATCTGCCATCTTTGACACCCAGACTGTCTCTGCAGACGGGTTCAGAGGCCATCTCCTGGCTTCCAGCAGGGGTCGGGGCTGGCAGGTTATGAATTTCCCCCAGGGAAACCTGGACAGCCTCCTGGGTGGGGCTGGCAGCAGCCACTCCTCATCACCTAAATGGAGACCTTTGTCCCCCGGAAAGGACTGGTGCTTTTCTCAGGAAGCTCAGGGACAGAAGGAACAGAGCGTCTGCACCCACCATCAGCCAGGGCAGCCTGCCTAGCAGCCGCAGGCCCAGAAGAGCTGGAAGCGGAGGCCCCGGGGGCCCTTCCCAGGGAGAGCCCCAGCGTCCCTGCCCCTCACTTGCCGACTCTCCCTTCCTTTTTCCCCCCCTGCATCTGGAACCCCTCGAGCCCCTGGGGCTGGGAAGCTGACTCCTGAGCAGAGCACCCTCCGCGCCAGTCTCTGACCCTGAAGAAAGCCCTTCTGTCCCGTCACCGCGCAGGGGCCTCCCGGGGCCGCAGTGGAATCGACCTTTCTTGGTCACACCAGCAGCTCCCAACAGCTGCCTCTCAGGGAACAGCCCTGCCCCTTCCGGAGTCTCCCCAGGGTCCCAGGTGACCACTCAGAGCAGCTCTCAGCCCTCCCGCCCCACCTGGGGTGAGTCCTTGTCCTGCCCTTGTCTGAAAACTGTACGCTCAAAGTGAGAGGGTGAGAAACAAGGGAGGCAAGGAAGCCACCGGTCACCATTCACGACCGTGGTGCCTGTACCGTGTCGCGTGTGGCTGTAGCATAAAGTGTAATTTATGACACATGATGAACTGGCAATAAATAATAGCATGTAGGAGGGAACATAAGAGATGATCGTCAAAAGCAATGATAATAATTACTACTCGTTGGTGACTTTTCTCCCTGCAGACAGCCTGTCCCCTGGGGATCCCCTGGTGAGGAGCCATTGGGGCTGCTTTCTGCAGGGACAGCAGGTGGGATTCGCATCTAACCTGAGGGCAAATCGTCTCCAAACTGAAAAACCACCCAGATGAGTGCATTCCTCCTCTGAGCAGAATCCGTGTCCAGTGCAGTCCTATCGCCTCTGGGTCGCGACGGACACCCGCTATGCACCGGCTCTCCCTCTCGGGGCCACCTGGCAGCAGGATGTGCACGCCGATCACTCTGTCTCCGTCACTGTGCCTTGCCCTTCTTCCCAGGATTAGCCTGGAGTCTCTCAGCTCCCCGGGCATCCCTGCACCTGCCTGCTTTAACCCATGGCCCACAGTAGTCAGTGCCTCTGCTGGTCTAACCACTCTCCCTGGGTGGTAGGTTCTGTCTTCCCTCTACATGGATACTTTGGTTCTGACCTGCCCTCACCTGGTCAAGGTCCTCCCTCTGCAGGCAGAACCACAAGGGAGAGGGCAGTTAGCACCTGTGTCACCCTTAGGATGGCAGGTCCTCAGCAGAGCTGACCACCACTCTCCTGAATCATCCTCCACCCGGGTAGACAGATGGGAAACAGTGTAGGCTGCTGGGACCACAGCTCATGAGGTGTCCAGTGGTGTCTGTACCCACGGTAGCTGTGACTGACAGGCACAGTCACAGATACCCTGACCACCCCGTGTGAACAGGAGAATACCAAATGCAGCCCCACTAACCACCGCACACAGGCACGCACGGCGGCAGGCGTGCAGAACGTGCTCCCGTGCTGCGGTAAGATACCATTTCCACACCTAACCTCAGCTCTCCAGTTCCCAGTGTCCGTTAGAAATGGTCATTGAATTTTATCCTGCACCTTTCATCATGTAAAAAATAATTTCTTTTCCCAAGGTACAATTTATGTACAGTGAAATGCGTAGATCTTACTTGCATAACACAATGTGACCCCCAAGTCCCAGGATCCCAGTCAAAACAGACTATTTCTAGCACCCCCAAAAGTTCCCTGTGTGCTGGGAGTTCTTTATACATTCTAGGTTCAAAGAGATAGATCTGTACGTGCGTGTGTATGTGTGTATGTGAGTGGGTGTGTACACGTTTACACGAATGTATGTACATTTTCTCCAGTTTGTGGCCTGCCTTTCCAGTTTCTTACTCGTGTCTTTTAATTAGCAGAGGGAATTTTTTAAAACATTTTGATGATGTCTAATTTGTACGATTTTTCTTTTCTGCTTAGTATTTTCGATATGCTCTGAGAAACTGTTGCACACCCAAAAAGGCCGTCTAAGCTTCCACCCAGAGCAACACTGCCCAGGAGAGGGACAAGGCAAGGCACATTCATATTTTAGGAGTCACAACAAAAAAGTAAAAAGATGAAATAACTTTCAATAATGTTTTATTTAACCCAATATATTAAGTATATCAAATATTAAAATTATTAATGGGAGCATTGTATTCTTTTGCCTAATAAATGCAGCACACAGCAAGTGCCCAATAGCCCCCTGTGGCTGGGAGGACTACACTGGACCACACAGGGAGACACTTTAGTTTTCACTTTCTCTTCTAGGTCCATGACTCATCTCAGACATTTTGTGTGTGTGATGTGGTAAAAGATCAAGGTTCATCTTTTCCAAACCTTGATCAGGTTGTTCTACTAACACCAATTGAAAAGTTTCCTTTCCCCAGGGAATAAACTCAAAGTCAACTGACAATGTATGTGTGGGACTATTCATAGATTCTACCCATTCCACACTGCACTGTCTCGATTACTCTGGCTGAAAAGTTACCTGATTTCTCCAGCTATTCTTCTTCTCCAAGATGATTCAGTTATCTAGGACCTTTATATTTCCATAAAAATTTTACCATCAACCTGTCAATTTATATACCTGCAGATCAATGTTAACTTTTATATACTTATATACATTCATCTACTTATATATGCATATCTACATACACATACATATTGGGATTTTGACTGGGATTATTTGAAATCAATATGGAGAGAGATGACATCTTAATGATATTGGTCTTCCAATCCATGAACATGGTATATTTCATGCATTCATTTGCATCTTCTTTCATTTCTCTCAGCAGTGCTCTGCTTTGGTACAGATGTACTGCATGATTTTTAAAAATTATTCCTTGATATTTTTTGAAGCTGCTATAAATGGGCTGGGATTCAGATTTAGGGAGCTTTCAGTGCCTCATCCTGTCATGTGATTTCTTGTCATCATGTCTACTTTATGAAGTGAGTGCTCTAATCGATTCCTTTCCTTGCTGAGGTGATATATGTAGGTAGAATTTTAGGTCATGTCGTTTCATTCTTTGGACAATCCTCTGGCTGTGGGAAACTTTTCACATTCACTTGGTTCGGCTTCAGAGGAGGGAGACCACGAGCTGCTTCTTCCCTCTCTCAGAGCTCCGCCCTTGAGCTCCACTCTCAAAGACAGAAAGATGAAGACCCAGTAGCAGAGCATTCTAGGAGGAGGGAGCTCAGGATCCAAGGACTGACATACGAATCAGTGGGGCAGATTGGAAATGGTTTAGAAAGGCCAGAGGGATCCACGGGCAAGCGGTGAGGATGGAGAGTGAGTGGAGAGAGGCCACTGGAGGCTGTGACGTATCCTCAGGGTCAGGGAGCCTCAGGTGAGCTGTGAGCAGAGCAGAGAGAGCCCTGTGTGTCCAAGTGGACTGCATGCAAGATGCACAGACCAAGGAAAGCCGGGAGGCCCGAAGGTCAGAAAGAGGGAATGAGGAAAGAAGGGCAGGGTCCAGAGGCGGCACAGACCTGATTCTAAGGCCCAGGTCACTTCCTGGAAAGCTGTGGATCTGCCAGTTGTAGGGAAATGCACGCACTGATTGCCCCAAGAAGAGGAATCCCAGCAGGTCCTTCTGTTCAAAACACCAGGGTCCAGCAGGAGCTCAGCACCCACCAAGCCAGCAGCTGCACTAACAGGATCTTACTCCTGTGAATCTCACCCGGGAGGTTGGACTTCATCCCAGATTGAGAGCAGGAAACTGAGGCACAGAGAGAGAGAGGGATTAGTCTGTCCTTTAATCCATTACCTATGAGGCTGTTAAAAGTTTTATTTTGTTTTAATGTACACATAATAACTGGATGTATTTATTGGGTACGATGTGATGTTTCCATAGATTTATACCTTGTGGAATGACAGACTCGGGCTAATTAGCCTATCCATCACTCAAAGATCTTTCATTTAAAACCCTCTCTTGAAATATGCAATATGATATTCTGTCACTTGCAACCACGTGGGGGGACCTGGAGGACTTCACGTCAGATGAAAGGGGGCACAGAGAGACAGGCACAGCCGGGTCTCACTCATGCGGAATCAGGAGCTCAGGAGCAGAGAGGAGAGTGGTGGTTTGCGGAGGCCAGGGGCAGGTGGACGTGGAAGGACAGAGGCTGGGCACAGCACGAGTTCCAGCGTGGCAGGGAAATAGGTTCTGGAGTTCTAGTAGTGCGTGGCGCCGGGAGCTTGGGGGCTCTTCCTCCTACAGAAACCACGGCCTCTGACTTTCCCTTTGCCGGGAAGAGGCCATGTGGTCCCGTGAGCCAGGGCCAGTCTCTGCTCTTTGTCACCGTTGGATGGATATCTCCGAGTACTCGTTGTCGGCGGCCGGCTGTCCCTGCGGGTCGCTGGGCTTCACCTCATGAAACCTGAGGGCTGCATAATGGATCTCTTCATTCTCTGAGGTGGGGGTGGACAGGGCCAGGGGAGGTTGGTGTGAAGAGATTTCATCTGCCTGGGATTCCACCAGGGGACTCTGAGAGGAGACAGAGAAGAGAGTCAGGGTGGGACAGGGGGAAGGAAGGCCAGGAGCCCGTGGTGACCTTCATCCACACGCTCACGTGCACGGGGTTGACTCCTTCCTGTATATTTTCCTCGAACACCGAACGCTCAACAAGCACCTAGCCTCATTAACTTTCCACAACAGCTCCATGAGGCAGATATTATTTTGGTCTCCATTTCATAGATGTGAAAACTGAGGTTGAAGTAAGTAAGTAGCAACCCAAACTCCCAGGGAAAATCAGGGTCTGATCCACTTTTTTTCTGGCCCCAAAGCCTAGTGTCCTCCTGAGGTCCCCGTGTACCAGATCCTAAGCGAGGTGCTAGATACACCACGGCGGACGCAGCAGACGTAGGCCCTGGCCTCCTGCAGCTCATTCATGACTGGAGGGTGGTCACAATAAGAACTAATCAAAAATAAATATCTAACTGCGCATTATGATATGCTGGGTAGGAACAGGGGAGAGGCAGTGCCGGGATTCAGACACGGAGCCCGCCCTGAAAAGCTCACGGTTTGATGAGGCTGGGGAATGAGCCAGCCAAAGAAATCACACCCCTCCAATGGGAAGCACAAAGGCCCCGAAATGTCCACGTGCTAATTCCCTGCACCCTGCAAACACATTTCCTTACACTGTAAGAGAGACTCAGCACGTGGAATTAAGTCAAGGCTGTGCAAGGGCAGAGATGGCCCTGGATTTGGGGGTGAGCTCGGTGTGATCACGAGGGACTTCGCAGTGAGGGCAGGAGGGACGTGAGAGACTGGAAGACGCTGCACTGCTAGCTCTGCGCCCCCAGCCCAGGAGCCCGGCCCCACAACGTAAGAGCGAGAAGAGGTGATCTTCCGGGAGCCTCCCCGGGGACCAGCGCACTGACCTTGTCCCAGGGAAACCCATTTTGGACTTGTGACCTCCAGAATCGTAAGATAGCACGTTTTTGTTGTTTAAAGCCACTAAACACGCGACGAGTTTCTGCAGCAGCAAAGGAAGCTAACATCGAGTCTCAGGCAGCAGAGCGCGTGGCGATGGAGTTTGCCCGGGCGGCGTCCCCTTCCCACCCCGGACAGCAGAAGGCCTCCACAGAGCTGTCAGTGACTTCGCTCCCCCACTTCCTCTTCCATATCTGAGGGTTCGCACACTCATGCTGCTTCTCCACCCCGACCTCACTTGGCTAAATACCCGGCACCAGCTAGTCTTCCTCTTCCTGGACTCTGCAAGAGCTGAGGACCCAGCCACCACCTTCCCCAAACTGAAGCCCTCTGTGCTGAGCTATGGGACTTCTCCAGGTCCATCACCCCCCTGGCAGCTCCTCTGTCCTCGTCCACATCTCCCTGATCCCTGAACCTCAGAACAGTCCAGATTCTTTGCCGCAACTTTGTGGCTCAGTCCATGTGGCTCCTTGCCATCCGTAGCCAAGACGTGCCTCCTGCCTGCTCCCCACTCTCGACCACTCTTGGTCCAACAGTGTGCAGACGCTCCTCAGGTTACATCCCCATAAACCTATCACAAGTTGGAAAGATCACAAGTCAGAAGTGAACTCAGGACACCTCAAGGCACCGGACGACCCAGGGGCATCCGGGTCATGTTCAGCAGCACAGTCACGCTAGCCTAAATCGGGAAAATTGTCTCACACAAGGCCTATTTTATAATGAAGTATCGAGCCGGCGTGGACTGTATTGAACACCTGCATCCGAAACACACTGCAGCGTGGTCCTCTACAGGGCACTGCTGGTTTACCTCGCCCTGCGGGATGGCTGCCGCTGCCCAGAATCACAGCGAGTCCTCGTACCACCTGTCACTGGTCCCGGAAGAGATCAGCATTCAAAATCCAAAGTGCGGTTTCTCCTGAGTGGGTCATACTCTGGCATGTTTGTAAAGTTGAAACACGTAGGTGGAAACATCCCAAGTCAGGGCTGTCTGTACTCGGAACCCCCACTCCCTTGTCCAAAGGCATACAAAACTTATTTCAACAGAACTTCTCTTTTTCTTCCCCCAAATCTCCTCCTCCTACCACCACCTTGTCCTCCATGATGGATGCCTCCATTCTGGATGCTCAGGGCAAATATCTGGATCCTCTGTCACTCACTCCCCGCTCCCAGTCCACGGCGATTCCATCCACCCTGACAACCAGAGGCCAGTCAGGGTTCCAGCCAGCATGGCCTCTTGTCCAGGAATGCCTCCCCAGCCTCCTTCCTAACCTCCTGGCCTCTGCCCCCACGCCCCCAAACACAGATAGGGTTCCTTCTGCACAGAGCCCCCAGGGGGATTCCTCCTTCTCCTGCTCGAAGCTGCAGATTCTCTCAGCAGCCGCAAATTCAAGCATGATTTGCACACACTCAACTTCTCCAAGCTGGTTTCCTGTGTTCGGCCCTTGCTTCCCTCTGTCTAGCCACAGGCCTCCTCGCTGCCCCCACTCGCTGGTCAGCCTCCTGTTTGCATATCTGCACCCACTGCTCCCTTGGCCTGGAACTGCCAAGTGGCAGACTCCAGAGACCCCCTCGTCACTAACAGGAACCTCCTCAACCTACTGCATGGGGAAATATGTGAAAGCCTTAGATCTGACAAGGGCCCAACGACCAGACTAGAGAAAGAACCCCTCCAACGCGTCAGCAGCAAAACACACAGCCCAGTGAGACAAATAGGCAAAGAACTGGAACAGACACTTCTCAAAAAGAAGATAAAGAAATGGCCAATAAGAACATGAAAAAAATCTTCAATGTCACTAATTTGAGAGAAATGCAAATCAGAACCATAAAAGAATATCCCCTCCCATTCACCAGGATAGACAAAATTGAGAAAATAAAAGGAAACAAAACAAAACAAAATAACCAGTGTTGCCAAGGATGTCCAGAAACCGGAAGCCTCGCATGCTGCTGGTGGGAATGTAGTGAGATGGTGTAGCTGCTGCAGAAACAGTTCAGCAGTTCCTCAAAAAACTAAAAATAGAATACTATACACTCTAGCAATCCTAGTTATGGGCATGTATCCGAAAGAATTGAAAACAGAATCTTGAAGAGATACTTGCACATGTGCGCATTATTCACAAGAGCTGACAAATGAAGCAACCCAAATGCCCATCAACAGATAAAAGGATAAAGAAAATGTGTGTATAGGGGGAGGTAGGAATAGTATTCACCCTTCATTCTGTCACGTGCTACAACAGACAAACCTTGAGGACATGTGTTACATGAAATAAGCCAGTCACAAAAGGACAAATCCCATACCAGTCCACCTCTGTGAGATCCCCAGGGTAGGCAGCCTCAGGGAGGCTGAGAGTAGGAAGGTGGTCAGGAGGGGCGAGGGAGAGCGGGGTCCAGGAGGGCGGCAGGCTTGTTGTTCAACGGATGGAGATGAAAACGTCCCAGGATCTGCTGCACAACTACACACTTAACACAGCTGAGGGGAAGTTTTTTGTTGCATAGTTTTTCACAATAGAAGACAGATTAAAAAAAAGAGGGCTGGGGATGTAGCTCAGTCGGTAGAGTGCTTGCCTCGTAAGCACAAGGCCCTGGGTTCAATCCCCAGAAAAAAAAGAAAGAAAGAAAGAAAGAAAGAAAAGCTCTCAGTCTTCCGAGCCTTGGCACCGTTCCTCTTCCCCACGGTAAGGCCCTGTCTTCGACGTGGTGCCCATCCATCCACTGGCTGCGTGCCGTTGATTGGTTTGTTACATCCCTCTGTCTAGAACAGAGGCTCACCGAGCCCAGGTTTGCTGATGTGTCTCCTAGATGCGTCTCCCACACCTACACTGCTGGACCCTGGTAAGTGTAATATTCCCTGAGGGGATTGATGAATTCAAGGGCACAGGTCACCTTGCTGCTCAAAACCTTCCAAAGGTGATACTCTAGACACACACACACACGCAATGAACAGTGTGACATTTACATCAAAGCATTAAAGGCAAGCAGGAATGAATAAGTAGAAATGCAGAGAGAAGCGCATCTGAGGAGGAAGGAACAGTCCATGCAAAGACCCACAGGCACAAAATAGACTGTTCTGTTCTGATTGACAACAGTGAAACTCCAATGAAGACCAGCGCAGTGAGGGCAGGCAGGAAGCAGGCTGTGAGAGGGCTGGGGCCAGGGGGAGCAAGCTGGGTACTCGCTAGGAGTGAAAAATTAAAAGGGGTGCCAAAAATCCCAGAAATAAAGATGAATATTTTAATGCAATATTTTTTAAAATCAAAATTAATGCCAAAATTCCTGGAGAACAAAAATAAACCCAGCATTAGTAAAAGTGTCCTGCTGAGCCAATGGGAGGGAAATGAATGTTCCTACTGATATGTTTTAACATCATTTTTTTAATGGTCAGCTTTTTCCCAGAACTTTAAAATAATTGAAATCATAATGATGCATTAAAATGTAATAAAGCATTGTTCTAAGTTGAAAGCTCTCATGTCTACCCAAACCAGACTTTACTGTCATTTTGCCTCTGGCTCTAGTGGAACCAAGGACAGAGAGGTCATTTACAAAATCTACTCAGCTTCTCTCATGTTCAGCTGGGGATGCCGCCATGCCCCACAATTTCTCTGGACTGAGTGACAATCTTAATTTTTAACTAACTTGAGTTTACCTAATTTTGTCACTTTTTAAATTTTTGATATTTTGCTCATTATGAATTTTTCACTAATGTTGAGACTTATTTTTTTTAAAGTGTGCTTTAGAACACTATTTGTCTCAAGATTTTTTTGGCACCCCCTGAAATTTTGCATGGAAAGCAAGTGCCTCACTCAGGGCACCCTAGTCCGGGTCCTAGGGCAGGTGGGTGTGGGCCACCGTGGGCTGAGGAACCGGGCTTTACCGTCTAGGTCAGCCCTTGCAACCCGGTCATGCTCAGCATTTGCGGCATCACACGACAGTAGCAGAGCTGAGTAACCCACGAAGCCAAGGCGTCTACCATCCGGCCCTGTGCAGAAAAGGTTCACCCCAGCCTAGGCGATGGGCGGGGAGCGGGATGCAGACAGGTGTCCAGATGCAGAGGAGCTGGACACTGGGCGTTTGGAAGACCACACCAGGTGGACGGGGAGGCAGGGAGGTGAACAGGTCCAAGAAAGAAAGCCCGAGTCCTCAGCCGTGACCCGAGGCCCTGGTGCTCGCTGTTCTGAGGAGGAGGCACGGAGGCGACTCAATGCAATGCGAAATGGTGGCTTAGCAGGACAGCGGAACAAGAGGTCATCCCTCCGCCCGGCCTGGGAGAAAGCCGCCCAGGAGGAGGGGATCCGGCTGGAAGGGCTTTCCGGGAGGTAGAGATGAGAGCACCTGCGCCCCTGGCAATCCTGGGGCGGCCACCGGGAGGTGACCTGGTGGGTGACTGGCACGTGGACACGCCCACGTCACTCACCTGAGAGGTGGAGCCCCGGACCGCGCTGGTATCCCCCAGGCCCGCCGGCCTCGCGGGCTTCTTCCTGCAGGACCGCGCCCTGAGGGAAGACACGCAAGCCCTTCAGCCGGCCAGGAAGGCCAGGTGGGCCCTGTGTCCTGGGGAGGCGCGGAGGACTGGCCCCGTGGGAGAGGGCGCTGGGTTCCGGAGCCTCCTACTTTGGGAAGGGGCTCTGGGCCTCTGAGCGTTGAGGCTGACCCGAGCCCCTGCCGCCACGCGGGCTTGCGCGGCTTCCTCGCCCGGTGCCCGCCAGGACCTCCCACCCTGGCTTCAAGGCCTCAGCCCATCCCGGTTCCTCGAGCTCCGGGCGCAGGGATTGTGCCCGGCTCGCCCTCCTCTCCGCCCCGACCCGGGTCAATGCTCACACGAGAAGGAGGAGGCAGAAGGACAGGACGAGCAGGGACGTAGCTCCGGCGCCCCAGAGGGCCCCCAGCGTCACTCCGGACAGAGGCCCCGCTTTGCCTGCAGACGCACCAAAGGGAACTGTTGGGTTGACTCGCCTCCAAGCGATCCCTCCTCGCTTCCCCTCAGCTCCTGTAGGACCCTGGACTTGGCCTAAACTGTCCCTCTCCCAGGCCAGGAGAACTAGCATGGGGGCGGGGGCGCAGGGGCTTGCAGCTTGTGGTTGTCTATAATTTAGTATTTTGTTCATCATAGAATTTATTTTGCATCCATTTTTACTTTTTTTTAAAAAATTATCTTACCACGATACTATTTTCACTCAGTTGCTGGGTTGTTTTTTGTTCTCATGGTGGTTTTGTTTTTGTTCTTGGTTTTTGGCTTCATCTTAAATTTTGTGCCCCAGGCAAATGCCTCACCAAGTCCTGGCCCTGGCCCTGCCCGCCCCAACACACTAAGGCTCACCCCATACCTTGGCCCAGCAGGAAGAGGACACTGAGGTCCTGGGTCCAGGGAGACTCCAGGCCTCACTGCTGAGTGCAGACCAGAGATGCACTTCTATTAAGAGTTAAGGGGGTGCTGCATGGACTGGGAGGTGGGGCAGGTGCTGTCCTCCTCCTCCAGCCCCTCTCCAGCCCACTGGTGCACTCACTCTGCAGCGACAGGCTCAGGGAGATGTGCTGGGAGCCCAGAGCGTTCTGAGCGCGGCAGGTGAATTCTCCTTCACCCCTGAGGTGGGATGGGGACAGCTCCAGCACCCCAGGGTCCAAGGGCTGTGAGGGATACAGAGTCAGGTTCCCCCAGGACCAGCTCAGCCTAGCAGGGGGATGACTGTTGACGACACAGAGCAGTCGCAGAGATTGACCCTCCAGGACCGAAAGAGATGAGCCATTCTCCAGGGTTGTGGATGCTGTAGAGAAAGAAACAGAGGGTCAGAGTGACAATGTGATCAAAAGAAAGGACAACACTGAAGTCCAGAGAGGGGGACCAACACACCCTCATGGATGGAATGAAGTACAGGAAAACACACTTTCACCTGTCCATGGGAACATGGACAAGTTTATATTCCTCCTGAGGGGTGTGTTTTCCTGTACTTCATTCAGCTAACTTGACTAAAGCTCTTAAATTAGAACATGTGAGCCAGCTACATTTTGCATTTAGGAGCTGAGCTCACTGCCGTGCACACACAGCTGAGGAAGGAGGGTCAGGACTATCCGTGGCACACTCCTATCGGCAACACGAAATCAAGGCCAGGACTGTGAGTTGGTGGAAGACTCCACAAAATCAGATGCCCCCATACACTGACATCATCACCATCACCAGAACGAGGACCCTGAGTAACATCCAGTGACTTCTCAGTCCTCGAGTGGACAAACCAAGGCTCGGCACAGCCTGTGTGGACACTGGCCACTGCTGGGAGGGACCTGAGCCAGGGACAGACAGCTGGTGAGTTCTGTGAGTGCCCTGTGAGTGCGTCTCCTCCCACAGGTGTCAGGTCAGAGCTGCTGGGGAATAAAATGAGGAGGCTGGGAAGCCCAGTTCTGCGGTGTGAATGTCACCCTGTCCCTGTGGTGGAGAAGGGCAGGTGCTGCAGTCCAGGGAGCCAGGAGGGTGGGGACAGGAGCTCAAAGCAGCCATGGACTGTGGGTGGGGAGAGGTCACTGGGTCCCCAACAAGGGGCTCTGTCACCAGGTGAGTCCAGGATAAGGGGGACCCAGCCCTGCCCTGAGCTGAAGAGGCCCTGCCCCCCCAGCCCCAGCGAGGCTCCGCCCTACCTGGGCCAGCTCCTGGGGACACAGTGACAGTCAGGTTCTGTGGAGAGTCTGGGACAGGAAGACACCGATCTGTCAGATCTGTCATCGGGAGGCTGGTGGACATCAGCCCTCTGTCCCAGGAGCTGCATGGTGGGCAGGGGTGGAGGCTGCATCCTCGTGGCCCAGCCCCCACCCCATTCTGGGACCCACCACCCAGTGTCCAGGGTCTGACCCCTCCCCCCACTCCCTCCCATCAGGGTCCCAGGTGACCCAGCCCCGCTCTCACATGAGATGTTGAGGTGGACGGTCTTCATCCTGGTCACCTGGGCCCCAGGCAGGGTCACCCGACAGGTGAGGTTGGTGCCGTGGTCCTGGGGCCGCGGGGTGAGCGTGAGCACCGAGGAGTGGGTGATGCTGGCGCCCAGGGAGGACACAGAGGTCCCCTCCCAG
The DNA here is from genome assembly GCF_902686455.1 of Sciurus vulgaris. Classification (NCBI taxonomy): domain Eukaryota; kingdom Metazoa; phylum Chordata; class Mammalia; order Rodentia; family Sciuridae; genus Sciurus; species Sciurus vulgaris. Next base: position 62,276,124 of record NC_136478.1, on the reverse strand, counting down.
GAGAAGGTGGGGGGCGTCCCCTGCTCACAGGCCCAGGGAACAGAGCAGCTCAGGTTGCTGGGACGGCCAGACTCCAGGGTCCCAGGGAGGAGGATGTCGGGGCTGTGGGTCAGGGCTGGTGAGCAGAGGGGACAGGAGGGTCAGGAGGGAGGGCGGGAGGTGTGGCCCTGAGAGAAGCTCCGGCTGTGATCCAGCTGCTCCCTGAGCCCGGATGCTTGTCCCACCTCCCCCAGGGCAGGGTCCCCCAGTCCTGCCCCAGCTTGGTGACCTCCCTGAGGCTGCCCTGGATCTGGAGCCCTACCTGTGACGTTCACTGAGACCTGGTAATTTGTGTAACTGTATATAAAGTCTCCTCTCTCCACCCGAAAGAAGTAGGACCCTGTGTCCGTCTTCCTGGCGTCTCTGATGCTCAGGGTGCAGTTGTGGGTTCCCGGGTCCCCGAGGAGTTGGAATCGGCCCCTGGTCTCCTCCCACACTTCCCTGCTGCGGTCGTTCGTGGCCACAGGAGCATCTGTCTTCTTGGCCCCTTTCGGGAACCAGTAGCCGCGAGCTGGGGCCGTGCTACTCTTCTGGGGGGAGGAGAATTGGCAGGGCACATGGACACACAGGCCCTCCTGCACGGTCACTGGACTCCGCGCCTGCAGGGGGTAATCCTTCCTGGCCTCCACCTGCTCACACGCCTGCAGCAGGGGCAGCAGCAGCAGCAGCAGCATGTCCGTTGGGGCTGCAGGTCCGCAGGGGAAGTCTGCTCTGATCTCCCCTCTGAGGAACTAAGAGCCCCAAGGAGGAGGCCCCACAGGAAGGGGGCGAGGTGGGGACGGTGGCCTCCTAGAGGAGGAGCTTCAGCCAGCCTCTGCCAGGGTGGCCTGGCCCTTGGGGACCAGCCCCCACTGTCCCATCCACCCCTGCAGCCCTGAGGCCAGAGAGGGCAGAGACCCTCCCTGAATCACCCCGTCTCCTCCCTCCCTGTTGACGTCCTTCCCCTAGGGTGACATTTTCTGCAATGTCACTCAGTGGGCTTCCTCTGACCAGATCCCTGAGTGAGCCCTGAAGCCACAGATGATTGCAGGGTCAGGAGACAAGCGAGGCCCACTCTGGTGAGCAGCCACCTCTCCTCCCTCCCTCAGACAGTGTGCACACCCTCTCTGCACCGCAGACCTGGACACTGTCCCCAAGGAGTCACTGTCTGGGGTCAGACACTAAGTCTCCAGGCACCTGGGCCACAGTGGGCTTGCCCAGGCCGCGTGAGGGCTGCCCTCTCCTAGGCTGGAGGTGGGTCTCAGGAGGACTGTGCAGAGGAGACCCCAGAGGGAGCCCGGCTGGCAGGCGGCTTGAGGAACAGAGAACCGGGCTGTGGCCTCATGCGGTGGGACTGGCCGGGAAGAGAGTCGGAAGGGAAGAGGCAGATTTTAAAGGGTGCAAAGCTTGTCCCTTCTCCAGGATGGACTTCGGGCGGTGCATAGAACCCAGGGCCTAGCCCATGCTAGGCAAGCGCTCTACCACTGAGCCGACAGGACAGACTTCCTCCCCGCCCAGCTCTCTGGCTGCCAGTTACTCCAGAGCATGATAGATCTGTCGGCCTCCAGAGCTTTGTGTTTGGGCTCTGCCCCCAGGAGTCCCAGTGAACAGGAGTCCCGGAGCTAGAAATGCCAGTGTGGACGGGCACCCTCGGGCGGTCAGGATTTCGTGTGAGAAGCAGCACGTGCCTGAGTTCCATGGGTCGTTTGTAACAGGCAGGCCGCGGTGGACGTCCTGGGAGGTGGAGGCTCTTTGGATTCGTGTCAGTTTTTCTTGAAACCTTTCTTTTGGGGAGATGGGAAATACCTGACATGTGGATAAAAGTGCCCCCCAAAAGGGCAAAATGAGTGCCCTGCAAGAACAGGCCGCCAAGAGCACTGCAGGACCACCCACCCGTCCCCACCCCCTGTGGCCATCCCGCTCCCTCTCGGGGACGCCCCGGCCTCTCTCTGCAGTTTTCCCATCTGAGCACCCGGCCTTGAATATCATGGCTTTGTCTGAAGACTGTACACACAGAAAATGGGTCTGTTTTCTTCCACTCGGTTTCATGGATCGTGCGTTCCCTACCATCCTCCCAGACCCACACCCTGGACGGAGTAGTCTGAGGGGAAGGCGCGGGTGCGAGCACGCGGTCTCCCACCACACGCATTCCCGCTCCCTGCGTTTCCAGCTGCACTCTCACCCTGCGCCCCCCCTCACTGTCCTTCCCAGACACTCTCTCCCAGCAGGAGCAACGGCAGCATCCCAGTGGTCAGAAAGGCTGGCCACTGCCCATGGGTTCCCCGGGGTCTCCAGTTTGCAAAGAGAAACAGGAGAATGGGAAGGAGAGACCTGGGGAAGCCACAGAGAATCTGCATGTAAAATAGGAACTCGTGACTCTCCAGCCGGGAGGGGCCCTCTTGTTCCACTTCCCATTTCAGAAGAAGACACCAAGGTCAGAGTGAAGAGTGCTGTGCTCTGAATGTCTGCGTCCCTCCAAAATCCATATGTTGAAGTCCTACCTGCGAAGGTGATGGCGATAGGAGGCAGGGCCCGTCAGGATGTGATTAGAGGGCAGAGCCCTGACGAATGAGATCAGTGTCTTCACAGAGAGACCCAAGGGGAATCCTTTGCCCCTCTGCCATAGGAGGGCACAATGAGGGAGCATGGTCGACGAGAAGACGTGCCCTCCCCGGACATGGAATCTGCCGGCACCTTGGCTGCAGGCTTCCCAGCCTCCAGAACTGAAAGAAGCACATTTCTGCTCCTTATTAGCCACCCCGTTCCTGGTATCTGCCCTAGCAGCCCAAACAGACTCAGAAAGCAAGTGAATCACCTCTCCTGCTTCTTGTCGGTGTGGGGCCACTTCATCACACTTCATCTGCCCAGGACTGACTGGGCTGGGAGAGGGGACAGGTTACATGAGTTTGGGAGGGAAGAACTGTTCAGCTGTCCCACGGGACAAGGAAGAAGCTTCACTCATTCGTTCAGTGGTCAGGTGGTGCACATTGGCACTGTGCCTTCAGGTCTCCAGCAAAGGGGCAAAGAGGACAGATCCAGCGGTTTCCTTGAAGGACAGCGACGTCTGGTTGGGAGGCACACAAGTCCCCAGACAATTCCAATGCCACAGGACAGGTGGCTGAGATGGGGCAAGCACAGCAGGGGATGGCGGGGACCTTGCTCTTCTGGAGTGGCGAATTCTTGGGGAGGAACAGGCAGTGTAGACATGGAGGGACTTCCAGCGGACCTGAGGGATATGGGTTACACAGGCAATGCCGAGACAGAATTCCCGGGCTGGATTCCCAGCACCGCTGAAGCTCCCACTCTACTGGAAGTCCTCAGGCAGCCCGGGATGTGACCACTCCCACCCTGGCCCAACAGGGGCCAGGCACTGCTCGTAGCAGGTGCTGCCTCTGCTCCGGACAGGCTCTGGCTCTGGCTCTTGGGGGGGCGAGGCCAAGGCGATGGCGCCGTCTGTGGTGCCATGCAGATTGAGTTTGCCTTAGGAGACGTCTGTAGCCCTGCGAAGGATTCTGATGAAGTCTGGAGTCAGGGAGTCAGTACATCAGATGTGTGGGGGAGAGCCCGATCCACCTGGAAGGAGGCATTCAAGAGGGGGACAGATCTCCACTTCTCCTTGTCCTGTCCACCCTCAGGAATGTCCTATGGACCACACCAGGTTGTTGACACTGTCCCCATGTCACCCTCCCTACATCCCTAAGAGGTGTATCATCCTTGGCAGGTAGACAGGGCAGCTGATGGACAGATGAGTGAGCAGCTGTAGGAAACACTTATCAGACAACCCCAAATAACCCCCAGGCAAATAGGTGTCCCTCTTATCACAAGAGGGGGTTCATCATTCCCATGACCTCCTCTTGGGTATGAATGGAGCCCATGGCTGCTCTGGCCAATAGCATGTGGAGGCTGAGATGTTCTGAGATTGAGGAGGTCTGGCAGCCTCCACCCTGGACCTCTGTCTGAAAAACCTGGGCCCTCTGCTGGAGAGAGATCCACGTGGAGGAGCATGGAGGTGTCAGACATCCAACCCTACCAAAGGCCACCATCTCAGTGCAGCAGCCTGAAAGAGCCCAGAGCCAAATCAGCAGGGAAGGTGCCCAGCCAGGGTCCTGCCGACTCACAGCAGGTGGAGATACAGTCCAGTGAGTCGTGGGTGGCTTGATGCTGGAACATTAGCCCCCAGGGGTAATAGCTGATAGGGGGAAGGGCAAATGAGCTTGTTTAATTTTCTTGCATATTGTACTGAAAGGACGCCTCCTAAGTGGCTTCGTGAAGCCCTGAGTGAAGATGTCTGTGGAGGTTTTACACTCTGTCAGCTTGGCCAGGTTGGAACTGCATTCCCAGAATCCTTTGCCCTACATGGTTCCAGGCTAAAGCGGACCACAGGACGCAGTGGAAGAAGCAGCAGCTGCAGGACTGGGAGGGTCAGTAAGGCCTGGGCTATTACAGGGACAGAGCACATATTGTCATGGTCTGTTGGGTCATCTCACTGGTGTGACACAATAGCTGCTGAACTGATGGGCAGAAAGGAGGGTGCTGGGGACAGCCACTGGAGCAGGGATCACGGAGTGCTGGCACTAGGATTTGTGGTCCAGGTGGACACAAGTGGCCAAGTCTGAAATGTACAATAACATGAAAAGGATCGAGGAAAATGCCACCCCTAATATTTCTCTTTCACTAAGACATTGTCCTAGGATCTCTCATCTGACAACTAGGGTCACTTACCTATTCACAGGAACCCCCCTCCTCCCAGGACAAGGGGCAGGATAAGGCCAACCTCAGCACTCAAAATGCCCAGTGCATAGGTGTGTGGGGTGAGGGGCAGAGAGAGGCAGAGAGACTCACCATAAGTCAGTCTATTTTCTGATGCTATAATGAAACAGCTGAGTCTGGTAATTTATACATGGTCTGGAGGCTCAGAAATTGAAGACCAGGGAGCCAGCATCTTCTCACCTGGTGGGGGCCTTCCTGCTGCATCATAACATGGCAGAGGACACCACAGTCTGGTGGGGCAAGCATGCCAGCTCAGGTCTCTTCCTCTTCCTACAAAGCCACGACTGCCACCACGGGTCCCCACCCTCATGAACTCGTCTAATCCTAATCAGCTCCCAAAGGCCCCACCTCCTATCACTCTTGGGGTTCCATTTCTACACGTGAACTTTGGGGGACACATTCCAATCATGGCAGATACCACAGGATACAAAGTGAGTGGGAGCAGGGCTGCTTGTCATCGGGTATTGTCATGGATGGGGACTCCTGTCCCCAAATGCCACATGACCCTCATTGACATTTGTAACCTGAGAACACGGCGTGGCTTTGCCCCTGTAAGTGATGTATAAGCAGACCAGTAGAACTACAGACTTATGGGGGGAAAGGAAACAAATCCAGAATGCAACTGAGCCTCAGTGTGAGTTATAAACAGCATAGTGTTCACAAGGTAACGTTAAAGTGGCAGGAGGACAAGGCCCCTGGGATTCTCGCCAGCAGAGGACTTGGTGCTGACGTCACTGTCCTGCAGCCCCTCCCCACCCCAAGCTTCAACTTGTGATACCCGAGGATTTCAGTAGAGCTCCTGAGTCAATGGTGGGTTGATCAGGAAGTTCTGTGGACAGGAGCCTAACTGCAGGGAATAAGGACTTCCCATCCCTGACCTCATCCCTCCCACCACGTAAGCTTGGGCACTGGGCTCTGCCATGGGTTGGCAGAGAACCCACTCCACTGTTTCTTACTTGTAATGTCTTACAGAAAGGCAGCAATGCCCAGGGAGAGCAGGTCTGGGACGGAGATGTAAGTTTCTGCCCCAGTGTGTCTGGGGGTGCTGCAGTCGATGCTGGCCCTCCTTCCTTCTACGGCCATAAAGTCAGTCAAGGAGGTGCAACCTGGGATCCCTCTTCTCTCTCTCTCTCTCTCTCTCTCTCCTGTCTGTTCCCCAGGAACCAAGCATTAAGTATCCCAAACCCCGAACTCTCCTTGGGATCTTTATTGCTCTGAGGGTCCTGGGAGTCCTGGACTCCCACTTCTAGGAGATATCCAGCTGGATATTTCCTTACGATCACACAGCTCCAGAAAACAGCATGCAGAGTAATTGATGTCACTTCCCCTAATGCGGAGCGAGCACCTAGAAATGTCTGCTAGCATCCTTCATTTTCTGAGATGTGATGACCTCTTCTCCTTCCAACCTTCCCTTGAACCAGCGTGTCTGGGATGCACGCAAAGGTGGCTCAGCACACAAGCAAACTGTCCTCCCAAGACAGTGGACTTGGTGAGCCCCCAGCAAGGGGCGGGGCGGGGCGGGGAGTTTGCTGTCCACAGTGCTGAAGCAGCGTTGATGGGGGCCTGAGCTTAAAAGTCACCCAGCTCTGCAGAGGAGTCTGAGCCCACAAGCAGTGGGGCAAAGCCTCAGAACAGGAGAGTGGTGGTGGAAAAGTCTGGCCTGTCTGACAGAAAAGGATTTGGGGGACAAGCAGACCTCATTCAGGACTGGGCTTCTGTAAAGCTGCTCTCTCCTTCCTAGTTCATTCTTGGACTCCCCCATTGCCCCTGCGTGCTTAAGAATAATGAGTCTATAGGAAATGTCATTGGGCCTAACTCTGAAGGTCCCAATGGGAACCTGAAGGCAGAATGATTCCAGGAGAGATGAGCCACATGTACAGAGGTTGAGAACTGGAGTGACAGGGACTTGTGGGGGAGGGTCCATCAGTTTCAAAGATTAATCATAATCACAAGAAGTATGGGTCACTGATTTAGTATTCTATTTCAGTAGAGCTCTTTAAAATGTGCTTTCTCATACTTTGCTGTACAACTCGTACTAATTCAACAGCCTTCAGTGGATCATGGGAGACCAGATGACGTCCCTTCTTTCTTGAGTGTCAGCTGTGTGCCTGCTCTGTGCCAGTGCCACCCTACACCTACAGTCTGCATATCATCAGAGCTGGGTTCTGTCCCCAGAGCCAGAAGCAGTTGATCATCTTGACATATTTCTCTCTCCACAGTCTGGGCATTTGTTTTCTCTATCATTTCAATCCTATTGGAGGTGTGGTCTTCGTCTTTCTATGTTCTTTTTCTTGGTAATGTAATGTCATTCTGGTTTGTTTGTTTTTTTTGTTTTGGTTTTTTTTTTTTTTGGTTTTTGTTTTTTTTTTTTTTTTTTTTTTTTTTTTTTTTTTTTTTTTTTTTTTTTGCAGAAGGCATGCTACACATGATTAACCTCTCAAGTGAGGCTGGGAATTTATTTTGTTTCCACTTAATCTGTAGTTTAAAAAAAGTGCTATAACCTCATCACTTCTGGATGTTATTTTCCCAGTACTTTCTCATTTGGCAACTGGAGGACTTCCTAGAACAAATATCAGCATACCCTAAACCTCCAATGAGAACTATTCAGTAGTCCATCCCATCATTTTCTCTTCAACAGCACTGATCAGCCTATTTCCCACCTGAACAAAGATGACACAAGAATTCCATCTTCCTGGAGTCCATGTTCTTGGAGGCGCATGGAAGAATTGGGGACAGTAACCAAAGTTTGGTTTCTGTTAAAGGTTAGTGCAATGTATTTATGCCCCAAAGAGGATGAACTGAATTTCAGTGTCGCTTTCTTCCAGTCATCTCCTTTCTTAACTTCCTCAAAGCAAGAAGAGAGAAAACAGAACTGTGGATGCTGAGTATTGGATTTCTCTACTTACTATGTTCTCCTCGTCCGATTGTGGAACAGCTAAATGCTCCAGATTTAGGTACTAACATGTTGATCAATTTGCCAGTCTTATGTCTATCCTGGGAAAGGAAGTCTCCCGAGCTCTCCCACCCCTCAAAGAAGAGTGCAGCAACCAGCTGGGAAGGGTGGTCCTCCATGAGTCTCTGTGTTCTTGCTCATCTTGCTGGCACACCCAAAACATGAGGCACCGACTTCTCTACCTGGCCATGTTCTCAGGACTGTGTTTGCAGGGAGCACCCTTGAGGGATGAGACAATGCCTCCCCTCAGGTCAAGGAGCAGGCTCATTTCTTCTTGGCATAAAAACTTGTCTGTTCTGCTTCCTGGGGACTTATCAATCCAAGCTAGAAGTTTCTGAGTTTTGTCCTACCAACAAAACTTACTGAGCTGCTCTGAGAGCCAAAATGTACCTGATCCCTGTTCCAGGCTCACCATGTGGCAGGACAGGGAGCATTGAAACTGCCATTAAAGACGGGAAGGCAGTCAGGAAAATGCTGGGGTCAGAACAAAGACCTGAGATGAGAAGTTTGTGTAAACAGTAGCATCATTTTTCTAAATTTCAAAAATACTTATTGGGAGCTTATTATGTATCAAGTAGTATCCTTAGTGAGGAAAATAGATTTTAAAAAAATACCTTCAGCCAGCATCATAGATTGGGCAAAGACTTGTCCTAGAAATGGCAAGTGAGAAATGGACGCCTGGGGTGGGCACAGGAAGATAAAGGAAAAGGGCTGTTAGGTGCTCCTCCCCTCTCCAGGACCAGGCTGCCACATGACAAGTGTTCAGAAACAGACCATGCAAGGTGGACAATGTTCTAATGGCCCCAGAGGTATCAAAGCACGGTGACAGTAAAGGAAGAGGTAGGACCCAGGCTGAGCAGGGCTCCAATGTCAAGCCTAAGAGCTGCATGGGTTTAGAGCAAAGGATGAATAGGGTCAGTTCTCAGCATGAGAAAGTATCCCTCTGGGGTGATGGGAACAGGGTGGAGGACAGGAGGCGGAGGAGGAGATCACGGTCATGGTCTGAGGAGGAAGTGAATAAAGCCCGACCAGGAGTAGAGGTCATGGGGATGTTAGCAGAGGAAGTGAAGTAAGTCACTTTCAGGAAGGGACGTTTGCAAGATTCATCCCACGGGTGTGGTGGGTGAGAGAAAGAGATCTATGAAACTCCTAGGGTCTTCATGTGGACAATGGTGGCAGCTCCATCACCAAGAGGGCAATCGTACTAATCTGAGGCTTACTGCAGACTGGAAGGACAGAAAGGTAGAAGCCACCAGAGGAGAGCCATGAGATGAGAAGGCAAGACCCAGGCCGAGCTGTGGAAACTCACATAAAAGGCTCCTGGAGTGGGAGGAACGAGAGACAAGCCCAGAGAGGAAAACAAGAGCCTTCAGACAGGGCTTCCAAGGAAAGAGTGGGCACTGGCTGGGAGAACAAGAGGGTGTTTTCTCATCTCGACCTCACACCTCCAGAGGTTCTGACACTGAGCCATAAAATGGCAATGTCCACGCTCTGAGCAACTGTTCAGGCTGATTCATGATGTAGGCACAGAACCCTAGGGCTTGGCCTAAAATTACCTTGATGGCCTGGGAGTAGCAAGTCTCCCATGAGCAGGGCCTTGCAGCCCTAGATGAAAAGCTAGAGGTCCCATCAACAGTTGAAGGACAGACCAGATGAGAGAGAGTAGAAACTCCTCAATTATATAGTATCCACAAGTTGCACCTGAACCAGCATGCTAGACGTGGACTCTTCCACCAAGACTCCTGATTACAACCAGCCTTCTAGTTCCCCATTCTTTGGGCCATTTAAATTCCTTCAAGACTGGCTGGATGGGGAGATCTGAGCATGCCTCCTCCTCATTTCTTGTCATACAATAAAGTTCTTTTGGCATACACTGGTGCCATAGTATAAGGTTCTATGCACATTCGACAGCGGGCCCTCACTCAGTGACAGTCCCAGGTGTGCTCCTAGTTTGGTGGCTTGCCATGCCCTACCACTGCCGTCTCACCAGAATATGCCATCAGCCAGTCTCTGAGAAGCATCTAGAGAAGAAAGATCTGGTGGAGTGGGGCTGGTGTGGATTCAAAAATCATGGATCAGGGGCTGGTGTTGTGGCTCAGTGGTAGAGCACTTGCCTGGCAAGTGTGAGGCACTGAGTCCAATTCTCAGCACCTCATACAAATAAATAAAATAAAGATCCATTGACAACTAAAAAAACTTTTTAAAAAAGAATCATGGGTCTGGGAGCTGGGTCCTATGGCACACACACCTGTAATCCCAGTGGCTTGGGAGGCTGAGGCAGGAGGATCACGAGTTCAAAATCAGCCTCAGCAAAAGAGAGGCACTAAGCAACTCAGTGAGATCTGTCTCTTAAATAAAATACATAAAAGGGCTGGGGATATGGTTCAGTGGTCAAGTGCCCGAGTTCAATCCCCTGTACCTGCCCCCATGGGTCTGGAGAAGGAATTGATAACTGATGTGCCACCAGCTTCACAACAGTTACCAGAATCCAGACACAAATCACCCAAAGCTCTGACCACTACCCCTACCCACCATTCCATTTCTTCTGCAAAGAGAAGCAATGTTGGACAAGATGGTTCTCTCTGGCCACATTGACTGTGGATTTCACCTAATGGGAGAACCCAATGACTCCAAGGTTGCAGACAGAAGATGAACACTGGGTCACGTGGACTCCTTGGATGCAGGAATATAAGGACGCTGGCATCTATGAAAATGGAGGGAACCCTCTCAGAGAGCTCTGGCATGGTACAGGTCAGACTCCTGAGGTAGCCAGACTCTGAGGACCAAAGTACATAAATTGGGTATAGGTCAGGACTGAGGAGATAGGGAGTGAACAGAACATGAGGAAATCAGGGTGTAAGCTTCAGAGTGGCCAGTTTCAGGTCCTGAGTTCTATAACTTCTGGATCCTAAGAGAGGATAGGATTGGGTATGATCCATCTGTGGCCCACTTCCTCTCCCTTGGGTTCAGGACCCTGCACATCTTCTCACTCCTACTTACCATAATGAAAATCGGAGTTGTCTGATGCCTTAAACAATTCCCATATACTAGATTCCTTTCCTCAGGACACAGAAGGTCACAGATACACTTAATTATGATGATTTTGGAGCTTGAGTCAAGAGTAAAGGATTCCTCTTGGAGCCATCAGGGACAATTTCTCATGATAGGAGAACTTTGGCCACAAACATAAAGGATAAGAAGATTCCTAGGAGTCTGTCCCAAGCATTTTTATGCAAGTAGAAAAGATCAGAATCATTAATGCTATCAGTATGAAAAGTGAATTATCTACTGCTGCAAAACAACTGCCTCAAGATTCAATGGATTTAAAAAGTATTTAAAATCTCATGGTTTCTCTGGATCTGAAATTGGAGTGGTTTAGCTGGTCCTATGGCATAAGGTTCCTCACAGGCTATAATCAAGATGTCAACGATGCTGTTGTAATTTAAAGGCTAGGGGCAAGGAGTCACCTCCAGGACCACTCTGAGGTTGCTGATAGGAGTCAGCTCCTTGAAGCTGTTGGGTGGAGAACCAGTCAGAGACACACAGATTTATTTATGAAAGCAGATACACAATCAAGACAGAATGCAGGCCATCTTGAGAGTGAGAACCTTTTGGAGTAAAGCAAAGAACACACATTCAAGGGAGAATGTGGGCCATCTCCAGAGGGAAACAGCAACACAATGCTTTGGGGTGTTAATATTTATGCAGGGACAGTAGTCAGGGGCTGGACTAGAGGTGGAACTGGGGTCAGCTTCTCTAGCCCTTGTGCACTGCCTTCATGTTAATTTTTGCAGACAAGGTCAGTGAGCTAAGGACCTGGGTTTGGTTGCTCAGGAGTGCTTGTTTTGCATTCTAATGGCTCATGGGCGCCTCTCCTTTTGTCTTTACTTTTCTGCATCCCCAAATTCCTGCTTCAGGACCAGTGCAGTGGCCAGTCCTCAGAAATGTAGGATGACACTGCACAGACCAAAGCCTCCAGGGCTACAGAAAGGCGGAGACCTGGCAGAGATGGGCCAGGTCACTGTCTCTTCTCCCAGACACCATTGCTTAAATGACCCTACAAAGAGCATGGCATGTTGAGGTTGAAAAGGTGGGCAGGACCCCCATACAGTCTGAGGAAGTTTGACTTTATCTTGATAGCAATGAGGAGCCATAGAAGGGTCCTCAGAAGGGAAACGACACTCATACATCTGGAAACTCTGTAGGAAGATTCAGATTCTGAAGGAGATTAGAAGAAGATGGGCCAGGGAAGCTTGTGGACCCCTCAGTCTTGGAAGTCGGGGTTCTAGCATCTCTGGATGCCCTCAAGACCTTGCACCAGTCCTCCATCCTCGAGCTCCACCTAGTTCCACGTTAAAGTAGAGGGTAGTCGTTTCACTGCCCGAAGACTGCACGGCGGACCTCAGTTGCACCCACCATCCCAGCTGCCTCCCAGATTTACCTGCGTATACTCAACTACCACCCCCTTGGCTATCACAGATCCTCTCCCAACCCATCCTCGGAAACTCCGCCTCGCGCTTGCGCGTTCCCACCAACCTCCGCACGCCCACCTTCAATCCCCCACCACCCCGCAACCCCACCTCAAAGGGTAGAAATCATATATTATAATTCCTGTAGCCTGTAGTAATCGCACAAAACCAGGAAATCAGGACGCGGCTATTTCGCCTTTCAGAGGATCCACCCGGCGTCAGCCTTCGGCCACAGCAACAACACACACAGCCCCGTCACGCCCGCGCGCAGGCGCAGAAAAGAAGCAGAGCAATGCATTTTGGGAGCGGTAGGCAGAGTGAAAGCAGAGACCACGGGGTGGATGGGAATTGTAGGCCGAGCAGCACCAGATCCACAGGCGCTCTGGCGGACTGTTGCATTCTGGGAGTCGTAGGCAAGGCAACACCAAGGCCTTGTGGGAGTTGTAGTCCCGGAGCCACTTCCGCGCCGCGTTTCGCGTGGTAGGCGATCTGGACTTCAGGCGCCGTGTTCTGCACTGGTGAGTGTTCCTCCCGCGGCGGCTAGGCCCGCTGACCCCGCCTTAGTGTTGCGCTGCCCTGGAAGGGTTCAGGGTCTCTCTCTGGGTGGTGACACCTGCCTCCGAGATTTCCAACGCCCGACTGCTAGGCCGTCCCGTCCCTCTTGTCGGGATAAGAGTTTCTTCCTGCCCCTGCCCCAGTTGGGCCGACCCGGGGGCCCCTACTCGTCCCTTGAAGCTCTGTGCTGATGAAGATGGCATACTACCCGCCAGTCTGACGAGGCTGCATTTCGGGGGCATCCTTGGGGTCTTGGCCTGTCTGGCCATCCCACAGATGTTCTCCAAGCGCCAGCCCCAGGCAGTCCACGGTCATCTCCCCCTCAGCCTTGTCACTGGCCTCCTGTTTCTTTCTTGCCCCTTACAGCCTTCCCCACAGCAGCCAAAGGAATCCTTTTAAGACCTGTCAGATCACATCCCTGCTCTGCTCCTGCCTCCCTCTGAATAAACTAAAACTCCACATCTTGGTTTATGAGGCTCTGACAACTTGTGCAGCCTCATCTCCTGCCAAGGTCTCCCTCCCTCAGGAGGTGGCCCCCTGGGGACCGATTGACGGGGGATTTACAGGGTGAGAGATGAGTCCTGGGTGACTTTATGTCCTGTCCCACAGAAGAGCTGGGTGGAAAATTTCTGCTCTCAGGAGACAGAGAACAGCTGGGCAAGGTCCCTGAACTGTGAGGAAAGAACAGTTTGTTTGGGGCACTTGGAGGCCTAGGGTCTGGAAAATACACCAGCATGGATCCTCGTGGGCCATTCCTGGGACCAGCCTGGATGGACATCTGTGTATTTAAAGCATATTTGAGCCCTCACAAGGAGAGTGGGAGGAAGTGTGCAGGGCAGGACCTGAGGACAAGAAGAGAACTCCCCAAAAGAAACTTGTCAGGAGGAGCAAATCCAGATTGTCTAAAGCCAGGGGAGAAAAGATTTCAGCTAGGACACATGCCTGATGGTCACAGCAGATGGGTCCTGAGGGCTGCTTAGTGAGCTCAGTGACAGGGAAAAGCACTCTGGGCAGAGGGGAGCACGTTCCTGGCAACCTTGAGAGTAGAGGCCAGTGTGGCTGAAGGCGAGTGGGAGGAGATGAGGTTAGAGAAAAGGAGCCAGATGGGGTCGGGCCTCCTAGGCCATCAGCATTTGCTAACATGAGATGAGATCCATGGAAAGACGTTGAGAAGATACTGGGCAGGACTCTGCCAGCCATTATGTGGAGAATAGTATGTGTGGAGGAGGGGAGGTCGAGGCGGGGAGTCCAGGAGAGAGATGTCAGACTAAGGTGTCAGCTGGGGAGATAGTGAGAAGCATGTGGCTTCTGACTCTGTCTTGAGACTACAGTCAAATGGGATTTGCCATATTCTGTTTGGATATCTGGAGTTTGTAGGCCAAGGATGCGCCCCTGGTGCATATGAAAAAAAGGTCAGGACTTGACGTCACCATTTTTGAGCCACCATCAGGGCAAGTGACAAGAAGGAGTGAGAGAAAGAGCAGTCCAGATTCCAGATTCCAAGACTTCTGTCCTGAGCAACTGGAAGGGTGGAGCTGCCCTTTACTACAGAAACCCCTTTTTGTTAAAGGAATCCGGAATTTGGGTTTGAGATGCCTACTGATATCTGAGTGGCACCCGTCCCTGTCCTCATGATATAGGCAGTAAATACACAGTCACAACCTAATTCTGAACATTCTGGTACATCCTAGAAGCAGCCTGACCTCTAAATGGTGAGGAGGTAACTGTAGTAGTCCAAGCTGGAGACCAGAATAGCTTGGCAAAGGGGACTGAGCCTCTTGAGATTTGGGGGTTCTCCAGGCAGACAGGCTCAAGGAGAGTGTGGCTGGAGGCTTGGAGTCTTGACTGGGTGGAGACGGATGAGGCAGGAAAGGAGAAAACAGAGAGGGAGGGATCTAGGATGGGCTGATTCAAGTCTCCGTGGGGCCACAGACACTTGTGCATTTGAAACAGGTGCATCCCCAGCTGGTGTCCACGGAGGTGCCCATGTCTCTCTAGAGGTGACTTCCTTCCTTTCAGAGGAAGTCCCCGGGACCCATTCCTGGAGACAGTATCCCATCCCCCACAGTGAAATCCAATTGGTCTTTCAGGTTTATCTACCTTCTGTCAACAGAGCGGCAGTCCCCTGGCCGCCCTCTGTCCTTAAGAGCCCTGCACCTCCCTCCCAGGCATTCCAAACAGCCCTGGAGGGCCAAGTTGATGATCCCCACCTTGTCTCTCTGGTCAGGGCTGTAACAAGGGAGGCTGTGCAACTGCTCCTGAAAGGCACCCCATCCCTCTGGAAGGGACACAACCTAATTCTGAGTCTAACCTGTCTCTCTCTCTTTCCCCCTGAAACCACTTCCTTTGGCCCCTTTTTCTTCTTGGTGTATATTGAGGGCAATTCCAGAAGCCTTACCGGCGGCAGTGGCCTCCCTTAGCTGGGAACTCAAGTGTAACCCTCCCTGTCCCCAGCTCTGGAAGAGGTTCCCTCCCGTGCGCCCCTGTGCCTCGTCCATCCTGGGCAGGGACACTGTCCAGGCAGCCTCCCTGCCAACTCCACCTTGTAACCCACTTCTCCCTCCCATCCAGGAGAAGCCAGCTCCGCGATGCCCGCCCCAACGTGTGCCTCCTGCCATGCAGCTCGCGCCGCCCTCCGGCGCCCGCGCTCCGGGCAGGCGCTGTGTGGTGCCTGCTTCTGCACTGCCTTCGAGGCCGAGGTGCTGCACACGGTGCTCGCCGGCCGCCTGCTGCCGCGTGGTGCTGTGGTGGCCGTGGGTGCCTCGGGTGGCAAAGACTCCACCGTGCTCGCGCATGTCCTACGCACGCTGGCACCTCAGCTAGACATCTCACTGCACCTTGTGGCCGTGGACGAGGGCATCAGCGGCTACCGTGACGCAGCACTGGCAGCTGTGCGGCACCAGGCGGCACTCTGGGAGCTGCCACTCACTGTCGTGGCCTATGAAGACCTCTTCGGAGGCTGGACAATGGATGCGGTGGCCCGCAGTACGGCTGGCTCTGGCCGCAGTCGCTCCTGCTGCACCTTCTGCGGGGTGCTGCGTCGCCGAGCACTGGAGGAAGGGGCGCGCCTCGTGGGAGCTACGCACATCGTGACAGGTGGGCAAGGAATGGTGAGGCCTTGATCGCAAGTGAGAGGGCGCTAGGAGGGAACCAGGGCTTATGCCCCAGGAGTGGGAAAGGAGACCCTGCGCCTGACCTAAGGGGAGGAGTCAAGTGAGGATGCAGGACGTGCGCATGCTCAGGTTTGGGCCGCATGCTCCCTCCCAAAAGGTTCTGTGGGCTGGCGAGAATATGTGACTAGGCAGGGTATCGAAAGGATTTAGATTTTAGCCACTATCTTGGCCTACACAGCTTGGCAAAGGGGCTGGTTATAGAAGTTTCTGGAGATAGGTCTTTGGCTCTTGTAATTGTTCCTGACATTCTCGGTCTCTCATGGTACACCTCTCAGAATCCATCACTGTCTCCAAAAAATATCTCAGCCCCTTAATGCCTTTTCATTGTCGCCCTCTCCTCTCTTCCTTAACTCTTTCAGTCTCTTGCTTAGACGCTTCTTCAGCACACAGCTGCGGAGTTTGTACTGCACAGCAGATGCAAATTATAGCCACAGCAAATTTCTTGTTTTGTCAATTTTTTGAATAGTTTCTTTTGTTTCAATTTCATTAATTTCAGCTCTGATTTTAATTATTTCCTGTCTTCTACTACTTTTGCTGTTATTCTGTTCTTCTTTTTCTAGGGCTTTGAGCTGTAATGTTAGGTCATTTAGTTGTTGACTTTTCATTCTTTTCTGGAATGTGCTCCATGCAGTGAATTTTCCTCTTACTACTGCTTTCATAGTGTCCCAGAGATTTTGATACGTTGTATCATTGTTCTCATTGACCTCTAAGAATTTAGAGGTCAATTTCTTAACCTCTCTGTATATGTTTTCTCATCCCTAAAACAGGAATATTAGTGATACCTAATTCGTGGGTTGGCTTAACAATTAGATGAGTTAATATGAGTAAACAGTTATAAAAGTTACTGAAGGAAATTACATGGACTGATGTGTGCAAAAAGGATTTATGACTTCGAGGGAGAGAGTCAGGAAAGTCTCTTGATATCTGAAGGCTCCAGGTAAAGAGGTGAAGGGGGTCAGGGATTGCGGGATGTTATTCCGGGCAGAGGAAACCACCTGTGGAGGACAATATGAGATCCCCAAGAAGTGTGGCTGAAGTCCAAGGGCAGGAGGAGGGGAGGTGGAGATGTGGACAAGTCAGACCTTTGCCTCTGGACAGTGATAAAACCAGAGAAAGTGACACGACTTGGAGGAGCTCAACCTGGCCTGGCAAGGAGCGGGCAAGGCCAGCCAAGGAAACCAGTAGGAGGGAGGCAGCTTCAGCCATCGAGTGAGAGATGATGGCTGTGGGAAACCGGAAGGGGAAGTCACACACTTGAATGACTTTTCTCCCACCATGCTAGATGGACTCTGGGGAAGGCAGACAGCTTCATCCCCAGTACATCCCTAGATCGCCCCTAGCTCTCAGTGGAACAGGGGAGAATAATCCTTTCCACATAAGAGTGGTCTGTAGGGAAGAATGAGAAATTGCTTGGGTTTTAAGAATAATTTATTATAATCACTTATTAATTGTGCTTGTAAAAATGTGAAGACCTCCAGAAAAATATCCCTCTCATATAAGGTGATTTTTTTTGCCCTTTGTTTATACACTCTATTTTCAAAGGCATTTTATAATGATTATTGTAATTACTGAGCTCTTAAGTGGGTTTGTAATGACAAGATGTGGAGCGAATCCAGCCTCCCATGAGTAATGTGGTTTACAACTTAAAGTCAGTAGACTCGCAGACAGTGAACATATAGCCAGATATAGTTACCAGGAGCAAAGATGCCTGCTTTCAAGGTCATGGGCCTTGGCAGTTCTTTATAAAATAACTATTACTGCAGACAAAATTAGAGCACATTCTCGGTGGGTTTTACCACTTGGACCACGGATTTGCCACTTCAGTACTGTTGACATTTGGGGGCAGTAACTGTGGTTTGGGGCTGTCTGTATATTGCAGGATTATGTCAGCATCCCTGACTTCCGTCCACTACATGCTAGTACTCCCGCAACCCAAATGACAACCAGAAGAGTCTCTAGGCATTGCTAAATGTCCCTGGGAGGGTGCAGAATCACCCCTAGTTGAAAACCACTGACAAAATCTCAAGTATAACTTGACAAGATGCAGAATAGGCACAGATTTAGTTCCAATTTTATATTGAGCGGTGTGTAAATATTTATGTCTGGTGTTTCTAAACAAAGATAAACACTGCAGTCAGGTTGTCAAAGGCATTGTGTCAAGAACTATTAGTTTCCTGTTGCTGCTGTGACAAATGATTACAAATTTCGAGACTCAGGCAAATAAGTATTAATTATCCTGCAGTTCTGGAGGTTAGAGTTCGGGCAAGGGTCTCCCTGGGCTAAGATCAAGGCGTCAGCAAGTTGCATTCCTACTGGGGGCTCCAGGGGAGAATCCATCCCCTGCTTTTTCCAGTCTCTGGAAGCCATGCAACCCTGGCTCCTGGCCCTTCCTTCATCTTCACAGCCAGCAAGGGCAGGTCGAGTCCTCAGAGTGTGTCTTTCTGACTCTGCTTCTGTCCTCACATCTGCTATTCTGACTCTTCTGCCTCCCTCTTCCACTTTAAGGACCTTGATGATCACATGGAGCCCACCTGGACAATGCCCTCTGGTAAAGCCAGTTATCAGCACCCCAGTTCACCCTGCAACCTCAATTCCCCTTTGCCTGTCACCAAACATGCACGGGTTCACATGGACCCCTGGGGCGTGGTGGCAAGAGGAGCCTGCCCACCACAGTGCCCTGGAGAATCTCTGTGAAACGCCACTTTGACTAGTTTGAATTGCTTCTGGATTGTTTTTAACTAAGACTAATAAGGCTTTTGCGGCAAAGCGCACTTGACTCCCGGTGTGAACGGTCTCAGGTCTGATGTGCAGTAGGAGATGGCCAAAGAATGTGGGCTCCCCAGCCTTGCTCCAAGGAGCTTGTGTGTGTTTCTTCCTGTGTCCACTCCGCCTCCACCTGGGTGCCCCGTGATGGGGGTCCACCCTCCCCGCCCCACCTCTCCCAGGGTCCTGCCTCCCCCGGGTCCCCGGGGCTCCGTAGCCCTGCGCGCCCCTGCGCCCCGCCTCACCTGTGCTCTCCCCCGCAGGCCACAACGCGGACGACATGGCGGAGACGGTGCTCATGAACTTCCTCCGGGGCGACGCGGGGCGGCTGGCCCGGGGCGGCGGGCTGGGCTCCCCGGGCGAGGGGGGCGCGCTGCCGCGCTGCCGGCCGCTGCAGCTGGCGTCGCAGAAGGAGGTGGTGCTGTACGCGCACTTCCGCCGCCTGCACTACTTCTCCGAGGAGTGCGTCTACGCGCCCGAGGCCTTCCGCGGCCACGCGCGCGACCTGCTCAAGCTCTTGGAGGCGGCGCGGCCGTCGGCGGTGCTGGACCTCGTGCACTCGGCCGAGCGCCTGGCGCTGGCCCCGGCCGCGAGGCCCCCGCGCCCCGGCGCCTGCTCGCGCTGCGGGGCGCTGGCCAGCCGCGCGCTCTGCCAGGCCTGCGCGCTCCTGGACGGCCTGAACCGCGGCCGGCCCCGCCTGGCCATCGGCAAGGGCCGTCGCGGGCTGGACGAGGAGGCGCCGCGGGGTCGGGGGAGCGTCCCAGCCGCCGAGGCCGTCGCCGCCTTCTAGCGGCTCCTGGTCCGGCTGGGATCCGGCGCCTGGGCAGACGGGGCTGCCTGTAAATAGCACGGAATAAACTCGAGCTGCCTGTGCTTGGCCGTCCGCGTGGAGCTGGGAGGGAACGGAGTCCAGGAACCCTGTCGGAGCTGCGCTCCTGAGGCCTGGGGTCGGGGAGGAAGACCGAGCAACCTGCGTTCGGCACCCCTGGGGTTTGGGGGGCCTCCTGCTGAGCGCCTCTGGGGGCTTCTGGCGAGCTCAGATGCTCCCAAGCCTCCGAGAGAGTTCCGCCATGAGATAAGCAAAGTCAAGTGAAGTGACAGACAAGGGCCCCAGTCACCGTGAGGATGCCTCCCTTCCAGTGCTCGCGACCCACAGGTGCCACGCCATCTCCTTCCATCCCCACCTCCACCTGGAAGCGCTGCAAATGGCCCAAGGTCACTCAGCTAGCCCTAAACAGGCCCCCACCAGAGTTCTCCAAGATTGAGGATCGCCCTTCCCCACTCTCCTGGATGAGGAGGGACAGGTGGGCTGCCCAAACTTGAGCTCTGAATCTTTCGTTTCTTCCTCTGAAAATGTAAACAATACCCCACCCACCTTGACCCTTTCAAAGCACAGCGGGAGGATAGGGAAGATCAGAGGCTTCAGAGCTCAGTGAATGGTGGCCGATTTGGTTGTTCATATAACGTTTGGCCACCAGGGGGCTCCCGGATCCCGGGGCGCAGGCTTCCTGGAGAGAGAGTGGTGTTCTCAGTCCCATCTCCCAGGGGCTCCTCAAATGTCCCCTTTCCCACCGTCCTGCTCGGATCCTTCAGGGTCCTCCTGGAAGTCTTCCATGATTTCTTCTCCCACCCTATCCTGGGTAGAAGACACGTCTAACCCCATCCTCTGACCTTGGCTCTCCCTTCACCGAGTTAAACTGACCTGGGTGCACCCGCAGGATACCCTGCCTCCTCTGAGGTTTCCCTGGGGCAATCGGACATGAGTTAGCTATCCATTGAACAAACATGCCCTGAGCACCTTCCTGTGTCAGGCACTGCTCCGGGTGCCAGGGATCTGCAGTGCAGGAGACTGGAGTCCTGCCTGGGGAAGTCCACAGTCAGGGAGAAGTGGACAGATGGCAAAAAGTCAGGTACTAGTGTGTGCAACCAAAAGAGAAAGCAGAAAGGACTGAGGCGAGAGGGAGGTAGGAAGAGCCGTTTTCCCTGGAGGTTTGAGTAGAAACCAGCATAAAGCAAGAGTGAACCCTGAGGCTTCTTGGGGAGAAGCTCCCCAGGTGGAGCCGACCCCCGAAGCAAGAGCCCAGAGGTGAGAATAAGCTTGGTGCGGCCAGATCAGTGGATGAGGTGGGACAGTAGCCAGGGTGGGTCTCACGTGGCCTCCAGAAGGAAGGACTTGTGCTTTATTCTGAGGGTGATGATAAGTCTCTGGAGGGCTTCCCTCCTGGAAGTCTATCCAATTTCCATTTTCTAAAAATCACTCCAGCTGCTGTGAGAATAATGCAGCTGTAGGGGGCACAAGGTGATCAAGGTCAGTGTCCAGGTTGACTCTTGTGTGCCAGGCCCGGGCCAACCATTACTTCTTCCTTGGCTCAGTAGTGTGAGCAATGGATTTTTATTCCTAGTTTTTTGTTTTGTTTTGTTTTTATAATTTTTTATTTGTATTAATTAGTTATACATGATATTCCTAGTTTTATGGAGAATAAGCTTGTGGCCCAGAGAAGTGAAGTAACTTATCTAAGGTCACACACCAGCAAATCAGGAAAGGAGCAATGGCTCTTGACCCTTTTGCTTTGCCACCTGCTGGAAGCCAGGGAACCTAGGTTCTTGTTGCAGATGTGCCACTGATTCACTGTGTGGTAGCCTTCCCTCCTCAGGAGTAGGTGGGTGCGTTGCTAGTAAGTGCACCTGGGAGCTTGGAAGAGCACTGGAGTTTGGTTGAGCGCTTGCTGGTTTTATTAGCCCAAGCTCTCTGCTTCCCGCCTAGAGGCCTCTGAAGACTGGAGAAAAGTGCTGTTCTCAGCTCTGGCCACCAGGAGTCACTGTGACCACACCTTGACCCCAAGGCCAGGACTTGCCCTGCCCAGACCCCAGCTGGGCCCTCTCCAACCATCTCCCTCTGGCCTCCCAGCCAGGCACCCAGGACAGAGACCCAGCAGCAGAGATTCTTCTGCCCATAGGAACAATCAAAACCTTCTCTGACCTCAAGACTCCTGCATTCATTCCAGTATTCAACAAATACTGATTGGGCCTGCCATTTTTTAAAGGAGAATGCAATTTTACAGTAGTGAACAAAACAAAATCCTGTTCTAGAGACACAGAAAAACATGTAGCATATATAGCAAGTCAGATGGTGCCAGATGTGGGGGTGGGGAGTGTGTCCTATACATGTAAGCTGGGTGGACAGGGGAGACCTCAAGCGGAAGGTGGTATATCCTCAAAGACCTGGGCGAGGCAGAGAGCTCTGCAGACCTGCAGGAAGTGTTCGGGCAGAGGGAACAGCAAGCAGGAATGCTCTGAGGTTGGAGGAAGGGCGGCAGGGAGGGGTCAGAGGAAGAGGTGAGAGCACCGGCTGCAAGCGCTCAGGCTTTCCAAGCAGAGCCACGATAAGGATCATCCCTTTGTTCACGCAGCAGGCATTTCCTGACACCTCCCAGAGCCGGCCCTGCAGAGGAGTGGGGAAACAGCTGAGTCAGCCCCTGTCCCTACCCTCAATGGGCTCTCCGTCCGGTGGGAGAGGCGGGCATGGGCATGGACACTGGCAAGGCAGGAGCCAGAGGGCTACGTGCCACCTGGAGGGTTAGGAAGGACACGGGGAGCCCAGAGGTGGGGCGCCCAGCTCAGCATGGTGCGTCACTGGATGCTTCCTGAAGGAGGTGCTGTTTAAACCAGGACCCAGAAGATGAGTAAGACAAGCGAGCCTGGAAGAGGGACTCAGGAGCCAGGTAGAAAGAGGGGCACAAGGGTGCCCGGCAGGCAGATCCGCACTGCCCAGATGGACGTGCCACCAGGCGACAGGGCCTCCTGGAAGGGGTCAGAGCAGACAGGGCTAGCTCCCAGGATTGCCTTGGGAACAGCCCCCGGGACCCTGTGCTGTCGGGGGGGAAAGACCCTGCCCAGAGAGGCCTGGGAGAAGGTGGGGCACAGGTACCAGATGACCCAGGAGCTGAACTGAGGCCGCCATGAGGGCGTGGCCATGGTGGTAGCAGACATGAAGGTGCTTGGGGTATTTAAGAAGTTCTCACCAAGAGCTGGAACCCCACTCAGCACTCAGTGTGTTTCCTGAGAACTTCTGCATGAACTCAAAGACTGTAAATCCAAGAAATGTCTCCCCTAAAATAAAGGTGTCTTGCACTAGGCAGAAGACTAGAGCAAACTCTGCGGGTGTTTTTGCAGAGGGAGGAAGGCACCGTAAATCGCTGAGGCGGGAGTGGGCCTTGTCATGGGGGAGGGGTGGCTGAACAGGACTCCCACCTAGGCGTAGGGACTCTTCATTCTTTTTGAATGTAGCAGTGGGTCTGTGAAGTTGCAGTGTCCCCTCCCCTGGGGTCAGAAGCTTTCTCCTGCAAGGCTTTGGAAAGTTGGGCTTCCCCAGCCTCCACCTCTGTGTGGAAATTGGAGACCACCGTCAGGTCTGAAGAGGTGGAGGGGCTGCGTGTAGAGACATCGGAAGGAGTTGGCTCATTCAGCCCCACCTCTCACCGCCCCTGGCCCGTGTCAGCACCAGACTGGGCACTGGGGTCAGCGGTGAACCAGGTAGGGAAGGTCCCTGCCCCCACGAGGCTCAGTGAGGGAGACATTTCTTCCTTCCATGGATGTTTCTGAGAACCCACCAAGTGCCAGGGCAAAGGGTAGAGCTGGTGAAAACCTCTGCTCGGAGTTGACACTCTTGTTACTGGAGATGGGCTTGTCGTCCGAGTAAGAGTAAGAAAATCAGTACAGGGCTGGGGATATAGCTCAGTTGGTAGAGTGCTTGCCTTGCAAGCACGAGGCCCTGGGTTCAATCCCCAGCACAGCAAAAAAAAAAAAAAAGTCAGTACATAGAACATGAGGGACACCCGTCGGGGATGAGTGCCACAGAGACCACCATAGCAACAATAAGCCAAGAAGCAAACACAGAAAGCAATTATAGACTAAAATGAGGCATAGGAAGGAGCTCTGCAGGAGGCCAGCACGGTGGCACACAGCTGCCATCCCAGTGCCTTGGGAGGCTGAAGCCGGAGGATGGCAAGTGGGAGGCTACCTAACAACCCTGTCTCCAATTTAAAAAGAGCTGGGGCTGGAGCTCGTGGTAGAGCACCCCTGGCTCAACCACAGCACCAAAAATAAATTTAAATAAGAGGAAGAAAAAGAGGCCTAGGTAGAAACTAGAAGAGAATGTCAACTCCAGAGATGATCTGAAGGTGAGCTTCAAGCTGAGATTTAAAGAATGATCACAGGCAGTGGTGGGAAGCGTGTCCCAGGCAGAGGGAACAGCGAAGACAAAGGCCCTGAGGGAAGAAGGTACCCCCCCCACGTTGAGAACACCAAACAGGTGAGCGCATGAAGGAGGGCGGGGATTGGAAGGACAGAAGAGCAGACGCTGGTTGCCTTGGAGGCATTAGGGTCCCAGGACACCACGGATGGGTTGCAAGATGTTGGCTTTCAGCTGCCAAGTGGAGCGCGGCCTGGGCTGGGGTGGAGGAAGAGGTGGGGGTCCGGCGTGGAGGCAGCGAGACCAGTCTGGATGCTCCTGCACCTGTGCAGGTGAGAGATAAGGGCTGGCACCAGGCAACAGAGGATACAGGTGGGTGGATTCTTTACTGTCTATTTTGGAGCTAAGGTGACAGAAACTGCCAAAGTGGGAGGTGAGAGGACCACTCCCAGCTTCTGACCTGAGCAGCTGAGCAGAGGAATTCGGGAAGACTCAGGGGGAAGGTGGGGAGGACCATGCGTTTGGCTTGCGGAGAAATAAACCGGAGCTAGTTGAGACGGGGAAGGGGGCGGAGACACCGTCGCCCGCATCGGGGCCGCAGGTCCAGGTGCTGACTCAGACACCCAGAGATCACCCCGAGAGAGTCTGGGAGACCCGAGAGCCACGTGAGATCAGCAGCAGGGGGTGTCAGTCAGGCGGCCGGGTTCGAATCCCAGCCCAGTAGAGTTGGGCAACTGACCTCATTCTCTCCATTTCCTCATCTGTAAGACGGGTGTCGCTGTGGGCGCCCCATGACTGGCAGGAGAACAGACCTGGAGCACGGTGGGCGCTGAAGTACTGCGGCCCGAGAGCCCGGGCCCGTCCGGAGCTTGCGCTGCCCCACGCGCCCGTTCATGATCCATGGGGGGACCAGGCAAACACGGCCCCTGGCTCCTGACGGCACGGGAGGGACCTTGCACGACCAGACATCTCCACATGAGCCCTGGCTGTGCCACTTGCACGAGCTCCTTCTGTCCAGGGCCTGGCTTCTGGATGAGCCCTCGTGTGGTGTGTGAGGCCCCCCGGCCTCCTGCCCGACAGAGACAGGAACGGGCATCAGCTGGCACTGGCAGTCTGCGGCCCAGCGGAAAAGGACCCCAGATTCCAGTCACCTCCACACCAGAGACCACCTCCCCGCACCCTATCCACAGCCATGCCCCCGAAACCCTCAGCCCACCGCCCACAGCCTCCCCTGCTCCCGAGCTGTGGCTGGCCTGCTGTGCCTGCTCTCCCTGGTCGGCCTCCCCAGCGACCACCCCCCCACCCCCGCCTTCACTTCCTGACCCCAGGGTCCTCTCCTGGTCCCTGCCCACCCTCCACCCCTCCCCCGCCCCCGTCTCAACATCCCTGCTGCCTTCACTGGTGCTAGAGGTGACTTCCCCCTGCCTACATCCAGGCTGCTGGAGAGAAAAAAGAATCAACAAAAGCATCCACCTGCAGGGAAGGGGCCCTTCGAACACTGACCACCAGTGCCACCCCGACGCCTCCGCCATACTCGGCCTTCCGGGCCCCACCAGCCCGGTGCCCCGTGAGATGCGCTGGCCCCTGGACAGAGCCACTACAGCCTGGCCTCGACTTCCAGCAGCCTGGTCCACGCCCCCCAAGCCCTCCCCACCCTTTCCTTCTTCCTTCCTGGAACAAGAAGATGCGCCCTAGTCCAGGACTGATCTCGCCTCCCAGCCAGTTGCTCCTTCCGCCTCCTTGTTCTAGAGCATCCGCGCTGCGGTGAAAGCCCTCCGCCTGGGTTCCAATCCTGGCCTGGTGTCTCCACTTAGCCTTGTGCAACTCAAGGGAAGGACCGACATCAGCTGGGCTTCCTTGTCCCTAGGGCGAGGGTCAGAGAGTAGCTCACCTGCCTAGGGGAAGGATTTGGTGAGTGCATTAAAATCCTGTTGGACACACACGTAGGCATGCAAATGAAGCTGGCAATTTGCCATGGGGGACTGTACAAAGAAGTCTTGGGACAGTTGTGAAGTTTGTACACTGCCTCCTGTCCTTTTCAGCAGAGTGACCTTAGCCAAGTGACTTCCTCTCTCTCAGCCTCAGTTTTCCAGTCTGTAAAGTGGGGGCAAGATGGTGCCTATCTTACAGAGCCCAGACTTAACATGACCCACTGCCTTCATCTTCTGTTCTCTTCCAGCCACAGTGGTCTCCTTGCTGGTCCCCAAGCCCACCAGACCCCCTCTACCTCAGGGCCTTTGCATTCACTCTCCCTTTCATACGCCCTTATAACTTGTAGTATTATGCTTATATTTATTTTCTTTTTCTTCTAGAATATAAGGCAGGGATGTTTTGTTTTGTTTTGTTTTAGTGTATTTTGGTTCCAGTTCCAAGAACCATGATGGATAGGTCCATAGTAGGTGGTCAATAAATATTAGTTGAAAGGAGGGAGGGAGAGAAAAGAAGGGTGGGAAGGAGGAAGGGAGAGAAATGGGCAAAGAGGGAGGGAGGAAGCTAACTGCCAGGAAGAACTGCACCAGGTGAGCCGAATGTGACCTGCACATTCAAAAGAATATTATTCAGCCTTGAAAAGGAAGGGAATCTGATAGCTGGGACAGCAGGATGAACCTCCAGGGGCTCATGTGAGGAGAAGTAGGCCAGACTCCGAGGGACAAACCCCGTGCGATCCTCTCCTGTGAGACACCCCGCTGGTCAGACTGACACAGAGAAAGCCCTGCGCGGGGCGGGAGGTCCGGGAGGTGCTTCCGCTGTGGTGCGGTTTCAACTGGGTCTGATGGAAAGGTTCTGGGGCGTGGATGCCGATGAGGCCGCACAACATGATCCTACTGAACTGGACTGAAAAAAGGGGCAAGTGGTAAATTGTATGTATGCCTTGCAACATTAGGAATTTCTTAGACGTTTAAATATTAACCACAGGACTTGGTGCGGTTTCAGGACACCACTCTGCTGGTGTCCTCCCAGCTCTCCAGTAGCTCCTGCCTGGCTTGCCGGAAGCCGTGAGTCTCCCCGGGGTCCGCTGCTCTGCGTCCTCCGCCTGGCGGGCAGGCGCCTTGCTGACTCCCTGTGGTCTGTGCTGCTGGGTCCGAATCACAGCCCTCAGCCGGCAGCCTCCTGAGCTCCAGAACGGAGCGCCCACAAAAATCCCGTGGGGCTCTCTCTCCCCACTCAATCACGAGCCACCCTTCCCCAGCTCCTTCCGCAGGAATCCCCGCCCCTGCAGCATCTCGCCCTTGACTGCCTCAGATACCTCTCTGCAGCGCTCAGCTGTCCCCATCCTCCTGCCAAAGGCCCCCTACCCCTCCCCACACACACACAGCACACACCTCTGGGGAACCCCATGCGTGTGGGCAGAACCCTGGAACCCACTCTGTGCGTCCGAAGCTTCCTCAGGCCCCTTCAGCACAGAGGACACTAGATGGTCTCCTGCCGCCCTGTCGCCCTGTCCCATAGGTGGGGGCTCCTGGAGGGCAGGGGCTGCAGCCTTAAGCTCCTTGTTTCACGTACTCATCAGATATTTCTTGAATATCTGCGTCATGGCAAATGAGATTCCCAGCAGGTGAGGACAGTGGCGAGTGGGATCCCAGGAGTTTAGTCTGGTGGGAGAGACCGAGGCCCACGGGGCAGGCTGATCCTTGGGCTCCACCCCAGTAGTTAGCCGGGCTTCCTTGGAATCTGCATCGTTAACGTTCTCCCAGGGGCACCAGGGCCTTCTGCTCAGCAGGGTGTTCTCATTAGAGAGAGGAATTCTGTTTTGTTTTTCACTCCTTTATTTTTATGTTTTAGTCGTAGGTGGACACAATACCTTTATTTTATTTTATGTGGTGCTGAGGATCAAACCCAGGGCATCTGGTGTGGTAGGCGAGCACTCTACCACTGAGCCACAACCCCAGCGCATTAGCTCTTTATTCTGAGATAATAAGGCTCTACGTCCTCTATGTGAAGTGGCACCTACAGGACAGAGAATTCCAAGTGCCCTCCCCAGCTTCTCCCACTGGTGACATCTTGGTAATTGGAGCCCAGAATCAAAACCAGAAAATCTGTTGTGTGCCTGTACAAATATGTAACAGAAAATCCTATCGTCGCGTGCAACTATACTGCACCGATTTTAGAAAGGGGGGAAATCAATAGTGGGCTGACCAGACCACAGACTTGGTCCCACACCCATCGTTGAAATGCATCTTGGCGTGCATGTGCCTTGTCTGGTCACTTTACTGCCTGTGTAAATTCATGTAACCTCCACTGCATCGAGACCCGGCACAGATCTGCCACCAGAGTGACTCCCTGCACCACCTGGCTCCTGCACCCCCAGGATCGTCCTTCTCCCATAAGAGGTGCCTTCTGCTGATGCATCTTGCTCGCCAAGGCTTTCGGATCAAATTGGTGAGGCCCCTAGTTAGCAGAACCAGTTCAGGGGAAACAGAAACTGATATACACAGACCGGGCTAAGCACCTGACCACAGGGACGGCCCAAGCAGGTGCCCGGCAGAGACGGGCCAGGCCTGTGGGCACAGCCCGGGAGGAAAGGGCCTCATTCTGGGTATCGAGGGAGAGTACAGGCAGCAGCCTCCTGAGTCACTGCGTGGCCAGGCCGGGGCTGCCCAGGCCCAGAGACAAATTACATTCATTAGGGGATTTAAGAGGCTGGGGGAGGGGCTAAGGATGGCAGGCCCTCCCCCAAGTTAGGACAGAGCCCCCAGCCCCAGGGCCCCACTGCTGGTTGGCGGGAACCTCCCCGGGTTCTCCCTGGGTCCCCTCCTCCCCCTTTGGAATCTGTCTCCCTGTCTGGGTCTCTGTCTGTCTCTCTGTCTCTGCCCACCTCACTTTGGGTCTCCCCAACCCTGGCACAGAGTTCATGGTAGGGATTCCCAGTTCCTCGTCCTCCCTGCTGGGGCCCCTGTCCCCAACCTCTCAGGACTGTGAGGACCCAAGCCCAGAAAGCAAGGGGACGGGTGCCCAGTGCTGGTACCTGCTGCCCCCTCCCTCTGCATCGGTTCTCCATCCACCCCTCCCCCTCCTGTCCTGCAGCCCTGCCCCCATCTGTCCCCTTTGCCTGTGGTGCCTTTTCCTTCCCTACTCTTTCCAGTTCCTCCATCTCTGCCCCTCTTCCTTGGCCATTGCTGCTGACCTGCCTGGCAGCAGGGCCCTGGCTCCTCTCTCCACGTTTCCAGGTGCATCTCTCCGCTGTCTCCCTCCGCCTTGATCTCTTCTTCCTGTCTGCCTCCCCACTTGCCCAGTTACAGGAGCCTTGCTCTTCTTCCTTTCTCTCCTGGCTCCCCTGCCTTCAGCATCCTCTCTGTCCCTGTACCTCCTGACGTCTCCTACTGCCTCTCAAGTCTTCTTCCCACCTGCCCTGCAGCCTCACTCTTGCTGGGGCGGCCTCCGTCCCGTCCCTGCCTGTCTCAGCCCCTCCCAGGGCCTTCCTCCAGCCCCCCACCCTGATTTCACCATTTCACCACCAAACCCACCGCTGTCTGGGCTTGGAACCCTCCCTGCGCACCCTGCCCCGGGGTCCTTCTCCCCAGATTCCTTCCAGATTATAGCATCTGTCATCGGGGCAGGTTCTCTCTAAGACTCCGGCTGCTCCCCTGGCCTGAGAGAGGAGGGAGGGAGGCAGGGAGTCCTGGAATGGAAACTAGGCAATAAAAACAGAAATGTCAGAAGGGCGGTGGGGGGGCAGGGCCAGCCTCTCAGACGGGATAAAAGGCTCTGTGGCGTGACTGGGAAGAGACACCACCCCTGCTGCTTCTTGCATCGTGCAAGAGGGACGGAGCCTGCTCAGCATCCTTCCTCCTGCCCTGAGGAGCCCCTGGACCCCGCCCTCTGGGGCTCTGGCCTCTCGCCTTTGCCCCTCTCCTTGTCTCTGAGGGCCTCAGTGTGAGTGGCCCTTGCAGCCACGCCTCCCAGCCCCAGGTCTGGGCTCCTTCTCCTCCTTCTCTCCCATTGCTCTGCGTTTGCCAGAGCCTGACGCGAAGCCCCAGAATGTTCCTTCTGCTGACAGCACTTCAGCTCTTGGCTGTAGGTAAGAGAACAGTGGGGGTGTGGCGGGGGGGTCCCTGGAGGCTCTGGGAAGAACTAGGAGGCTCAGGGGCCTGGTGAGAAAGACGAAGGGGTGGTTTGGGGGCCATGGCAGAGGCACATGCTCACTGGAGGCCGAAGTTCCAAGTTGGAGAGACTCTGGGAAGGGTGGGGATGGGAGAGAGGCAGGTGTGGGAGGTGGGAAGGGAACTAGGGACCCGAGGGAAACTCCAAGTCCTGAGTGGGTCCTATCAGCACAGACGACCATGGGGCTCTCCTTGGTCAAGTCGAGGAAGAAATGGCTTGTTGTCCGAGCACAGGTGGAGGAGGGCTGGTGGGTTCTTGGCGGAGCATGTGGGGTCAGGCAGTGGAGACTGGGGCCACACTGAGCGGCAGGGCTGGGGAGAGACAGGGAGCTCCTTGGATGTGTTCAGGAAGGACTGATGGGGGGCGAGAGAAGTGAGGGGAGACTCATGAGGGGGATGGAGTCCAGGGCTGTAGATGCAGTGAGGCCCTGAGGAGGTTGCTGTGGGAACAGTAGATACTGAGGAGGAGACCAGGGGGAGGGTCAGAAGACTCCCTGGTGGTGTCAGGGCAATAATGGGGACAATGTTGGACACAGATCACACTGGGTGGGGCAGAAAGAATGAGCGATTCAGGGATGAGGCCAAAGGCAGGGGCAGAGTGGGGAAGTGGGAACCTTTGTCTACCAGCCTTCCCCTCCCCACCCCACTCCTAGGCCCGGCAAGGAGCCAAGGGGACAATAACAAGATCATCGGTGGCTACACGTGCGTCCAGAACTCACAGCCCTGGCAGGCCGCACTGCTGGCGGGTGCGGGGCGCCGCTTCTTCTGTGGAGGGACCCTGCTGTCAGACCGCTGGGTCATCACTGCCGCACACTGCGCCCGCCCGTGAGTGAGCCCCCCCATTCTTATGCCAAGTGAATCCAGGGTCGAGAGCCCCAGAGCCCAGCTGAGAACCCAGTGTGGTAGCCGGGTCCTCTTTTGGGGTTTAGAGAAAAGCCTGAAAGGAAAGAGCTCACAACGTGGAGTCCCACCATAAATCCCGAACTCAGGTGAGATTCTGAGAGCCAGCTGGCATCTTAGAACCCATAATGCAGCTCAGAGCCTGAGACGTAACCTGGAGATCCATCCAGGACAGAGTTCCACTTCAAGACCAGTAGCCCCTTCCAGATGGGTGACTGAACTCGGGCACAGTCTACATTCAGAAACTCAGGACGCTCCCTGGAACCCAGAGCCCAGTTCAGAACATAAAGTCTAGACGTAAACCCAGAACCCATCTTAAAGCGGGGATATGCAAATGTAAGAATAGAGTCAGGAATCGGAGCTGATTCCCATCAAAGGTTTGATTCACAGTCTGACTACAATCATCTTTGAGCATCCGGAACCCAGATGCTCCCAGTACCCTGGCAGAGCAGTAGAGCCCTGGCTGAGGGGCAGGAGGGTGGCACTGAGAGGTTACAGGGAGGTCCATCCTCCAGCAACACCCAGGAGTCCAGAACCTAGTCCTGTTCCCTCAGACCCAGGGGTCGAGGCCCAGCCTTCCTCCCTCTGACCCAGGGGTCCAGGCCCAGCTCTCCTTCTCTTAGACCCAGAGTTTAAATACCAGAATGCAGACCGTAATCTAAAACTCCATAAGAGCCTAGAGCCCCTCCCAAATCTTGGGTCAGAGCCAAGAACGCAGACCCCAGCCTTGAAGTCAAAGTCCAGGCTAGAGTTACCCTAGCCCACAAGCCAGATTAATGCCATACACTGAAGTTCAATCTAGAACCTGGAGATTAGAGCCAGCGCCAAGTCTAGGACACAACGCTCAGAGTGAAAGCCAGCTTCCAGAACCTTGTATCCAAGAGATGATCTAGAGCCCCACGTGAGGGGAGGGCCCAGAACAGAGTCTACAATCAAAAGCCCAGACTGTAACCTGTCATTCACTCTGACATGGAGCCTGGCCTAGAATCAAGAGTTCAGACCACCCTGGGGATGTGGCTCAGTGGTAGAGAGCTTGACTAGCATGCACGGGGCCCTGGGTTCCATCCCCGGTAATCCCTAGTAATGCTAAAAAAGGAAAACATCAGAACAATATTTAGAAGCCTGCGTCCAAGCAGAGAGTAGGGCTCAAGCCGTCATCTGAAACCCAGGTCACAAACAAAAGCTTAGTCAGGAGCCCAGCACTCCACCTTGAAATGAGCTCTACCAGAGTCCAGAATCCCTTAGTTCAGGTCACGTTGCTGAACATGGAACCCCTAGCCCACCTGAAGACTGAAGCTCACATCAGAATCTGGAAAGTGTGCCATCATTCAGATTTGATGCAGAATCCTGATTTTGGCCCAGAGTCAAAACTCGAAGCTATCAGGACCCCAGGATCCAGGCTGGAATTGGGATGGAACCTTCTCCAGCATTATCAGTCCTGACGAGCCCAAAGCCATGACCTGGGGTCTCGTTGAGGCCTCAAAGCATATAACCCTTCATAGACCCTGGAACAGAGTGGAGAACTGTCACCACCTTATACCCAAGCCAGGAGCCAGAGCACAGCTCAGGAGAGGAGGGCAGGTGAGGACTGGCTAAAAGAGAAGATGCCCAGAGCGCACCTGTAATCCCAGCACCTAAGGAGGCTGAGGCAGGAGGATTGCAGGTTCAAGTCTAGCTTCAGCAAATTAGTGAGGCCCTAAACAATTTGGTGAGAATCTGTCTCAAAATAGAAAATAAAGAAGGCTAGGGATGTGGCTCAGTGGTTGAATCCCTGTTACCAAAAAAAAGAAAAAAAGAAAAGAAAAAAAAAAAAAAAAGAGAGAGAGAGAAAATGCTCAAACCAAGAGAGGGAGCACAGGAGGCCAGCAAATGCTCAGCCTGCAGTTAGAGGGAGGCAGGTTAGACTTAGGGAAACACCACCCAGGGAGGGACAGGGCTGGAGGCGGGAGGGGACCGAGGTCCACTGTAAGCCGCCTCACTCTGGGGTGTCACGGGCAGGATCCTTCAGGTGTCCCTGGGCAAGCACAACCTGAGGAGGTGGGAGGCTACCCAGCAGGTGCTGCGTGTGACCCACCAGGTGCCACACCCTGGCTACCGCTCCCGGACCCACGACAATGACCTGATGCTGCTGAGGCTAGAGAAGCCGGCACAGCTCGGGAGGGCAGTGAGGCCCATCCCCGTGGCCCAGTCCTGTGCCAGCCCTGGGACGGCCTGCCGGGTGTCAGGCTGGGGGACCACATCCAGCCCCGTGGGTAAGGACGCCTGCACCCTGGGAAGAGGAGCCAGGGCCTGCGGGAGGCGGGCTGGGGCCGCCCGGGTCTCACTGGGCCTTCTCCCGCTGCCTGCCCGCAGTTAGGTACCCCACGGCTCTGCAGTGCGTGAACATCAACATCTCCTCCGACCAGCAGTGCCGCAAGGCCTACTCTGGAGCCATCACCTCCGGCATGGTCTGTGCCGGGGTCCCCCAAGGCGGGAAGGACTCGTGTCAGGTGAGGCCCAGGCTGTGAGCTGGAGGGTGGGGATTGTCTGGAGCTGGATCTTCAGTACCATGGAACCTGGGCAGCAAGAAAGCCCTCAGAGGTGGTCTGGAGAGGGAAGGCCGGGACCCAGAGCTCCCCTGCCTCCCGGCCTGCGCCCCTTCAGGCAGACACCATCATGTCACGCCTGCGTTTCCTCATCAGTCAAATGGGTGACAGCTGTCGGGGTAGTTGGTGGAACTGGACACGGTAGTCAGTGGGAAGCGGACAGAGGGCGCCATGGTGCCCACACGGGGAGGTTTGGGGAGGTTTGGGGAGGTGCGGGGACTTGGGAGGTCTGAACCATCGCAGTGGAGCTGGTGTGAAGACAGACACAGCTTTCTGGGGATGGAGCAAAGATGGAGAGGGCCCTGTGACCCCAAGGGACCGGGGCCAGCCCAGGACTGGGTGGTGACAGTGCAGCACCCTGGGAAGGGGGAGGCAAGTGCCCCTGGCCCCTGGCCTGAGCGCTCAGCGCGGGGCTGAAGCCTGGGCAGCTCAGCCGCCTCCCTCCCCATCCGCACCTCTGTCCCTCCCCTCAGGGTGACTCTGGGGGACCCCTGGTGTGTGGAGGACAGCTCCAGGGCCTGGTGTCCTGGGGCATGGAGCACTGTGCCAAGCCCGGCTACCCAGGGGTCTACACCAACCTCTGCAAGTACCAAAACTGGATCCGGGAAACGATTCAGAGTGGTTGATCATCCACGTGACCGTCCCTCAGCTGCCCCACGTGCCTCCACAGCCCCTGCTGCCCCAGCTGGGACCCAGCACCCTACTCTCCGCCGGGGTCCAGCCTTGCGGTTCTGCCCCCACCCCCACCCCAGCATCAGGCACAGGGGGCAGGGAGGGACGCAGCATCTGAACTGGCATCGTATTTCAAAGAAGACAACTTTCAAAAATCTCAGTGTCTCTAACACCCAACGAAATGACAATAATAAAACAGAATAATCCCAAATTTCATTCACCCTTCATTTAGTTCATTTGAGAAACAAGGACACAGTGGGCCCCATGGAGGGGGCTGCCTGTCTCAGGCAGGTGCTGGTCCCTGGGGAATCAGCACTGCTGGGCCACCTGGAGCCCGCTGCCTCCCTCAGCCCCCTGTCCAGAGAGCTGGGTCCAGGGCGAGGCATCGCCCGGCTTCCTGGAAGCCATGCACATGCACCGGCCCTCTGCTGCAAGGCAGGTCGCAGGTGCGGAGAGCTGAGGGACACACCCTTGAGGTGAAGGCCTGGCAAAGCCCTTCCTCCCTCCCCAGAGGGAATTCCATGCGTCCTGGGAAAACACGCAGGGTCACCTGAGTTTTCCTACGTTACATGACACCCTGGGTTGGGGATCTCATTCTCTATCTTACTTTCAGCAACTACTGATTGCACGCCTATCCTGACCAAAGCGTTGCCCCGTTTGCTGGGTGCCTGTGGTATACCAGGCATGGTCTTGGGAGCTGGGCATGAGTGGGAACCTGGTCTGCACACAGCCTGTGTTCTAGCAGGGGCAACAGGCGGGAAACAACAAGATGAAAATGAAGCAGAGTTCCTATGAGTCAAAAGGCCGTTAAACTTGGACGGGGTGGCAGGCGGGATGTGTGCCAGAGCCAGCTCCTACCAGCGCCTAGTGCCTACTGGAGATCTTCAGGAATTTTAAAAGCCAGCTGCTAAATACAGCCATTATTAAAAATTGAGTTACATAAACTTACAATTGGGTAATTTATTAAATAAAGTCAATAAATACAACATCCGTTCCTAATTATTTAAACTAATATCTGTGATCTGGGGTTCTGTCCCCTGTACCACATTGACACTGAAGAGCTTCTACAACATCTCTTCCCAACTGTGTCCAGTGAGGTCACGTGGGTAAATTGATGGCAACCAAAATGTATTTGCACCACAGGAGCTGACCAAGGCGGCAGATGCACGCGCGGAGGGTTTTTTCCCTCAGCGAGCCATTACTAAGCCTTCCCCCATGAAGCCTGGACGG
The DNA here is from genome assembly GCF_902686455.1 of Sciurus vulgaris. NCBI lineage: Eukaryota > Metazoa > Chordata > Mammalia > Rodentia > Sciuridae > Sciurus > Sciurus vulgaris. The sequence goes on along the minus strand of NC_136478.1, from coordinate 62,240,744 downwards.
GTCTTCCAGGAACGAGCGTGGCCATCTTAGCGTCTGTCTTCTCCAAATTCTGTGTTCCGATCCTACGGAGTTCAGATACAGCACGATGTCGCACTGGCCTCGGGTTCTGTTGGGGGCGGCGCCGGACTGGGGCGCTCCCAGGCGGCAGGTCTGGGATCTGCTTATTCGCTGTAGCTGCGCAAAGGAGGGCTGGGAATTGAGGCCGGGCCTCCATGCCTCCCAGCGCCTTCCAGCCTGGTAAGCGCTGTTCTCAGTGCCCCACTCTTGGAGTCCCCCAGGAAAGTGGGATCTGCAGTGATCGTTTTTCTGCATCCGGCTCATTTCACTTAGCACGTCCTCCAGGTCCATCCCTGTCGCCACAGGAAGAACCCTCTTTGATACACATCCATGGCCCCTTGAGCACTTGATGCTCAGCGGACACCAAGGTTGTTTCCATATGGTGACCGTCGTGGATGATGCCACCATGAACAAGGGTGTGCAGAGCTCTGCGATGGGGACTTCACTTCCTTGGGCTGCGTACCCAGAAGAGGGGCTACTGAATCACCCAGCACCTCTATGTCTAATTTTTTGAGGAACCTCAGGCTGTTTCCATAACTGGCTGTTCTATGTTCCTACAGCAGTGTAGGGGGGAGGTCCCTTCCCCCACATCCTGGCCAGTCTGGGTCATCCCTTGTCTTGGAGGCAATATCACAATTTGCTTTAACCTGGTGATTAGTTGGTGACACTGAGCATCTTTTCATATATCTCTCGGCCATTTGTGTCTTGAGAACTGTCTATTCGGGACCTTGGCCCATTTTTTAGTTGGATTACTTGTTATCTTACTATTGGGATCCTTTACTATATGTTTAGATACTAACTTCATCTGATAGACGTCTTCTAGTATTTTCTCCACTCCATAGGTTCTCTTCACTCTTCACTCTGATTGTTTACCTTGTTGTGCGGAAGCTTTTTAATTTGTTGTGATCCCTAGTGTCTTTTTTTTTTTTTTTTTTTTTTTTTTTTTTTCCTATGACTTGGGGGTCACATCCAAAAACTCCCTGCCTGGACAATGCCAAGAAGTTTTCTCCCGTGTTTTCTTCTGGTAATGTTATACTTCCAGGTCCATTTTGAGTTGTTTTTTGTGTATGGTGTAAGACAGGGATTCAATTTCATTCTTCTCCATGAGGACATTCAGTTTTCCCAAAAGCACTCGTTGGGGGCTGTCATTTCTCCATTGTGTTCTTGGCATCTTTGTTGAAGATAACTTGACAGTAAATGCATGGATTTATTAGACTGTCTATTCTGTTCCCTTGATCTGCATGTCTGATTTCATGCTGGTATCATACTGTTTTGATTATGTGGATGTGTAGCAGATTTTGAAATCAGGCACTGTGATGCCTATACTTTTGTTCTTCTTACTCAAGATTGCTTTGGCTATTCAATTATTTTTGTGCTTCCATGAGTTTTAGGATTATTTTTCCTATTTTCTGTGAAAATGTCATTGGGTTGACAGGGATCGCATTAAATCTGTAGACCACTCTGATCAGTATGAACATTTTAACGATATAATTTTTTCAAGTCCATGAACATGGGCTATCTTCGCGCTGATTTGTTTCATCTTCAATTTCATCCGTGCTTTATAGTTTTCAGTACACAGATCTTTCACCCACTTGGTTGAATTTATTCCTAGGTATGTTGTTGTTTCTGATGCTATTATAAACGGGATTGTCTTCTTAGTCTTCTTCTGATAGTTTGTTGTTAGTATTTAGAAACACAACTGAATTTTTGGATGTTGATTTGGTATTGTGCAACTTTACTGAATTCATTTACCAGTTCTCATGATTTTTTTTGGTGGACTCTTCAGCGTTTTCTAGATATAAGATCAATGTCATCTGAAAACAGAGACAATTTTATTTCTCCCTTTCAGATTTATAGGTCTAATTGCTCTGTCCAGGACTTCCACTACTCTGTTGAATAGAAATGCCAACAGTGGAGCTGAGGGTGTAGCTCAGTGATAAGCTGTGTGCTTAGCATTCATGAAACCCTGGTTTGACTCCCAGCACCACAAAAAGGAAGGAAGGAGGGAAGGAAGAAAGGAAGGGAGGGAGGGAGGGAGGGAGGGAGGGAGGGGAAGGGGAAGGGGAGTAGTGACAGTGAGCATCCTTGTCTTGTTCCTGATCTCAGAGGAAAAGCTCTCAACTTTTCACCATGGAGTTTTGTCATATATGGCCTTTTGTATGTTGGAGTGTATTACTTCTATACATAATTTGTCAAGGATCTTTTTTTTTAAAGGATTTCATGTTGTGTCAAGTGATTTTTCTGCATCTAGTGAGATGATTACATTATTTTGTCCTTCATTCTGCTGACTTGGCACATCACATTTATTGATTTGCATACACTGAGCCATTTTTGCTCCCAGGGATAAATCCTACTTGATCACCTTTTATTATGCTCTTGAATTCTGTTTCTTAGCATTTTGTTGAGGACTTTGCATCTATGTTCAATAGGGATGTTGGCCTATAATATTCTTGTCTTACGGTGTCCATGTCTGGGTTTGTGGAGGATGCACCCTCTGTGTCAAGATGATAGACACACATACTGTGACTCCATATGCGCAGCCACACAAGCTCTGTGGGAAGAAGGATATGGAAGAAGTTCCATAGCTCAGTAGCTTCAGCCCTGATGAGATGATTCAGCCCATGCAGTTAATAATCTGCCTGCATCCTTCTGAAAAATGAAGTGAAAGTAGTTTAATGCAATTTCCAACTTACCAACCCAGCTATGGTGGTTGAATACCATATTTTATTGATTCTAAGATGTACATTCTGTTCACATTTTAACATCTTTGGAATTAGGTGGCATCTCACAGCTAGTCGAGCACTAGGTAATGACATCATGTCATAATTTAACTGGCAGCTCCTTTCTCTTTCTTAGTAGGGTATAAAATAATATTTCAGGTGCAATCAGCAGCCGTCTTGTATTCAATGAAATAGGGCATGAAAGAAGGGAGGTGTAGGTGAGGAGTCACACTGTAGAAGTAAATAGGTTTTCAGACTTCACCAAATGCTTTTTTAACAAAAAGAGCCATTTGTTCATCTCATTTATTGCTTCTTACTATCCCGCCTTCCAGACATGTGCTGGCCAATATGGTAGCCATTAGATCTATCATGTGGTCATTTAATTTTTAATTAAAACTAGCTTAAATTAGATCCATTTAAAAATGTGATTCCTTAGTCATACTTACTGAGGTACTCAGTAACCATATGTGGTCAGTGGCTACCAGGGCAGATGCAGATTATTTCCATGATGTCTGAAAGTCCTATTGGATGGGACTGCTCTAGTTTGTACCTTCACTTCTCATAATGTGGTCCAGGGAACAGAATTAAGGGATTACTGGAGCTTATTAGGAGTGTAGAGTCTTGGACCTCACTCCAGGTCAATTAAATCAGAATCTGCATTATAACTAGACCCCCAGAAGATTCCATGCATGTTAAAGTTGGAGAAACATCACTCATTGGGTATATCCACCACGTTCAATGATCTAATCCCCCAGTGAAGGACACCTAGGTTCCCTCCAGAGCAACAGGGAAGTGAATTTTTTTAATGTGTCACTAATGTGCCTATAGAAGACTCTAGAATATGCATGGAGGAAAGAGACTACTGAACCAAAAGACCTACCTTCAATCAGTTTTACCAAATACTGGCAGGTTTTCTTTTCTAGCATTCATGAAACCCTGGTTTGACTCCCAGCACCACAAAAAGGAAGGAAGGAGGGAAGGAAGGAAGGAAGGAAGGAAGGAAGGAAGGCAGGAAGGAAGGAAGGAAGGAAGGAAGGGAGGGAGGGAGGGAGGGAGGGAGGGAGGGAGGGGGGGAGGGAAAGGGGAAGGGGAGTAGTGACAGTGAGCATCCTTGTCTTGTTCCTGATCTCAGAGGAAAAGCTCTCAACTTTTCACCATGGAGTCACCATGGCCTTTTGTATGTTGGAGTGTATTACTTCTATACATAATTTGTCAAGGATCTTTTTTTTTTAAAGGATTTCATGTTGTGTCAAGTGATTTTTCTGCATCTAGTGAGATGATTACATTATTTTGTCCCTCATTCTGCTGACTTGGCACATCACATTTATTGCAGTTCCTTCCTACACTCTTAACAATGTAGTTCATGAATTCATTCAGAAAATATTAATCTCATCCTAGTGTGTGCCAGGTATTGTTCTATAAATAAAATGGTTAAACACTTTGACTCTCTGCAAGTTATATCCTAGAGGGAAGGCGAAGGCAGGCAAGAAATCAATGGATAAGTAAAACAAAGTCTGAGAGATGAGAGTAAGTACCTCAGAGGAAAAGAGAGAGGATAAAGAATGTCAGAGAGGAGTTTCAATTGGTTATGCAAGCCAGCAGGCCTGGGTTGTCCAAACACCACACATTACAAAGAAAGGGTTGGCCCTTACTTGGATTCTGGGAGATAAACTGCAAATCCTTGAAATATCCTGCCTGATAATAGTGCCTTTGTTTACCTTGGGGCCTTTGGCCATGACAGATAATCTATACAGATTTATAGGGGGGACATGAATGTTGTATCAGTTTGACCTCTGGAGAATCTGAATACTAAAGTCAGCCACATAGGCAGGAAGCCATGTCTACATCAACAGCCTCCAAGGAAAACCCTGGACAGGAAGGCCGGGTGAGCTTCTGCTGTTGGCAATACTCTGTATCTGTTGCACTTGATTGCTGGGAGGTCAAAGGACTGCCCACATGACTTCACCAGGGCAGAACAAGTGGAAGTTCTTGCCTAGTCATTCCTGGACTCTGCCCCATGATCCTTTCCTTTGTTGACTGATGGATGGATGGATGGATGGATGGATTGAAATTATAGTACCAGGGATGAGAACCAGGGCCTTGCACATGCCAGGCAAGACCTCTACCACTGTGCCACATCCCCAAGCCCCTTGGCTGATTTTAACTGTATCCTTTCACCATAATAAACCAAAACTATAATAGTTTTCTGAGTTCTGCGATGCCTTCTAGTGAATCATGGTAACTGTTCTAGGGACCCCTGACAACAGTGGTCAAAGTCTTCATGGAGCAGATGACAAGAAGAAGCCGCATGGGCTCTAGGTATAAAGTTCCAAGCTAGAGCATGCCTGGCATGAGAGGGCAGGAGGAGGGGAGGGGGCACAGATGAGGCTGGGAGCAGTGGGGCCAGGTGGTCCACGGCGTATGTGCCACCATAAGCAGACCTGACTTTCATCATGAGCCACTGGAGGGCCACCAGAGGATTTTGGGTACAAGAGTGACCTTCTCTGAGGTACATTCTACAAGGCCACACCAATTGCTATGCTGAAAATAAAATATGGGCGGTTGGGGACAGGAGCAAAGAGACCAGACAGGAAACAAGTGGTAACCCAGCTGAGGTACAAGGGTAGCTGGGACAAGGACAGAAGGTGGTGAGCAGTGGATCCACTCTGGATCTGTTTTGAAGGTGGAGCTGACAAGACTTGGTTACAATATGGACTTGGGATGTGAGAAAAGGAAGTCAAGGGCAAGACCAATATTTTGGGCCAAGTCACGAAAAGATGTCATGACCATCTACTGAAAAGATGAAGGCTACAAGAAGAACACATCTGGAACAGGAGAGGGGTGGAGAACAGCGGTCTGGTTTTGAGCATGGAGATGTTGAGTAGGCAGTTGGATATGAAGTCCAAAGTTCAAGAGCAAGGTCTGACTGGAGACATTAAATTTGGGAGTCATCAGCATGTAGATGGTATTTAAGGCCATGCGGCCAGATGAGATCACCAAGGGAGTGAGCGTAGACAGAAGAGAGAAGAGGCCCGAGGAGCCGGCACTGGGGCGCTCCACCATGTAGACACTGGGAGACGAGGAGCAACCAGCGCCAGACTCCAAGAAGAGCCAGTGAATTCTGGGAAAACAGGAGAGCGTAGTGGCCCAGAGCTGAGGAAAGCAGCTGTTTGAAGGAGCAGGGAGCGATCCAGTGGTTAAACACTGCTGAGGACGCAAGTAAGATGGAGTCTGCAGAGCTGGCCACTGGACTCAGCAGCATGGAGGTCACCGGTGCCCTCCGCAGAGGTCCAGCTGGTAGAGCCCCCACAGAGCGGTCTCCAGGGAGAAAGGGAGGAGAGGACTGCAGACAGGGAGTGCAGCCGCCTGTTAGAGGAGGAAAGCAGTGGAGGCAGCAGAACCAGACAGGAGGGTAGAAAGAAGGCGGTTTTTTTTTAAATGGTAATCATTGTTCTTTTGGTGAAATGTGGGAGAAACCGTAGCATGTCTCTGTGTTAGCGAGACTGCTCGTTAGGGAAGAAGATAATTGGCGATACTAGCAAGAGGGGAACTGCTGGCGGGAACAAGGTCCTGGAAAGGTCAGGAGGGACGGGCACTGAGTGGAGTGGAGGGGCTACCTCAGGCACAGGTGTAGACTGCTCACCTGAGAAAGGAGAGCAGGCAGAGGAGGCGGGCACAGACACAGGTAGGTGGCGAGAAGGACCTTTCTGATTCTGGCTATTCTCATGGGAGAAGAGTGGTCTGTGGATGCACTGTGACAAGTGGCCAGCTTCCTGAGGGACAGGGCTCTAAAGAAGAATCCATGTCTCTGAACTTATGCATCCATCCCTCCGAGCATCTGGCGTCTCCCTGGGTTCTCAGCCTTCCAGCCTCTGTGGCTCTGGGCTTCTGTCTGTCTGCGTCTCCTCTGTCCTCTCCCACCGCCCTGTTTATCCTCCCGTCTTTCTGTCCCCCCCCTCCCTCCATGTTCGCATGGGGGCCCCTCCTCTGGGCCTGGGTGTGGGGCTGACTTTCTCGTCCCAGACAGCACTTCCAACCAGAACTTCCAGTTTCTGCTTGACAAAGAATCCCATTCTGAAGCCAAGCTAGGGTGGGGCCTCCTCAGGGAACCTCAGGCTGCCTCCATCTCCAGCTTCACTGATTCACGAGCACACTTGTGGCCCTCGGCCCAGGCCACGCTCTATTCTAAGCACCTGCAGATATTAACTCATTATTTAACTCTTCTCCACGAGGGAGATGCTGTGGATGATGCCACTCAACAAATGGGGACACTGAGGCACAGAACAGCCACCTCACCTGCGCTAAGGAGCTCCACTAGGAACACTACCTCTTCTTCTAGTCCTTTCTTTCTCCAGCCCTGCTCTCTCTACACCTGGATCCATGAGGGAGCATACCTGGATTTGGTCCAGTTTGTGTGTGACTTTCAGCCGTGGGCTCCTCCTTACCTTGTTAATCAAGTGAGGAGGTGGAAAGAACCCAGCCCTCGGTGGGTCCATGACCTCACTTCAACGCGAGCCAGCCGGAGCCCTGCCAATCATAACCCCTAATATCAACCCTGACCTGGCACTCACCCCTCAGCAAATGCCAAGACCAGCCACCCCCACTCCAGGCTCCAGCCCCTCCCATGTGAGAAAGCTTCTCTGGAAGCATGGACCCAGGCCACAAGAGGGCACAGGTACCCCGACTTCCCACACAGCCAGTCACCTCACTTCACCCGGCACCCTCCCTCCTACCACCCCACTTGACCCCCACTCCTTTCAAAAGGAATGAACCCGGCACCCACTCCAGGCCCTGCCCTGTGAGGTGGAGGAAGTCCAGGGTGGGGAGGACAGGAGCCTTTCTGTCACCTTAAGAAGAAGTCACAGCTCTGACCCAGCCCCCCACACATACACCAAAACCTACTCCAACACAGAGCACTTCCTGTCTGGTCCTTATCACCAAAGGTGGCCGCAGCGCCAAATCAACCACCTCAACACCTCCCCAACCAGGATCTCAACCTCGACCCCAAATCCAGCCCTAACCAATAGGAGCCCATCAACAACATTATCCCCATGTCCCTCCCACCTACAGCCCAATCCTATCCCAAAAGTCAACTCCAGTGCCACCTACAACCCCACAACATCCTTATCCAATGGCTATACCCCCCCACAAAGCCCTGGCACTCCAGTACTGACCCCAGACCCATCATAAGTCGAGTCCACACTTTCTTCCTAGTGAAGGATTTTTTAAGAGATCCAGTGGGTGTCTCCCACAGAAAAGTAGGGGGGTCACCCCTGCTTTTATAGGGGGGTCTCTGCATTTTTTACCACCTCTGAGCTACGGCTCAACTTTCAGTTGCAGATAGCCCATAGCAATACAAATAGTTCTTGTCCAAAACCACACACGTGAATTTTGTCCGCAGAGTCCCCACTCATCACCCTTCTCCCCTCCCCACCAAGCGGAGTAAGCCACTTCTCTGTGAATCCACTTCGCCGTGCCTTATCGCCTGTATGCGTAACATCTCTGCTGGTTAGTCACTTATTAATGAGTCAAAATGCAATCTTTGACATGTTAATTTTGTATCTGTTGAGTGTTCGCGGTTAGACCTTTTATAAAAGGTATCTTTCCATCCCTACATCCAAAGCATGACTCCCCAGCACGGACCACACCGGTTTGGGTGGGAGCCCCTCCCGCCATTTGTCTCTGCCCTTGATTTTCATGATGACACCACCGCGGGCTCTCTCTCTCTTTCCAAACTTTACCTGGTCCCCATCCTTGGCTCTTGTCCAAATCCTGACCCCACCTCGGTCCTTCTTAATCCCTAATCCTGCCCCCTCCGCCCCCTGGGATTAACTCACAGCCCCACCCGGCCACAGTTCCTGGAGTCGCCTACTCATCCGCAAACACCACCCCTTCCTCCTTCCTCTTCCCCACCCCCTCCCCAGCCCCAGAGCCTGGGATTTCTGCTGCTCCCTCTACACCTACCTTCCGTGGACTCCCTCACCCCATCCCACGGCTCCTATAAGGCCATCTATCCAAAATGGCTTTCCCAGGCCCAATTCCTGCCTCCGCGCAACCCAAGGGCTGTTGACTTTCTACCCATCTGGCCCATGATTCCTTCTGCCTACTGGCTGTGGGCATGTCTTGGGGAGGGGCTGACAGAATAAATAAGGCCGTCTCTGCATTTCCGAGTAGAAAGGGCTGCAGATGAGCTAGGAATTGCCATCTGATGTGTTGGGTTTGCTGTTGAGAGACAAACGGGGGTGAGGCTGGCCATGGGATTGGGGCTGAGGGACAGATTGGGGGTGCAGTGTACGGTTAAGCGGGTAGAGATTTGGGAACAGGCTAGAAACTGGCCATCCGGGAGCTGGTGTGTGTTCACAGTGTGGACCCGCGGAGGAGGCAGCTAGGGAATGAGTGAAGACGGTTGAGTTGGCGGTGGGCTAAGGCCTTGGGCGATGGAGATGGGCTTTCCCCTTCCCCTTGCTGCCCAGAAAGTTCACAGTGGGTTCAACTCCGGCTTGGGCGGGGCCAGATCTGGGTCCCAGCTTGTCCTAGAAGCTCCGCCCCAAGCGGAGGGCCAAGCCCAGGCTGGGGGCTGCCTATGGAGAGCCAGCTGAGCCATTGGGGTGGAGAGGGGGAGCCAGCCACCGGGAAATGCTGAGCCTGCTGGGGGAGGGAGTTCAGGGGTTAAAAGCCATGGGTCGGGGCTGAAGTTCTAGGCTGCTGGCGCCTGAAGTTCCTCACTGGGGCCCCTCACTCAGGTAGGGTCGCCAGGACCGGAGGGCGGAGGCAGGGGCGGGGGGGGCGTTGCAGGCGGGAGGGAGAAGGTCCAACGGGGTGCGGAGGGACGGGATGCGGGAAGAACAGCTGAATCAGCGAGATGAGGTGCGAGAGAGGCGAGGACATGGAAACCTGCAGAGAAGGAGCCACAAGAAGCTCAGAGGACTGATAAGAAACTCAGCTGGAGACCAGGGGTCGGGGACAGGTTCTGGGGAGGGGAGAATGGGGTCAGAGCCGAGAAGAACGAAAGGCAGCGCCGAGGGAGAGCGTGCCCCGGGGACTCCATTCGCCGGAGGGCTGGGAAGGGGGGCACGGCCTCCCGCAGGAGCCCCAGGGGGTGCACGCCGCCCCTCCCACCTAGCTCCTGGGTCCCCCAAGAATGGAGTGGGGGAGGGGCGGGTTCCAGACTCAGGGCTTTGGAAGAGAATGAGGAGAGGGGAGGTGCAAGGCTGGAAAGCATGGAGAGGATTTCCCACGTGGGGGTTCCGGGCCACTCCGCAACACCCCCTTCAACTTCTCCTCAGGCCCCGCCCGCTCTGTCCCCCACGCCGGAGCCGCGATGTGGCCCCTGGCCGCTGCCATCGCCTCCCTGACCGTGGCCTTGTCAGGAGGTAAGCATGCACGGGGGTGGAGGTGCGGCGGCCACTGGCGGCGAAGATGGGAAGGGTCAGGCCGGGAGGAGGGGGCGTGGGACCCGCCAGCTCCGCCCCCGCCCACTCAGGGCCAGTCTCGGGGCAGCCCGAGAGCTTCCTGCTTGTCCCTGTGTGACCTGGTTTCCCTGCTGGGGTCGAGTCCCTTCACCTCTGACCCCAGAGTGTCCAGCACCTAGGCGTCCACCTCCCAGTCCCTACAACACCCGCACCAAGGTCAAGTTCAAGTTCAGCCCGGGGGCTTAGCCCCCTTGTGCCTGAGTTGTTTCCTTCTGTCAAATGGGACACTCTAAGTATTCCCCAGCAAGGGTTCTTGCGAGTAAGAAAATGAGGGGATGCTGAATCAAGAGCTCATGAGTGACAGATGGGACTCCCAAAGTTAGTCGTTTTCTCTTTAATAGTTCCCATCCCCTTCCAGGACTTTATAAGTTTGTTCTTCCCTTAATTCTTGGGGTGGCCCCGCCCAAAATTTGTCCCCAAAGATTCTTCTGTTTGCACTTGAGTCCTCATTCCTTGGCTTTGCAGGCAAGACCCGTGGATCCCACTCGGGTCCCATTCATTCTTCCACTCCATGGTAGCTGTTGAACACCAGGCCCTGTGCTGGGTCCCTGCCCTCAGCACCCAGACCCCAGCCAGGAAGGAACGGCATTATTCAAATAATTGCCCAAATACCTAGTTAACAGTTAATTAACACTGTGAGCTGAGGTGAGGCTTGAGGAGACCTGCCAGGGGACTAGAGCTGTAATGGGGGCTCCCAGCCTGGAAGGTCTCCCAAGGAGCCTCTTGGAGGGGGAGGGTCCACCGCGCCTGACACCTGGCACCATCCTTGGCCTGAAGGGGGGGTGGCTCCTCTCCCTGGAGGACACTCCCAGGACTCACACCCATGCCCCTTCTGGGGGCCACACCCCAGACCAGGAGCCCCACATGCTACATCTTGTGGAATCCTCAACAGCCCGATGAGGTAGGTGCACTATAATTACTCCGATTTCACAGCTGGAAATCCCAAGACTCAGAGACAGAAGGCTCCTGCCCCAAAGACACCAGCAAGGCCTGAGTCAGGATCCCTACCCAGGTTGCCGCCCAGTCCGCCATGTCCTGGATGTGAGGCCCTGCTGACTGTCTGCCTAACTGTGATGTAATGGATGTATACTTTTTGCTTGTTTTTACGGAAGCAAAAGCACATTGGAAAATAGAGTTTATATCCCTGTGCTGAGTAGAGGACAGCCTCCCCGGCCATATACAGAAGTTACAGGAAAAATAAATCCTGCACAGTGAACTCAAAGCTACGTGTTCATCGGGTTGGACCATGGGAAATCGCCTATACTTGGCGCGTTTTGACCTCTCTTAAGTAGCTAGTGCAGATGGTTCAGCTAAAGTATTTCAGGTTGCCTGTGGAGAGCATCTGCTCTCTTTTCAGGTTTTAAGAGTGAACTCAGCTGAATGTGGTAATCCAGCTACTCAGGAGGCTGAGGCAGGAGGATCACAAGTTCAAGGCCAACCTGAGCAACTTACTGTCTCAAAATAAAATTAAAAGGGCTGGAGGTGTGCTCAGTGATAGCATGCTTGCCTAGCATGCGAAAGGTCCTGGGTTCCATCCAGAGTACCACAAATAAACTAAAATAGAAACAAAATTTTTTAAAAAGTGAGCTCAGTGGAGATTAGTTGTTAAAATCACATTAGCATCATCACAAGACTTTTATACTGGACCACATCTGGATTAAAGGCAACTGGATGACAGCTCCATTTCTGAGTTTACAATTTAATGTTACACCTTGTTTCTGTCTCACCTAAAAGGATGCCCCACCCCTCCCCCCATGACTCCTGTCCCTAATTGTTAAGACCAGCCTGGTCGGGCCCAGTGCTCCTCCTGGGGCAAAAGAGGCCTCCTGCTGTGCTGATACTTAATAAGAACTTTCCACTTACAGAGCGTTTGCTCTGTGCCAGATGTCGAGCCGCAGGGCCAAGTGCAGGGTCTTACTGAGACTTCCAGCTGCTCAGTGCAGGAGGAACCACTACAGCCAGGGTTCTGTATCTGAGGATTCAACCAACCACAGATGGAAAATATTCAGAAAAAGAATAACTGCTTCTGTACTGAGTGTGTACAGACTTTTCTTCTTGTCATTAGTCCCTAAAGAATAAATGTGTAACGTTTGCATTTGATTTGATATTATAAGTCATCTAGAGATAATTTAAATTGTAGAGGAGGATTGTGTGGATTGTTTGTGAATACTGTGCCATTTTATGTATGAGTCCTGAGCATCCCTGAATTTCAATATCTTTGTGAGTCCCGGAACCAGCCCCCCCATGGATAACAAGGGACAACTGTACTCTTCCTACCTGACAGCTGGGAAAACTGAGGCTGGTGACATGCATGAAAATGGCCCATTCAGGACTGGACTCTCTGTCCTTCTGCCCACTGCTGGGCACACACATTGTTCATTTATTGAGCACCTACTGTGTGGTGGGCACTGTGCTAGACCTAGGGATGCACCTCTGGATAGAGAAGGTAAGATGCTTGTTATCAACGGAGCTTACCATTTAGGTGGAGAGATTTTTAAAAAGAGATGTAAACACCAGCAAATAGAAGGAGGAATGGATAGTGATCACTGCTCTGATGAAACGCATTTGGTGAATATCACAGGGAATGTGTGGGTCCAGATGGGGCAACATTCGACCAGGTGGTCCAAGAAGACCTCTCTGAAGAGGTGACATTTGGGTTGAGCTCTCAAAATCAAGGACTAGACATGTGGCTTCTAGATTCTGAGCCCCATCTGGTAGGATATTTCCATGTCCTTTATCTGAACTGACCAATATGGTAGCCACTGGCCACTTGGGGCAATTGAACATGTGGCTGGCATCACTGAAGAACTGAATTTTTAAGTTTATTTCTTGTGTGGGTTACTGGGGATGGAACCCAGGGCCTCACACATAGGCAAGTGCTCTCCCACTGAGCTGCATCCTCAGTCTTTTATTTCATTTTCATTAATTTAAATTGAAAGAGCCACAAATGGCTAGTGACTACTATATAGAACAGCATAGTTACAGAGAAAGAACTGTCCAGAAAGAGAAAACAACAAAGATGAAGATCTGGTGTGCTCGGAGAACAGGAGCATGAGGCCAGAGCAGAGTGAACCAAGAGCAGAGTGCCAGGGCTTGTGGACAGAGAGGCTGGCTGGGGCCAGATGGAACCAGAGCCTCCAAATTCTGGCCAGATTTTTGGATTTTATTTTAAGGAAGTCAAGTCTGGGAATGACATGGTCCGACATTCCTCTTTGGAAGATGCCTTAGGCTGGACTGCAGAGACGCAAAAGTGAAAACTTTTAGGATACCGTCGTAATCATTCAGGCTAGAAAAACGGGGCTTGGACGAAGATGGTGGCAGGGAGCTGGAGAAAGCTGGATATTTAAGAGATAAAACCAATAGGACTTGTTAGTGGTGAGCGACAAAGGAAAAAGGGGAAACAAAGATGATTCCCAAGTTTGGGGCTGAGCACTGAGGGGTTCTGAATCTAGAAGTCACTTGTCTGGGTCCTTCTTGATTTTGAGAGTGCAGCTCAAATGTCACCTCTTCAAAGAGGTCTTCTTAGGCCACCTGATCTAATGTTGCCCCATCTGAACCCCACACATTTCCTGTGATACCCCCAAAGGTGGAAAAGATGAAGAGAAACAGTTTGGGGTGAGAAAAATCAAGTTGAGGATACCAAGTTTAAGATGAATGTAAGGCATTGGAGTTGTTAGCATTTGAGTTTCTGCCTTAAGGAAGAGTTTAGAGCTACAGATGTGAATTATTGAATGGTTAGCCTATAGAGACACCCAGGCAGTATGTGTTGAAGGGTTGGGTGGGTGGATGGGTGGGTGGGTGGGTGGGTGGATGGACGAGTGGATAGGTGCATAGATGCTGTCTAGGTGTCAGTCAACCTCAATTCCACATTCACCATCCCCATGGGGAAATGATAGAGAAGACAAGTGGAGAGGGCAGGCTTCACTGGCCTAAAATGGACATTGTCATTTCATGAACTCTTCTTTCACTCCCCACTGGATGGTGTGCCACTTCTATAAAAAAGAAGAAACATTTGCCCTCATCTCCACCAGTTAGGAAACGTCAACTCCCACCCACCGAAAACTGAACCATCAGCTCCTGATCACCCAGAACAACAGCCTGACTCTTTCCCCAAACCCAGGAACCACCGTCTCAGCCTCTTCTCCCCCTGGACCCCAGTTCTCTAACAATCTCTCTTCTTCACCAGGCATCTCCCGGGAGTCTCCCAAAATTCTCAACAGCACCAATGGGACCAGCGGGTTTCTCCCGGGTGGCTACACCTGCCTCCCACACTCCCAGCCCTGGCAGGCAGCCCTGCTCGTGCAGGGGCGGCTGCTCTGTGGGGGAGTCCTGGTCCACCCTCGATGGGTCCTCACGGCAGCGCACTGTAGGAAGGAGTATGTGGGCCTGGGCGTCGGGTGGAGATGGGAACGGGACTGGGCTGGTAGGTGGTCAGGAGTTGGATTTAGTGATGAGATTGGAGTCAGGGCGGGTGTGTGAGAGTGAGGTTTGCCGAGGAGACACAGAGAATGCAGGAATACAACCCAAGAAGAAGACGTGGACGGGACTGGAGTTGAGGATGGGGAAAGAGATGTGTTTGGAGACAGGAAGGTAGGGTGAGGAAGGGGTTAGATTCGGGCTGGGGAAGAGGCGAGCCTGGACTGGGAGGGAGAAGGCTCCTGCTCTCCCCTAACCACCCCTTCCTGCGCCTGCAGTGGGTACAGAGTTCACCTGGGCAAGCATGCCTTGGGGCGCGTGGAGACTGGCCAGCAGGTGCGGGAGGTGGTCCGCTCTGTCCCCCATCCTGAATACCAGGTCAGCCCCACCCACCTGAACCACGACCACGACATCATGTTGCTGGAGCTACAATCCGAGGTCCCGCTCAGCGGCCACATCCGCACCCTGCCCCTTTCCCAGGATGATTGCCTACCCCCTGGCACCTGCTGCCGGGTGTCCGGCTGGGGCACCACCACCAGCCCCCAGGGTATGTCCACACTGGCCTGAGGCCCACAAGAGTGGCTGGGGAAGCCGGGACCACATTGAGAGGGAAGGGTGGAGGAGATCCCTCCATATAGAAAAATATAAATATATAGACAGGGATATACAACCTCTACATAGACATATACAAATGTATGACTACATACAAAAATATCAATATATTGTCTAACAATATAGCAATACATTCATATAAATATATATTGTTGAATTATACATGTTCTATGAAGCAAGTAAATTTTATTAATGTTATATATTTAAATATATATAAATTATAAATGTATTTTTAATTTATGTCACATTTAAATTATAAATACATAATTACATATTTTATAATATGTGCCTTATGTATTTTTATAATCTGCAAAATACATTTAATATCTTAATAAGCATGCATTTACTAAATGAGGTAAAATATAAATAAGTACGTCCTTACATGTATGAATGTAACACTGCGTCTCCTGGCAGGCCCCCCTCATTTCCGGTCTCCCCCACATGCCCCAGTCCTCTGCCCCAGGCCTCCCCTCCCTTCGCTCCCCCTCCCCCATCTCCTCTTTTCTGTTTGTCACTTTCCCCAGGCACATGCCCCACCTCCCCCTCAGTTCCCCTCCCACCTCTGTTCCCTGACAACTCTTTGACCCTGCACTGGGCTCTCCTCTTCAGCCTTCACCCCATTTCCATCCAGGACAGACACTCAGACCTTCTCTCTCCTCCTCAGTGAGTTACCCCCAAACGCTACAGTGCGCCAACATCCAGCTACGCTCAGATGAGGAGTGTCGCCAGGTCTACCCAGGGAAGATCACGGCCAACATGCTGTGTGCCGGCACCCCAGAGGGTGGGAAGGACTCCTGTGAGGTGAGACCATGAGCAGGATGGGAAATGGCCGTGCGGTGGGTGTGGGGGGAGGATTTGCTCTCAGCCTTGGGGAAACCAGTCTTTGTGAGGCGAAATGTCCTCTAGCATAAGGGTGTCAGGACAAAAGGCGTACCCAGGGACAGCAGGTAGAACTCATCCCAAGCTTCAGCTTTGACCAAGGAGCTGCCCAGATCCCTGCATTGAGATGCATAAAGGTTGAGCTTATTTCAGTCGTGACAGAAACCCAATTCTGACTGGCTTATAAGCAAAACAACAAAACAAACAAAACCCTGGTTTTTGTCACTGGAAATCCAGAAGTGGCTGCCTTTGGGCACAGATAGCTCCAGCTGTTCACGGCATGTTTTTGGAACTCTGTCTCCCCTCTCTTCCATTTGGGCCTCATTCCCAACCATTTCTTCCCGTGCAATGCAAGACGGCCCCAGCAGCTTTGGACTTGCAACTACGCTTTAAGAACCTGTTGGAATGAGAGAAACCTCTTTTCCAATACTAGACTTTGGGCTCCATTCTCAGTAGGCTGACCTGCCATGTGTCCTTGAACCATCGCTCCGGCCTGAGCCGTGGGAGGCAGTGGCCTGGGTTGAGAGAGGGTGGGGAGCTCCCAGACAAAAGTCAGGAGGCTGTTACCAAGCTAAGGGAAAGAGATATCACAGGGGAGGGGGCGCCGAAAGCAGCCTGCAAGAGTAATAAAGAGGCTTTTTTTGTTTGTTTGTTTTTTTAAACAAAGAAGTGCTCTGTGAGTGCCAGCATGCGCAGACTATAAAGAAATTTAAATATCTAGGTCACGGCATGCTGGTGGCAATTCCACAGCCAGGGTCGACAGAGCGCTGGAGGGGGACCGGAGCAGGTCTGATGCCACAGTGGAGACGGCACTTCAGCGGGGGAAAGGCCCGCTGCAAGTCCCCAAGTCTTCTGCCCGTCAGGGATCAGGAGGGGCAAGTCCCTTCAGCCTGCGGCCCCATCAAGACACTCCCAGCCTAAAGGATTGGAGGGAAAGAAGTGTTCTGTTCCTGAGTGGGTGTCATTGAAGGCAGGAACAGACCTTTCGGCTTTCCAGTCTCCACCCTCTTTTTGGTGGAGAAGCTTGGTTGTTTTCGTTGGAGGGGTCCGTTCGTCTTTACCGTCTTTTCCGTAGCTCCATTGGCAGTTCCCAAAGCCTTCCTGGCAATTTTAGATAAGAGCACCAAATATTTCGCCAGTATGCGGCCTGACACCTGAGCTCTCCCCTCTAAGGGAGGCCCAGACCCCAGCTTCAGCCCAGGCCTCAG
This sequence comes from Sciurus vulgaris, assembly GCF_902686455.1. Taxonomy (NCBI): domain Eukaryota; kingdom Metazoa; phylum Chordata; class Mammalia; order Rodentia; family Sciuridae; genus Sciurus; species Sciurus vulgaris. The sequence goes on along the minus strand of NC_136478.1, from coordinate 62,223,380 downwards.
AGCCGCGCCGCTGCCCGGTTCTCCATTTTCCTTATCAACAAAGATCAGAGTAGCCATTCTGGATTACTCCGCATCTGGGCCCATAGAGAGGCCGCTGAGATTGAGTTTCGGTTCAGTGGGAAAGGGGATGATCATGAACGACGTGTGCCCTGTTAGTAAGAGCTCCCTGGACTGCAGGGCGCATGCGCGTCGCATACCCTGCCCAGGTGTGGCTGTGCTTGACTCAGGAGTGTGAGGGCACAGAGCACAGCGCGGTCAGTGGGGAGGAACCTAGGGGTACAGCAAGGTGGGATTTGGTGCCAGGGAACCAAGATGAGTCTAAGTCATCACCACATTTTTTTTTTTTTTTTTTTTTTTTTTTTTTTTTTTGCGGGGGGTATCGGAATTGAACTCAGGGGCGCTTAACCACTGAGCAACATCCCCAGTTCTTTAAATTTTTTTTTTTTTTTTTTTTTTTTTTTTTTTTTTTTTTTTAGAGACAGGGTCTCACTAAGTTGCTTAGGGCCTCACTAAGTTGCTGAGGCTGGCTTTGAATTTGCGATCCTCCTGCCTCAGCCTCCGGAGCTGCTGGGAGTACAGACGTGCGTCGCCCCGCCCAGCATCCCCTTTTAATAAGAATAAGGAATACAGAGAAACAGAAATGCGGGCCCCATTCTCGTCTCCACGTCCCTGTCTCGGGCTCCACCGTAGTGCTTCCTTCCCGCTGTGCCCCTGCGGTGTCGTCTGCTCTTTCTCACTGTCTTGCCCTCTCCGCCTCTGGCTCTGGCTCTGCCACTCTGCCTCTGCCAGTCTCTCCGTCTTTCTCTCCCCCGTCTCTGCCTTCGTTTGACCCTAGCCAGGACTCCGTCTCTTCTCCCCACTCAGGGCGACTCCGGGGGGCCCCTGGTGTGCAACCGCACGCTGTACGGCGTCATCTCCTGGGGAGACTTCCCCTGCGGGCAGCCCAACCGGCCTGGCGTCTACACCCGCGTCTCCAAGTACGTCCAGTGGATCCGTGAAACAATCGGAGAACACCGAAGCCAGGAGCGGAAGTGGACGAAGGGCACTCAGTAACCGCGGGCTCGAGTGGCCTGCCGCTGCCTCCCACCATGCCCCCTTACCTTGCTCATCCCAGCTCTGTCCCTTCCCCGAGTGCTGCATTTGAACCAGTGATTGCTGTTCTCAAAATGTCCCCAACGTGCCAGGTTTCAAGATGGCTCAAGGCGGGTCTTGTGGTCTCCCAGACATCCCACCCCAGAAACACTCCACTAACTCACACCAGGCAACACCCGCTCACCACGGAGGCCGCCATAGGGCCTGGGCAGTGTGTGCCCTGTGGTGGTGACTTCCTTAAATCCCTCCACCTGCCGAGCTCACAGTGTTCCGAGTCAGTGAAGAGACCTCCCCACAGCCAGTGTTCCAGTTCCTGCTCTACCCTACACTCAAGAAGATTCCAGACTCCGGCGAGACTTCTTCCTGAAAACTCCTCTACCCAGAATCTTCAGCCCCGGGACAACACTCTAGGCAGCCGAGTGACTCATCCCGCTCACTCTGGAGCCTCAGCGTGGGCCTCTCACACTGCTCACGCAGGTCACCCAACCTACCGCCCCCATTGTGCAATGCCCGCCCCTGTCGATATTCCCCTCCTCTGAATTCCTGTCCCCACTAAGGATCCATGGCACACCAGCCTCCACAGTGCCACGGTGATGGGGTTCAGTATCCCGAAGGGCCGCTGTGCTGGGCCACCAAGTACTCTGTTCTGAATCTCCCCATGAGCATCTATGTTACATGTCCCTTGTTTTTATATCATTGCCGACTTCATTGTTGAGGTGACCAGTCCTGCACCAGAGTGACGGCCGTGGAGGAGCGGAGAGGAATTCTGGTTGATGGGATTGTTGGGGGGCATCTGACATGGAACCCCGGAGAGTGAGCAGGAAAGTCAGAGACCCTCCAACCTGGCCTGAGTACAGGGAGCCCAACTGGGAGTTTGTTTTGAGCGGTTTATTGGAGAGCCAGCTGAAAACAGACCTGGCCCTAGGGGAATTTACAGAAAATAAAACCACAAATGAGGTCACTGCAGACTGGACTGATCTCTGTGTGGTCATAATAAATGTGGCCATTTCCATGAAGGATATAAAAAGGGTTTCGTGAGAATTTGCTAATCTAGGAGGGCCCCTCGAAGGAGGTGACCATGGGGGAACTTCTCTGAAAGAGGGAGCTGCCAGGCAGGTCCCAGGGGTTGGAGGTTAGCCTGTCCTGGGATCTGAGGGAAGCCAGTGGGACTAGAGTGCTGTTGGAGTGACAGGATATAATCATCCGTATTGTTTTTGGCTGTCATCCACGGTTCTGGCTCACAGCTCCTTCAACCCTGTTATTCCCATGTAAGTAGAGAAATAAGAATGTCTTTTGTCAAAGTATTTGACTTTTTGTCCATTGGCTCCTGAAGCAGCCCCAGATCAGCATCAGAGTACTGAACATAAGGGACATTCCTGTGTCCCCTACAAGTTCTTTCAAACACACCTGAACTTATGTAAATGAGGCAAGTTTTGGAGAGTCCCTGGAAAACCATTGGTGGGGAGGCAGTTGCCAGGGGAACCAGCCCCTGCGCTGAGGGCTGCAATTCCAGGAAGGGGCGGGGACTGAGGTCTCAGCAGATCACCAGTGACTGGTGGGTTAACCAATCATGTCTGTGTAATGAGCAACCACAAAAACAAAAAACAAGAAAAATGATTGGACGCAGAGCTTGCAGTGGCTGAACACACCCAGGAGGGCAAACAAAAGCACATCCTCCTTCCGGGGGGGATGCACCCCAACTGAAGGGGACAGAGCGCCTGAGCTTGGGGCCCTTCCAGACCTTGCCCTGTGTATCTCTTCATCAGCTGCTTATTTGTATCCTTTAAAATAGTCTTCGTAATAAACTGGCAAATGTGTTTCCTTGAGTCCTCTGAGCTAGTCTCATAAATTAATTGGATGTCAGGAAGGGATCGTGGGAACCCCGATTCACAGCCTGTTGGTAAAACAACCTGGGGCTTGTGACTGGCATCTGAAGCCAGCAGTGGTCGGGGCAGTTTTGGGACCTGAACTCTCACTTACGGGATCTAACCCTATCTCCAGGTAGAGGTCACCTCCATAGATGTGTCAGAACTGAATTGGGTTCAAGGACACCCAATGAATTCTGCACTCAGAACTGCTGGTGGGAAGAAACCCTCACACCTTTTGGTGCCCCATAAGTGACATGTGTTGATTGCTATCGAGTGAGCATAAAGGAGAAACTGAATCTGTGTTTTAGAACGAGACTGGAAGATCCTGCTGGAACCACATGGGCAGAATGTTTTTAGGAGTTAGGAGAGCTGCTGTTGGGGAGCCCCTGAAGATTGACAAACAGGGGATGAGTCTCAGCTGAGACGCACAGTCTCTCTGGCTGCTGGGTGAGGTGATGAGGAAGGTGGGAGATGAACCTGGGGCCCCCTGTAGGAATCCCCTGCCAAGGCATGGTGTGGGTGCCAACAGGTGAAGAGCTGCACGTGGATCAGAAGAGGAGCGCAGTACATCCCAGGAAACAGCAGTGTGTCGAGTCTTGTTATTCACAGGAGTTAGGTTCTACACATTCACCGTGAATACTGAATTAGCAAATACCGAACCAGTGCTTCTAGGGAGAAATACAGAATGAGGATCCCACAAGCCACACTGTTTGTGCCAATGATCAAATGTGTTCTATGTACGTTTCTGTTGAAAGACACCTTATTTCATATGCAGCATTATTCATGCATGTTAAAGTGACAGCCAGAGGCACTACATAGCCTGAATGAAGCTTGTCTAGTGCATGTATTTCTCTGCAAGGTGTCATAGCCTTCTTGCTCTTGGGAACACTAGACAGTACTTAAGCACTAGACTTGGGGGACATTTTTAAAACAGCAAAATCACAAGCACACACACACACACAAGGACAAAAATGCAGGAAAGTTGACACTACCTAGCCCAGGAAAATGATGCTTGTTTATGAGGTGAGAGCTGAAATACAGAGCCAGAGCCCAGCTTGCTGAACACAGCTGGGATCCTGTACCTGGCAACTTGGACTCCACCACACTGCATGTCCACAGTGACCACAGAAGCCCCAAGATGATTGGTTTGGGGGTATCTTGAGTTTTTGCCAAGTGGGCATATTCCAAAATAGAGAATCAGTGGGTAGTCAGATTGACGTGAGGGTGAAGTGGGGGTGCCGTGGGATCAGAGGGAAACTCCAGGAGAGACTCTGGAGACAGCCCTCGGCACACTCAGATTTCACCAACCTCAGACTTGAAATAATTTTTAAAAGCTGCATCTGGCTGAGTGTGGTGGCACATGCCTATAATCCCAGCAACTCAAGAGGCTGAGGCAGGAGGATTGCAAGTTCAAAGCCAGCCTCAGCAATTTAGCAAGGTCCTGTCTCTAAATTTAAAAAAGTATAAAGGGCTGGAGATGTGGGGCCCAGTGGTTAAGCACTTTGGGTTAAATTCCTGGTACCAAGAAAAAAGAAAAAGCTGGACACATACAGACTTTTTCCTTGTTAGTACTCTAAACAAACAAGACAGTCCCATCCCTCTTTGGGGCTGGGGATACAGCTCCATGGTGGAGTGCACACGCGAGGACCTGGTTTCAATGCCCAGCACCAAAACCACATCAGCATAACACATAATGCGTGTTTTTGCAGCACTTGCATTGTATTAAGTATTATAAGATATCTAGAGATGACTTGAAGAACACCGGGGTGTGCCTAGGACATGTGCAAATACCACACCATTTTCTAGAAGGGTCTTCAGCACCTGAGGATTCTGGTGTCCCAGGGGATCCTGGAACCAATCCCCCTGCAAAGCCAGGGGTGACTAGTTCAGTATTCAAAAGAGGGTGGAATCGACAGGTCTGCTTTTGCCCCTCTGCCCTGGGGAGCTTGGGTTCCCTCACCTGGTCACAGGACCTGCTGCTCAGGGCTGCTGGGAGGGCAGAGGGGAGATCAGCAATCCAAAGCTCTGCAAGAGCTGAACCCAGCTCCTCCTCCACGCAGGAGCCGCCAGCTCCTCAGGGACCCAGTGGCTGAGGTCAGGTGGCCTGGGTCCAGATCCCGACCCTGTCACTCACTGAATCGCATCCGCCTAGAGCTTCCTGCCCTCCTCATGCCCCAGTATTCCAACTACCAAATGACCTTGAGACCTAAAAGCAAAAGCTGGACGTGGTAGCTAATTGAAGATAATGGCAGCGGACATTTTAGTAACTTAGGGATGAAAACATCAGAAGGACTAACCTAGAGGCAGATGGTTGCTTGATTAACCATAGTAAAGAATTTCTTTTCAACAAGACACTGGACAAGGAACATTGATGGGTAACAGCCTCACTAGGAGATATTTGCCATCTATCATATTATCAACCCAGAGCTGCTTCTCAGTATTTCAGGAAATCCTGCAAATAGGTGAGGAAAATGGGCAAAGGATACCAACAGACTTATAGAGAAGAAAACCAGAAAATCTCATTCAAAATGCTAATCAGACCATCAGTTGTGTAAGAAATGCAAATACAAATAACACATCACTTTGGATTCATCAGGTGGATTTTTTAAAACTTTGAAAGTTAAATAACCCCAGTTTTCTCAGGGATGCAGGAACACCCCCGTGGCCGGCTGGTGTGGAAGACTGGCGTACTTCTCTGGAAAAGTCATTCGCACGTCTTGATTGAACTAAGTATGGACAACCTCTAATTTACAATGGCTGGACTTAGAATTTTTCAATTTTAGGGTGAGGCAAAAGCAGCATGAATTCCGCAGAAACTATACTGCGATTTTTGCATGTTGGTATGTTCCTGGGCTGGCAATTCACGGTGAGATTCTCTGCCATGACGCTGGGACGCAGCCAGGACCCAGAGCTCCCAGTCAGCCCTGTGCTCCAGAGGGGCATTGACTGACCCCACAGCCTACTGTGTGGCTACACTGTAACGTCTGGTAGGTCAGGTGTATTAAGCGCATTTTCAACTGACATACTTTCAACTTACAATGGGTTTATCGTCCGTTAAACACGTATACACATACATCCTAGGACCCGGTTGTCCCATTCCAGGATGTGGACCCAGGGCAAGTTATTCAGCTCACAACAGGGGCAAGAAGGAGGTGTCCGTCACAGGAGTCCTCACGGTGGTGGAAAGGAAAGGAAGCTGAAGTGCTCTTTAGCTGGGACACAGATGGGAGCATGTGGCAGAGCCCCACCACGCAGTGACAAACTAGGAGTCAAATCAGAAAGGTATAGTGCTACCCACTCCAAAAGTGGAGGCTAAGAAGACTGTCAATACCAGGAGTTGGTGAAGGCGTGGGGCAACTTCGACACTGCTGGCGGCTGTGAGGAATGGTCCAAACCACTTCAGAAAACATTGGGCAACGTCTTATGTACTTAACCGTGCACTTGTCACAGGAGTCGGCGATTTGGCTTCTGGGTACCTACCCAAGAGAAATGAAAACACAATGAGCTGTACGTGAATGTTCATAGCAGCGTTCTTTGTAATAGCCAGAAACTGGAAGGCGCCCAGAGAGTCAGCAGCTAGTGAACGGATAAACAAGTTGGGAAGAGCCGTGGGTTGGATACCGCTTGGCACAGGGAAGATGAACTATTGACAGATACTTGTAAAAACATGGATGGATCTGAAATGCTCCATTCCAGTAAAAGAAGTCAGTCACTTATGTAAAGTCCAAGGCAAAAGTCAGACCATACATCAGTGGTTGCCTAGGGCCAGTGTGGGCGGGAAGTCTTTGCAAAAGGGGCAGTGAGCCGCTGGGGGGGGGGGGGTTCTACATTTTGATATGGAAGTCATTACATGATTGCCTCCAATTTCCAAGATTCATCAAAGTGACCACTTAACAGGAGTATATTTACTTTTATGTAAATAATAATGTGTTAAAGTGAAAAATGATGAAAATACAGTTTTGAATGAAAAAATAAGAAAAGCTGGGTGCCACCACACCATTGACATAAAAGAAAAACGTACACACAAAACCACTACAGCATTTGTAAGAACACTAATAAAAAGATCGTTAAAAATTGAGAATACACTAAATTAAACACTTTTCCCCCCACACTGGGGATTGACCTCAGGGGTGTTCTACCACTGAGCTACTCCCCCAGCCCTTTTTATGTTTTATTTTGAGACAAAGTCTCGCTCAGTTGCTCATGCTGGCCTCGAACTTGTCATCCTCTGGCCTCAACTTCCCGGGTAACTGAGATGACAGGCATGTGCCACCACACCCTGCTAAATTCTACACTTTAAATGACTAATCGTGTGAACTTCACCCTATTAAAACAAATGCAATAATAGACGCAATAGCCAAGATACACAATAATAAAGATAATAGCAAAGGATACATGATAACAAAGATAGCAAAGCATACACAATAATAAAAGCAATAGCAACGAATACACATTAATAAAGATAACAGCAAAAGATATACAATGATAAAGACATCAGAAGGGAATAGGGATAAAAGGGATCAAATAAATAAGAAGGCAAGAGCCTTACACTAATCGCTAATAATGTCACCAATTAATTCAACTCTCTCCATCGGAGGATGGAGACCTAAACACAACAACAACAAAAAAAAAATTTTGAAATTAACAAAAACTAACGCCAGCTTCCGAGTGCTGCGGGAGGGTTAGCTGAGTTCAAGTCGGAGCCCGGAGATCGCCTTCTTAAGTGGTGGCCCTCATCACTAGTATGACCGCCGCAGTTGCACTTATTGTTGACATAATTGGTGTGATGCTATGTCTCCAAGGTCCCAGGGCCAGAGCCAGCTGCTTTGAGTGACAGCTGGGGATTTGAGAGAGTAGGAGGCAGCCGCCCAAACCTTCCTGTGGAACAGAAAATAATGACATAGCTGAGCTGAGGCTCTACCAACAACACCTCCATTCAGGAAAGCCAGCCGGGGGTGAGGCTTCCGGCCTCCCCCTCCTCCCTCTCCTGGGATTTCAGGGCCACCCGCCCTCCTCTTCCAGCTTTTGCCCAAGGGGATTTTAGTCACAATGGAGGCCTGTGCAGGAATGTGCGGGAAGGGAGAGCTGGTGGAAGAGGGGGAGGGGACTCCCTCCTCCTGGAGGGAATGCTGGCCTGCTGGCTCCCGCCCAGCTCTGCGCAGCGTGGGAAACCCTTTCTTTCTTCCTCCCCAGGGTGAAATCGTCCCCATTTCACAGAAGTGTAGACTAAGGAAAGTGCACTGTGATGTGGCCACCTCAGATAGGACAGATTGCATCTAGAACAGCCTGGCATGGAGATTGACAATGCCGCAGCCTCTGTGGGCCTCTGTGGGGTGACTGCACGATTGGCGCAGTGAGCGGGGGTCCGGGTGCCAATCATCCCCACGGAGGTGGCACAGGGGTCTTCCTCCCCCTTTTTCTGGCTCACTGGCCTGCTGGCACCCGCTCTGAGTTGAGCCGCTGGACCGATGGAGATTCTGCTACAGCTTTGTCCAACCCAAGTCCGTGGTTTTTGTTTTTTTGTTTTTTTTGGTTTTTTTGTTTTGTTTTGTTTTTTTGGGGGGGGGTGCTGGGGATCGAACCCAGGGCCTTGTGCTTACAAGGCAAGCACTCTACCGACTGAGCTATCTCCCCAGCCCCCAAGTCCGTGGTTTTGATAGCTGGTGTCTAGGAACAGTATGGGGTCGGGTCCCTCCTTCAGTGCCTGGGCCGTGAGTCCCAACCTGGACTCTCTGTGTGTCTTAATGCCACCACACGAACGCGGAGGCTGAGGCTCCGCCAGGGGCCGTCCCACTCTCTGGATTAGTCCCACTGGCCCTGGGTCCCATTCTGGGTCCCTGGTTGGGGCCGGGAGGGGTGCCATGTGTAACATAGGTACCCAGCAGGTTCTGGCAATAGAGGTCTCTCCTGTGGAAGGACAGTTACAATGTTGCAAGCTGAGGTCACACTCTTAAAAGCAGATGGCTCAGTAATTAGGACCTTACAAATACCTCTGCTACTGTATCTGCTGCTGCCTCTACCAGAACAAGGGCCTTCATTCCCAGGCACATAGCAAAAGCCCCACAGGGACCACAGGCTCTGGCTAGGGGTTGATTTAAACCTGACTTAAGCCTGCAGTCCCCAAACCCAATAAGCTACCACTGTCATGGTGTGAGCTGGGACAGGTGACTTCAGTAATACTGACAAGGCTCTCTGGAGGAAAATAAAAAAGTCTAAATATGAATAGGGTGGAGAGGAGCCACCCCAAAGTGTATCCAATAATCAGAAAAAAAAATTTTTTTTTTTTTAGACAGGAAGGAAAAGTTCAAGGGCTCTATTGTACAACATGGTGAGTAGTTAAAAACAATGCGCTGCGTACTTGACAATAGCGAGGAGGTGAGTGTCCTCATCACAGAAACATGAGCAGCATGCAGGCAAGGCGGACGTTAGCCAGCTCTCGCCATTCCACACGGGTGTGTATGGGACGAACCTTGGACAGGAGCATGCGCGCGGGAGCTCCACACCCCACCCCCACCCCCGCGAGCTGCACCCCCAGCCCTACAACCACTCTCGGAGCACATGGAGCACTTCACAAGTATGTGGAGTTGATTTGACTGTTAAGTTTTTTTAAACTTAATTAATTTATTTATTTATTGTACCAGGGATTGAACCCAGGGGCGCTTAACCATGGAGCGACATCCCCTGCCCTTTTCACTTTTGATTTAGAGACAGGGTCTCACTGAGTTGCTTAGGGCCTCACTAAGTTGCCCAGGCTGGATTTGAACTTGCAGTCCTCCTGCCTCAGACTCCTGAGTTGCTGGGATGACAGGCCTGCGCCACCAGCTCAGCCAAAACAAAAATTTTTTTAAGAAAATAAAAATTGCAAAACCCGGATATGGGAAGAAAGGGGAAAGAAAAGAAAAAAAAAAAAAAAAAAAAAACTAAAACAGACTCCCAAATTTGACCTGAGAATTCAAATTAAAAATTTACTAAAAGAATTTATACAAACACAGTTCAAGTCTGCCCATTGGCAGTGAGTCAACGGTAGTGCCCGCTGGAAGGAGCTGTTCGTCAGACTGATACCGCCGTTTACCGGTGACGAGTTCTGCTCCTTCTAATGTTGAAGATTGAACACTAGAGAAGCAGCCAAGGCAAGCATATTAAGCAGGTTTTATTTAAAGGTAATAATACAGACTTCTCCCGGCAGGGAGAAGGGGGCCATGGCTGATGTTCTAAAGTCCCAAGAAGTGAGCGCACCCTACATCTTTTATAGGTTAAATTCTCTTTTGTTCTCCAGTTCTCTCCCCCCTTATCTCTCTTTCCTGCCTACGTGACTAGGCCTGGTTTTGCATTAAGTGCAAAGCCATGGGCAGGGGGAGGGCCAAGGTGATTCAGGCAGGCAAGGGCCCAGGGGGCATTAATTAGCAGTTCCTGGCTTGCAGTCCTTGATAAAGGCAGGTAAATTTGGTAATCAATGGGCTCCGGAGATCCTTGACATTCCATTCATTCCAGGGGCAGTTTCCAACTTCCAGAGGCAGATGATTTTATGGCCTCCATTTCCTCGATTTGACCCGATCCCCTATTTCTACACTAACTACCTGTTCCCAATTCTGGCTTCAAGACCCTCACAGCGGCCGGAGGCTCGGGTCCCGATTCTGCCCAGGCATCCCACCCGGTGCAGGGAGGTCGCTGAGCTCTCGGGTAGCTGCTGACCAGATGCTAGTGGGCAAAGGTGACCTCAGAACGGTTGTCCCACCTAAGTGCCCCATGCACACAGGGAACATTTCCCTCAGTATCCCCCAGTGCACCTGGACTCGCCGACCCAATGATAACGAATTTAAGTCTTGGGTCGGGGGCGGTATAGCTCAGTGGTGGAGCCCTTGCCCAGCGTGCTTGAGGCCCTGGGTTCAATCCCGGGACCACATTAAAAATAATAATTACAAAAGTACTTATATCTTTGGCCCTTCAATTGGCTTAACAAAAGGGGACCCCGCTGATTCCCCTCCCCAACACCCAACAGAGTTGACAAGGTGCAATATACAGTAGAACAGACCCTTCGAGGATGGAAACCGTCTTACAAGCCCTACTTAGAAGACCGGAGCGTCTTTCCGGAGCAGCCTTCTTTCTCTTCCCGGGAGTTCGCGACAGCCTCAATGCCATCCTCCTTCCCCTTGAGGGCCCCAACCCAGGGTCCCTGCACTACATCTCTCCATTCAGTGGGTCGCTGGCTCACGCGCTTGGCTGGACTTGGCTGCTCTGCTCGGTTCTGTCCTGCGGCCGCAGCCCCTCGGCAGCAGTGGCCTCTCGCAGGACACAGTCTGCTTGTCCAGCTGCCCTGGTACCCGCAGCCTGGCCCTCGCATGCAGGGTGCAGATGTGGGGGCACAAAGGCGTGATGCCTGTTCCCCACCCACTTCAGGGTCCGTGGCTCACAGTCTATGGCACAGGACAGGTTAGCCAAAGAACAGTGTATCTAACCAAGTTTTATGTAACACGGAGTCTTCAGAATGAAGGCCCAGAGCCAGGGAGAACTGCCCTTCTGTGCTTGAGCCAGGCGGAGACCAGATCCATGCGGAAACGTGACCGGACCAGAAGGGTCTGATCTGAGGTCAGATCCCCAGAGGGGACGCCTGTGCGGCCTCTTTGTTCAGATCCTTCTGGGCCTCTGTGTGCCATTCCTCCCTCCAGGGGAAGGGCAGGCCACCTGTCACAGGAGGGTCTTCGTGGGGTGAAAGTCAGAGAGTGACATTTCTAGGAGGTGCGACTTGCTTTGGGGGAGGGAAGTTCTAGTTTCTAGGAGCCACTTTGGGAAAGAGCCACTTTGGGAGAAAGGAAGACGAGACAGTTTCAGAGCGAACTTCTTCTTAAGGCTCCGCAGGCCAGCCTCCTTCAGTGGGCCTCACACAGCGCACAACGAGGCTCCGGGCAGTGTGTGCAGGGGTGGCCAGGTAAGATTATACCGGAGCTTTAGAATGCCCGTCGCCTAGTGACGTCATGTCATGGCCCAACACACTCCCCCGGGTTCCTGGTGATGCCGGAGTGAATCAACCAGCAGGGCTGCCAGGAGCGTAGAAGGCAGCACGCACTTTACATCCGGCTCGTGACTTTGATGCTGTGGACAGGGCTGTGCTGCCTGGTCGTGTTTGTACGAAACTTTCTGATCGTTATCTTAGAGCGCATGCCTTCTGCTTATAAAACATACTGATGCCGTTGGAGAATATCTTGCTAAGTCAGATAAGCCAACCTCAGAAAACCAAAGGATGAATGATCTCACTGATAAGCAGGTGATGACACATAATGGGGGGGGAGGGGGCAGAATGGAGGAAGGAGGGACTCTATAGAGGGAAAAGAGGGGTGGGAGGGGTGGGGGGGAGGAAAAAAATAACAGAATGAATCAAACACTATTACCCTAGGTAAACGTATGATTACACAAATGGTACGCCTCTACTTCATGTGCAAACAGAGAAACAAGATGTAGCCCATTTGTTTACAATAAAAAGGAATTTAAAAAAAAAAAACAGAAATAAAAACCATACTGAGTGTGAAACAGAACCCTGGGACATCTCCCGTTTTCCAGGACTTGATGGCATCCAGAGGCCGTGTGGGGCGACTGACCTAGGCCACGGAGGTAGTGGGTGCACCTCACCCCATGTGCCCAGCGACAAAAACGAATGCATTTCCCAGCACGTATCCCCAGGGCTCAGTGACACAGGTCTGCACTCAGCGGGTCAAAGCCCTGTGCTTGGGGATATGGAGTTCGGGGCCTCCACACAAGCATGACACTCTCTGGAAGCACAGATACGCCATCACGCGTCGGCACTCAGGTCTGACACCATGCTGGTGATGTTACCCCCGTCCAAGGGGATTCATCTGACCCACTCCACACAGAAGAGCTCACGTGCCGGGAGGGGGTTTGCCACACAGAGTACAAGGCCCCTGCCTCTGCTGCATTTCTGAAAATTATTCAGTTGAAACAAGGACCCCTCCATCTCGACGCTGTCAAGAAATAGCTATTGAGCCTCTTAGCACCCAGAGCCTCTTAGCACCCAGAGCCTCTTAGCACCCAGAGCGCTAAAACAAATGCAAACCGTTCCAGGTAGGGTTGGGTTGGAGGCAACACATTCCTCATCTACAAGTTGAACTCAAGCCCTTTACTTGGAGATCAACCCACCTTAATGGGGGCTTCCGACAAAAGGCCCTGGAATCTGGTCAGCTGCCACTCAGCAGGCACTCCCTGGACGCTTTGACAGCTTCTCAGGTGTCCTGGAGTCTGGACCACCGCAATGGCCACAGTGGCCTGTGGGCTTCTGCTGCAAGAGACCGTCCTTTTGCATTCAGACTATTTGCTATGAGAGAGTCTCTTCCTGGTCCCCTACTGGGTCTTCTAGGAAACAGGCTCTGAGCTTGTGACCTCTGTACCCTCTGCCAATAATGACTTCAGTCTCTGACCCTGGAAGCAGCACCCCGCATGTTCAGCAGGGCTGAGACCAACTGAGTCAGGATGGAGCTGGGCCTGAGCGCTCCGGCCAGCCCCACCTGCAGGACAGGGCGACCGTCCCAGCCACCGTTCCTGGGAGATGTGCAGATGCCCTGGTGCTGGAGGAGGTCAGCTCCTCCCAGGATCCCTTGGCTACCTGGGAAGCGGTTGGGATTAAGGGAGTGAATGGCAGCAGGTGGCCGTACCACCAACACTTGGGTCAGAGCTTTCTGGAGGACAGCTGCTTTTCACCCCCTGCCCAGGGTGTCCCTGACGGAGCATGGGCTCAGCACTGGACTTCAGGTGCCCAGGCCAGCAACATGAGCATGTTCTTAAAGGTGCTGGAGCGGCTGCCGGTGAGCTGGCCATTAGGTCCCGAGACAGCGGTCCCTTCTCCAGAGTTGCCTGGAAAATCTCTTCTTTCACAGCTTCCCATCTATCTGTGAACTTCAAACGTCTCTGCCATTCTTCACAAACTCTCCTCTTCCCTTTAGAGCTCCCCACGTGGCAGGCTAGGACCAGGGCACGTATTTCAGTCCTTCAGAATGCTGAGTGGTGGCTCTGGGACGAGGCATCCGGCGGACTCCAGGGCTCACCCAGCCCGGCGACAGATCATTACACACGTCCCCACGCAAATCAAGGGAAAAGGCACCTATGACGCATCCTCGCAGCCTGGGTGGATCCTCATAGAGTTGGACTCCGTTTTGGAAGTCCGGCCTCCGCTCACTTTGACGTCTTCCTTTCCCTTTCCCCTTCTTCCCATGTGGGGAAACCTGGAAGAAGCCCGGGCTCCACAGCCCACACGCCCTGGCCTGTGTAGGCACCCCTCCCGCCCCCGCACTTCCATTCCCTCTCCGCTGCTTCTGGACCAGCTGGGACGGCTGCCCTCCTGTCCCCAGGAAGCCTCCTCTGTGAATGCCCAGCATGGCTCACCCTCTTGGTGGGCGCAGGGCGCTGTCAGGCCTTGCAACTGAACACTCTGGGGTGTGGGCATCCATCCTGCACTCGGAGGTGGCCACAACCAGTGAGTGGGTCACCCCTGGGGTGGGCAGGGCACACTTGGAGCCTGCATCTGTTCACCCACTGAGAAGTACTCGCCCAGGCCCAGGCTGGGGACACAGGGACACCACAGATAGCATACCTTCATGCAGAGCTCCGGGCCTCTGCATGAGGTGAGGAGAGTTCATGCCAAGGATCAGGAAGGGAGCTTGTGGTGTAGGGAAAGGCACCACGGGCTGAGGACCCAGGAGGTAGGCATTTCTGGAGCTGGGAAGGCCAAGCTCGGAGCAGAGAGCAAGCGGGAGCTGGTGTGGATCTTGTGGGCCGAGGGGCCAGCACTTTGCTCTGGGGAACTAGGGAGCCAAGTCAGCTCTGGGTGTAGACAGAGCCTCCATACGTGGGAGATGGACCAGCGGAGAGGGAGACTGGAAGCCAAGAGTCCAGGTGGGAGGCTGGGAGGAGCTCGGGGGACAGAGAGGAGAGGGGGGCAGACAAAGTAGGGGGTGCTGGAGGGACAGGGCTGGGACCCACACCTGAGGAGGGGCAAGGAGAACAGTACCCGGCGCAGACCAGTGAATGGGCACACGGTGGGCCATCCTGGAGATGGAGGACCAGGAGCAGAGCTCACCGGGAGAGTATGGCTGTGGTGACGGAGCACTAAAGGGTTTCCTGTAGCACCTGGAAACCATTGCTTTGCTTTCCGTCTCTGTGCACTTGTGTATTCTGGACATTTCATGCTGATTGAATCATCCACGTGTGATCCTTTTTGTGGCTGGCTTCTTCCACACCACATGACATTTTCAAGGTTTATCCAATTGCAGCATGTATTCAATCTTCATTCCTGTTCACAGCTGACTAATATTCCACTAGAAGATGGACCACATTTTATTTATGTGGATGGACATAAACTTAGTGGGCATGTGGTTTCTTTGGGGGTGATGGAAATGTTCTGGAATCAGTGGTGATGACTGCACAATATCATGAAATTATGAATGTAGTAGACATCACTGAATTGTAGGCTTTATATTGGTTAAAATGCTAAATTTTATGCATGTGAATTTTATATATCCACAAGAGATAAAAGAGGGAGGAAGGGGTATTCTGTTGTTTGGCCCACAGGTTTTTTTTGTTTTGTTTTGTTTGGTTTGGTTTTTTCTTTCTTTCTTTCCAATTTTTTAAGAACAGGAAATATCCCACAATAAATCTAAATTTCCAGCTTATCTCAAAAAGTCAGAGGGTTTGGCCAGAACAGGCCCACATTCCTTTCAGCAAGACAGCTCCCACCTGAACAGAAGGGTCAATTTTGTTAGATGTAAATTACACCTCAGTAAATTTTATTCCTCAAAATAATCCACAGAAAGGGAAGAGTTAGGTGGTTTCTAAGAGCAAATCAAACCAGGTATGGTGGCACACACCTGTAATCCCAGAAGTTCTTATGCAAAGAAAAAGTTGCATGGAATTAGGTAAATCAACTCACATGCACACATATGCATATATGTATATTAAAAAGTGCTGGGCGAGGTGGCACAAGCTTGTGATCCCAGTGGCTTGGAGGCCGAGGCAGGATCGTGAGTTCAGAGCCAGCCTGAGCTGGCTGAGGCCCCAAGCAACTCAGCGAGACCCTGTTTATAAATAAAATACGAAAAAATGGCTGGGGATGTGGCTCAGTGGTAAAGCGCCCCTGGTGCCCCTGGGTTCCGGCCCTGGTACCAAAGGGGGAACAAAAGGCAGAAGGGCGAGGGTCCTCCGGGAAATCAGAATGAAGCGTGCACTCGGAACTGACGCCCACAGCCCGCGGTTGGGAGCCTCCCTGCCTCTCCCTGGCCACCCACTGGCAACGCCCCCCGCCTGCTTCCCTCCCGGTGCAGCGGGCCCTGGCATTCGAGTTCCGCAGGCTCCCTTCTGCCCTCCTTGCCCATAGGTCCCAGGCAGCCCCACCCTCCCTGGTTCTTTGTCACTGGAGTGGGGATTAGAACCCAGCTCCGCGGGCTTTGAGTCATGCCCGCTTTGGGCTGGTGTGGAGAGGAGGGCAGGGAAGGGGCCGGGTCTTCCCACCCTGGTCCTTCCGCCTCTCCCCCCACTCAGCAGTCACCTGTCGGCTGGAAGGAGCGTCTGGGATTACAGAGGCCCCACCTCGTCCTCCCAGCCCCTTCCCACAAGCCGGAAGTCGGGTTAGGACAAAGAGTTAGACGCCTCGTCAGCCTGGAGCCTGGGACTGCCTGACAGGGGACAGGTGGGGCAGCATGACAGGTGGCTGAGGAGCCAGGTGGACAGTGGAGAGGTGGCCGGCAGATGAAAGGACAGGCAGGTGGGTGGACAGAGAGATAGACGGGCTGAGCCAGTGACAGCCACATAGAGGATCCCACAGCCAAAGAGAAGGTGAGAAGGGGCAGACCGTCCACCATGAAGGGCAGGCAGGAGGGGACAGGCAGAGGGGAGGGGAGGTCAGCCCCTCGAGAGATCTGCAGGAGAATGGAGGGCAGAGACGGGAGGCCAGGCCAGGGCCATCTCTGACAGTCCCTTTCTTCCAGGCCGTGAGGAGGCCGCCATGAAGCCCAGCACCTTCCTGCTCCTGTGCACATTTGGTGAGTACCTGGGTGCTGGGCAGGGGTAGGACTGGGGCCAGGTCCCTCCCTCCCCACAAGGAGGCTGGTCTCCCTGGCTCAGCTCTGGCCCCAGCCTGGCCCTGAGGATGGGAGAGGGACTCACACGTGCCCCGGGGGTCCCCAGCTCTGGGTCCTGCTCCCCTGCCTCTCTCTGCCTCTGTCCCTGGCTCTCCGTTCCCCTCCTGGCTCTCTGTTCCTCTTTTCCTCTTCCTCTCGGGGTCACTTGGTGATGCACTGTGCCTTTTCCTAACTATCCCTGGCCCTCACCCACTGTCCCCACCTCTCTACTCTCCTCCTTCCTCTGACCCCCTCCGGGCTCCACCCGTCCCCAGGTCTGAGCCAGGCCGACACAGAGAAGATCGTCAACGGCATGGAGTGCCCGCCCCACTCGCGGCCCTGGCAGGTGGGGCTGTTTGAGGGCTCCAGCCTGCGCTGCGGGGGGGTCCTCATTGACCGCAGATGGGTCCTCACGGCGGCTCACTGCAGCGGCAGGTGGGCACCAGTCTGGCCCCTTCCTGGTGGGCAAAGGAAGGTGAGGGAGGCAAGTGCTAGCGAGGGTCTCGGGAGGGTCACTCAGAGTAGACCTCAGGGAATGAGTGGCCAAGGGCAGGAGGACAAGAGAGTCTGAGGTTAGACAAGGAGTGGAACTTCCTCAGCAGTGGGACTGGGGTGGGGCTGGGGGAGTGAGGTGGAGTGGGTGGAGGACCCAGGAAGGTCCTGAAACCTGCCCACCTGCCCCCTTCCATTCCCTCATGTGCCACCCTTTCCTGTATGGCATCTGTCACCAGTCTCAGTTATTACCTGTCCCAGTCTGGGTCCTGGGCCACAATTACCCCAAACACAGGGACAAGGTCTGTCACCTCCCTGGGCCTCAGTAGCCCCATCTGTAAAATGAGTCACTTTCTAGGTCTGATGTTCTGCGAGGTTTTGTAAAAGGGGAGATCAGACCTAAAGGAACTGACAGACTTAGGGACAGTTGGACAGAGAGGCAGCTGGACAGAATTCACTTGCTCAGTCAACAGTACCAACAACTCCTCCGTGGGCCCAGGTGTCAGGAATAGGCAGTGAACTAGGGACATGTCTACTCCTGCCACCTCACGGGCTTCGCGGTTAAGAGCATCGGAGGCGCCAAGAGAGGCTGCGGCGGGGGGCGGGGCCGCCCTGCCCGTGCTGAGCCGCTGCGACCCCAGCAGGTACTGGGTGCGCCTGGGGGAGCACAGCCTCAGCAGGCTGGACTGGACGGAGCAGATCCGGCGCAGCGGCTTCTCGGTGACCCACCCCAGCTACCAGGGAGCCCTGCGGAGCCACGAGCACGACCTCCGGCTGCTCAGGCTGGGGACACCCGTGCGCCTGACCCGCGCCGTGCAGCCCCTGCCCCTGCCCAGTGCTTGCGCAGCCCCGGGCACAGAGTGCCACATCTCGGGCTGGGGCACCACAAACCAGCCATGGAGTAAGGAGCCCCCAAGGCAGGGGTCAGAAGGGTGAAAGCCTGGGGTGTAGGGTGAGAGGTCAAGAGTCGTGAGGCTGCAGGAAGATATCAGGATCATGGTCTAGGGTCAGAGATCAAAATGGATCCCGTAGGATTTAAGGAGGTGAAGGGAGTGGGTGTGGGGTCAGAAGTCAGGGGTCAGGGATGCAGTCAGGTCATAGTGATGTCAGGGGTCACCAAACTGGAGTTAACGGTTCATATAAGTAGGATCTGGGTGACTAGGGTCAGGGGTTTGGGTGTGAGAGTCTGTATGGCAGAGGTCCTGGGGTCCAGATGTTGGGATCCAGATGTTGCAGATCTGGATATAAATTGGGATTTTATCTCCCATCTGAGATTAGAGGTCAGGGGCTTGGGGCCTGGGGCCAGAGGTTTGGGTTCATAAAGTCTGGGGTCAAATAAATTAGGATCAGAAGATACTCTGGAGTTGGGACAAAGGAAATGAAGAAAGGGACTTTGAGGGACCCTGCAGCCCCCACCTCCCATCCCCAGGCCCATTCCCTGACCGGCTCCAGTGCCTCAACCTCTCCATCGTCTCCAATGCCGCCTGCCAGGCCGTGTTTCCCGAGAGGATCACCGACAACATGGTGTGCGCAGGCGGCGTCGCTGGGAGGGACGCCTGCCAGGTGAGCACACACAGTGGGTGCATGGTCACCCAGGGCAGGAAGAGGGGGCTGAGAAGGGGAAACGGAAGCAGGACAGGAACTGAGGGAAATGGGGGCAGGGGAAGAGATGGGTGAGAAAGGAGGCCAGGCTCAGAATAAGTGAGGAAGACGGAGAACAGGCCCGAGATGGGGGAGAGAGAGGGAGGGGGCAGACAAGAAGAGCAGGTGGGCAGGGGGTCCAAAGGGGCGGGGGTACAAGGACAGAGGATGAGGAGGGCAAAGAACCACCCGGGATCCGGAGCTCAGACCGCACTGGCATGCCCCACACCATCTTCCAGCTGGTGCGGTTCCAGGGTGACAAAGAGATGTGGGGACAGAGACGGGAAGGGGCCAGTGGGCCTTTACCCTCTGATTCCACATTCTCGCTCTCTTGGAGTCCCCAAGGAGGAGGTGGAGGCTGCTAAATCTCACTGTCCCGGGACCCAGCCACTGTCCTTAAGAGAACTCTCTGCCCTCATGGAGCCCCGCCCTCCTTCTCTAGGATTGGCCACAGAAGACAGCATTCTCTTCACTCATTGGCCAGCGCCCCAGTCAATGTCCTGAAAGAACCTCTGCCCTTTCCCTTTAGAGTCCCACCCTTCCTCCCTAGGATTGTCCCTCGGGGACAATGTGTTCTCTTCGATTGGCTAGCCACTGCCATTGTCTTCCGGACAGCCGGGCTGTGCTCCTTCCTCCCAAGACCAGGCTTGGACCACCATCCCCAAGGCCTGGGAAAGGGTCTGTGGTAGGGGAGGGGTGGGGAGGAAAACAGGAGGGGGATTTCTCCCTTATTTATGCGCTATTCCTTCTTGTATCTTCCAGGGTGACTCTGGGGGACCCTTGGTATGCGGGGGAGTCCTTCAGGGGCTGGTGTCCTGGGGGTCCGTGGAGCCTTGCGGGCAAAGAGGCATCCCAGGAGTCTACACCAATATTTGCAAGTATGTGGACTGGATCCTGGAGATCATGAGGAACAACTGACCTGCGTCCTCCATCTCCACCCCTCTACTTGGGGGCCTGTCGGACCCTCAGCACCAGAATCTTTGTTGATCTGGAGAACTTCTTGGAACTTCTAACCAGTACTCCTGAGACCCATGACTTGAAGGGAGGACTGCACAACTGTCAGAAATAAATATAATGTATCTGAAGGAGGGCTGTGTCTGTCTGATGTCCCTATGCTGTATGAGACGGAGGGAGGCTTCCCAACTCTCTACCTACAGGCACAGAAATAGATAGCAGAGAGGGTAGGGTTTTCCCTCAGGAATCACACAGGAATGGAGTAGAAAAATTTACTGGTAACACTAAAAATGAAGGCCATCTTTCTATATCAGGCATGATAGAAATGGCGGTCACTTTTCAATGACCTATGAAGAACCTGAAGGAAGAAAAAGAAAATTGTTGACTCCCAAATATCCAATGAAAACTGCAAAATCAAAGTTCAGTGACCATTTAATGAAATGTCTATGACACGTGACTTTTTTACCCTGGCCCATGGTGGCCCAGCTCTGCTACGGAGCGCACACACTATATTTAGTGCAGGAACTCGGTCTATTTTAATGTGTCTGGATGACCCACGGTGATGGAAAATGGCCGCTGCCTTAAAGGGTCCTGCCCACCCCTGGGGTTCTCTCCCGCAGGCAGAGATCCTCTGAAATGCATGGAAGGGGGGCGGGGACTGAAGGGACAAGGGCTCACTCACAGCACAGCCGGGCCTGTTACCGAGCCCCACAGTGCTGGGCTCCTCTCACGACTCTCTGGAGTCTTCATCCCACCCCCCACCCCACCCGAAGGCAGGGCCGTCACCCCCATGTTGCAAATGAAGAAACTGAGCCTCATGGGGTGGAGTCCCTCATCCCACGTCACTGAGGTAGGAAGAGGCAGAGGCAGGGTTTGAGGCCAGGCCTGGCTGCTGTCTGGGCCTACCCCGCCTTGTTCCACATCTGGTTAGGGAGTGAGGAGAGGAAGACCAGGGCGGAGATCTGATTGAGAACAAACAGCTGGGCCAAGTGGGGATCTGCACCGGGTTCCACAGATGAGGCAGCTGAGGTGGCTGAAGGACTGGAAGCCATCAGGCCCAGGCCCGGCAGTAGCGAGTAAGTGCCACAACTGGACCAGGACTCAGATGTCCAGCACGGGAGGTGGGGAGAGGGAAGGGCCACTAGAGAATGAGGCCCCAGAGAGCCCTGGGGCTTGGGGCACCTGCAGAGGGCTCTTCTCCCACTCCTGGGCCTTGGCTTACAGGCCCCGACCTGCCTCCCTCACCCTGCCGTCCTGCCCCTTTGCCTGGCAACAGCCCCACCTCCAAGACGTCCCAGTTTCCCCCCATCTTTGAAAAGGAGAAGGGAGGGGCCCAGAGGAGGCCATGGCCAGCTGGGGCTGCGAGGCGAGAGGGACAGGGCAGGAGGAGACAGGGATGGGGGGCAGAGGGAGAGCTGGGGAGCCACAGACACACAGACAGGAAGGAGGAGAGATGAGGACAGGCAGCAAGAGACAGGGCACAGAGCCCAGATGGAGGAAGGAACAGGGACAGAGAGACAGGACGGGAGCCTAGTTACAGAAAGAAGAAGGTCTCCCACACAGAGTGACAGGACGGCAGAGTGACAGATGCAGAGCCAGCAAGAAAGGGACTGGTGCACACAGACAGGGGAAGAGGGGCCTGGAGAGGGACCGGGCAGCACACGTGCCAGGGAGGCCCCCACGCCCCGCCCCCAGGCAGTGAGGCAGGCTTGAGGCCAGTCGTCCCAGCCCTCCCGGGGCCACCCCTGCCTGCCTGCCTGCCCGGTGCCTGGCACTTCGACCCAGCCTGCCGCAGCTGCCACCGCCGGGCCCCTGGAGCCCCAGCCCAGAGCCCGTGAGTCCGGGAGGGAAGAGAAGCCCCCTCCAGGAGTCTGCCCACCCTGGATGCCAGTCCTCCTCGGCCTCGGTACCCACTTCCTTTCCAGCTCTGTCCTTTCCTGCGTGGGTGGGGCTCTCTAGCCCTCTCTGGTCTCTCACCTCCAACCTGCTGCCCCCAACCTCCATGACCTCTGACTCCAGCTCCACATCTCAGTCCAGCCCTTCTCTCCCACCCCCGCTGGCAGGGCAGCTGAGGGTACGGCCCTCCCTGTCCACCCCACCCAGCTCCCTCCGGCACAGGGGCAGGGGTTAGCAAGGGGGAGGGGAGGAGGGGGCAGAGCACGGTCCCACACTGACCACTTCCTTCCCTGGAGACAGACCTCAATGCCTCCATGTCGCCCTGCTGTTGGACCACAAAAAAATGGGGTGGTTACTGAATTGGGCCCAGGTCCCCCTGTCCTTCCACCCAGGCTGCTGGACCCTGGCCAGGTCCAGGGGGTGGGCAAGAGGAAGAGCACCTCCAGTGTGCCCGAGGCCTCCACAGGCCCAGCAGGCCCGGCCCTGGCTCACCCCACAGAGCCCTTTCCGCAACTTCCCCTGGCTCCTTGGCACACTGGAAGCTTCCAGCTGGCCCAAGCCCACTCCGAGCCACTCTGAGCCTAAGATTTATCCTAAGGTTGATTGTTGTGCTGTGAGAACTGGGGGTTCCCCAGAGCTGGCTTCTCCCTGGGGGAGCAGGCAGGGCGGGGAGAGGGGCCAGCTGGCAGCCAGGGCAGGGAGTGGTGAACGGCCCTCCATCCCCCCACCCCCACCAGCGCTTAGACTGGCTCCCTTCTTGTTCCCAGAGGAACCCGGGCCTTGCCCTGCCCTGCGCCAGGCCATGACGATTCTGCAATTCATCACGCTTGCCCTGGTGACAGGTACGGTGATGGCGACGGATGGGGAGCACCAGGGCCTGGTTCTGCCATTGCTGGGAACCCCCACCCTCTGGTATTCAAAACAGAAAGACCCAGGCGGCATCTGTGTGGAGATCTGCCCTGAGGAGGTGCTGGTGGCCCTGGCCCTGCTGGGCATAACCCCTCTACATGCCAGCATCGGGAGAGGTCGGGGGTCCAGAGGAGGGCCCAGGGCAGCGGAGTGGTGGGAGCTCAGGACAGAGGCTGCTGAGCCACCAGGGAGGAAGGACTTCGTCTCCTGAATGCCTGACCATCCGCGTGGTGCATCCCAGGGGGACCCCAGATCGGGGCCAGTCCCAGTCCCTCACTGCCTTCGCTCTCCTCTGCGGGGTCCCCCCTCCTCATGCCTGAGGCCCTTTTGCCCCCACCTCCTACAGGGCACGTCGGGGGAGAGACCAGGATCATCAAGGGGTACGAATGTCCTCCTCACTCCCAGCCCTGGCAGGCGGCCTTATTCCAGAAGACACGGCTGCTCTGCGGGGCGACCCTCATCGCCCCCAGATGGCTCCTGACAGCAGCCCACTGCCGCAAGCCGTGGGTGCGGGGGCTGGGGCGGGGCTGGGTGGGGGCTGGAGATGGAGAGATGGGTGGCAGCGGGCTTGGGGACAGGAAGAACGTGGAGGAGGGTGGGCAGGCAGGTGGGAGATGGGGGTGTTGGTGGGATGGTGGGATCGGCCGGGATTGAAGATGGAGGGATGGATGTGTTGGGACCTGGGGGGTTCTGGGGATGGGCTGGGGGTCAGGCTGGAGCTTGGAAGGGGACTCCCAGGGAGACAGGGTTGGAGGCAGAGCCCTGTCCCTTTGTTCTTGGAGGTGTCACTCATCTCTCCGCCCCAGCCCGCCCACGCGTCCCCTGCACCTCTCCGTCTCTGACCACGTCTCTCCCACCTCAGCCGCTATGTGGTCCTCCTGGGGGAGCACAACCTGCAGCATGAGGACGGCTGCGAGCAGAGGCGGACGGCCACCGAGTCCTTCCCGCACCCAGGCTTCAACAACAGCCTCCCCAACAAAGACCACCGCAACGACATCATGCTGGTGAAGATGTCCTCCCCAGCCCTCATCACCCGCGCCGTGCGGCCCCTCACCCTGTCGTCACACTGCGTCACCGCTGGCACCCGCTGCCTCATTTCCGGCTGGGGCACCACGTCCAGCCCCCAGTGTAGGGACTATAGAGGGAAACCCGGGGGAGGGGTGGTCATGAGGATGAAATGACACAGGGGACCTGGGGGTGTCAGCAGTGGGACCTGGCCACGGGAAGCATGAGAAGTCAGGGCTGGCAGGGGGAGGGGCAGAGGCACAAATCCCAGCCTCACACCAGACGGGTGTGATGTGCAGCCTGTAACTGGCTAGCGCAGGGCCTCAGGCGAGGAGCTTCGCCTCTCTGAAGCTTGGTTTTCTGTCTAAAGCATGAGAATAAGCTCGCCCACCTCCAGGGCGGCATTAGAGATGCATACAGACAGCACCCGGCATCAAGCGTGGACTTGATAGCATGGCTGTTGCCATTGGTGCAAGCAGACAGAGGAGTTAGCTCTGCGTACAAAGGACCAGGGTTCTTCCGGGAGCCAGTGGCGGCAAGACTCCGCGGGGCTGGGGAGGCGGGGGCTGGTTTCCCACGTCCCCTCCCGCTGTCTCCACAGTGCACCTGCCGCACACCTTGCGATGTGCCAACATCTCTATCATTGGGCACCAGGAGTGTGAGAGCGCCTACCCGGGCAACATCACCGACACCATGCTGTGCGCCAGCGTTGGGAAGGAGGGCAAGGACTCCTGCCAGGTCAGAGGGCAGGGCCCAGGTCTCCTGCCACAGCCCCTTCCCCAACCTCAATGACATCCACAACCTCAACCCCGGCACCAAGGTCACCTGCCCCTGCAGCCAAACCCGCTCCATCGCCAGTTGCTGTATCTGACTCCAACACAATCCCCAGCCCCAAGCCCACTCCCATTTCCAACCTGACCATCCCCAAACCCATTTTGACCTTACCATCCTTATTCCCACATATATAATCCCAAGTTCACCACCCCAGTCTATCGCCAGTCCCACTGCCAACCCATTCTCTCTCCCCGCCGCACTTCCCCACCACCCCTCCGCCCAGAACCTCCACCCTCTGCTCTGACAGGTTCTTTCTCTCCTCATGCCCAGGGTGACTCTGGGGGCCCTCTGGTCTGTAACGACTCTCTTCAAGGCATTATCTCCTGGGGCCAAGATCCATGTGCTGTCACCAGAAAGCCCGGTGTCTACACAAAAGTCTGCAAATATGTGGACTGGATCCAGGAGACAATGAACAACAATTAAACAGGACCCAAGCGCATAGTGCAATCTTTCTGTAAAGATTTGATTTCGTTCATTCTGTTCACATGAAACCCTAAGTCAGGGCTCCTTCGTGTACTTTCTTGGGGCCACCTTGGCTACAGGAGATGCATAGCTTTTTAATGAACTTGGGGTTTGGAATTAGGGACAGCCTGGCTGGGACTAACTTGTGACTCTGGAAGCGATGATAGCTGTTATGTTCATGGTCACATCTCCAGCCCCAGACACAGTTCCTGACGTACACCAAGGTTGAAATAAATATTTAGAGTGAATGAATCCCTTGAGTACTTACTATGTTCCAGACCCTAGTCCAAAGGGCTTTTAAATACATCAATCAACACAATCCTCACAAACCTTATGAGGTCAGTACTAGCATCATACCCATTTTACAGATGAGGAGACCGAAGCATGGAGAAAGGAAGTTGCTTGCTCATGGTCACAAGGCCACTAAGGGAAAGAAGGGCAAAGATTTGAAACAAGGTGATCTCTTAACTAACAAATGATCCTGCTTTGATTAAAGCTCAGTTTCCTTAACTGTAAAATTGTCTAATAGCACAGTAAATAAGTCAGCCTGCACGTAGCAAGACCTAGCAAAATTATTATTTTTCAACCTCTATGACAGGTAGTTAATTGAAGCCCATGTTAACAAATATTGTGGTCACATGCACCTATTTAAGTAAAAAACAATTAAAATTAGCAACATAGTTCCTCTGTCACACTTGACACATTTCAAATGCTCCATAGCCATATTAGACACACATAAAGAACTTTCCAAAAGTTTGACTGCACAAAAGTTTGACTGAGCTGAACAACCGCCGAAGTTAATTCCCAAAGGACAAGGTGGTTCATAAATCGTCAGGAATTCGGGATCCTTTCCAAGATTCTTCTCATCTTGCAGGGGAGGTAGCTGGCATGAAGAGTAAGGGCCCAGAGCTGGAATTAGGGCCTTCCATTGTTAGGTGGACTTGGCTGTGTGACCTCTTGTGAGTCATTTCCCTCTCTGAATCTGCCAGTTCCTCACCCCAAATAAGGGAGTTGTCCCAGGTGATGTCGATGCCCCTTGCAGCCTGGGCCTCCTGTGAGTCACAGGCCTGAGTGTCACCTGGAGACACACAGATGGCAGGGAGGGTGTGAGATGGGCATGCATGGGTATGATGCAAGGCCACCGCCCTCCTCAACCCCAAGTGCCAGTCACAGACACAAGAAGCCCACTGCTCCAGCTCTGGGATGGGCTCAAGACACAAAGCATCCTTCTCTCTGCCTCCTGTTCCTTCTCCTCTCCCTTTCTGTCTGGGTCTTTCCTGATTCAGAAATGTCTCAGCCCCTCCCTCTGCTTTGGTTTATAGGGTCTCCCTTCCCCAGCTGGTTTCTGTCCCTCCTACTCTGTCCATCCATCTATTTGATCTCTGCCTCCTGCCCCTTCTGCATTCTGGCAGCTCTCACCTGTCTCTCTAGGTGTGCATTTTCCTGTTCATTTCCTCTCTCAGAGTCTGAACACCATCGCCTGCCATCCCACCACCCAGGCTCCCTGAAGACATGGCACCCTCCCCCACCACCATCACCACACCTGGAAAGACTTCTGGAAACAGGAACCCAGGCTATCCCCAAAGAATCCAGCTACAAAAGGGGTGTTTGGGGCAAAGGGAGAAGCCTGTATTCCAGGGCCCCTCCCAAAGCAGGAATCTGGGGCCCAGGTTGGGTGCCAACCCCACCCACAGAGTAATTAGGCTGAAGGAAAAAGAGGGAGTGAATCCCCCGGGGAAGGGTGGGGAACTTCCGGGATCTTGAGAGTTAAAAGGGAAGGTCTGGCCAGGGGTCCCTGGGCAGAGGATTCTGACAGCCCACACAGCAGGGCAGGGGCACCTCCGGTTCTCCTTCCTCCTTTCTACTGACGACTCCCAGGTGAAGCGGGATGTAGCCCACCCGCGTTGGGGAGCATAGGAGAGGTCGGGTGGGGATCCTCAGGCCTCGGGCAGGAGCCCTGACTGAGCCTTGATTTCCCTATCTGCGGGACAGGAAAGTTTCCCAGCAGTGCAATTTAGGAAGAGGTCCCCACTGGCTCTAAGTGTGGGATCCCCACCCCACCTGCGAAGGAGGGCGAAACCCGGCACGCAACGTAGCTGGCCACCAGGGCCGCCCGGGCTCTCCGAGTTCTCCCCTCAGGCATAGGGAGGACGGGAGGAAGCTACCAGGGGCGTCATTAGGGTAATTGCTCCCATTAGGGCAGTTGGGGCCCGAATCACCAGTTCCCCCGCCCCTGTGGGGGTCGGCTGCGGGTTAAACGGGTCGCGACAGTCTGGGGTGGCCCAGGCAGGGCGGACAGGCCCGCGAGGTGGGGGTCTCAGACAGAGCATCAGTTTTAACCCGCCTCCTGTCCCCCAGTCCCGGTCCCCGCTATGAAACCCTCGCACCACCACCTTTCCGCTGCCTCTGGCGCCTGGGCCCTGATGAAGCTGCTGCTGCCGCTACTGATGGCGCAACTCCGGGGTGAGACGGGGAACAGGGGGCGGCTGGAGAGGCCGAGACCGAGGGAGGAGTATGCGCTCAACGGCACTCACCTCTGGTCCCTTTGGGAACCCTGCACCCACCCTACGTTCCGAGCAGGGATCGCAGCCGTGTCTGCGGAGTCCCTTTCCTAGCCCGGCCCCTGGGTGTCTTGCCCCATTCAGACCCTCTTCTGTCCTCGCCGCATTCTTTCTGCTCCCTTTACTCGGCCTCATTCTGCCCCCTCCTCTTCTGACTCTACCATATTTTGTCCCAAGTGTTGCCTAGACACTTTTTGCCCTCTCCCATTTTCCAGTTCCCTTGGGTATTCCCATCCCTCCTCCGCGGAGTCGCCCATCCGCTTGACTCCGGGCCGGGTTCTAGCCACGCCCCCTCACCGCCCCACCGCGTTCGGTTCCGCCCCCTTATGCTCTCCGCGTCCTATCTCCGCCCCCTTACCTCCCGCCGCGTTCTATCTCCGCCCCCTTACGGCCCGCCCCGTTATAGCCCCACCCCCTTAACGTCCGCCTCAGTCTGTCTCCGCCCCTTTCCACACCGCAGCTCTCCAGTGGCTCCGCTTCATCGCGCGGTGGTGTTAGGCTCCCGCGCTACCTCCGCTGGCGTCAGTTTGCCAGGTCCCTGCCCCTCCAGACCCACCCTATTCTGCCATCGCCTTGCTCTGCTCCATCCACGTGTCTTTGCACTTTCACGCCTTTCTTCGCTGACTTTAATTGGTTCAAGCAGTTCCCCAGTTCCCCACTCCCTAGTGTTCTGACAGCGCCCCCCGCAGGCCAGTCCCCAGACACTTCCTACGGGTTCTTATTTCCCGCCCCGTCTTCTCCGTTCTTTTTTCAGCCGCGGATGCGCTCCCCGTAAATGACACGGACTTGGATCTTGCGACCTTCGGCGCCCCGTGCGCGCGCAGATCGCAGCCCTGGCAGGTCTCCCTCTTCAATGGCCTCTCATTCCACTGCGCAGGCGTCCTGGTGGACGAGAGCTGGGTGCTCACTGCCGCGCACTGCTGGAATAACAAGTAGGGGACGCGTTGGAGTGGGTGGGCCAATCCCGGGGAGGGGAGGGACGGGGAGGGACACTTGGGTCTTTCCCAGCTTCCCATGGGATTAATCATGGAGGCCTTCCTGGAAGTGGAGAGGTAGGGCTTGGCTGTGGCCGCCAGGGGGCGGCGTAGTCCTTCTGTTTCCGGGTCCATCATGCCTATTCAGCTGATTGTCCCCTTCCATTTGGGAGTAGGGAGTTGTATGTTAAAGAGGCAGAAGTCAGGGTGTGATGTAGTCAGGAGGTTAGAACTAAATGATAATGCTCACCTCAGGTGTCCCCACCCAGGGAGGAAGGACCAGATGTCATTACAGAGAAAGGAGGATGTACGCTTTACCAGAACCAGGCCTCCAGCCCTCAGTTCCTGCAGAACCCAGGAACCCATGCTCCCCACCTCTGGGAATCCAGCCCACAGGCCCCACTCCCATCTCCAGCCTCTTCCTCCCTAGGTCCCAGGATTCCCAGCCTCCCTGTTCCTGATAACCGCTTCCCTCAAACCCCTCCTACCTCAGGACACAGCTGTGGGCCCCCACTCCCTGCCTTCACCTGCTCCCCAGGGTCTCAGAGCCCACGCTCCGTGAAGGCTTTGCCTCCCTACTGGCTTTTTCCTCCCCAGGCCACTGTGGGCTCGAGTTGGGGACGACCACCTGCTGCTTCTCCAGGGGGAGCAGCTCCGCCTGGCTAGCCACCCTGTTGTCCACCCCAAGTACCGCCAGGGCTCAGGCCCCATCCTGCCTAGGAGGACAGATGAGCACGACCTCATGCTGCTGAAGTTGCGCAGACCCGTTGTGCAGGGGTCCCGCGTCCAGACCCTAGAGCTGCCCCACCACTGTGCCCAGCCGGGAGACCAGTGCCAGATCGCTGGCTGGGCCACCACATCTTCCAGGAGAGGTAAGAGTGGGGGCTCTGAGGCTGGCACCTCAGGGAGGAGGCTGGGCCTGGGCTCCTGGGTCTGAGGAAGGAGGGCTGGGGCTGGACCCTGGGTCTGAGGGAGGAGGCTGGGCCTGGACCCCTGGGTCTGAGGGAGGAGGGCTGAGCCTGGACCCCTGGGTCTGAGGAAGGAGGGCTGGGGCTGGACCCTGGGTCTGAGGGAGGAGGGCTGGGCCTGGGCTCCTGGGTCTGAGGGAGGAGGCTGGGCCTGGGCTCCTGGGTCTGAGGGAGGAGGCTGGGCCTGGGCTCCTGGGTCTGAGGGAGGAGGCTGGGCCTGGGCTCCTGGGTCTGAGGGAGGAGGCTGGGCCTGGAGCCCTGGGTCTGAGGGAGGAGGGCTGGGCCTGGGCTCTTGGGTCTGAGGGAGGAGGCTGGGCCTGGAGCCCTGGGTCTGAGGGAGGAGGCTGGGCCTGGGCTCCTGGGTCTGAGGGAGGAGGGCTGGGCCTGGGCTCCTGGGTCTGAGGGAGGAGGCTGGGCCTGGAGCCCTGGGTCTGAGGGAGGAGGCTGGGCCTGGGCTCCTGGGTCTGAGGGAGGAGGCTGGGCCTGGAGCCCTGGGTCTGAGGGAGGAGGCTGGGCCTGGGCTCCTGGGTCTGAGGGAGGAGGCTGGGCCTGGATCCCTGGGTCTGAGGGAGGAGGCTGGGCCTGGAGCCCTGGGTCTGAGGGAGGAGCCTCCGCTAGGCAGTCTTGCATGCAGACCCCTGGGTCACAGAGGAAAGGCTGACCCCAGGGATTACCCGCATGTGCTCCCATCAGTGAAGTACAACAAGGGCCTGAGCTGTTCCAGGGTCACCATCCTGAGCCGTAACGCGTGTGAAGTCTTCTACCCTGGGGTGATCACCAACAACATGATTTGTGCTGGACTGGACCAGGGCCAGGATCCTTGCCAGGTAGGGACGGCCAGGAGGAAGGAGATGGCTGTCCCTGCCCCCACCCCCTGCTCCATCCTCACCCCACCCCTCCCTGGTCCTCATCCTCTCATCCTGTCCCAGGGCTCAGCCTCTTGCCCACCCTCCTGCTGTCCTCCTGTGTCCCGATCCTTCTCCACCCGCACCTACCATGAGCCACTGTCCCAACCTCAACCCCAACACATCTCCTTTCTCATCTCCTGACGCCACCCTGGACCCGAAGCCCACCTCCATCCTCACCCCAGTGCACCCCAACCCCACACCTGATTCCAGTCCACCCTGGCCCATCGTTATCCCACCCAGCTCTAGCCCCACCCAGCCCCTTCCCTCCTCCTCAGACCCTGAGTGGCGGCTCTCACACTGGGGTCTCCCTTCTCCCACCTGCAGAGTGACTCAGGCGGCCCCTTGGTGTGTGACCAGACCCTGCAGGGCATCCTCTCCTGGGGCGTTTACCCCTGCGGCTCTGCCCAGCACCCGGCTGTTTACACCCAGATCTGCAAATATGTCCCCTGGATCAAGAAAACCATTCGCTCCAACTGATCCAGCCCTGGAGACCCCTTCACCACCTGTTCTCCTCCTCTGCCCTTCCTCCCCATCCAGCTAGATCCTCTGTCGTCTGCCCGCCCATCTGTTCCCCTGTCCCCTCATTCCCCCGCCACTCCTGTTCTCTGCTCACACTGGAGCCCAAGTACAGAAAGTTGTGGCAAAGGTTTGTTTGGGAAAAGCAAGGAACCTGAAAGTTCCTGCTGTGTGACCTGGGGCAAGCCAAGTACCCTCTCTGAGCCTTGGTTTCCTCACCTGCAAAATAGGGACAATGAAGTGCCTACCTCTGAAATGCACTGTGAAGAGCAGGTGATGGACCGTGTGCAAATCTTTATAATTGTCACTTAAGCCTGAACAGCGTGTGGTGAGCGTTGACTAAATGGTACCTGTTGTCATGACAGCATCTTGGAAAAAGTGTCTCTGTCCCAGGGAGAAGAGAGTCTGGGGTAGCCCTCTCTCCAAACCCCCAGCCCTGCTTCCTGGCTGATGGGAGAGTCATTCCGTGCTCTCGTGGGGGGGAGGGGGGGCCTCCGGAAGCAGCTGCACCTCTTCCTCCTTCCCACCCTCTAGTTCCTGCTTCTAGGTCCAGTCAGCAGCCCCTCCTGTCCCAGGAGAGGTGAGGCTCCCTTGACTCATCTGGCCCCCTCTCCGCCTTCACGGGGCCACTGGAACTCCAGGGAGCTCACTCCAGGACCAGAGGCTGTAGCCTCACTTCCTATGTCTGTGCCCAGAAGCCTCCCCCTAAGGTTTAGGGGAAAATCTTTGATTTGTTATTAACTGGCTTGGAGATTTTTGTCCTGAAAGCTTGGAAGGAGAGATTTTTTTCCTCTTCCTGAAATTATCTCTGTGTAAATATTTCTATGCTGGGGGCAGGGTGGTTATTCACAGAATCCAGGAGAAATAAATGAATAGATGTTCAAGGGTCTCGGCTTTGCCTGGACTTTGGAGTCTGAAACTTGTAAGTTATGACCTAAGTCGCATGTAAACATAGCAGGAATCTTCCACAAGGTGTGGATTCCACTGGTTTCCCCTGTCAAACACCAATTTATTGAGCATCTACTCTGTGCCAGGCCCCATGCTGGGTGGTGGGGACACAGTGGTGATCACAAGGTCCCTGCCCCCACAGAGCCCGCAGAAGATTGACATCTGAGGTCTGAGCACACGGTAGGCTAGACCCCTTCCCTCCCTTGCCTCTTCCTTGTCCCACCCCAGTAGCACACCCAGGAAATGTCAGTCCTGTGTATCAGTCAAGTTTGTCACCCAAGGATCAGAAGCAAAGTAGGTGGGAACTTGGGGCTGGACACATTTCCAGGCAATTCATCCATTCCTTTACGCGCTCCGTGATGTTTACCCAGCCATGTCCTAGGCCAGGCGCCGGAGATGAGTCTGACTAAGCCCTGCCCTCAGGAAGCTGTTGGTCAGGTCCGGGAGGCAGGCAGGACTTACATTCTTGTCATTCAGGTCTCCATTCAAAGGTCACCTCCTCCGGGAGACCTTCCTGGTTGTCCTGGAAAGGGGTCCCTTTTTGGTCACCAATCCCATTGCTCTGTTTCTTTCACAGCATTCATTACAGCTGGAATTCTCTCATTTATCTGTTCACTTGATGATGACTGTGCATCCCCCCCCCCCCACAGAGTCCATGGGACAAGGACTCAGGTACTTGTCCACCCTGTATTCTAAGCACTTCTATGGTACCTGGCTCAGAAACCATTCAGCACATTGTTGAATGAACAAGTGACAAATTGATCAGTCGGTGCACCATGGAGCATCTGAGGACTCTGCCTGAAGGAGCTGGGGAAGGCTTCACACGAAGGGATATTTGTGGGGGGTTTTAAAGGATAAGTAGGAGTTCACCAGCTAGAGAAGAAAATGCATTCACTATGGGACCTTGAGCCAATTATTTGAATGCTTTCTCTACTTCAGTTCACCCCTCTGTGAATGCAGATACCTGCTTGATTACACGCTTGTGAGAATTAAGTGAGATACTATACGTGAGCAATATACCTTACACTAGGAACAGAATGAAGATAGCTTTTCAGTATTCTTAAAAGCAGTTAGTTCGGCTCTCGTCACACAGTGGGTCCTTTTGGAGAGAGAGTAATTGGCCATGGGCAATACATGCTCTGATGAAGGAGGTGTGAACTCTACAGGAGATGGAGAGCCAGGCTTACTGAACACCCACCACGAGTCAGGCTCCGAGTTCAGTATGTTAACTCCCTTAGTCCCCCCGCCACACACAACCCTGGTTATTACTGCTGCTTAAGAGAGAAGAGGGGTCCAGTGACTTGCCCGAGGTCACATGCCTACCCAGTGCCAGCAAGACATTTGGACACAGATGGTTCTGTTCCACCCAGAGGGAGCCCATCCCAGCTGATAGCCTGTGGCCAGTGGGGAGTGGCAGGGGCTGTGAGTGCCCAGGGAAGCAAAGGTTGATGTGTCGGAGAAGTGAGAAAGGCACCTTGGTGGAGGGCCACTGGGTCTGGAAGGATGAGCAAGAGTTCACCAGATAAAGGAGGATATGGAGAAAGACATTCACTCACTCGATTGACATCTCCTGAGGACTCCCGTGAACCCAGCCCAGACCTGGGTGATTCTGGGGACACGGAGATGAGTCAGACCTGGGCCTGGCTCCTCAGGGGCTGCCCCACTGCTGAGAAGAAATGGGGAAAGAGGCCAGGTAGAAGGGGTGATGGGAAGGACAACGGAGGCAGGAGGGGAGAGATGGGTGGGGAAGATGCAGCAAATGTTCTTGGGATTTGGCAAAGATCAGGTGGTATTAAGAGAGAGGGAGGGCGCTTGGGCCCAGGCAGGTGGGGCACTCTGGCCCTTGGGGGGGGGGGGGGCTGTGGGGAAGGGGCAGGTTGTGACCAGAGTGGATTAACCCAGCTGGGACCAGGCTTCCTGACCTTGTGGAAGACACCTCTGTCACGGTGGGACAGGGCCCAAGACCCCGGGGCAGGGAGGGTTCTGTGTAGTGGGGGGCTCCTTGGCCTTGGCCTGTCTGGGTTCTGCTCAGTCTTTCTTGTCTCCTCTCACTGGGATCCCCCTGGCTCTCCATGTCCCCTCTTGTTTCTTCCACTCTTCCCTGACACCTCACTGCACCTACCTTGGTCCTTCTGCCCCACCCTACCTTCTGGGCAGTCCCCTGAAGCTCCTGCAGTCAGCCAGTGGGGTCAGGCCTGTACACCAGTCCAGCATCCAGAGTCAACGGGCCTCCATCCTGGGATCCTGCCTTAGGCATCTCCTGCCTCCTCCAGGCCTTGAGAGATTCTGGATCCAGACCCTGCAGCCCCAGGTCAGGGGGAAGAGCGGCCCCCACTCTGAAGGCTCAGAGGAGCCGCCCCCTCCACAAACCAGCACCCCTTCCCCATGAGGCGGAGTTCTGGTCCAGCTAGGGCCAGCTCTCCCAACAGGGGGGGGGCCCTGGGCCCACCGCCCCTCCCAAGGTTCCCCCACCCCCTGGCACAACCCCAGGGTTTCCCCCTCCCCCAGGGGCATTTCCCAACCCTGATTAATCACTGGGGCGGCCCCAAGAAGGAGGAAGGAGATGCAGGGTGTACCTTAAAGCAGCGCAGGTGCCAAGGCAGGCTGAGGACCCGCGCGCCCCGAGGTCATGAAGCTGGGATTCACCTGGGCTCTGCTGTCCCTGCTGGCAGGTGAGCCTGCCACAGGCCCGCTGCCCCCGGGCTCCGCTCTCCGCCCCGGGCTCCTGCACCCTGCCCTCGGGGCCCAGCATCCTCTCCCAGGCCCTCCCTCCACGCCTGCTGTCACTGACCCCTTTGCTCCCACCCCAGGGCAAGGCTGGGCAGACACCCGCACCATCGGGGCGGAGGAATGTCGCCGCAACTCACAGCCCTGGCAGGCTGGTCTTTTCTACCGCACCAGACTCTTCTGCGGAGCGACTCTCATCAGTGACCGCTGGCTGCTCACAGCTGCCCACTGCCGCAAGCCGTGAGTGCCCCTGGCCCGCCATGCTGGGCAGGGGAGTGGGGAGCAGGCGAGGGTGGCAGGGAGGGGCCTCCGGTGGATCACCGAGAGACCTCCATTTCTGACCCCAGAAGTCCAACTCTTAGGGTCAGGAGGGGTAGCTGCCCAAATTCTGCACTTCCAGAGTCCTAAAATATGGAAGGTTCTAAGAGTCTAAGACTCGAAGCTTTGGCTCTTAAAATCTTAGACTCTTAACCCGAGAAACCCAGAATGACAGAATCCTGAAAGCTTGGACCCTTGGAATTCTAGAACCACAGGATGCAAAGACTATGAGAATCTCCGGGGCCTACCTCGGCCCGCGGGGCGGAAATGCCCTGCCAGCCACATGTGTAGCTTAAGTTTTCCTGTAGGCATGTTAAAAAAATAAAAAGAAACAGTGTGACTTTGATAAGAGATTTAATTGGACATACTCAAAACCTTATTTCAAAATGTAATTACATTTTAAACGATGAGTGACATAGTTTACTTTTTTTTTTTTTTTTTTTTGTAGTAAAGCTTTGCAATCCAGCGTGTATTTTATATAGATGATGACACATCTCAGTTGGGATAAGTCACATTTCAAATGTTCAGCGGCAGTACTAGCTAGTGCAATCCTAGAATCTTGAGTTCCAGTGTTTTGGGCTCATGGAATATTGAGACTTAACAATCCTGGAATCTTTGATTCACAGATACTGTGATTCTAAGAATTCTAGAAGTCTATTTTCATAAACATAGATTATGAAAATAGGTGGATTCAATACCTCAGAATTCCATAATTCCAGAGTCTTAAAACTCAGGAAGCTTTAACTCAGAGAGCTGGGAGTCTTAACCTCTTTGAATTCTAGGCACTTAATTTCTAAAATCATGGGTTTGTGGGATTCTAGAATAATGAAATTCTAGGGTTTTGTTTTTTCTTTTGGTCTTGGGACTGAACCCAGGTCCTCGTTAGGCAAGAGCTCTGCCACTAAGGTACGCTTCCAGCAGACTGAAATTTTTATTTTATTTTAAATTTTAAATTTCATTTTATTTTCGGTACTGGGGAATGAACCCAGACATTTTTATTTTTTTATTTTGAGATAGGATTCCACCAAGTTGCTTAGGGCCTTGATAAATTGCTGAGGCTGGCCTTGGACTTGCAATCCTCCTGCCTCAGTCTCCCGAGCCACTGGGATTACAGGTGTGGGTCACCCTGCCAGGCTGAAATTCTATTCTTATCATTCTCAAATATTAGAATACTAGACTCTTTGGGCCGTAGATTTAATGCAGATCATTTAAAAATCCTGGACTTTAAAAAAAATCTGTAGTTGTAGACAGACAGCATGCCTTTATCTTATTTGTTTATTTTTTAGCAGTACTAAGGACACAGGCTAGGCAAGCGCTCTACCGCTGAGCTATAGCTCCAGCCCAAATCCTGGACTTTTTAACCTACAGAAATACAGGATGTTAGAATCTTGGATCCATAAAATTCTAAAACTTGAGCCTCTGAGAATCCTACAGCCATGGCAAATGGGTGTTAGGACCTTGGAATTCTAGAATCTTGGATTCTGGGCACTCTAGTAGAATCCAAGGTCTATGTGATGCAGGAATCCTCCGTACCAAATCTCTGAACAGAGGCCTCTCTGTTCTAATATCCTTCCCTCCAGGAATGAAGTAAAAATGCTGGTTCAGGATGCTGTGTGGGAATTTCCCACCACGCACTGCTCCACAACAAGGTCTCATTTAACTCAAACCTGTACCTTGGACTGGGGGAACAATGTTTGGATTTAGCCCCAAAGACAAAAAAGGAGAAAGACAGAAATATGGAGACAGAAGAGATTTGGAAGCAAGGATTGGGGTGCAGGGGCTAAACTTCCCCAACACAGATCAAGACCACAGGGTGGATAGGGGGTCAGAGACAGAAGTAACATCTCACACTCCCTAAACCCAAATTCTTAGTCATGAGTCTAGTGCCTACCAAGGTCAGGGGTCAGAGATGGGGGATGGACAGGTAGATCCCTGCAGGGCCTCCACCTGTTCAGAGGAGGACCTAGAACAGAACAGGTGGGCTGGGATACAGTAAGAGGGCTTAAGGTCAGGCCTCAGGAAGAACTGCCTTGCGGGTAAAGGACATGATGGCAGAAAAAGCCTGAGGCCATGGATGACCCCCAGTTGGGAGATTTTCCATATTTCATCCCTCTCCATGTACCCACACCCCAGAACACTTAGTCACCAGACCTGTGGGCGCAGGAAGTGGGGTTGTTATTGTATGGTTGTAACTGTGTGGTCTACAAGGTTCCAGGGGACCCAGGTCACCATTGGAGCTCTAGGTGGGGCAGGAAGGACAGTGGCTCACTCAGCACGGTAGGCTATGAGGGGGAGTGGTCAGGGGAGGGCTATACAGGCAGAGGCAGACAGAAAGTCAGAGCGGAAAGCAGAGACCCAGAGAGGGTGCATGGCTTGTGAAGAGTCACACAGCACCCTGATGGACAGGAAAAGGGGACTGGGGTTGATAAGACACCCACCCCCGACTTCCCTCTAACCTGACCTCTGAAGTCTGTCCCAGCAGGTACCTGTGGGTCCGCCTTGGGGAGCATCACCTCTGGCGGTGGGAGGGGCCAGAGCAGCTGTTCCGGGTCACAGACTTCTTCCCCCACCCCGGGTTCAATGAGGACCTCAGTGCCAATGACCACAACGATGACATCATGCTGATCCGTCTGCCCAGGCGGGCACATCTGGGTCCTGCTGTGCAGCCCCTCAACCTCAGCCAGTCCTACGTTTCCCCGGGCACTCAGTGCCTCATCTCAGGCTGGGGAGCAGTGTCTAGCCCCAAGGGTATGGCCTTGCCTGTGACACAGCCCGGAGGTCTCAGGCCCAGGGCTGGGCTCTGCTGCCCCTCTGCTCTGTCCCCCTTTTTACCTCTATCCTCTCCTCCGAACACCTACCTATTCATCAAATCTAAAATACTATAAAGTTTAAGATGCATAATTATTTTATGAACTGCTAAGAATGAAAAAAAGTGCAGTTGGTGATTTGACCTCATGGACTGGAAGACACATTCCAATTCCACAAACATTTAAGTGTGAATATACGTGCATCTTAAAATTGCAATGAAACCTCCGTCTCTCAGTTACACACTGGCAACCCATTAGCCAAATCAGGCTTTCTCTGTTAGTAGTAGTTTTCAAATTGTCTTTTAAAAATCAATCTGAATTTGTGGCTGCCAATATCTAAAACCGGGACATTTTATAAAGCCAGGTTTCTGGATGTGCTTGAAAGATTTAAGGAACCTATAGCCCACATCCCTGGAGCGCCCTGGGCAGAATGGGTAGAGGCTGCCCTCTTCAGACAAGATATGGGTCCACTGCACTCTACCCTACTGGCTGCTGGCTGGCTGCACACTCCCCACCTGCGTTGTATTCACCCAGGAAGTCCTCTTATGCTGTGCATCTGTGTATCCGTATCCCTCTCTGTCTCTCTTGGATGTGTTTTACCTACTTCTAGCTGTAGCCAGTATCTCTGTGTCTGTCCCCCGCCCCTCTATTGTCCTGCCCCCCTCTCATGTCTCTGGGTCTGCTTCTCCATTTTTTCATGGCCTCCTCTGAGAATCTCCCTTTAAAAGGCCTCTCCCTCCCTCCATGGTCTATTTCTCTCCAAGTGAGTCTCTTTTTGTCTCTTGCTCTCTGCAGCTTCCTCTTTCTTTCTTTGGCTCTTTTGGTCGCCCCCCCCCCCCCCCCCCGCCCACCTGTTTCTCTTACATGCTATGACTGTCTATGTCACCATCTCTTGTCTCCATCCTTGAGTTTATGATGTGGCTCTGTGGGTCCTCCAGTGGAAAGGCTGCAGGGAAGATTCAGGAAGGGGGATTTCTGGGTTTGCTGGGGGCAGCTGCTCATTTTCTGTGGATCTTTTTCCTAAACAGTGCGGTATCCACTCACACTACAGTGTGCCAACATCAGCATCCTGGACACCAAACTTTGTCACTGGGCGTATCCAGGCCACATATCAGACAGCATGATATGTGCAGGCCTGTGGGAGGGGGGCCGAGGCTCCTGCCAGGTAAGACCCTGTTGAGGGGAAGAGGCGATAGGCCTGATGAGTTTGCTGGGTCTTGGGGAAGAGGACAACTGGAACCGCAGATTCCTGGAGCTATAGAAGACTGGGAGGTGGGGGTGGGGCACTGAGTCCTGGGGAGGGAGAGTGCTAGGAGCTAGAATGCCAGGTCCTGGGGGGAGGTGGGTCTCAGAGCTTTTCCTCCTGGGTCAGAGAGGAGAGACTGGAGACCTGGACTCCTGGGTGTTGAGGACCCTGCGGGGCCTTCTCGGGAAGAGGAAGTGGACAGGCGTTAACAGTTCCTCTGCTCTTATTTCGCGCACAGGGTGACTCTGGGGGACCCCTGGTTTGCAATGGGACCCTTGCAGGTGTGGTGTCTGGAGGCGCTGAGCCCTGCTCCAGACCCCGGCGCCCCTCTGTCTATACTAGCGTACGCCACTACGTGGACTGGATTCGAAAAACCATAGAGGAAAACTGAGCCCTCACGCTAAGGAGGACTGTGAGAGGAAGGTGGACGCGGGACCAGGAGTTACTGCAGGGCTCCTGCCTCAACGTCTCCGCCTTGACCTCCAGCTGTGTTGGAGACTAAGCCCCGGATGCTCAGGCTGCGCGCCCTCAGGCTCTGCCTCCGCGCTAAACGGCGATGTAGCCACACCTCCTCGGAGCTGCGCAGGGACACGCCTCCGCCCCTCTTGGCCCTGTCTGTGGCGTCACCGAGAACAGGCGTCATCCCACGGAACTGCCCAACCATGTGGTCCCGCCCCCATCGGACTTTACCCAATGGGACGTCACCTTTGGACTCCGCCCCCTTGGGCCCCGCCTCCATTGGAGATCCCGCCTCCTGTGAAGTCAGGGGCACTGTAGCTCCGCCCAGGTGGAATTCAGACCCTGCTGGGCTCCGCCCCTCGCGGCCCTGCCCTGGGCGTGTCCTGGGTTTGAATCCTGGCGCGGACCCGACGGGGAGTTGGTGGTCTCCATCCTTTCAGAGCCATTGGACGATTTTACAATAAAGAGGGGAGCCGCGCCTTCCATCTGCCTGCGCTGTGGAATGGGGGGGGGGCGCCGATGGGAGGCGAAGGGTATATGAGGGCTCTGCCACCGAGTAGCAATTCCCCCTTGAGGCTAGTAAGTCCTGCCTGACGTCGGTCTCCATCATACCTATTGCAGCAAGGCTCTTGAGTTCTGCTTGGGCTGGTCCCGCCGCCCCCAGGGGAAGGGGAAACCAGGTCACGGCGCTTCCCAAACCTGCCTTCCCAGATCCCGCACCTCGAGCAGCGGGCGGGCCCGGTCCGCCCTCAGCACTCGGAATCGAGAAGACCCGCCTTTCTTCCGGGTTATCGGACGCAGCCCCCTCCTCCCACAAGAATCAGATTCCAAGCCCCTCCTTCCAAGAAACAAGAATTCAGCCCCAGCACGACCTCCCTCAGACCCAGGGGACCCGCCCCAGCACTGAGCACCCTTCTCTCCTCCCTCGGTTCAATATTCCAGCCCGTCGTCCCTCAAGATTTCGTTTCAGCCCCTCCGCCCCTCGTCACACACACACCCAGGGTTCCCTGATGCGTCCCCAGCTCGGGTGCGGGAGGAGGCGGAGCACAGGGCGGGGATTCCCAGTTAAAAGGCTGAAGAATCCTGTACGCAGCAGACAGAACCGAAGTACGGGGCCTCTTCCACTGAGCCCGAAATCAGTAGGTGACCCCGCCCCCTGGATTCTGGAAGGTGAGGTGCAGAGGTATTCAGACACAGGCCTCAGGCCCAGGGACCCCTCCCCATCAGGGCCCAGGACCCCAGCCTCAAACCCCTCCTCTCCTTAGATCCAGAAGTTCAGGACCCTAACTCCCTCCTTCCTCGGAATGTAAGAATCTATTCCCCAAGCCTACCCAGCCCCCATACTTAGCTTCAGAAATATGGGCTCCTGTCTCCTTCTTCCTCAGACTCAAGAATCTGGATCCCCAGCCCCTTCCTGGTACAGGACTCACAACAACTCCGGATTCTCTGCTCCCTCCCCAACCCCAAAATGCTAAGATTTCAGGCTCCTCCTTCCTGTCTCAGCCCCACCCTCTCCCTCTCTCAGACACCATGGGACGCCCCCCACCCCTTGCAGCCCTTAACTGGAGGATCCTGCTCTTGCTGCTGGGAGCCTGGGCAGGTAGGGGGACAGGGAGACCTTTGAAGGGGTGGGGGCGGAAGGCAGCAGTGGTGCTGGGAGCCTGGGTGACAGCTGGGTGGGTATGTGGGTGCGTGTGGTGGCATGGGACTGAGAAGCGTGTGACATGGTGTGGGAGCCTCTGTGGGCTTCCTGAGTGGGGGTGGAGGTGTGGAAGACATGGCAGGCCTGGCAGTGGGTTCAGTTCTGCTGAAAATGGCATCAGTACTTGACAGGGGGCGCCTCCTACCTGGGCAGACACATGGGGGAGTGTCAGATGAGGATCTGTGTGAATGCATGTGGAAGCATGTGGATGCGCATTGGGGTGTGTGACTCATGTATGATGACTTGGGACCTTCAGCGAGCGTCCACACGTGCCTGGCTGGCAGCATGTGGTTGCCAGGTTTCATGCGTGAAGTCTTGAGGGCAAGCATGCGGAGGACTGTTTGTGTGTCCCTTTAAACCCACAGTGGTTTCCCTGGCCCTGGCACTGGCCCCCGAGGGTGGAGATCCAACCCTGTCCCTCCCACTGCAGGATGCACTAAGGCACAGGGATCCAAGGTCCTGGAGGGCCAGGAGTGTGAAGCCCACTCACAGCCTTGGCAGGCGGCCTTGTTCCAGGGCCAGCGACTGCTCTGTGGGGCCGTCCTTGTAGGTGCCAACTGGATCCTCACGGCTGCCCACTGTAAAAAATTGTGAGTGGATCTCTGGGGCAGAGGTGGGCTGGGGTCTGAGGGGTTTGAGAACTTCACTCAGGAAGGAGAAAGCTGGACCCCCCAGTCTGAGGGAGGAGGGTTGGGGTCTGGACTCTTTAGTCCTAAGGGAGGAGGTGCTGGGTACCCCAGTACGCAGGTGCTCCTGCCTGGGTACGCATCTACCTCCCACCACTTACAGGAAGTACACAGTGCGACTGGGTGATCACAGCCTGCAGAGTAAAGATGGGCCAGAGCAGGAAATGTCAGTGGCTCAGTCCATCCAACACCCCTGCTTCAACAACAGCAACATGGATGACCACAGTCACGATCTGATGCTCATCCGACTCCGTGGTCGGGCAACCTTGGGGCCCAAAGTGAAGCCCATCGACCTGGCGGATAAATGCGCCCATGTTGGCCAGAAGTGCACCATATCAGGCTGGGGCACTGTCACCAGCCCCCGAGGTAGTGGGCTTGGCCACTACTGGGAGGGAGAAGAGGAGGTGGTTGGCCCAGCGGACCCTGAGCCATGGGAAAGGCATGGCTCCCGCAAAAGATAAAGAAGGAAAGTTCTTGTGATGTTGAGATTCACCAGGGGTGCATACTGGAAACCTTGAAGGCCAGACAGGAGTGGTGAGGGAAACAGTAAACCAACAGATTGCTAAGTGGGCTCCAAAAACAACCCAAAGCCCTCTTTGGGGTAGACAGCACCATCTTATAAAAACTTCATTGTAGAAGATTTAATATAATCTTCACGACAGACCTGGGATCTATGGGCTGCAGGAGCCCAGGGAAGCAGTTTCCTAGTACCTTCCCCTAGAGAACCCCAGAAACCCAGCCCCATCCCCTCTTGCCCTGATATAGGAGTCTACACCCTTCCTCCCCCAGTACTCAGGAGTCCAGGTCCCCAGCTGCCCTCTTACTCTGGGTCCAAAAGTCTGGACCTCCATTAAAGCCATCCTTTGGGGACTTGAGAATCTAGACAGCCCCTCACCTTACTTCACAGTGAAAAAAAAAAAGGATGGGGCTCAGCTCAGAGAAGAATGGGATCCTCCAGGAAGTGGCAAAGCAAGATTCAGGTCCCTGCATGTCTGACTCCTGTTGCAGAGGAGATGGGTTGCTCACGAGTCCATCCAAACCACAGCTCTTCCCCTTTCCCTGGGGAAGTCCCTTCTCATCTCCCAGCCTCACTTTCCTCATCTGCAAGTTGAGAATCATCATCCCAGAGACTCTTCAGCTCTACAAGGGCTTAGGTTACATCTGTTCTCTTCTTTGGTGTTCCGAGTGCTTGGGCGAGTGACTGGTACAGAGAAGGTGCTCAACAAATATTCATTGAATGATTGAGGCAACAACAAAATGAAGGAATGCATCTCTCCTTCAAAGAGCTGCGGTGCTCACATGAGATTGTGAGCATTTCACGCTAAGCACACAAAGGTTTTTTTCTCAAGACTGTTCCTCGCAGGAGATTAACAGGAAAGATGACTTCCACTTTCAAGCATTAATTCAACACTTATTTATTGAGCACCTAGCATGCCCCTGGTGCTGTTGTAGGCACTGGGCATTCAGACATGAACAAACCATAGCACCCTGTGCTTATAGAGTGTGTTGCCACGTGAGGGAAATAGTAAGTAAATACATGTAAAATATCAGGTAGAGTTAAGAGCTATAATGAAATATCGTGGAGGGTCAATGTAGGGCGTGGTAGAGGGGTGGTGTTTAAATTAGAGGGGCCAGGAAAGGCTTCTAGGAAGGAGTGACATTTGGAAGGTGGAATTAGCTAAAATTGAGCCCCCACCCCTACCCCATTGGTCTGAGGGCAAGTTGACTAGACTGAGAGGATCAGAGGTGTCTTAAGGGGACATCACAGCCCCCTCCCCCCACTCACCTGCCTTTTGATTTGAAAATGTTGTAGGACAAGAAACAAAAGATATGATCAGAGGGCCACACTTTAGATGGAGAAAGACATGTCTGTGGTATTTGCAGGGGGCACAGCTTCCTTTAATGTGTCTAGAAGGAATGTGCCCTGGGGAATGTTCTGGAAAACTCCCCCAGCGCAGCTTTCAGTGGTCGAAGTGGGGGTTAGATCCAGATGGGAATGGAGGGAAAGGGTTGCTCTATCTTACCACCTCTTCCTCCTCAGAGAACTTTCCTGATACCCTCAACTGCGCAGAAGTACAAATCTTTCCCCAGAACAAATGCGAGTCCGCCTACCCAGGACAGGTCTCAGATGGCATGGTCTGTGCGGGCAACAGCAACGGGGCTGACACCTGCCAGGTGAGCGACTTCTGAAATCCCTCTCATCTCCAAGGCCCCTCAGGTAGTGGTTCCAGTCTTGAGGAGGAGACCCCAAAGAATTAGTGCCCAGAGAGGTTGCCCTAATCCCTACAGAGAGGGAATGAGGCTCAGAGGAAGCCAAACTCCCCCTGAAGGTCATGGGTGGGGCGTAGGGATCAGGAGCAGTGGATGTGACCGTCGTCCTCTTGGGAACCCTTGCCTGTAGGGTGACCTGAGGAGAGGGGGGGCTCTGGAGGGTGAGGGAGATGTCCACCAAGGGGACAGAGTCTGAGGCTAGAGGTTAGGCTAGCTCCCTGCGCCCTCCCAGCCTTAATTCAGGAATCTGCTGGCACCCGGCAGGAAGTCAGCCACTTCTCTCTCCGACCTGCCTGGCTTCCCAAGGATGGCTCCCTTCTCCCCTGATTGCTTCCGTGTGGAACAAGGCTGCCTTGCCAGCTGGCCAGGGAACATTGGCTTTGACTTTAATGCCTCCTCAGGAAGCTCTCATCCCCTCCTCCTAGGACATTTTTTTCC
This sequence comes from Sciurus vulgaris, assembly GCF_902686455.1. Taxonomy (NCBI): domain Eukaryota; kingdom Metazoa; phylum Chordata; class Mammalia; order Rodentia; family Sciuridae; genus Sciurus; species Sciurus vulgaris. Next base: position 62,178,581 of record NC_136478.1, on the reverse strand, counting down.
CTATTAGCTGTAACTCCAGTCTGGGGTCCTCCAGGGTCCCCTGACTTTGACCCCTTCATGGAAGCCCCACCCCCGTCACTACTGATTGGTCCCTGAAGGCAATGCTTCTTCCTCATGTGCCAAAAATGAAGTCATTTCCATCAGTGATACTGCGTCGAAAGCCAAACTCTATGAATTCTTCCACAGTCAATGATTTCTTCCTTGAGGTTCTGGTGTGTGTGTGTGTGTGTGTGTGTGTGTGTGTGTGTGTGTGTGTGTGTGTGTGTGTGTCTCCCCACAAGAACTGTTTCTTTCTCCTATCTTTGGCAACTGGAATCCGTGGAGGAAACAGTTCAGTCACCTGCATTTGGCATTTGGTCCCCACCGTCTTCTCTCTGGGTGGGACCCTAGAGATGTCACTCTTTCCTCACTGGTCAGGATTTTGGCCCTCGCCCTTGGACATCCTGTGTCCCCGCCTTCTCCCTCCTGATTGGTCTCTGGGGCCTTGGCTAAGGCGTCTGGCTCCCCCTCTAGGGCGACTCCGGAGGCCCGCTGGTGTGCGATGGCGTGCTCCAGGGCATCACGTCCTGGGGCTCGGACCCCTGCGGGAGGCCTGAGAGACCTGGGGTCTACACCAACATCTGCCGCTACCTGGACTGGATCAAGAAGACCATGCGAAAGAGAGGATGATCCTAGGGGAACCCCGGGCCTCCAATAAACCCCCCAGACTGGCTGGTTCCGTGCTTGTCTGTGCTTTGTGGGGTTGGGTCGGGGGAGGTGCTGCACCCTGCTGGCTAGCTTGGCGGGAGATCTGCAGAGACCTGGACCCCCTGGCCACTCTGGCCATCCCACGGCCTGAAGCCACCCCCCGCCCCAAGGACTTGGGTGAGTGGGAGCATTTTTCAGGAGAGGAAAGACTTACCAGAATTTTTAAATATCCAGGAGGCTGACGTGAAAGATAGTCTTGAAAGGTTTTATTCCCTGTATTTTTTTGTTGGTGCATTAATAGCCGAACATAATGATGGGATTCGTTATTACATATTCCTACATACACATGGTATAACAAGCCGATTCGGCCGGTGCCACTCCAGCACTCCCCTCCCTTCTCGCTCCCACCCCCTCCCTGTCCTCTGCTGATCGCCCTTTGATTTTTATGAGTCCCACCCCCTCCTTTCTTTTCCTTTTTCCTCTCTAGTTTTCAAGTATAAGAACAAACCTATGTCCCTGGAAAAGGTTTGCATTTAGTTGTAGTTGTTCTTGAGCAGCTAAAGTGTTACAAGCTTTAGGGGTTTTTTGTTTTTGTTTTTGTTTTTCGCTTTTTTCAATTGTGAAATCTGCACAGAGAAGAGTATGGAAACACACGCGGAGACCAGGTATTTACAAATGGACACCTGTGGAACTGGCAACAGGTCAAAAAATACCCGTCAGCCCCCAATATCTAGAAATCCTCCTCACCACTCAGAGCTGTCTTGGGGCATCAACCATGGCTGGAGGAAATGACATGTGTCCCAACTGAAGTGTGGAGCAACGGGCACTTTGGGGACTGTTCATTAGAGCAAAGGCCTAACCCTAATTGTCTTCGGAGGGCTGGGGTGTGGCTCAGTGGCAGAGCACTTGCCTGGCATGTGTGAGGCCCTGGGTTCCATCCTGAGCATCTCAATAAATAAATAGATAAATCTTGTCTTAGGAAATGGTGGGGGGTACTTAGTGTGAGGACATAAACAGTCACTCTCCTAGGATTTCAGATCACATTCTTATAAAAGAGACTTGATTTGTCCATTCACCTTTCCCCCTTTAGCCACAGCATAGGTCACTGAGTGGCCATTTGTTTGTATTCTAGTCCTTTCCAATTGGTGGCTATGTGGAGTCACATGAGAGGCAACTTGGCCACTCAGGGCTGTTGGAAGGCCATTCTCCACAAGGGGTGTGGGTGTTTGAGATGTCTTGCTCTCAGCAGTCTCCAAATCCAATTGGTCCAGCTGGAACTGGCTCCACCCCTGGATCCATCGTTGTTGCTAAGGATAAAGCACAGGACCCTGTGACTTGGCTTCAGTACTTCCTCTGGCCTGATGGGCTACTGGGGCTGGGGAACTATGAGTGGCAGTTTTGACAGAACTACAGGGAATGAAGGAGCATCTCCCCTAAAGAAGTGGGGTGCTGCTCATGAAGGACGGGAAAAGGGAGTTCAGAAAGTCAGAAAACAATGGGCCGTCAGAACCACAGGCTGAGTCAGGAGGTACTAGAGTCACAGTGTCCAGGGTCCCTCAGGGCAGGGCACAGCTGGCAGGATGATAAGATGTCAGTTCTCACATGTGATCATGTGCTGCAGGATGAGTCACCAGACAGGTTCAGGACATGGGTCAGAGGGCGAGGGAGGTATGAGGCCGATGTCTGGGTGGGACTTAGCAACAGGTGCTGGGCCTAACCCTGCAGGCGCAGGGGCTCTCACCAACACGGGGGCATGCATCGTTAAGAGACCCAGGGGCTCTGAGTCTGTTTTGAGACTCAGAAGGTATTTGAGGGTGGAACAGGGAAACTTCCTTCTCAGAGTATGCATTGGTGCAGGGGGAACCGTGGGCTTTTCAATCCCTGACCTTCGAATTCTGACCCTTCTTGCTCCTGTGCTTTGCTGCTTTGCTCAGAGGATCTGACCTCTTAAACTTCCATTTCCTCATTTGTAAAATAAAGATGTCAATCCTCACTTTGGCTGAATAGAGATAAGGATAGAGATAAGATCTGAGAACGCTGAACACACACCCCTATAGGTAGAGCTGAGCAGCCAGCTGCTTCCTTCCTTGGATGGTGGATCAAGGGAGCTGATACTAACCTGGAGCCTGTGGGGTACCTGTCGACTTCCCGTCATCTTATGCAATCCTCAAGGACTCAGCTCTGTCGGCTCCTGCTTTAGAGAAGGGCAGTATGAGGCTCAGGTAAGAGAAGCCACTTTCCAGAAGTTGCGGGGTGAGCAACAGGGACTCAAACCTGGGCTGGACTGACTTGTGAGCCACGTTTTTTGTGAGACACCCCAAGGCAGAATGGCACAGAGATCGAGGGAGGACTGAGCACGAAGGCAGTGGGTCTGTGGGTGCCAGAGGTTTGCAAACTAGTGTTTGTTTAAGCCCCTCCTATGTTTTCTGGTCTGGGCTGGGTGCTAAAGAAAACAACCCTCAGTGCCTCTGTTCATGAAGACCAATGTTTAGCAACAAAGCCAGATTAAATAATTAAAGCCACAGCTTCCAGAGTCACAGGTATGCCAACCACATCTGGTGATTGAGGAGTGGCTGACAGGGCTCCTGCCAGCATAGCACCTTTCCTTGCAGAGGAGGCAGGGAACTGAGGGATGAGAGGATCTGGGATGAACGTTTGGGCAGGAGATAGCAAACCGGAAATCTTGCTAAAAGTCCTCTATTTGGGAAGCCAGGAAGGACAGATGCAGGTGCTGGATGATGGGGCTTTGGAGGCACATGGCCTGGAGTCTGCCTGCACTTGTTTTGGGAGCTCAGATCTGGAAGGTTGATGCTTCCCAAGGCCAGGGTCCAAGTTTGAGGATCTGCTGTTAGCTTTGATGAGAGTAACGTCTCAGGGCTAGTGACTGGGCCTGAACTGAATTAGCCAGGCACCCACATCAGAACGGTGTTAGTTGGCATACTTTATTTTCGAGTTTGTGTTTAACGTAGGATCAGAAATGTGTATCAAGTTGAAGAAGTGACAATGGAGTCGGGGGAGAAGTTGGAATGGAAACCAGGGTCGGAATCAGATTGGAGATCAGAATTGGGGTGGGATTGGGACTGGTAGGGATGGCAGCTGGGTGGATCCGTGGGCAGGACATCAAGTGGGCTCCCTGCAACAACCGAGGCGGAGACTGAAGTCTGAGTTGTGCCTGGGGCAGGTTTGGGATCCAGGCTCTGGTGATACTTGGTGTTTGGGTCCAGGCTGAGTTTGGCTTATGGTTAGGGGTTTAAGGTTCAAGGTCAAGATTAGGTCAGGTTCAGGTCCTGGTCTGTGTGGATATTTGGAGACAGGAATTCAAGTCAGGGTTGAAGTTCTAGGTTCAGGTAGAAATTGGGGTTGGTCAAGGATGGGCAGAACTTGGGGTTATGATTGTGTAGGAGTCAGGTTTGGGGTTCAGCCCAGGGCTACTGTGAAGATTGGTGTTGGCGTTAGGGGTTAAGCTTGAACCTGGCGCCGAGGTCTTTCTCCCTCTGTCAGAGCAGCTAGCCACACCTGCCAAGCCTGTCCTCCAACAGCACCCACAAGAGGCCAAGGTCTCGACGTCTTCCACTCTGCACACGTCCACTGTGGGCTTGGACCTGTTGGTTCTCTCTCCTGAGTGCCACTGGAATTCATGCACTTGCCATCATCTCGACCTCCCAATGTCCTCATCCGAGTCACCACCATCCCTCACCTAGACAGAGCAATGACTTCCTCATGGTCTCTCAGCATCTTCTCACCCCCGCCCCCAGTACAGCAGCCAGAGTGACATGTTGAAAATACAGGTCTGGTTGTGTTATTCCTCTCACCAAAGCCTGACTCATTCTTCACTGTCTGCAGGATGCAGTCGACTCTGCGACACGCAAGGCTCTCCGTGGCCAGGCCCCTTCTCTCTGGCTCTGAGCTGCACACGCTGCCTCCAGCGCAAGCCCTTGGCACATGTGGCTTGCTCTGCACAGTAGGCCCTCCTGGTTCTGCCTGTATTCTTCTAGCGGAAGCTTGCTATTCTTTCAGTGCCCAGCTCATTGTCACTTCCAGATCAAAATTCCCCAGATGTGCTTTCACAACACCTGCAGCTTTCCTTCAGAGCACGCCAATCAGCTGCAGGTTTACATTTGCTTATTCTGAACTACTGGACGGTTGTTCTTTTGAATGAGACCCGCAGCTCCGCTCTATCCTGATCTGTGCATGTGTCCTCAGCACCCCCAGCCTGGCACGGCTGCTGCCTGACACACACTGTTAAGTATGTGAAGGATTGGGTGTCAAGCAGGCTGTGGGAAGACGCTGGAGGAAGGGTTGGGTTGGCGGACCCGGTGACTTCAAGAGAGGGATTCAGAGGAGCCCTGGATTTGGATTCATGGCTCCAGCTCAGATCTGGGACCTGAGTTGGGATTTGTAGGCAACACTAAGGATGGACTTGACTGTAAGGACCAAGCGATTCTGGCCTGCACAGGAAGCCTGGGAAAGCCATGCGATGAAAGGGCTGCACAGCTGACTGACTGCCCCCTCAGCAACCTCAGGGAAGACCCAGCACATGATCTCTGGCCACCTGCAGTGGTTTGGCTTGATCCTCTGGCCACTTCCTCTCATGGTCCCCCCACGCAGTTCCAGAATCTGCATCCAGAAGAGACACCATGTAGTGGGAAAATAAAGACCCCTGCCAGTGTCTCTTTGTGAAAATTAGGATCTCTTTCTCAAAAGTGCCAGGGATCTTCCCCTCACTCCTCATTGGCTGGAACCATTATCACATGTCCATTTTTAAACCAGTCAGCAGCAAGCATAATGTGGCTTCCACACTTGGATCCTCCAGGATTATGGCCCAGAAGCGACTAAAACATTATTCAAAGAGTCAGGTGTTGTGGTGTATGCCTGTCATCCCTGTAACTTGGAAGGCTGAAACAAGAGAATTGCAAGTTCAAGGTCAGCGTGAACAACTTAGTGAGGCCCTATGCAACTTAGTGAGACCCTGTTTCAAAATAAAAAAAAATTAGGGGCTGGGGATGTAGCTCAGCTGGTAGAATGTTTGCCTTGAAAGCACAAGGCCCTGGGTTCAATCCCCAGTATTGCAAAAAATAAGTAAATAAATAAATAAAAATTAAAAAATTTAAAAAGGGGGGGGGGCACATTCCCAGTACCCAAAAGGAAAAAAAAAAAAAAAAAAAAAAGATTACCCAAAGAAAACCAGAATTTGCAGAAGGATTAAATACCTGGGTAGACATAATGTCTATCACAGGTCAGATTACAGGTCAAAGGTGGAGTTGGGTGGGGGGGACAGGATTGAGAGCAGGATTGGGACAGGTTTGGACTCAGGGTCGAGGACTGGATCACATTTTGAGTCTGATATAGAAATTGAGGTCAATTCTACAATTATGAAATTGTGTTGAAGAAAGAATCCAAAAATGGTTCCCATTTGAGTCTGACCTTCAAGGCTCCTGGTCAGCAGAGTCAGCCCCTCTCCCCACCCAGCTCGAGCTGCAGGCCCCACTGGGCATGTGCTTGTCTAACACCTGCCTGTTCACTCTGTGGGAACTCCAGCTCCCGCCCCAAGTAGCCATGCTGAACCTTCCATCACCTCCTTCAAGTGCAAATGCCACCTTCACCAGGAGCCTTTGTAAACGTCTTTCCTAATCTTGAGTACAGAATCCTGGAGGGCAGAGGGATCCGTGACCTTTAACCCTCTTCCCTACTTTCTCAGAAGTAGGGGGGGTCTTCTCCCCACTCCTCATTGGCTAGAACTACATCACATTCAATTTTTCTCCATAGCACTCGCCACCACGTGACAAATTCTGTATTTCCTGAGCTTATTTATTTTCATGTATTTATTGTGGGGTCTCCAACCCACCAGAGCAGGCAGTTCCCTGAAGGCAGAAATTTGTCTTTGTCATGGCCCCAGTCCCCAGAGCAGTTTCTGGCACACAGTAGACATCCAAAGAATGAATGCAACCAGCAAAGATGAAGAAACCAAGTTTTCCCCACATTATTACATTCAAAACGTTGCGAGCAAACTTTGATGTGAAGCAGATTACATAAGTCACAATACCAAAGCCATAGCATGGAATATTATACAACACTAAAAAGACAGGGGAAAAGATCTCAAGGGACTGGTAGGGACAACTATTCATATTTTATAAAGTTTAAAAAGGTTGCATTAGATAATGTTTACTACAGACTTTTTTTTGTTACTTACACATGCTATAGAGAGAAGCCAACATGATAAGATTAGAAATAAATACCAGAACACAGACTCAGTGGTTTATAGTAAACCTTCAAGGCTCAAAGGCAAGACTGGGATCCAGCCTGCATGGGTTCCCACAGGCTGGTCAGCCTGAGGGTGGAGGGCCCAGGCCACCCCTGAGAGCAGGTGACAGCAAGGGAACGGCCCCAGAGGAGGACCCAGGACAGAGCCCACCACAGTACCTTGCCCCTCTTGAATCCTGCTCCTGCTCCTCAGGCCCTGCACTGGTCCCTCCCCATGAGCAACCAGCAGGGGTGGTGGGGCCAGAATACGCGGGGGCGAACTAAGTGGGTGCCACCCAGCCTGGCTGCTCGAAGGAGGGTGGGGAGGGAGCCCCAGGGATTCCAGATAACCCTCACTGAACACAGGAAGAGGTGTCCTGGAGCCGGCTCTGCCTGCACCCCAGGGCGCTGGGGGCGGGTATGGGGGCGGGGTGGTATAAGAGGACAGCCCTGCAGAGGGCTGCAGACACTCGGCTCCCAACCGAGGCCAGAACTGAGATCAGATCAGCCCTCTGGAGGTGAGAAGGGCCTTATCAGGGAGGTTGTATCGGGGCGGAAGTAGTAATGCTGGCCAGACCGGCCGACTCTTGGTACTCACTGATGAGGGCTGGAGGCCTGCAAATTGGAGTCTTACTGGGAGAAAGAGACTGAGGATCCCAATTTATAGGTTCAAAGGGTAGGAGAGGTATGGGCCTAATTCCTGGGCCCTTAAGGGCCAGGAGACCTGGACTTCTGGGTCTGAGGAAGGAGGCTGGGCCTGGACCCCTGGGTCTGAGGGAGGAGGGCTGGGCCTGGACCCCTGGGTCTGAGGGAGGAGGCTGGGCCTGGACCCCTGGGTCTGAGGGAGGAGGCTGGGCCTGGACCCCTGGGTCTGAAGGAGGAGAGTGTAGCTGAACTCCTACTTCCAGAACTCTCTCTCCTTCTCAGCTCCAGCAGAGGCCAGTCCTTACCTGGCACTCCCTGAGAGGCACCATGGAGGGATGCCTTCTCCCGTCCTTGCTAATTCTGCTGCTGTCCTTAGCCCCGGGAACTGCTGGACAAGATGGTGAGGGCCTTCCCCCTGTCCCCTCTGAAGCTCTCCAAGCATCCCTGACTCAGCACCCCTCCCTCCTGAGGCAGCTTCCTGCCCAGAAGGTTGGGCTGCCTGGTTTTGTGCCCCTTCTCTGCGGGCTTCCTCCCGACTCCGGGGGTTTCTGCCTGCTTGGGACTGGGTCTCCTCCCCTCAGCGTCTCTCCGTCAGTCTCTGCAGTGGCCTTGGAGGAGATGCTCCCGGGGGCCTTGCCAGTGGCGCTCTGTCTCTCTCCATCCTGGCCTGTGCCTTTCTCCCCGCATCTCCATCCCGACTCTGCATCCCTGGCTGCTGCCCCGCCTCCTCCCGCTGCCGTCCACCCACGTGTCTCCACGTTTCTACCCAGATCAGGGTGACAAGAGTGGAGACAAGATCATCGATGGCTTCCCGTGTGAAAGAGGCTCCCACCCGTGGCAGGTGGCCCTGCTCAAGAACGACCAGCTGCACTGCGGGGGTGTGCTGCTCAGCGAGCGCTGGGTGCTCACCGCCGCCCACTGCAGGATGAGGCAGGTGTTGCCGGGCGGGCGGGGGAGCCAGCACGGGAGGGGCCAGCGCCTCCCCCTCTCTCTGGGTCCCTGTCCCCCCCCCCCCCCGCCCCCCCCCCCCCCCCCCCCCCCCCGTCACTCTCTGAATGTCACTTCCTTCTCCCAGTGAGTACAATGTGCACTTGGGCAGTGATCGACTGGGGGACAAGAGTGCCCAGAAGATCAAGGCCTCAAGGTCATTCCGACACCCGGGCTACTCCACAAGGACCCATGCTAACGACCTCATGCTGGTGAGGCTGAACAGGCCGGCCAAGCTGTCCTCACGGGTGAAGAAGGTCAACCTGCCCTCCAGCTGCGAACCCGCAGGAACCACATGTACTGTCTCTGGCTGGGGCACCACCACCAGCCCTGATGGTGAGGCTGCCTCAGGGACACAGGGCCCAGCCTCCTCCCTCAGACCCAGGGGTCCAGGCCCAGCCCTCCTCCCTCAGACCCAGGGGTCCAGGGCCCAGCCTCCTCCCTCAGACCCAGGGGTCCAGGCCCAGCCCTCCTCCCTCAGACCCAGGGGTCCAGGCCCAGCCTCCTCCCTCAGACCCAGGGGTCCAGGCCCAGCCCTCCTCCCTCAGACCCAGGGGTCCAGGCCCAGCCTCCTCCCTCAGACCCAGGGGTCCAGGCCCAGCCCTCCTCCCTCAGACCCAGGGGTCCAGATCCAGCCTTCCTCCCTGAAACCCGGGGGTCCAGAACCAGCCCTCCTCTCTCCAACCTGGGGGGTCCAGAACCAGCCCTCCTCCCTCAGACCCAGGGCTCCAGGGATCCAGGCCCCAGTACCCTTGGGTATTCTGGCCCCATTCTCTCCCCATCAGCACCAGCAGCCTGGAGACCCAAGTCTCTGACTGACCACCTCCCCCCTTCCTGCAGTGACCTTTCCAGCAGAGCTCATGTGCACTGATGTCCAGCTCATCTCCGCCAGGGACTGCAAGAAGGTTTACAAGGACCTTCTGGGGAAAACCATGCTGTGTGCTGGTATCCCTGACGCCAAGACCAACACCTGCAACGTGAGCATCCCACCCAGCCTCAGCCCCTGTCTGCCTCCTTTCTGCTCTGAACCTGCCCTTGCTATCTCTCCAGGCCCAGCCTCCTCAGCTCTCTCTACCCTTTTCTCTGCCAGGCCAGGAACAAGAGCCCACCCAGGAGCTAGAGGGACCCTGGGCATGGTGCAGAGTTTAATGAGGATGATATAGATGGGCGGGGCCAGTCACCAGGCTTGGGCACCAAAAACTCAGGGATTAAGATCAGTCACATTTTAAGCAATATATATATTTTTAAAATTCATTCAAGAAGTGAATGAACAAAGGGTCACAAGTTTAAATAAAGAGTGGGTTGGTTTTATTGAATGTTCCTTTTGCCTCGGGCATGGGCCTGGCTCAACATGGCAGGGGACTGATGCTGTCATTATTTAAAATTTACTTTTGTGTCCATCGAGGTGGTAGTTTTTTGTTTAGGGTTTTTTGATTTATATTTGATTTTGAAAGTATTATCTTAAAGCATTATTTAGTGTGACTACTGAGATTTTTCTGCCTGATGCTCATACCTCACTTGCCTGACCCTGATCCTGGTCCTGGAGCAAGAACTATTTCTTCCCTTTGCCCCCTCTCCCACACCTGCTGTCACCACCCTCTGCCTCTGAAGTCTCCCCACATCTCTCTCTAGGCTACGCTTCATTCTCTTCCTCGTTGTTGTCTCTGTGTTGGGCAGGGCAGGCTCGGCCCCACCTCCCATGTCTCAGGGGAATGAGATGGTGTGGTTAGGGAGGAGGTAGGAGCGAGAGCATGTCCTGGCGAAGGCTGGCTTCGGAATGCACAAGCTGTGCAGGGACCCTGAGTCTTACACTCAGAGGGTCCCACATTTAAAGCACCCCGTTGCTGTCCTGACATTCTTAGCGGTTTGGGGTCCAAGAGTCATGTATGTTCATTATGATGATGTAATATCTCCTGCCCCTGGTTTCTAAGACTTCCCTGACCCACTTCATGCAGGAGGAGTCACATGTCCAGGCCCTGGAGGAAATGCCCCTCTGCCCACGGGCTTGGAACACAACCCTTAACTAATATCTTGTCCAAAAATAATGGCCTGCGCATCTTGGAAGCCCCGCCCCCCTTCCCTGAGATTGGTTGCATTGGCCAGAGCGCAAACCAATGTCTTCACAGAACCCAGTCTGTCCATCCTGTGATAGTATTAATTCCAGCTCTCCCACTGGTTCCCAGAGACGAGTTTCTTCTCATTGGCCAGGGTGGAAGCCAATGATCTGGCAGGACAAAGACCATGCACTTGTGTCGAAGACTGAATTAGGACTCTGGGGGACTTTACTCTGAATCCAAATCTAATCTAATCCATTACCCCTCCTTTGTTCCCTCCAGGGTGACTCCGGGGGACCATTGGTGTGCAAAGGTACCCTGCAAGGTATAGTGTCCTGGGGAACTTTCCCTTGTGGCCAACCCAATGACCCAGGTGTCTACACCCAAGTCTGCAAGTTTACTGGTTGGATAAAGGAGACCATGAGAAAGCATCGCTAATGCGTCACATCACTGCTCCAAGTAGAAAGCTTGCAGAGATAAGAACGTGGATGACCTGTAAAGTCATAGCTGACTTTCTTTCCTCAAAGACACAATAAAACCTCAACAATTTGTTATGTTTATAAACCTGTCAAGATAACAAGGATCTAAAACCCAAAGAAGTAAAGAAAACAAAACAAAACAAAAACCCTCAGTGCTGTGGAAAATGCAGCGAGAGGAACGCTCTCAAACACTGAAACTGTAAATCTGTACAATCTTTCTGGAAGGTGGTTTGATGACATGAATTGAGAACCTCACTCAGTGCATTGGACCTAGTCATTCCAATTCTAGGAAGAGAGTACTAAAATTTTTAAAATGTGGACGAGGTTTGAATTCATCACCACGTTATGTATCGTGGCAAAATGGGGGCAGCACTGAATGCATTCCAAAGGAATGGATTGTCTAGACCGTGGGTCAGGTTGTCCAAGGATATTATGAAGTTATTAAAAGTAATACTCAGGCAGAATTGTGTTATGCAAGAATATTTATACCATATGATGTTAAATGGAAAAATAAAAACACAAAAAATGTATGTGACCCTAGCCATGTAAAAGGTATGTAAGATGAGATGTTCACGGAATAAAATCTGAGAGGATGGTGCCAGTCTTGAGAAGTCTCCCTTCTTCTATTTACTTTTTTACGGGTGTGCACATTCAAAGCCTGAAAAATAGAGGTGGAAAAGCTGCAAAGACCTCAGGTTGGAAGAAGGAGATCCTTGAGGATCTCCTGTAGGAAAATGTGTCTGGTTTGGGGCCTGGTCCTTCCTCCCCATCTGGTTATACATTTCTCTCCATTTCAGGGGTTCTCTGTTTTTCTCATCTGAAAAATGGGAGACAGAAAGGGAGGGGCGGAGAAGGAGGGGAGGAGCCGCCTACTGCATCATGTGAACGGGACAAGAAGGTGTTTCTGAGCATCTCCAGAACGACAAAAAGGAGGGAGAGAGGAAGTTTCAGGAAGGGTTGGGTGTGGCAGGTGCCAGGACACCTGGATCCCTAAGGGTCTGTCCAAAGTTAGCAACCGGTGTCAGAGGACAGAGGTGGCCAGGCACCCTGTGAGTGCTCCTGCTCCAGGAAGGTGGGGAAGGGGCCTCTCGAAGGGGCAGGGGAGCCTCCTGTGACTCAGAGGCAGGCTGCCCCCGAGCCACCTGCTTGGACAACTCTGGGCAGTCACACCTCAGACGCTGCTGACAGAGGGATCTCTCCAGCCTGGGACCTGCTTCTCCTACCTGTCCTTCCTGTTTCTCTCCCAGAATTTCCTCCCCACCAACATTCCCCAGGTCTTTCCTCTCATCTCATCTCCCTTGAGACTCTCCTAATCCCCTAAACCCATCATACCAAGGGGCTGCAGTCACTGATCCTCTGCATCACAAGAGAAGAACCAGGCATCCTCCCTCAGACCAGGAGGCCTCCTCCCTCAGACCCAGGGCTCCAGGCCCAGCTTCCTCCCTCAGACCCAGGGGTCCAGGCCCAGCCCTCCTCCCTCAGACCCAGGGATCCAGGCCCAACTTCCTCCCTCAGACCCAGGGGTCCAGGCCCAGCCTCCTCCCTCAGACTCAGGGGTCCAGGCCCAGCCTCCTCCCTCAGACCCAGGGGTCCAGGCCCAGCCTCCTCCCTCAGACTAAGGGAACCAGCTCCTCAGCCACTCTGTCTCTGGCCTGTGTTGAATTTAAGGAATGTGAGGGAATTTTATCCACTCAACCCCATGAAGCTCATCCACTTCCTTTCTCTCTCCTTTCCATTCCAAATCAACACACAATCAAAAATACTAAATAAATAAATAAATAACAAAGCATCGCAGTTGTGCTGAATCAGCCTGTAGGCCTCTGGTCCTCTGTTTCCACAGGCAATTGGAGGTGGGCTGATGTGGAAAGATTGGCAATGGTGCTTATGTTGATTTTTTTAAAAAAGTAACATCATTTTTGGGGGGGGCAGACAGTGTAATATAGTATAGTAATCAAAAGTAGCAGCTTCCAGGGCCTGGCTTCTTGGATTTAAATCCCAGCTATTTGTGTGTGTGTGTGTGTATGTGTGTGTGTGTGTACCTGTGTGTGAGTGCTGGGATGGGACCCAGGGCCTCGTGCACGCACCACGTGGATGCAGCCCACCCCGGTTGTCCACCCTTGCCGCATTACTTCCCCATCTCTCTCCTTCACCCTTTTTTGGGGGTGGGGGCAGGACTGAGGATTGAACTGAGGACACTCAATCACTGAGCCGCACCCACAGCCCTGTTTTCTGTTTTATTTAGAGACAGGTCTCCCTGAGTTGCTTAGCGCCTCACCAGTGATGAGGCTGGCCTTGAATCGTGGTCCTCCTGCCTCAGCCTCCTGAACGGTTGGGATCACAGGCGTGCGCCTCCACACACAACTTCTCCTTCACCCTTGAACTGGGAGAAAGAGCACCTGCCTCACAGCATTGTGGTGAAGACTAAATAAGTTCATATGTAGAAAATTTTGGAACATTGACACAGGATAAGCCTTCAACGGGGGTTGGGCTTTATTGTTCATGACTCCTGGTATTTTTCCTGCTTACTCTCTTATGAAGTTCCTTCATAAAAAAGTAATTTATTTATTGAAGACCTCTGCAGAGCAAGTCACTTTGAAGACAAATATCCAATGACTAAACATGGTGGCCTGGAGGACAGGAAGATTATGACAGTCACTGGCCAGTGGGTGGAGTGGGGGGCTTGCATCTCTCTCTTAGAAGTTCCTCCACTCCCCAAGGCCGAGCACCAAGAGGACACCAAGAGGTGGACCCTGTCCACCACCACGTTGAAAGTCGAGTTCCAATTCAGGCTCCACCACTTCCTGGCTGTTTGACGTTGAGCAACCAACTTCCCCTCTCTGAACCTCAGTTTTCCAATCTGTAAAACAGAAGTGGGCGTAACGAAGTCCTTTAGTCATTAGGTCAACATTTCCCAAGGCTCGCTCTGGGCCAGGTCCTTGCTGTGCAGATACGTGGGACCCGGCAGTGAGTCAGCCCCAGGCCTGCCCAGAGAACTTGAAGTCCTGTGGGGGACACGGACATTGATCCAGATGGCCCTGGTCCAGGGCGACTGGAGGGAGGCTCAGGCTGTGGGAACAGCATGAGAGAGTGACTAACTGATCACAGCAGGGGGAGGTGGCTGGTGTTCAGGGAAGGAGGAGGCGAAGCTGGAAGAACAGGTGGCGGCTGCCTGGAAGTGTGGTGAGGACCACAGAGCGGAGGCCGAGGTCGGGCAGGTGCTGCTGGGGCCACTCAGGGCCTGTGTGGCCAGTGTTCAGGAGACGAGTGTACGTGTCAAAGACGGCACAGTGTGTGCAGAGCTTTTCTTCCTGTAAATTCGTGTGCAGATGATGATATTTTTAACACCTTGAGTTAAATGAATGTTGGAATGGATTTCTCCTGTTTCTTTTTACTTTTTACTTCTTACGTGGACAAGTAAAAATGGGGCATATTCATGCTGCACAGCGTGAGGTCTGGGAAAAGTCACGTGAGCCTTATGTGAGGGAACACCCAGCTGTTTGAGACACACATGGCCCCACGTGTTGATCATCACCGTGCGTGTGCGGTAAGACACTTAGATCTTACTTTTACTACTGGGGGGTGCTGGGGATGGGCCCCGGCTCCATGCTATGCAAGTGCTCTGCCCCTGAGCTACACCCCAGTCCTCGTTCTGCTTTTTAAAGAAAAATGACGTCTAGGAAACATAAGCGTGTGCGTGTGTGCACATCACACGCCTCTTGATTAGCGCCCCTCTGGATACTGAAGGTCCTCCAATACCAGGTGGAGAGGTGAGGCTATCCCAAGAGGTGTGGGGAACCAAAGCAGGGATGAGAGTCCATGCCAGGTGGGAGTGCAGAGACCCTCTGGGGCCCAGCGAGGGATGCAGAGGACAGGATACCCGCCGTGGAGAGAGGAGCAGGTCTGAACCAGAGCCAGGAACATGGGGCCAGAGGGGAAGTGAGCACACACAGAGAGGAGGCAGCGGGGCAGGGTTAGATCTCAAGAAGAAGATGCAAAGTTCAGGTGGGACCTAGTGTGAAGCGTGCAGAGAGGATTCTGAATGCCAATTTGAACCTCCTGCAGAAGGTGACAGGAGCTGAGCAATCTAGGGCGACAGTTAGGTTCAGCACAAGGAAAACAAGGTTACCTGAGGGGACACACCCTCTTCTCTTGACTGGCACCTGTCTCCAATTTCCAGACCCAAGTTCAAAGGCACCTCCCCAGATTCTCCCAGATCCCTGCATAGCCTCCTGCTACCCCATTTCTCACCATGCCCTGGGGCTCCCAAGTCGTCTGTGCTGGCTTCTCTCCCCCTCTGCGTCCCTCACTGAGGGCCCTAATCTCACCAGTGAGCCCTCAACTCCTGGGCCCATCAATCTCCAGAGACCAACTCTATCCCCCACCACACTTCCCCCAGGAAACCTGGTGGTATCCAGGAGAAACAGGAAGAGTTAGAGCAGGGGGCAGGCAGTGGTGGGAGAGAGAGAGACAGAGAGAGACGCACAGAGAGAGAGGTATGCAAAGAAAACAAGAAAGAGGCAAAGCTTGGAGAGACACAAACCAGAGGTGGAGAAGAAGAGAGATGGACATGGAGACACCCTGAGCATAGTCAGGGAGATAGGTAGAGCCAGAGACCCCAGAGGTGGCAGGACGTGGAGGAGAGGGACCAGGAGGATCAAGAGTGCTGAAATGTCCAGGCAGGGTCAGAGGGGCAGTCAAGGAGCCTGGCCAGGCTGCCAGTCAGATGGGGACAAATAGAGCCATTGACAGGGCTCCCACCGCCTGCCTGCAGGAAGGCCGAGGACCGGAGCTGCTGGGAGCGTGGCACTGGCTGCGGGTGGACAAAGCCGGATTGTCTGAGGCCCTTTCCCCAGAGCGCCAGGGCCCGCTCCCCAGCCCGGGGCAGGGCCAGGCCCAGCCTGCTGACACGCCCTTCCTCACTGCTGGCTGCTCACTCTCCTGGGACACAGAGGTCGTCAGCACCCACAGAGGGACTTCTGGGCAGGTGAGTCACTTCAACCCCACTGAACCCGGGCAGCTGGAGCAGGGCACAGGTGCTCCCCACCCAAGAGAGAGGGTTCCAGATTCCAGAAGCTCACAAGTAGAGTGAGGGCTCCTGAGGACAGGCCTCCACTGATTACCTGGGAGGCCAGCATTTGGATCCTCAGTTAGCTTCCTCTCAAAAATTCAGAAGTCTAAAACAAAGGAGAACAAACTCCACTTTACCTTTCTCTCAGGTCTGGGGGTCCAGGCCCAGCCTCCTCCCTCAGATCCAGGGGTCCAACCCAGCCTCCTCCCTCAGACCCAGGGGTCCAGGCCCAGCCTCCTCCTCAGACCCAGGGATCCAGGCCCAGCCTCCTCCCTCAGACCCAGGGGTCCAGCCCAGCCTCCTCCCTCAGACCCAGGGATCCAGGCCCAGCCTCCTCCCTCAGACCCAGGGGTCCAGGCCCAGCCCTCCTCCCTCAGACCCAGGAGTCCAGGTCCAGCTTCCTCCCTCAGACCCAGGGGTCCAACCCAGCCTCCTCCCTCAGACCCAGGGGTCCAGCCCCAGCCTCCTCCCTCAGACCCAGGGATCCAGGCCCAGCCCTCCTCCCTCAGACCCAGGGGTCCTGGCCCAGTCTCCTCCCTCAGACCCAGGGGTCCAGCCCAGCCTCCTCCCTCAGACCCAGGGGTCCAGGCCCAGCCTCCTCCCTCAGACCCAGGGCTCCAGCCCCAGCCTCCTCCCTCAGACCCAGGGGTCCAGGCCCAGCCCTCCTCCCGCAGACCCAGGGGTCCAGGCCCAGCCCTCCTCCCTCAGACCCAGGGGTCCAGGCCCAGCCTCCTCCCTCAGACCCAGGGTTGACACCAGTCCTCCCTCCCTCAGAACCCGGGCTCCAGGCCCCTAGTACACTCTGGGATCAGGGCTCCCCTCCTGGAAGCTGGGTCAGGGGGTCACCAGAAGCTGAGGTGTGGGGCAGAAGGAATGCATGTGGGTGGCCTGGATTAGGAGGAAAAGGGTGGGGACAGACTTTTGGCTCCAGGACGGGACGTGGGGAGACAGGGGTTAAAAGGAAGTGGCAGGGAGCGTCTGGGGACAGACCCAGCCTCTTCCCAGGAGGCCAGGGAGCAGGCAGGCTCCTTGCACAGTCGCTGCAGCCCAGAGCCCTGCAGCACACAGGTCTCCGCCTGCTCGCTCTGAGTTGGAAGCATCCGTTCTGCTCTGTGAGTCTCCTCTCCAGCTTCTCTGCCAGGGGCTCCCTGCATTGCTGACTCCCCCACCTCCTTGTCTGCTTGGGCGATAAGTGGCTGTCCTTTCCTCCCACCCAAGAAACCTGTGGCTAGGAGGCCCCAGGCCACCCGCAGGTAAGAACCTATAGGTGGGGGGTGGGTGACAACGTTGGCACAGAACAAAGGTGCAGAGGGAAGATCCCACAGCTAGGAAGAATGCCAGGGACCCTCTGGGCTGAACTGCCCCCAGGAAGGAGAGCCAGAGTTCAGAGGCAGAAAGTGCACAAGGTTCTCCATTCTCTCTGGCACCTGCCTTCGTGGGACCCTCAGAGGGAAGATGTGGGTTTGGAGAAAGATTAGGAGGCCAGAGAGGAAGGTGAGAGGTCACAGTCAGGGGAGCAGAGCAGGCCGGGAAAGAGAGGATGAAGGGGAGGCCGGGGCCCTGACTCACGCACCGCTGGCCTCTCCCCTCAGGAATGGACTCCAAGAAGACGCTGACGGTGGTGCTCGCCCTCGTGGCTGCAGGTAGGAGGACAGGAATCCAGATGGGGGAGGTCGGCAGATGGAGTTGGGCCGTTGATGGGAAGAACCTGGCACGGGGGTGGGATGAGCACCGGCCTGGGGTGGGTGCCTCCAAATGAGGAAGGGGCTGGAAGCAGGTGAGGAGGGAGGACCGAGGCGGGGCAGGGCCTGGGAGGGTGTTGGAGGCAGAGTTTAGGAAGGAGTTTGGCTTTGAGGATGGGGACAGAGGCGGGAAGGAGTGGGCAGGGATGAAGGTGAGGAGGAGGCTGGAGCAGGCTTGGGTCTGGGTGGGGGATAGGGAAGGCCTGGCTGGGGCTCACCTCTGTGGGCATGGCTGGTGTCCTCCAGACTCCTCTCTGACTCGGACCCTCTCTCCCTCAGCCTGGGCAGAGGAGCAGAATAAGTTGGTCCACGGTGGACCCTGTGAGAAGACGTCCCACCCCTACCAAGCTGCCCTCTACACCTCGGGCCACCTGCTCTGTGGCGGGGTCCTCATTCACCCGCAGTGGGTCCTCACAGCTGCCCACTGCAAAAAACCGTGAGTCCATGCGCTACAGATGAGCTGAAGCCATCAGACCCTCAGATGTCTCGTAGGCTCAGGAGGAGGCAACCACGTGCCTCCGCCTGCCCCATTTCCAGCCACCCCATTACTAAGTTCATCCAGCCATACTTAATGGAGTGTCTCCTCTCCATATCTGCAGGGGGTCGTTTCCAGAACCCCTAAGAACAGCAAAACTCAGGTACTAAAGTCCCTTATACTGAATGGCATAGTATTTGCTATAGCCTATACACATCCTCCTGTACACTTTTTGGATTGCTTATAATTCCTTGTTTTGTTTTGGTACCAGGGATTGAACCCAGGGCCACTTAACCCCTGAGCCACATCCTCAATCCTTTTTATTTTTTATTTAGAGACAGGGTCTTGCTGAGCTGCTTAGGGCCTTGCTAAATTGCTGAGGCTGGCTTTGAACTCTCCCGATGCTCCTGCCTCAGTCTCCCGAGCCGCTGGGATTACAGGCGTGCACCACCTCGCCCAGCTAATTCCTAAGGCAATGTAAATGCTATGTTAATAGTGGTTCCACTATGCTGTTTAGGAAACGATGACAAGAAAAAAGTCTGGACATGTTCAGTGCACATACAGTTTTCATCCCCGGTCTGAGGTTGGTTGAATCTGCATGCGAACCTGCAGCTCAGAGGACTAACTGTACCAAGTAGTGCCAGGGCAGGGAGCCTGGCAGTGTTGCTCTTTTCATGAACTTCTAATGAGGGGAATCAGGTCATTCCGGGCCCTGGAGGGCATGCTGGGGTGCTTGGGCTTAATTCCAACTGCAGTGGGACTTAGCAGGCTGCGGGTTACATTTGGGGAAAGAGGATAGGGTAAGAGGAAGTGAAGGGAGCTCCAGGAGGGACAGTTGCTGTTGCCTGGGGACAGGAGGTGGTGGCTTGGGCCAGGGAGGCAGTGAGGATGGAGGGATATTGGGAGGAATTGTGAGACTGAGGACGTGGCAGTGAGGGACAGGCGAGAGGAGGCAGGGCTGATCTCCAGGTGCTTGCCCTGAACAACTGGGAGTCCTGTCACGCAGGCCAGGTGCAGGGAGGGGACTGGGGAGATAGCTCAGTTGGTAGAGTGTTTGCCTCGCAAGCGCAAGGCCCTGGGTTCGATTCCCAGCACTGCAAAAAAAGAAAAAGAAAAAGAAACACATCTTCAAAGTTCCATATAATTACAAATTACCCCAGGGCTAAGGAAAGGAAAAATAGGGCTCCCACTTTTGATGGGAAAAATCAGGAAAGACTTGATGCGATTCAAGCAGAGGCGTGAAAAAGGAGAAAGATTAGCCAAAGGAAGAGGGGGAAGAGCATCTGGGACCCAGGAAATGCCAGAACAAAGCCCTGATTTACTAATTCACTGGAGGGCAGGAGGTGGTGAGAGAGAAGGTTGGAAGGAGGGCAGGCAGATCACACAGGGTCTCCAAGCCAAGCTGAGCAGCTTGGACTTTATTCTGAGGGCAATGGGGAGCCATGGGGGACTTTTGAGCAGGGGAGGAATTCTTTGATTTGCTTCAAAAGTTTCTGTTAAACACATATCATGTATCAGATGGCAGTTGAAGCACTGGGGATCCTATATCTGAACAGAATAAAAGTCTCAGGGCTGACCTCCTAGAACTTCACCATCTAACACCACAGCCATCAGCCCCAGGTGGCTAACTAAACTAAAATGAATGAAAAGGAAAAAAAAAAAAAAATCCACATTTTTGAACTCTCAATAGCTGCGTGTGGCTAGTGGCCACAGTGCCGGACAGTGTAAGTAGAGAGCATGCCATCATAGCAGAAAGTTGCATTGGACCACAGTGCCACAGGAGCAGGAGAAACGGTAGAGAACATTTAGCAATGAATCACAGTGGGTGGGAAGGAAAGCAGGGCTGGGAGGTCAGAGTTGCCCCCTGGGGTGGATATTTGCATTTTCACTGGGTAACCGTGGAAGGCTTCACTGAGATGGTGACATTGAAGGAGGTAAGGCAGGGAGCCATGCAGATGCCCGAGGGGCAGGGCTGCCGGCACAAGGAACAGCTCTTCCAAGGGCCCTGGGGTGGGAGGACCACTGTTGTGTTCAGGGGAAGCCAGTGTGGCTGGAAGAGGAAGAGGGGGAGAGAAGGAGGAGATGCTGTCTGAGAGGCGGTGGGGACATGTGCAGACCTCAGGGACCATGGAAAGAACTTTGGCCTTCACTCCATGTGAGCTGGGAGTCGCAGGAGGGGTCTGAGCACAAGAGGAACAGGACTAACTTCCTTTGTTAGAACCCTCTGGTGGCTTTGTGGAGGGTGGACTGCAGAGGAAGGAAGGCAGTAAGCAGGGTACTATGTAGTCCCTGTAAGAGACAATGACAGATCAAACCAAGATGGTAGCAATGGTGGACCAGGTGAGCAGCTGGATACAGCTCAGAGAGCCAAGCAGGCCTCCGGACAGCTTGGATGTGGGCCGGGACATAAAGACAGTCACAGTTAGCCCCCAAAGGTATTCTGGAAGGATGGAATTGCCATTTACTGAGCTGAGGAAGGCTGTGGGAGGGGCGGGGAGGGTGATCCATGGTTCCCCAGCCTCAGATGTAGCCCAAGGGCTCCAGGTAAGACCCAGCCTGCTTCCCTCGCAGAAAGCTTCAGGTCTACCTGGGGAAGCATAACCTCCGGCAAAGGGAGAATTCTCAGGAACAGAGCTCTGTCGTCCGGGCAGTGGCCCACCCTGGCTACAATGCTGCCACCCATGACCAGGACATCATGCTGTTACGTCTGGAATACCCAGTCAAACTCTCTGAATGGATCCAGCCTCTGCCGCTGGAGAAGAACTGCTTGGCCAACCGCACCAGCTGCCACATTCTGGGCTGGGGCAAGACTGCAGATGGTTAGTGAGGGGAGGTGACAGGGGAAAAGGCCTATGGTGATGGGGGAGGTGACCAAAGGGTGAATAGTCAAAAATGAAGGTGGGCCAGAAAGTGAAAGGCGATGGGAAGATGGGTTAATGGTGAGGTCTGCTGGGTGCGTCATGGAGAAAGGTGACCAGCAAGAGGAAATCCTTTTAGGAGCTGGGTCAATGGGTGAACAGCCAATGGGGAAAGCAGACCAGTGAATGAATAGCATGGAAAAGACGGGCCAGAAAAGGAAGGGTCAGTCAGAAGGGCCGGTCGGTAGGAATATTCTAACCAGGAACGCAGCCAGTGGTTCAAAAGATGCACTTATGGACAAGAATGGGTAAATGAGGGGGAACTGATAGAAGAGGAGGAGAGGAGCCAAAGAAACAGGTGTGAATTCCGAATGCAGAGTAGAGGCAGAAGTAGGAAAGGGTCAAATGGGAAAGGCCCAGTAGTGGAGAGGAGTCCTTAGAGGAAGACGCAGGAATCAACAGGTTCAATAGATCAGGGAAAACCATTGACTTGGGCCCGGGGGTGAAAGGCCAATAAAAAGGCGGATCCCCTGATGAAGAGCCAATAGGAAATGAGAGGCAATGGAGGAGGGCGGAGTTGATTAGGAAAGGACCAATGAGGGAGGCGGACCAGTAGACGAAGAGCCAATAAGAAGGAGAGCCAGTGGGGGACGGCAGGATGGTGTGGCAAGGACCAATGGTCAGGTGGTGACTAATCCGATTAACCAATAGGCAAGAAGGGGCTGATGAAGGACAGACGAATGCCGGGAGGGAGATGAGAGGGGAAGAAAGTCCAACAGGACTTTCAGTAGTTCAGCAGGAGCCACTGAAGGGGGATGGACGGAAGAGTGACAAGTGGAGGCAAGACCGAAGAGAAAGGGAAAGCCAATAGGAAAAGAATATGGAAAAGAGCTGGTGACTGAGGACGTTGGGCCAATGGTGGGTAAGAATAATGGAAAAGCAACAGTCAGGAGGTGGGGACAATGGATATGGTTCTAAGCCTGAGAAATCAGCAGGAAGAGGGAAACGATGGGCAATGCCGGGAGGATGGGGAGGATGGGAGGGCCCTGCTGGAGCTGGCCTCTCTCCTGGCAGGTGACTTCCCTGACACCATCCAGTGTGCCTACATCCACCTGGTGCCGCCCGAGGAGTGCGAGCGTGCCTACCCTGGACAGATCACCCCCAACATGGTGTGCGCAGGCGACGAGAAGCACGGGAAAGATTCCTGCCAGGTGAGGCCCTGAGACCCTCCAGTTCCACAGCCGAGGACAGAGGCACAGACACAGCCAGAGACCAGAAGAGAGACATGGACCGAACCAGAGCTGTAGGGACAGATAGAGACAGGCCGGAGGGAGCAAGGCCGAAAAGGAAAAGGGACTCAGTGCCACTTCCAGAGTCACAGTTGGGGACAGGCAGAGATTAAAAGATAGTTGAGAGAGACAGGAAATGCAGAGACAAGGATGGAGAAGGAGAGACCAAGACCAGAGAAGACACACTAAAGAAGCAGATGGTGTATGGAGCTGCTCTGCCTGAAACACGGCCCAGTCAGGAGCTCTGCTTGGAAATGACTGTGCTCTGGAGCAGGGGGACCCCAGCTTGGGTCCCCATGTTCTCTCTTGCTGGTCATTCATTCCATCTCTCAGTAACTCCCCTCTGTGTGTGTCTTGCACCTCTCATGCTCTCTCTCTCTCTCTCTCTCTCTCTCTCTCTCTCTCTCTCTTGCTCTCCCTGCCCCCAGATTCCTGTACCTGACTCCTGACTTTCTCCCTCCCTCCCACAGGGTGATTCTGGGGGTCCACTGGTATGTGGAAACCGCCTCCGAGGTCTTGTGTCATGGGGTAACGTCCCCTGTGGATCGAAGGAGAAGCCAGGAGTCTACACTGACGTCTGCAGATATACCAACTGGATCCAAAAAACCATTCGAGCCAAGTGACCCTGACATGTGACATCCCCAACTCTTGACCTATGACCTTACTGGCTGGCTCCAGAATATCTTTCCCCAGGACCTTGCCTCCCCACCTGCCCGGTTGTGACCCTTGACGCTTCATAAAGGCAGTGATGCAAGAACACAAATTCTCCCTGATTTGACCCCAGCTCCTCCCTTGCTCTGCCGGGATGGGAGAGCGAGGACAGGCTGCAGTCTGACCCCACTACGAAGAGAACCCAGATCCCTCTAGGCCTCTCTCCCTGCCTGAGCTCGTTCTTCCCGCAGACAGAGTGTTGGTCCCACTGGCAAATACAGAGCTGGAATCCCAGTCCACCGCTTGCTATCCCAGTACCTCAGGAAGTACCTTCCGTTACAGAGTAAGTTAGGATAACAGTGTATTCCTTACAGGACAGGGGCTACTGGGAAGATGTGAAGCTACAAGCACGCGAAATACATAGAAGTGCCTTGCCCACCATGCGCTCAGTAAAGGATGAATTTTATCACTGAGGTGCTTTTCACTCTTATTCCACTTCTGCCTCTTGGAAGGCCAGATTTTCTCATTTTTCCTTTACAGTACAATTTCATTTCAACCCCCTTGACTCACCCACCTTGCATCAGCCCTCAGGGATGGCTCCCTCTCTCCCGAATTCCCCTTGTAGCAGCAGAGGGTTGGGAGACCCTGTGTGGGGTTGGGAGTAATGGGGGATAACATGGGAGAGGATGACCAGATCCCAAAGGACCTCAGACACCAGCTTGAGAAACTGGAACTTTCACTAAGGGTAATGGGGACACAAAAGTGTCGTGAGCAAGAGCAGCACTGGGGTCATATGCAGGCTGGACCTGAGGGAAGCACCTGGAGCCAGGGGCCGGGGAGGAGTTTGGGGTGATGGTGCAGGGAGAGAAGATGGGGCTGAGCCGGGGCTGAGGCTGGGAGGGCTGGAGAATCGTGACTGGAGGTGAGTTCACCCTAAGTAGAAGGCAGGGTCCACGGGCACCTCATAAGGGAACACAGTAGACAAGCCCACAGCGTGAGAGACCTGAGAGCCATCCTGCATGGTGGAGTCTGGTGCTTGAGGCAGAGAAGTGGGTGACATGGTGGGAAATGTAAGTCAATGGAAGAGGATGCCACTGAGTGTCGGCAGAAGTACTTGGGCTTGATCCTGAGGGTTCGATGGAAAAGCACAAGGGCAGATCTGGGTCTTAGAAAGACTTTAAGATCTTGGCCTTAAGAACCAAAAACCAGCCAGGCCTACATAGGAGCACACACACCTATAATCCCAGCTACTCCGGTGACAGAAGCAGGAAGATCACAAATTCAAGGCCAGCCTGGGCAACTTAGCAGGATCTCAAGATGAAATAAAAAGGTCTGGGGGTGGGCTCAGTGGTAGAGCACTTGCCTAGCACGCATGAGGCCCTGGCTTCCATCCCCAGCGCCACACATGCAAGTGTGCATACACACGCATGCATGAACCAAAGAACCATGACATTTCATCAAGGGGCAGAGATGGAAGTGACTGACTCCAGTGAGCAGATGGAACATGAAGCCCTGGGCACCTTGGCCCACCCTTGACCCCTGCCAGGAGTTATGAATAGTAAATATGGCCGTGAAAGCTCACCAGGGTCACCAGGAAAAACCCGCTCAATAACTACCCAGACCAAAGTAAACCCCAGTTAACAGAGAGCGAAGCTTCTTCCTTAACGGATGATGAGAATGCTGGAGGTCTCCACAACCACAATCAGCAGCATGTGCCAGGCACTATTCTAAGATTCCGTTATCCTTCCCATTTACAGATGGGGAAACTGAGGCACAGAGAGGGTCCAAGGTGCAGCTCAAGTCTCACAGCTGGTAGGTGGCCAGGCCAGCATTTAGACGCCAAAGGGCTGGTGCCAAAGGCTGGGCTCCTAACTGCTCTCCTACACTGAAGTTTTCTTTTAATGCTGACATGTTTTAGAATCAAGCAGAAAAGGCTTTAGCCCACCGCTTAGCATGAAATCGTTTTGAAGCAGAACCTCTGCACATTTGGTATTTAAGATACTTTTCTAAGAGAGTTTTTCTTTCTATAGGGACAGCCTTGCTACTTCAGTTTAAAACATGTAATTTGTTGATCTGTGATTTTTAAGTTGCCACCTTATATCCAATATTGGGATATTTGGAGGGAGGCACTGTTGATCGTATTTATAAATGTTTTAGACTTGATGCACAAACTTACTGAAATGCTTGATATTGGGTCTAAAAATTGAGGATTTTTAGAAGACATTGAATGTGTAGGTTTTAGAAACATGGTTTAAGATGTTTACTGACTTTTAATTAGTTTATAAATGGGACCAAACATTATTGTAAAGACTCCATAAAAGTGGCTGTTAAGCTATACTTAGAATTAAAAGGATTGCAAGACGAACTTAAAGACCATGGAAGTCGGGGGAAACACCAAGAGAGAAGTGGGTTACTAGTTTTGTCGCTTGAATGTGTGAAATATCAATGCCCACAACAAAATAAACCTCAGAATAGGTTTTTGTATTTTCAGATTATTTCCTGTGTGCTGCCTCCAGCCTTGGGGCTCTAAAACCTCTCATGTGACAGGTGCTGGATTGCAGCAGCCAGGTTCCTGCCCTCAGGGGTGAGAGCTCAGGGAGGACAGCATATCTCATCTGTCACTTTGCTCAGGACAGATCTGTGTCTGGCACATGGCAGATGACCGTTTGACTCTTACCTCCTAGTGGGGACAGGGATCTATCCATGGAGTTGGGGGCAGATAGAAAGAGGTCAGGAGAGGTGGCCCCACATGCCAGGACTGGGCAGGGATTAACCACGGTTCAGGCTCCCCACCCAGTGCCCCATTTCCTGAAGGGCCACCCGCCCCCTATCCTGGCTCTTGGCCTCTTTTCCAATCAACAGGCAGCCCTGCCCAACTCTGTCACCCACACCTGGCTATGCCAGTCTCCATCCCAGCACCTGTGGTGTGCCCCAGGCTGAGTCCCTGCCTTTTTCTACCCCAGACCTGGGCACCAGAGTGAGGGGAAGAAGGAGGGGCTGAGGGGTTCCTCTGCACAGTGGCCTGGGTCTCCCCTTCCCAAAACCCAGGATGAGGGAGACAGACACATAAAGATACAAAGAGACCAATACTCCATCAGTGACACAGAGAGAAAAGTGACACAGACTGAGAAGAATCAGTCATAGAGAAAAGAGGAATAAAATGGAGAGGGAAAGATAGAAAGGGAGACACAGGTACAGAGAAAGAAATTAACAGAATCACGGAAAGGCCCCGAGGGGCGTGGTGGGTTTCTCATTTTGACTACAGTCGCGGTTTGGTGCGAGTGGATGTGAAATCTCATCCACCTGCACACTTCAGATATGCACGGTTTACTGCATCTCAGTTATGCTGCCAAAGAGCTGGAATCTAACGAAACGGGAGGAAAGGGAGGAACTCAAAGGCTTGAGAAGCCTAAGGGAGGTTCGCCCAGCAGAGCACTGGGGCCAATGCAAAAGGCAGAATCACAAACAGAACAGCAAGACACAGGGACACGGAAAGGCAGGGACGGAGACGCGGAGGCACTTGAGACACTGAGACACGAGAAAGGGGAACAGAGGATCCGAAGACGCGGGGAGAGGTGGGAGAGAGAGACTGACTTGGCCGAGACCAAATATCAGGAGGAAAAACCTCCCAGATGGGAGAGAAAAGAGTCCGGAGAAAGGACGGGCTGGGATGGGGGGGTGAGGCTGAGAGCCTGAAAGGCTCAGAGAAGAAAGAAGGAAATCCTGGAGCCAAGCAGGGCGACCCGGAGCCCTGAGAAGCCCGGTCGGGGAGACTGGGCGGCAGGGAGGGGCCCGCCAGACCTCCGAGACCCCCCCCCCCATCCCGGGGCCAGGGCGGGAGGGCGTGGCCTCGGGATGGGTGGGGGGGCTCCGGAGGCGGAGGTGAGGGGAGGCAGGAGGAGCGACTGCAGGGGCGATCGGCGGGCGCCTCACTACCGGGGAATGCGCCCCAGGGACCAGTGGGCGGTTATAACCCGAGCACGGTGCCCGAACCCAGGAGGCGGCGGCGGCAGGGAGGCAGCGCGGCCCGAGGAGTCTGCGGCTGAGCTGGGAGCGGGTCCTCCACCCACTGCTGGGGACGCGGGGAAGCGCGGCAGGTGAGGTCTGAGAGGGGGCTCAGCAGACAGGGACGGAGAGGCGACCTCGTGTGTGGCTCTGATCTTGAATACACCCTCTCGCTCTCTGTCCTCCCTCCTCGCGGGGACTGGATGGTGCTGGACATCCTCTGCCCTGAACTCTAGGTCTCTGGGTCTCCTCTTGGCTCTGATGGTGGGGCAATATCCTCCTGGTCCTTCTCTGCCCGGAAAATGGTGTAGGGAAGGAGGAAACGTGGGTTAAGGGCTCCCGGAGTCACTGGGCTTCCCCATCCTCTGACCCTACCAGGTGCAGAGGCCATGGCTACAGCAGGACCCCCCTGGATGTGGATGCTGGGTACCCTGATCTCAGCCCTGATTCTAGGTATCACAGGTAAACAGGACTCATATGTGTGTGCATGGGACTCTGGGTGGCTGTCTACGTGGCCCTGGGGAGTCTGTCCCCTGGGCACTGCTTGGGACTGGCTGTGGCTCTAGGACTGTCCAACTTAAGTCTGCATCTGTATTTGTGATTGGTCATTGCGTGGGGCACACATCCAGGTGCCTGGGCATGGTGACTTACTACATATCAGGTGACTACGTGTGGCCAGCAGACTTGACCTTTGAGGCTGGGTGATGGCTTGTGTGCACGCGAATGCTTAAGGCTGAGCGTGGCTCTTCAACTGTGTGGGTGATCTACATGGTGCTGAATGCTACTGTATGTTCAGCGTGTGTGGCTTCTTGGCTTTGTATGACGCCAGGTTCCTAGGGTTCCTGTCCTTGTGAACTTGTCCCTGTGTTGTGGGATTACATGCCATAATAGTGGCAGTCACTTTGTAAATGTGTGACCATATGCTTGCAGGTAGCCATTTGTGTGCTTGTGTCTGGGTGCCTGTATTAGTGACCTCCTGCTGGCTACAGCCCGTAGGGGTGACTGTGTGTGACTGTGTGTTTGTGTGGGGCTGTGCGCATACCGCTGTGTGTGATGGTGCAGATCTTTGTGTGTGTAGGGGGGTGCAGAAGCCGCTGCCACTGTGCAGAGGTGGCTGTGGAAGGCGAGTGGCAAGTGATTTGGACATGCGACCGTCCACTGAGCACAACCTTGTCACCACGTCAGCCTGCCTGTTTGTAAAGTGTATGGCAGTCTCTGGTCCATGCACACATGGCAGCTGTGCATGCCACTGACAGGTTGACAGCCCGCTAGTCTGCCCCTGCATGTGTGCCTGGGGACAGTGTGCCACCCGACAGCCATGCTGAGGAGACCATGGTATCATGTGCTGGACTGTAAGAGAGCCGGGTGCGTTTCTTGGAGCATGCTTGTGAAGGAAGGCAACAGGGGGCTCCCTTCTCCCGGGAATCCGTGACGCAGCAGGTGCCCGTGTTGCCAGTGGACCTGTGAGTGGTTGCAGAGAATTGGCAGGAGGATTCGGAAGTCGCGTTTATGTCTGAGAACTCAGAAAGCAGCCCTCTTCTCCTTGCGTGGTGGCACAGGCCTGCAACACCCGAGGCTCAGCGGGGTTCGGGGGGTTGAGGCAGGAAGATCGCATGTTCAAAGTCAGCCTCAGCAACTTAACGAGACCTTAAGCGACTTAGAGAGACCCTGCCTTAAAGCCATCCCTCTCTACCCCTCCACCGGCCACCCCAGCTGCGCCCTTTCCAAAGGGCTCCTGCAGCCCAACTCTAGCTTCGCCCGCTACTTCTGACTCCATCCCTTTTTTTCAGTGTGACTTCCTGTAGACCAGGCCACCAAGTCAGAGCCCCCTTAGACTGTGACCACCTGCCAGGCTCCACCTCCATAGCCCACCCCTTTCAGCCAGGCTCCACCTTCTGTGTTGTAGGTGGCTCCTAAAGCCCAATCCCAGCTGGGCTGGTGGCACACAACGGTATTCCCAACAACTCAGGAGGCTGAGGCAGGAGGATAGCAAGTTCAAAGCCAGCTTCAGCAACTTAGCAAGGCCCTAGTAACTTAGTGAGACTCTGTCTCAAAATAAAAAATTAAAGGACTGGGGTTGTGGCTCAGTGGTTAAACACTCCTAGGTTCAATCCCCAGTACCAACAAAACAAAGCAAAAATAGAGCCCAGCCCCCACATCCCCTTCCAAAGTCAGGGCTGTTAGTAGGATCCATCTTCCCATATTACCCTGGCCTTGTCTCTGCCAAAGTTGGTCCCTGCCTTATCTCAGGCTCTGCTGCCTCCAGATGTGACCCCAGAAATTGAGGCTTGACCCCTTTTTTGAGACCAGGTGCCCTCCCAAAACCCAGATCTTGGTCCCTACAACCCAGACTTCGCCCTCGAGATTGTCCAGAGCTCCTGAACCCGATTTTACCCTCCTCTGACCTCACCCACTGAGCTCTAGCCAATCCCTGAATCCTCGAGGTCCAGAGTCAGGCAAGTCCAGGACCAGAGCCTGGGTTTTATCCCTGTCTAAGCCTCTTAGATCCATTTCTCTGACCCTGACCCCACCCCTAAGGCCCCGACCCTTCAATGTAAGCTCTGAGGTTAGACATCCCCTGGCCAGTCCTACCTCTTGAGTCTAAGCCCCATCTTCTGCATCTAAGCTCCAGCCCAAGCCCAAGCCACACCCTGAGCCTGCTTCCCCCCATCTTCTGCCCACAGAGCCTGTTCTTGCAAATAACGTTTCCTGTGACGACCCCTCCACCGCCGAGCCCTCTGGGAGCAACCGGATCCTTGCAGCCGAGGACGGAGAGGACTCGCGGTCGGATGACAGCAGCAGCCGCATAGTGAATGGGTCTGACTGCAAGAAGGACGCCCAGCCATGGCAGGGCGCGCTGCTGCTGGGCCCCAACAAGCTGTACTGCGGGGCGGTGCTGGTGAACCCGCAGTGGCTGCTCACCGCTGCCCACTGCCGGAAGCCGTGAGTGGGGCTGGACCGGAGGGGCCGGATGGGAGCCGAGGACTGGGAGGAAGGGCAGGGAGGTGAGGGGAAGGGATGGGGTGAGGGAGTGGGGCGGGCAGAGTGGGGATGGGATTGAAGATAGAGCTGGGGGAATGGGGGAATGGAGAGGGGACTAGGATGAGCTTTGAAAGGGGGGTGAGGTTGAGAATGAAGATGAAGGGCAGGGCTGGGGTCGGAGACAGAAGTGGGTTGAAGATGGATGGGGTTAGAGTTGGGACAGGGTTGGAGAGGCTGGATTCGGAGTTGGGAATGCAAATGCGGATGAACCAGGGCGGGTGAGGGGCTGGGCTGGGGCTGCAGGTGGGTTTGGGGTTGGAGATGGAATTAAGGTTGTCTCTAGAACTGGGGGGTCAGGTAGGTGTTGGGATGCGGTGGGAGTAAAGATGGCACTGAGAGGGCTTTGGATTGGGAATGGGGTAGACTTGAGGGCGCAGTTGGGACTAGAGTACAGGGTGGGGGGCGATGGCTTCTTGGGGAAGGGCTTAGGGCGGGATGGGACAGGAACAGGCTTGGAGTTGTGGCGGGAGGTGGGCGTGGGGTTGGAGACCCCTGGTGCTGGGGTTGAACATGGGGTGGAGCTAGGGTTCGGCCTGGCATTGGATTGAGGATATGGATCAGGGCTGGTAATGACATGCACCATCTTCCTCAGAGTTTTCAGAGTCCGTCTCGGCCACCATTCCATGTCCCCTGTCTATGAATCTGGGCAGCAGATGTTCCAGGGAGTCAAATCCATTCCCCACCCTGGCTACTCCCACCCTGGCCACTCTAACGACCTCATGCTCATCAAACTAAACAGAAAGGTCCGCAGCAGTAACGCAGTCAGACCCATCAACATCTCCTCCACCTGCCCTTCTGCCGGCACCCGGTGCCTGGTGTCTGGCTGGGGAACCACCAGCAACTTCCAACGTGAGTGCAGCTTCCTCCTGACACCTGCCGGTCTCACCCCTCAGTGCCTTTCTCCACCTCTCACTGCGTTCCCGTTTGACAGATGACTTCCCCAAGGTCCTCCAGTGCCTGAACATCACTGTGCTCAGTGACGAAAGATGCAAGAAAGCCTACCCAGGACAGATAGACCAAACCATGTTCTGCGCCGGTGACGAGGTGGGCAGAGACTCCTGCCAGGTGAGGACTGGAGGCCTCTCCACATATTCGGCAGATACACAGAGTGCCAGTCACGCCACCTGGAACCTTGCTAAGTGATGGGAGTCCAGGGGTGACCAAGACAGTTAAAGCCCTGTTCTCGCCAGGCGCCCACTCTGGAGCCATGCAGCTCAGTAGAACTATCACAGGAGCCACTCAGTTTTAGATTTTCTAGTAGCCACACTTTTAAAAGTAAAAAAAGAAACAGGCGAGATTAACATCAGTATCATATTTTATTTAATTAAATATATGCTAAATAATAACATCACTTCAAAATGTAATTAACAGAAGGCAATGATGAGCAAGATCGTTGACCTCCTTTCTTTTCCCTTTCTTGTTACGTCTCTGAAGGCCAAGGTGTATTTTACACAGCACATCTCAATTCAGCAGGCACGTTTTAGGTGATCCATAGCCACGTGTGGTTAGAGGCTGCTGTATTAGCACAAGTCTAGAAGGAGAGACCAAGGCTGCAGAGGCTGGGCAGGTTGGGCACTGCACAAAGGTGCCACACCAAGGAGAGGGGCTGTCCTTCACATAATAGTCATCATAGTTCTGTTCGTCTGGGCAATTTTCAGGCATGTGGCAGGTAAGTGTCATGTTCCAAAAACTCTATAAGACGACAGTTTTCCAACAAATGTGAGCAGAAACTGAATGACGCCAGGAAGCCAGATTGATAAAGGTTAAGGGGACAAAAAAGGCATGTGCAAAAGCCCACAGGCAGGAAGGGGTTTGGCTGAGTCAAAGAAGGTAAGACACCGGTGTTCCCGGGGAAGGAGTGTGGGGACAGTAGGAACAGAGGCAGGAGAGGTGGGCAGGAGCAACCTTCAACAAATACTCTCCGTGGCTAACCCAAAGCTCCCCGTGCTCTCAGAAGCGTTGTCTGTTAAGGAAGACAGAAATCGGAATCACACTGTTGAGCAGGATCCTCCGTGTATCCGGGCCTCCAAAGGCACTGCAGCCGTGGGGGGATGTTCCTGTCATTGGTGCTTTGGTGGTCAGTGAGCTGTGGACCCAGCGGCCCTCCAGCCCCTCCCATGGATGCACGAGGCCCCACGTTCCGCAGGCCTGGGGGTCACACCACTGTCCCTTGTCTCCCAGACCGAGCTGTTCCCACTGACCCCTGCTCTTGCACATCTGCATTCGGGTTGGGGGATTTTTATCAGAGGAAGAGAACACTGCTAGTTGGGATTCAGCACTTCCAAACACGGAGCCCTTCGGTAGCCAGGCTCCTATTTTGTTTTCCCAGACCTCAGGGCGTGTGGTCTGAGGGTGGCCACAAAATGCTATGAGCAAGAAATAATAACAAACTACAAGACTCATGCTAATAGTATAATAGCCACAGCAGCTGACTAATCGCCGTCTTAAGCTGCTTGCTCGAATCCATGAATTCCCTCACTTAGCCATTATCATCAGGCTTATTTTATGGACAAGAAGCCAGGGACCTGAGCGGTTCACTAACGGCCTCTCCAAAAGATCTATGCAGGGATTTAAATGAAAATCCATGAGCAACCGAAGCGCTGGTGAGTGGAACTTTGGAGGTGCAGGTGTCCAGGCTGGCTTAGCCCAACGTGTTCCCTCCCTGCTAGTGTGGAGGAAGCCAGGCCTCAGGTGTCCTCCTAGCCCACACCAGGACTGTCCGGTTATTCAGATTTTGCATAAACATAAATAAGAAATGACAAGGAAGATCAATGAGTATCATCATCAGAGGTAATTACAGGGAAGTGTGGGGAATTAATTCAGATGGGCAACACAAATGAGTCCAAGGGCGCGGTGCTCCAGCAGGGGTGACTGTCCCCAGGGAGCATGTGGCAACACCTGGAGACATTCCTGGTTGTCACAACTGCGAGAAGGAAGCCCGTCATGGGCCTCTGGTGGGCAGAGCCAGGGCTGCTGCTGAGTGTCCTGCTCAGGCCAGCCCACAGCATGGAGTTATGCAGCCCGTGAGTGGCCGGTGCCCAGGCCAGGAAGCCTTGGTCCAGCGGTGGGGGCTGCATTTTTTGCACAGGATGGATTGGTGTTGAGGATGAGCACGGAGAGAGGAAGGAGCATGTGACAGGAGGCAGCAGGCTGCCAAGGCTGGTGGGGGGAGGGAGAAGAGGGATGGAGACCTCGGGGAGATGGCAGAAACAGCGTGCTGGGAGGACGGTGGCGGAACCGGGAGTGAGGATGCTGGCGCAGAGGGCGGGGCATCGGGGAGAGAGGGCAAGTGGGGTCCTAAAAGTCGGACTTGGGGAGAAACGTTAGTGACCTTTCCCTGTCTGGCCAGCTCTTTGACCTGGGTCCCTGTCTCCACCTTCCACCTGTCTCTTGCCCCTGCTTCCCCATCTGTGTGTGGCTCTGGGTCTCTGGTGTCTCCCTTCCCGACATCTCGCCCATCTCTGCTTCCCTTTCTGCCCCACAGGGTGATTCTGGGGGGCCTGTGGTCTGCAACGGTGCCCTGCAGGGGCTGGTGTCCTGGGGAGATTACCCCTGCGCCCAGCCCAACAGACCCGGCGTCTACACCAACCTCTGCCGGTTTACCAAGTGGATCCAGGACACCATCAAGTCCAACTCCTGAGCCGCCCCAGGATGGGGGCACTGCCTACCTGCTGCAGGGACCCCGAGCCCCCTTCCAAACCCCTGTCCTTCCTCATAGCACTGACAATGTTACCTCTCCAACCCCCATCCCCCAAATCCCCTGGGATCCAACCCCCTCCCCCAACACTGGTCGGTTCTCCCTGGGGACCATTCCCAGAATGACCAGGGCCAAGACTCAGTCTCCCCAGAGCCTTCGTTCTCAAGCCTGGGGTCCACTCTCTTCTGCAGCCATGACTCAAATTTAGTCCCGGAAATAAAACATCTGAGGAGAAATGGCCTCTGCGTGCATCTGGGCAGCTGGGGAAAAGCTGCTCCCCCCCCCCCCCCCCCCCCCCCGCTGCTGCATTCACTCTGTGAGGTCATTTGCCTACCAGACACAGAGTCACCAAGCTGCTGCTCATCAGTTTCACAAATGATCTAGTAGTTATTTATTTTATTTTTGCCAGAACTGGTGCTGGGGGCTGGACACAGCAACAGAAAAAATAATTCCTACCTCACAGAGCTTCCAGTAGCAGGAATAAAGGGATGGATAGATACATACTGCAATAATTACCTGAGCAATATGATTGAGAGCATGGCCCGAGGGGGGAGAGGGAATGTGGGATCTGGGGGTCCCTGGACACCAGACAGTGGAGGAGGGCGAGAGAGGCACGTTTGGTCCCCCAAATATGTCCTCCTCCTAATTTCTAGAACCTGTGAATGATAACCTTATTCCACAACTTACAAGAATCCTACTTATGTATTTTTTTGTATTTTACAATGGTTTAAAAGCAATACGCATTTAGTAGAAATCATAGCTCAAATTTTGAATGTTTGTCCCTCCCCAGGCTAGCAGTGATTCTCCTCAGGGTGTGAACCTTAAATGCTCCCCAAGGCCCCCATGCTGAAGGCTTGGTCCTGCAGACCGCGCTGTTGTGGGGCCGGAACCTTTAGGAGGTGGGGCCTGGTGAAAGGCAGTTGGGGTGTGCCCTTGAAGGGGACACTGGGGCTGTGCCCTCCTGTCCCTCTCCTTGCTTCCTGGTAGCTTCAAGGTGAGCAGTTTCCCCCACTGTGATGGCACGGGGCCAACAGATCATGGACGGAAACCCCCAAAACATGAGCCACAATAAATTTTTCCTCTTTTTAAGCTGTTTCTCTGATATTTTGTCCGAGCAACAGAAAGCCAACTAATACAGGTACTTTCTCGTGATGCTGAGTGGCAGCCAGTCACAGCTCCCCTCAGCCACGGAATCTGAGGAGAACTCTTTGATGTGGCTGAGCCAGTGTTTGACAGGCTAGATACGGTGGACGCATTTTTTACGTATGCCATTTTCAATGTGCAAAGGGTTTATTGGGCCACAAACCATGGTAAGTGGAGGAGCATCTGTCTGTACAGCAAAAGGACACTGTGGATGTGGTTGCGTTGGGGGTCTTGAGCTGGGGAGAGGGTGCTGGGTTACCTGGGAGGACCTCCCTGACGAGAGGGAGGTGGGAAGAGCAGAATGAGCGAGACTGGAAAATGCTACACTGCTAGTTCTGAAGATGGAGGGGCCTGTGCCCAGGAATGTGGGTGCAATCTCGGAGCCGATGGGCATGGGAACGGGTCCTCCCTGGGGCCTCCACAAGGAGCCAGCCCTGCCCATGCCTTGATTTCTGCCCACTGAGACCCACTGACTTCTGACCGCAACTGTAAAAGAGTAAATCTGTGTTGTTTTAAGCGCCTCTGTTTGTGGTGACTTGATACAGCAGCCACGGGAAGCTCATTCGAGGGGTCTCTGAGGATCTGGCATTTGAGCTGGAACCCGAGGATGAAAAGTGACAGGCCCATGAATGTCCAGGGCAGTGACATTCCAACAGAGAGGACAAATGAAAGACCAGGACTGGAAGCAGGCCAGACTTTTCCAGGAACTGAAAGACCCCGGGGACCTGGCTGTTTGCTTCTTTTCCCTAAGAGGTAGGGAACTGGTGGCCCTTGTTGAGCCTGATGGTGACATAATCTGGCTTAAGCTCCAAGGAGATCATTCTAGCTCTTTGGTGGTAAAGCTGACTGGCCAGGGTAGGAAAGGGAGGTGGGTTACCAAAAGAATATTCGTGAGTTTAAACTGGAAAGGGTGGGGCAGGGCTGCCGCCAGCAGGATCTGCGCCTGCTCTCCTCCAGTGGGCTTTCTGGGGTGGTCTTGCTCCTCTCACTTCCCCAGGGGACAGTCTGTTTCTCACCATGTTGGCTGTACAAGGCCTGGCAAGGCAGCTCCCACCTCCCCCTATAAATGGCTCCAGCTCTTGGCTTTTCTTAGTTCATAGCCCTAGACAGAGAGTACATGATTGGCTGTCTTGGGGTCAGATGCTGACTTGGTCCAATCAGCTATGGCCCAGAAAGGTGGGGCCACATGACAACAGGGAACCCCTAATTACCCTTCATCAATAGCAGGACAAGGGCAGGACAGGGCCCCTAAAAACGTGGGCATGGTAGTCAAGGAAATGGGCAACGCATCAAGAGGCAGGTATTTGAGTCTTCAGCACTTCCTGAAAAGCCTTGTACTCTTTCTGGAACTCAGTTTCTCCCTCCATAAACTGAGAGGATTAGAATGTAACAAATTCCATGTGCCTGTGGAGTTCTGAGACCCCCACAGCGTACTTGGGATTGGACACAGAAAGCTGTTCCAGGGATACCTTGGAAATTGAATACTCTAGAAAATGAGGTACATTTTAGAATGCTCTCAGCAACAAATCACCCAACCAAAGATGGACTAACTAATAAGGACAAGTATTATAGACCCCCTACCTTCCTTAAGCTTGTATTCTAGCAGAGAGAATCAGGTCAGTTTTCTCCTTCAAGGCTTGTAATCTCATAGTGGTAAAATGACTGCCTCAGCTCCAGGCATCACAGCTCAATGACAAAAGGCAGGAAGGAGAGGTTCTCTGGACAGAGTTCTCTCCATCAAGAAAGAAAATCTCTCCCCAAATCATCTCCCCCACCCCCAACTTATCCTTGGGTCTCAATGACTACTGTCTGGGGAGGGTCTCAATGACCAAGTTCTAGGTCAGAGAGAAGCTGGGAAAATGAGTTGGTGGCATTTTTCTGTGATGGGGTGTAGTCTTTGAAAACGAGAAAAATGGAGAAAAATGGTTGTTGGAGAGCCTGTAGTCCCAGCTGCTTGGGAGGAGGCAGGAGGCTTGAGCTTGAGAGTTTGAGGCCAGCCTGGGAAAAATGGTCTCCAAGGAAGGGAGGGAAGGAGGAAGGAAAAGAAAGGGAAGGAAAAGGAAATGGCAGCTGGGTGGACAGAGAAAACATTAGTCAAACAACCTAGTGATTACTGTCAACAGTCACCCACATGCTCTCCTTGTGCCCAGCCATTTGCAAGTTCTCACGACAACAATAGTGGTGCTCCCAGTGTTGAGGACGCTGGCCTGTCCGGTGAGCCATCTTTCCGTCTCTGGGGTCACCACCTGGCAATTACCATTGGGTGTGCTGCGGCGGACGTGAACTTGGCCTGGCTTCAGTGGCTCTCCAAGCAGGAGTGAGGCCAGTGGTAGGCCCAGAGCACCGATGGGATTCCAGGTGACAGGGTGACGCCTATTTGAAAGAGTAAAACAACAAAATGAAGAAGAGCACAATCTAGCCAAAGGGCCCTCTCTGGTGACAAGCAAAAGAGTCACCCTGTCTTGAACAGTAAAGTTTTACCTTGCAACCCAAGAAGTCCAGGCAAGGGCAGCTCCAGGCAGGACTGGTCATCTGTCTGCTCCGGTTGAGGGTCATCAAACTCAACATCAGTGACGGTGATTAGGGTCTCTCTCTCTCTGAGAGGCTGCTCTTTTCCAGAAACCACCCTCGCAGAACTTCCTTCATTCTCATTGGCCAGGATTGGGTCACGTGCTTTTTGCTAAACCAATCACAGCTTTGGGGTATGGAATTATCCTGTTTGATTTGGACCAATCAGGACTTGCCTTCCGAGATTGACACCAGAACCTCCTCTAAAATATGAAAAGCGGTTCGGTGAATGAAATCAAGACTATTTTATCAAAGGAGGGACACTGGGTAAACAAGCAGTGGTGTCTGCGCTATTTGCCCTTTCAGCAATATTTTAAATTAACTTTTTATTGAAGGATACACAAATGTGCACCTAAGTATTATAAACTCCAATGAGTTTTGACAAAATGGAGCTCACCCTGTGACCAGCACCCAGGTGGAGCAACACAGGCCCAGCTTCCCAGAGGGCCTGGAAGAGTCCCCTGTAGTCACTGCCCTCTCCCGAATGTAGTGCTTTCATGACTTCTGTCATCATAAATTAGATTTTCCCATTTATAAAATATGTATAAATATAAATTTACTTACATGGATTTATAAAAATATAATAAACATAAATAAGATCATGCAGAGTATTATTTCATGTTTGGCTTCTTTTGCTCAACATTTATGTTTATGTAGCTCATCTGGATTTTTGTTGATGGTTGTAAATGTTGAATTTCTTCGCTGCCCAGTACACCACTATGTAAATAACCTCCAATTTATCTGTGTTCCATATGAACAGGCATTTGAGTAGTTTCTGGTTTCTTTAACAGTTATAAAGGTGATGTGCTGGGGAAGCATCTACCGTAACCACTGTGAAAAGAACTCAGAAGGCGCTGATTCTCCGCCTTCTGAAGAAGATGCAGGAATCACACCCCACTCTGCTTCTTGCAGATGGGAAAGCCTGGGTGCACTGTGCCTGAAATCTGGGCTCTGGGTGAGCAGAAGATCAAAGAAAGGTGTGGGGGCCAGGAGGGAGAGGTGGGTGTTTGGTGACCATGTCTGACAGCACGGAGCAAGCTGGTACACCTGAGACCTATTTAACCAGGTTCTCCCCACTGAACCGTAGGCAGCGCAGTTGGTGCTCAAGTTGGCACGTGACCTAGATACATCCGTGTGGTCTCGTGCCATCCTGGTCTAAGCAATGAAATGCAAACCGAAACCTACTGGCCCAGGTTTCCTGGGAATTTTTTGTTTTGCTGAGAAAGGGGAGTTTGGACTTTTCCCTCTCTTCTGACCTGGAAGGTGGGTGCCTGGAGATGAGATGGACCAGCCACCTTGCACCCTGAGGACAAAAGCCAGAATGGCTCACACTCTCCATGATGTTAGGTCTTTAAGCCAAAGTCACTCCATTTTGAAAATCAGCACCTGCCCACCCAGGCATGACCTTCCTGGTAGGCCCACCCCAAAAGAGTCCCTAACTACTGAAACCACAGCAAGGACATCAAGTAACAGTCACAGGGCCAGACCAGTTATTTTTTAACTACTCCATTGTACATGACTATATAGTTTAGAAGTTTATCCTGTAGGCTGCTGCTCAAACCTTTGCTTGAACTCAGAGCTATGTCTCTCGTGGATATTTGCGCCAGTTACCCTAACAGATGATTTCTTAAGTGCTCCAGACCTGCCTGAACTTCTGACATCTGGGCTGGGAACATGCAGAAACAAATCCCCAGTGACTGGGATACCATTGTTGGCTTCTATATGCTGTTTCAGAGGGCATGGTCCTCTCTATCAGCAGAGGGGAAATGAAGTTTCTAGAAAGTGAAAACTGAGCTGAAGCACTGCGCAGATTTTCCTAGGAATCTTGACCTTCTCTTCCTGAATGAAGATCTTTTCCAACACAGAAGCTGGCTCCAGAACTAGGAGGGGACTGATGTCTGTAAATAGCTCCTATTAAGGGTGGAGAGGAGCCTGCATTTCCTGCATGGCGACATAAGTGGGAAGAAGCACAGAGGCGTGATGGTGCAAGGAATATGCTTCTCGCATATTGAGACAGGCTGCAAAACAAAATCCGTGTTCAAGATGAAGAGTCGGATTAGTGAAGAACAGACGAGTGGGCCAGAGAGACAGAGACCGCCTCAGAAAGAAGCTCATGGGAAATGCATGGCATGTCTGGGGAGTCAGCCCATGATTACCCCAAGTGAACCAAGGAAGAGCAGATGCTTTGCTGAGAAAAACTGATTTACTGTGCACAGAAAACCAAATCTGGATTCTAATCACACAACAAGGTGGAACTCAACTGTATCAGAGACTGCTAGGTTCAGGACAGACTTAGGAATTGAGGAAAAGAAAATCAGGCCACATTACTTTGGGTCTCTTGAGAGAGGGAATGACTTCTTATGACTTCAAAAGCATAAATCATAAGACAAAACATCGATTAGTTTGATTATATCAAAATTAAGAGTTTGGGTTCAAAGGAAGGTAAAAATGGACTGTTAATAGGCATTTTCAGAAGGGGGAAAATTGTGATAACAAAATAAATGAAAAACTAATACCTATAATATGCAAGAAGCACCTGTGAATTAATGAGAAAAAAGAGGGGTGTCCTAATGGGAACATGAATAAGGCATAAACACAGGCTATTTAAAGAAGCAGAACACCAAAAGCTAATTAACTGACTAGGAGATCTGCAAACTCATGACGGATCAGCAAAGCTCAAGCTGAAGCAGCAGTGGGATTCCACTGCACACCAGTTAGGCTCAGAAGATGAGGGTGGGTACTGCCCAGTGTTGCCAGGGGTGCAGAGCATCAAAACCTTCAAGCTCTACTACCTCCAATCTGAAGATGGCTCTTCCTCTGCTTCATCAAATTGAGCAACACACGCCCTGTGACTCAGCAATCTCCCAGATACGCATCCCATAGACATTCTTACACACCCACATGGGGACACGTAGGAGCTTGTGCCTCGCCATGTTCTTTGTGGTGGCTGGGGAAGTTGGAAGCCATCATGTGTCGGTCACCAGAGGGACTGTGGTGTGGATGTGGTGGCATTCACCTGGGAGCTCCGAGGCAGTGGTCAGATGCAATGAGCAGGTGTCGGAACACGCAGCAACACGGTGGT
The DNA here is from genome assembly GCF_902686455.1 of Sciurus vulgaris. Lineage (NCBI taxonomy): Eukaryota > Metazoa > Chordata > Mammalia > Rodentia > Sciuridae > Sciurus > Sciurus vulgaris. Next base: position 62,137,869 of record NC_136478.1, on the reverse strand, counting down.
CTCGAGAACCAGAATAGCAACTCGGATGAGAAGGCCAACGATCGTGCGATCATGCAACACCAACTACGTAAATTAAAATTACATCTGTATGAGAACCACAGTGCACGTTTTGTAAGCCTAAGGGGAGGGTGATGGGGAGGAAAGAGGGAGGGAGGGAGGCAAGAAGGAAGAGAGGATGAAAGAAGGATTCTGGGGCAGAGGTGTGCTCAGTGGTAGAGCATTTCCTAGCGTGTGCAAGGCCCTGGGTTTGATCCCCAGCACCAAAACAAAATAAAAAAATAAAAAAATAAAAAACTCTGTATAGTCAGTGATGATAATGATAATGATGCATGTGATACCCAGTCTGTTTACCTAAGTTAGGAGAGGATATAAAATTAAGCTTGTCAAACTGTCTGTTCATTCCTTGTGTAGATGTGGGATGCTGCGTTTTGTGGTTCCTGTGCTGTGGCCACCCTCTGGTGCTACATTATGTCCGGCTTGTTAGATACTTAACCTAATGCACTTGTGGCCAGCTCTTGTTGTCTGCATGTCCCTCTGAAATTCCCGGCATTGGCTCAGAACCTCAGAGAGGCTCCAACTAAAGGCAAACCGTGTCCTCGGCTGTGGCTCCAGAAGCCCTGGGTGCATCCTCCAGTGGGTGCGCTTGCTCCTGGGGTGATTGGTCCTGACTGGAAACTGAGGTCAGGGAGTGGCCCCAGCTTTACTGGTGGGAGGGTCCTCCCAGTGCATTCCTCACACCAGATAAGCATCTAATTGTTGGCTGCGGAGAGCCTGGCTGTGGGTTCCCTCTGGTTAGTGACAATAAGGATGTTGGCAACAGCTACCATTGAGCCAGCCACCCCGCTGCACACTGGGCATGCCTCCTCCTGTCCTCACGGCAACCTCAGGGGGAGGCTCCGGACAGTCAAGCCGAGGGGCAAGGAGGTGGGTGGGTTTGGCTCTATTTCTGCAGCTGGCACTTGGCAGAGGCGTGATTCGAATCAAGGGAGTAGGAGTCGGAGCTTCTGCCTGAACCCCGCCACCGGCTCGAGCCAACGAAAAAGCAAATGGGATCAAAGCTAGAGAGACCCAAGATGATGGGGTGGGGACGGAGACTCTGAGAATGTTAGAGAGATGAGAAGAGAGTTAAGGACGGACTCAGAAAAGGAGAGAGAGAGGTCTGGGGGGCAGGAAGGAAGAGGGAGGGAGAAAGGGGGGGAGGAGGAGAGACTTGCTAAAAATTTAAGATAGATTTAAAGAGAGAGTCTAGGAGAGGGAGAGATTCAGACTTAGAGAGAGAGACTTGGATTTGAAGATAGACAAACTCCAATTTAAAGAAAGAGGAAGAAAGGGAGGAAGGGAGAGAGGCTTCTGTGGAGAGTTTTCAGGGAAGCAGGTCAGGATCTGGTCTCCCTCCACTTCCAGATGCCTCCCACCCTGGCCTAGTGGCCAGGATCCAGGGGCTCCACCTCTCTTCCAGGTGCCCTGGGCTGAGTCTCCTATGGACACTGTCCGTTGTTTAGTAAGAAGGGGACACAGCAACGACTCACTAGGCTCAAGCCCTCACCTGCTTCTTATTCTGCTCGATGGGCTGCGGGTAGGACTGCCTTGAGCATTAAAGGATGCGCGCGCAAATCATGGTGGAGGCACGCGCAGACTTGGCACAGGGTACGCACGTGGAGGTGATTGCCCGTGATCGTTAAAAACACCACTCCTACTGTCCTGGGGTTCTCCGAGCTGCTGGCACAAGTGTGGAGACGATTGTTCATTTCCTTGCTACTTAAAACTGAATCAGGCAGTGGCGCACACTGTAGTCCCAGGGACTCAGGAGGCAGAGGCAGGAGGATCCCAAGTGCCAGCCTCAGCAAGCTAGCGAGACTCTGCCTCAAAATAAGAAATGAAAGGGGCTGGGGACATCTCTCTGGTCCAAAAAAGAAAGGAAGTTGGGGGGAGGAAGAAAGGAAGGAAAGGAAGGAAGGAACCCACTAACCCACTATGAGAGCATGTTTGAAATGCAAATTCTAAATCGCACCCCAGGCCAACTGGATCAGAGCTGCATTTTCACAGGATCCCCTGGGGATCCATATGCACATTCAAGTTTAAGATGTGGAACTAAGAACCCCGGGAAAGAAGTCATTTTAAACTTGTTACTGGAATCCACATTTGCTCTACAGCACCTCCTGGAGGTCAGTTTGAAAAACTGACCGAGGACCTGGAAAAGTGATGGGCAAGGCCCCGACTTGCAGGGACCCCTTTCCCCAGCTACCTGACTTTGTACGAGTTCCCTGACCACCCTGAGCCTCGAAAGGACCAAAGTCCTCTCGTGTAACACCATTCCACCTTATGACACTGCTTGCTCCAGAATTGGTGCTGAAAAGTGTCCTACCACTTTTAGGATGGAGCCTGGCCATAATATAAAGGACAGGCTGCTGGGATCCATGGCATTATAGTTGATTTGCATCCTCAAAACATACATTAGGGTCCTAGTCCTGGTACCTAACAATGTGGTCTTCTTTGGGAATAGGGTTACTGCAGATGTAATTAATTAAAACAAGATCATACTGGGTAGGGTGGGCCTTTCATCCAGCATGACTGATGTCCTTAACAGAAGAGGGAAGACGATGGAAGACAGACACAGGAGGAGAGGCCATGAGAAGCTGGAGGAGTGACTCTTCTACAAGCCAAGGAACCCCAGGGATCAGCAGCCACCACAGGGAACTAGGCAGAGGAGGGAAGGAGTCTACCCAGAGTCTCAGAGGGAGCAAGGTGCTGCTGACACCTGGATTTCTGACTTCCAGCCTCCAGAACTGTATTACGCTGTCTTGAACCAGTTAGGCTGTGGCGGCTTGTTACAGCAGCATTATGGAACTAATATTCATGGGATGGCCAGTCCTGTATGTAGGTTCTGCAAGGGACTGGACTATTTCAGGAACTCCTTCCTCCAGAGAAAGAACTAAACCCAGGCCTACTTTATAACAGAATACAAATAACCCACCTGCAGGTGAAAAGATGTTCAACTTCTTTAGTTATGAGCAAAAAGCAAATGAAAACCCCAATCAGATAGTACTGCATTCCCATCAGATCAGTTAAAACTACATATAAATAAATCAAATAAATACAAGGAAGAGTCCAAGATGTAGCAAAATTGTGGAGCACCTGGACTTCTCCTGTGTTGTTCCAGGGCTGTAAAATGCTACCACCACTCTGAGGAGGGTCTAGAAGTTTCTGATGACATTAAACATGGTCTGCTATGGCCCACAGACCAGCTTCTAGGTTATTCTCCAGAAGGAGCAAAAACACTGTCCACACGAAGACCTGCACACAGATGTTCACAGCTGCTTTATTTGCAGAGCTCTGAATGGAAGCGACTCAGATGTGGGTCCACAGGAACATGCATAAGCCAACTGCAGGGAGGCCGGCCAAAGCCTCAACAGTTAGAAAGCACAGATTGCGGCTACCTGGAAAACAAGGGACCTCACGTGGAGAGAATGGACTGATGCTCCCATTTATACACAGCTCCAGCCAGGACTCATCTATGGTGGGCAGAAGCCAGGACATCTGCAGCGGGTGGGTGGTGGTGCCCGGGGCCTGGCGAGAGGGGGCTGGTAAAGGCTGTGCTTTCTCTTGGGTTTGGGTTACACGGGCATGTGCAATTGTTCACACTCTGAAAAGTGCAGTGTGAGTTTTGTGCATTTTATTGTATGTGTGGGTTTTTTTTGCTAAAAACATGAGCCAAGCTTGAATCATAGTAAATGACGCGTATTTAAGAGTCCAGGGTGGCGTGAACGCACGTCTTCCACTCACTTCGAAACAGATTCGAAATAAGATGGGTGGATGGGAGGTCAAGAGACAAAGTGCGTGTCAGGGAGGGTGTCCTGTAGGGAGCAGGGAAGAGCATTCTGGGCAGAGGAACAGCAAATGCAGATGCATTGCACTGTGGCAGAGGTGGCCCCCTTCCCCTGTTTCCGCCCTGTCCTGCCCCTCATCTGTTTTCTGCCCGGCCCACAAGGGGGTGGGTGTGACTGACAGGAGGCAGGTACCTCATGCAAAGCCGTCAGCAGTGTGGGTTGTTGGCTGCCTGGGGCTTGCACAGGAGTTCAGCGGTGGGGATAGTAAAGGGTGGGTCACCCCACTTAGCAGTGAGAAGAGTTGAGAGTCTGGTCAAGGCAAAAGTGCTTCCTTCAGAGCCCATCCTTCTGGGCAAACACCCTCCCGTGCCACCACCGTGACACGCCTCCTGCAGTCAGACAGTCCGTGTGGAAAATGAGAAAGGTGTACCTTTGGGTGAGGGGCGGATTCTGAAGTGCTCCATGGCAGGGGTGGGGCTTGGGCTGCTGCTTCCTGTGGACTAGGGGAGGGTCGGATGAGGTCCCTTGTCTGCTTTAAAACCGTTGGTGGCTCTCCACTGCTGTTAGGGTAAAACCCAGACTTGTCCTCGCATTCTTCGAGGTCTGACAAGGTTTGGCCACTGTTCACATCTCACTTCTCCAGCTTTCTTAGTCCATTCAGGCTGCTATTACCAAATAAATAGTCCTCCCTTCTCCACAGGGGATACATTTCAAGACCCCAGGAGAGGCCTGAAGCTGTGAACAGTTTCAAGCCTCATATGCAAGAATTGTGATGCCGAGACTGTTGATCGCCAACTGAGCCGCTGACTGAGTGACTAACGTGAGGGTGCCATAGGCAGCACGGATACGCTGGCCACGTGGATGATTCACTTCTTGGGGAACACAGAGCAGCATGGCACAGGATCATGCTACTTGAAATGGCATGCAATTAAAAAAAAAAAAAAAAAAACCAATTGCTTACTTCCGGAATTTTCCACTCATTATTTTTAGACTGTGGTTGACCAGAGTAATTGGAACCACAGAAAGAAAAACCACAGACAAGGTGGGACTGCGGTACTGCGATCCGGGAGGCTTGTCAGCAACAGTAACTTGCTCCTTGCGGGCCCAGAGGCTGGGAAGTCCCAGATCAAGGTGCCATAGAAGCACCTATTGAGGGCTCTTCTGTGCTTCAACATGGTGTGAGGGGCAGGTCTCTCTGGGGTCTCTTTTATAAGGGCATTAATCCCGGTTGCGAGGGCAGCCTCTTATGGCTTAGTCACCCCCAAAGGCTGCGCCTCCTAATACCACCACACTGGGGGCTCAGTCTCAGTGTGTGAATTTGGGGGCACAAGAGCTCTGTCCTTCGCACCAGCCTAATCAGACTCCACTCCCCTGCCTCCGTCAGAGGAGCCGTGGGACACTCAAAAAAGTGAAGAGTTTGGCTTTTTTTTCTTTTTAAGAAAATCATCTTTAGTTACCTGATTATGTTTCACGGGCCAAAAACAATTAAATAAAAACCTTTGCAAACATGAAAACTCCTCATGAAGCACTTGCCAACACACATAAGTGACTGAGTTCATCAAGAGAGTTCACAGATCAGGGGACCAGACTCCATTAGGTAGAGTGTATTCAATATTTAGTATCAAATGTGGTTTGATTTAATTTTTACCTTTAATTTCACCCAATGGATGGAAGGAGCTGGGGTTGCTGATGGCCACGTCTGCTGGACCATCAATATCAAGCTCTCCTGTTTTATTATGTTGGGTGACCAACTCCTCAGGTCCCTGGCCTGGGATTCAACCAACCTCAGACTTAAAACATTCAGAGAGAAAACTGCCTGTACTGAACACATACAGACTCTTTTTTTCTTGTCTGCATTACCCAAATAACAAAATACAGCAACTACATCGGTAACATTCACGCTACATTAGGTATCGTCAGCCATTTAGAGATGACTTCCAAGTTCCCAGTACATCCCACCATAGCACGTGGCCCAAGATTTTATTCCACTGCAACCCACTGACCACATGCCATCGACCCCTCTGCTTCCCAGGCCCCAGCTCAGCTTACGCCTCCCCAGAGTTATTGCTCGCCCAGGGACAGACACTGTGGGACACACACCAACCACCAAAACAAAGCCTGGCATACATCAGGTGCCACCTAAGTGTTTGCTGTTACTGTGATCATTTCTGCTATTCTTGTTTACAAAATGATACTAAACCAGAAATGACTCCTCTGGGCTAAGAGTCTACCCTCTGCCAAATCCTGCTCCATTTTGTGACACCAGAGTCAAGGCACTTGATTGAATCCCAGTAAAACCTTAGAACCAGATACTGTTACTAAGCCCATTGTACAGATGGGGAAACAGAGACACAAGAAGTTTTAGGGACACATTCATTATTGAGGAAATTCTCCAACACAAAGAGAATCCTCCAGTAAGCCCCATGCATCTGCCATTCATGGTCCATCTGGGAACTGGTTGGGGGCAGCCTGGTATCAAACTCAGGCCCCGGGCCCAAAGCCCACGGTCTTACATTTCCCTCTCTCTTCCTCCCTTCTTCACCTGTCTTCTCTGCATTTCTCCCTACTTCTTCTTCCCCCTGCCCTGGGCCTCTCTTAGATCCCCATATCTATGTCTTCCTGTCTCTGGTTCCCTTCCATCAAGTCCTTGGGATCCCAACTGAAGCTGGAGAAAACGTAGGGTCCTGATGGGGCATAGAGTATGGGGGGTGTTCCAGGAGTGAGAGGCGGTGAAGGTCGGAGTCTAGTCCTAAGTCAGGAAGAAAGGGAGGAGGGGAGGGACACTTGGCATTTGGCTGGGTATGGTGGTGCCCGCCTTTAACCCCAGTGGCTCCAGAGGCTGAGGCAGGAGGATTGCAAGTTTGAAGCCAGCCTCAGCAACTTAGCGAGGCTCTGAGCTACTTGGCTAGACCCTGTCTCTAAATAAAATACAAAAAAGGGCTGAGGGTGTGACTCAGTGGTTAAGTGCCGAGTGGGAACGGCCAGGTCAATGCTCAGATGACGTGCTCACTGTGGTTAGCGTGAGCGTCCTCCAAAGACACATGTGGAAGCTGGTCCCCAGTCCAGGGGGGCTGTTGGGAGATGGTGGGACCTTTCAGGGGTGAGGGCCGGGGGTAGGTCTTCTGGTCCCTGGGGGCACAGCATTAAGGAGGTAGGGGGACCTCAGCCCCTCCCCTCTCCCTCCCTTTCACCTCCCAGCGTACTGCCTACCCTCTGCTGCCATGATGGGCTGCCTCTCTGCAGACCCAAAAGCAACAAGGCCAACCAGTCATAGACTGTAACCTGAAAAACTGTGGGCAAAAAAAAAAAAAAAACCTCTCTTTTTAAAGTGCTTTGTCATAGGATGGGAAAGCTGACAAAGGCATGTTCTGTATGTGTTGGACTCAACAACATATATTAATAAAACTAATTTTAAAAAATGTACCAGAACGTGGCTCCTGGAGGAGCTTCCAGAGGGTGACCACACTGAGGTGCTGGGAGGGTGGTCCACGTGGAGAGGGCCTGGAAGCTCTGTGCTCCCCTGCCATACCTCATCCAGTGATCCTGTTCCACGTGGCTACTCCTGAGTTCCACCCTTGCAGCGAGCATGGCCAGTTACACAAATACAAAGTGCTATGTAGGACTTCCAGGGAGGTTTCTTACAGGCTGGGGACAAACCCTTTGGACCCCTGCTTCTTTTCCCTTCTGGACTGCCTAGAACTTTGATGTGATGTCTAGAGCTCTTGAAGTTATTTTGGGTCAAGCAGTGATTCCAAGGGTAGAAGCTGTCCAATAAAATGATGAAGCAAAAAGGTAGAAGCTTGAGTCCTTGAAGACTGAGATGTTGCCACCCGCCCGCCAGCCTCTGCACTACATTACATTAAAGAGAAATAAACATGCATCATGTTTAAGTCACCGAAATATCAAATATTAGTTAAATGATTTCAAATAGGTTTTAAACTGTGCTATTAGAAAATTTAAAGCTATATTTATGGTGAATAGCATATTTTTATTAAGTAGTGTTGGGTCTATTGGTTCAATCTCCCTATTTTTTTCTCATAATATACATATCGTTGAAGAAAAGAGGTGTACATCCTGAGGAACTCTCAACATCACAGATTCTCTTGATTGCCTGTCCTTCCGTTGCCTGGCATTTAGCTCAAGAGGAGTTGGTCCAGTTCTGGTTTGACCTCGGAACAAAGCTATTTTGAAGCTGATTCTGCATCTTCTTAGTGCTAAGATGCGGGTGTTCTCAGCCTGACCCATCTATGATCAATCTCCCTGTCTGCTTTCCACTACTGGTTTTAGCAGCCAGTGATGGTCAATGCCTAGATCTATGATTTCATGAGAGATTGCAAAAGAGTGATTTTATAACTCTGTTTTCTGTATTTATGATTTGGAACTCTTCTATACAGAATATTCTCTCGTCATCTCTCAGTTGCTCCAAGGGACACTGAAGCGTAAAGAATGAGAGAGAGAAAACTACTGTGTGAAGACTCTACCCAGAGGAAACCAGTGTTGACGTTCTCCTGTGTGTGCTGGACAGGCTGGGTCAGCAGCCTTCGAAGCCAGAGTACATGCTTCCAATCCAAACTTTACCCTGGAGTAGACCTCTGTGAAACCACAAGAAAAACAGCATAGCCCCACGGGGTTGTTCCAATCACAATGGAACTTAATAAGCTTTGTACTTGAACTTGGGTTTCAAGAAAAACTGTCCAGAGATCACTCTAGCAAAACACCCCTCCAGGGCAGTAGACGAAGACCAGTGAAGTCGTTCATCTTCACAATTAGGAGCTTGTCCTGGGTTTTTATAGGTTTTGAAAACAATGAACCTTAAGAAATAAGCCAGGGAAGCTTGAGGGCTGTATCATTCACCTCTCTGATAACAATTACGGGAGTCATCATTAGTGTTCACACTTAGTCATTGTTTTATAACTTATGCAATCAACTAAATGATGTTTCACACACTTTGTAAACAACTCAAGTATCAGAGGATCCTTTAAAAAATAGTTAGCATCTTATCAATTGCTAAGCATATAGCTTGGCGGTGTCCAGTGTGTTCATATCTTCATGCGATATTCTCATCTCCAGAACGTTCTGGTCTTGCTGAACTGAAACTTCCATTCCATCCCCGCTGCCCACTCTCCAGGGGCAACCGCCAGCCTGCTTTCCTTTTTTTGGAACCAGGGATTGAACTCAGGGGGGCTTAACCACTGAGCCGCCTCTCCAGATCTCCAACCTTTTTATTTTATTTTATTTTATTTTATTTTAATCTTAGAGATAGGGTCTCACTGAGTGACTTAGGGCCTTGCTGAGTTGCCCAGGCTGGCCTTGAACTCACGATCCTCCTGCCTCAGCCTCCGGAGCTCTTGGGATTACAGGCGTGCACCACTGCGCCCAGCTTTACCATTGTGCTTTCTGAATTTCATTATTTTAGATGCCTCATAAGCGACATCATACAGTACTTATTTTGGGTGACTTTTTGTGGCTTATTTCATGTTGACCATTTGAGAAGATATCCTTCCTGTTTCCAGGGAAGGGCCTGCGCTCTGTGAAGGTGCAGCTTAGGGGTTCTCCGTTCACCTGCGGACTCGTGGGTTGCTCCCACCTCTTGGCTGCTGTGAATCATGCTACCGTGTGAGCAGGAGCGTGCATTCGCTCTTCTCGGTCCTGCTTCCAGGTATTTCGGGTATACACCCATAAGCAGGATTAGGAGGTCTGTGATTACGTAAGGTAGACAAATCCTCCCAGCTTATAGCACGAAGTGTGATTCAGTCCCTACCAGTGTCCGTGCGGTCACTCTGCCACATCCCACTGTGCTTTTTTTTCCAGAAAACTTAATGTGCTGGCCTTCGGGCTTCCGTCAGCCAACAGGGATACTAGCAGAACCTATAACCCAGACTTTGGAGAATAAGTGAGCAAACGAACACATTTTTTAAAAAAAATTTCTACAAAAGCAACAATTCATACATGTGATACCTAGCGTGGGTCTCAAGGGCATCGTGCTGGGTCAAAAAAAAAAAATTCCAATCTCAAAGAGTGACAACCTGCAAGATGCCATTTATGTGATCCCTCAAAATAACAGCGCTGTAGTGACTTAGAACAACGTTTGTCAGGGCTCTTGGGATGCAGGAGGGGTGACAGAAGAGGATTTCTTTATGGGGGTGATACAGGCTCTGTATCCTGATTAGGGTGATTGTGACTTGAATTTGCAGAACTATTTATCAAAGGAAGAGAGAGAGAGAGAGAGAGAGAGCGCACACTGGGTAAAAAACAGTGAGGTAGCATAAGGGGGCGGCAAGGTACCAATGTCACTTTCCTAGCTTTGACAGTGGCCTACCATTATGAAAGATGTTATCCCTGGGGGATCTGGGTGAAGGGCACCTGGGAACACTCTGTACTGTTTTGTAACTTCTCATGAGTCTTGACCAGTTTCAACACATAATAAAAACGGGGAGGGCACATCAGGAGTGCTCTGAGCTCAGCCACACCTCCCTGATCTGTCCAGGAGCATTTCATCCGATCTTCTCGGTACTATTTTCAGTGTTCACTTTCTGACTAGTTTAATCATTGCAAAATAAGCCACAAGGTCCCTGTAGGGAAAAAAGGAGAAAAAAAAAAAAAAAAAAACAATGCCTCCCACAGAGACTTTAAAAGTTCCCAGCAGAAGGCTTTGCGGACACAGATGTCATTATGAATCACCTGCAACGCTCACACCAGCCATTGTTGGATCACTTGTGTAATTGTCTAAACCGCGTTTCACAAACTGTGAAACCAACCAGGCTGCACAGGTCTTCCACGCCTCAACAGGAAAGGGAATCCACCAAGAGCCGCTTCCCGTGCCAGGCGCCTAGGCTGGGGGCCAAAGGCAGGAGGAGAACCGAGAGCATCGCTTTGCAGAGGCTTGTTTACGTGGGACGCAGCTGCGGGGTGGAGAGCAGCGGGAACTCGACCCAGGAGCCCCGGGTTCCTCCCCAGCCAGTAGCGCGGCAGATTTATTTAGGAAAGCAGACGCAGGGGGCATCTCTAGAGGGACAAGCGCATTTGCGGGGTTCATTATCTGATCAACAGGTAGTGCTGGAACATCCCCCACATTCCACACACCTCAAGATATTCTCTCTGCTTGAACTATTTGAAGTGGGGGTGAGGGGTTATCACGTGCACAGGTAGATTTACTGATTTCCCAGGAATTTGGGAGTGACAGACCTAGAAAAGGACATGGCACTTCTGAATTAAAATCTCTTTGTCCTTGTCCTTCGTGTCTTCTTTCTACCTCCTTTCATTCCTTCTCTCCTGCCTCTCACCCTGGAAGACAACCCATGACACTTATTCTACTTTTTATGTTTTGAAGAAGGGATGAGGTCAGGGCAGGGGGAGGGACAAGGTCAGGATACAGGCTATTCACTCTGTGCCTTTTTTTACAAATGTGTATTTGTATTTTTCATGCGGAAATACTTCCTAAAATTAAATTCAAATGATGCTACACAAACACACTAATGCCAGAACCCTGGGTTTAGACCTGGCCATTCCTCACCAAGTGGACTTGGAAAAGGACTTGAATTCCGCTTAGCCTCAGTTTCCCCTGTTTATGGTGGGCACAGCAATAGTTGCATGTCCTAGGGTGGACGCCGTTGAAACCAGTTAATCCTGCACAGCCCAAAAGCAGCCCCGGGTGCACCTCGCACACTTTCCTGATTAGTGTTAATATTCCCACCAAGCCAAAAGGACTTGCTTTCTTTTCACCTCCACGCTCCTAACCTAACCGAAGTAGCCAGTGAGAATTTAACTGGGGGGAAAAATCCTTTAAAAATGAGGTAATTCATATTTCTGAACTAGGATTTATTTTTTCTTTTTTTAAACAGATAGCCTCATGATTTGATTTTATCCTACCTAGTTAAGTGCAACGACCCAAGTGAAAAGGCCTATGGGCGGGGTCGTGCAGCTGGCGGAGGGCGTGGCCACGCCGTGAGACTGGGGACAGGGAGCTGACTGTAGAAGATGCCCAGGGTCGCCTCGATCCACCCATGGATCTGGTTCTAACTTACTCAATCACGATTTCAGTAGCAGCCCCTGGGTCCTGGTGGCGTGCGCATCGGGGCACAGTCCTGCTGCCACGCACAGGACACCCACGCTGAGCAAAGCCAAGATTGAGCCCAGAGACACTGGGCTCCTGTCCGCGATTACGCTTGGCCCTTCCTTTTATTTCTGAGAAACCCAAATCAGGACCAGCATGCGAGGTTCGGGTGGCAGCTGGACCCCCCTGCTGTCTTCTCTGCTCCGGTTTCTGAGGCCAGAGCAGGGCGCCGGGTCCCAGGGTGCGGGGCTCGGGAGGAGAATCCCGGGGACACAACCTTTCATTCCTCCTGGCCCCACAGGGTGGCAGTGCGGCACAGTGAGAGGTGCGCTGCTCCAGCACGTGGGGAGTCCCCGCCCACCCGCCAGCGCCGCCACAGCCCTGGGCATCTGGGCACCTTCCTCTTAATCTACAGAGCGGGGGTGACAGTAGGTCCTACCGCATGGGATGTGGTGGAGATTAACTCAGTTAACACTTGGGAAGAGCCCAGAACAGAGCTGGGCACGAAATAAGTAGTCCGCAAGAGGAAGGATGGGGATGGTGGCGAGCTCGGCGGTGACGACGATGTCTATTTTTGTTGTTTTGTGACTTTCTTTCTCTCTGGTTCCTTCAAATCCACACCTCTTGGTATCTGTCTCCATGTTTCCTCTACTTTCTCCCCATCGCACCCCCTACCCCGCATCCCAGTCTGTTGGGGTCACCTCCGGGACCAGGAAGGTTCTGTAGATGCGGCAAACGGCAGGGTGACCGGGACAGCCACCACTCGGAGCCAGGTGATAGCCACAGGGAGTGCGTAGGGGTGGGGTCCACAGATCCAGGCCTCTTCAAGGGCACCTTGAACCGCCTGGCCCATTAACACAACAGCCATGAGCAGACCCTGAAGCCAGCCACTGGTACCTGCAGATCCAGGGACCTGCAACGGATTTTACTCCGTAACCCCCGGGGCAGCAGGTAACGCGGGGTTATAGAGTCCCAGAAGCGAGAAGGCTCTCCCCTCCCCTTCCAGAAAGAAAATATAAACCACGGCTTTCCCCTTTAAAAAAGGGAGGCTTCTTTGAAAGAACAAACTGGCAGGTGGATTTGTTAAGTTATGGCGGTGAAGTCCAGACTCAGTTTGGGAACTGGCTCCAGGCATCGTATTTCCTCAAGTTCATGGGGGAAGTAAAGGCAAGTATATCCAAATCCTCCAAGTTTGGCTGTTTTTCTGTCTCTTAGGAACTTCTACCTGTAAGCTCCTCATGCCTGGGTTTTCATCACATTTTCTCAGGTGTGGTTTGAGATAATTGCAAGAGTTTTAATAATAACAATAAAAATTAGCGAGTGTGCAGGGAGCGGTGGCACACTCCTGTAATCCCAGCAGGATGGTCTCCATCCCAAAGTCTGTCTCTTAATCATTGTCAAAAGCAATGACAGTTTCAAAATTGTTTCTGTAACCGCAAATGATTTGTTCCTGTGGGCGCTATTTTTCTCTCCTTGGGGGACATTCATTTACTCAGCTAATTGGGAGGCTGAGGCAGGAGGATCACAAGTTTGAGGCCAGCCTCAGCAACTGAGAGAGACCCTGTCTCAAAATAAAAAAAAAAAAAAAATAAGAACTGGGGGTGTGACTCAGTAGTAAAGCACCTCTTTCCAGTGGAAGGAAAGACATCCGAAGTGCTTCCTATGTGCCCAGCTCTACAGCTGGATAGGTATCAACTCATCACATACTCCTAACTTTACAGGTGACGAGTCCTACCACGATCCCCAGAGACCCAGAGCCCAAGGTCACCCAGCTAGTGAGTGGCAGAGCAAACACCTAAGCCATGAGAGTCTGAGTCCCATAGTCTCTTACTCATTGTCAGAGGCAGTAATGGTTACAAAATTGTTCCTGTGACTGAATGAATAGTTCCTAAGGGCACTAATTTTTCTCTCCTTGGGGGCATTTGTTCATTCAGCAAATTACTTATCAACTGCTATGTGTCAGATATTGTTCTGGGTGCACATTTGATGGGGACCTTGTCAGGGCTGCTTTGTCCTCACAGAGCTGTGTTTTGGGAGAGGAGGCAGAAACCAGGAACTCATGAATCGCTGTGTCTTGAGATTTCTCAGGACATAGAATGAGGTCCTCTCCCCAAAGAGGTGCTTGTCCTGATCCCCAGAACCTGGCAGGATATGACCTCTTGAGGCAAAAGGAACCTTGCAGATGTGGGGTGGTGAGGGAGGAGTGGGCAGCTGACCACAAAGGTCCTGATGAGAGGAGGGCAGAGGTCAGTGAGACTTTGAACTTCTGACTCCAGAACCTACAAGGCGCATCTCTGTTGCTTGAAGCTTGTGGTCTTTATCGCAGCAGCAACGAACACGGCTCTAAATATTTGAGAATAAAAGGGAGTAAGGAGATCAAAGAGCTTTAGACGGGGGGCAGGGAACATCCCTCTTCTACAGGCCTCTCCCATCCTCCCCACTTCCAGAGGGCACACCTGGATCACCCCTCCAGCTCTGGCCTCTCTCTCCGGGACAGAAGCAGGACAGGAACTACCCACCCCAGTGTCATGAGCTTCTTAATGGCTTCCCCACTGCCCATGCTCATAATGGAAAATGTTTCTCTTCATGGGACATCGTCTGCCCCAAGATGGCTTCATGCCATTGAATAAGAGAGGGCAGTGCCTGCCTTCCATCCGGGGAGTTCGTTCAACCAGAGCCACGGGTGCATCCCCTGTGTTTCGGACCCTCCTGCTCTTTGTCCACTTCTGTTCTTTCATGTTTCTGGCTTCTGGCCTCAGTCTTGCTGTGACATTGGGTAAATTGCTTCTTGTGCCTTGGCTTCTTATCTGTCAAAGTTCCTAAGATCGTCTATCTCATAGGGTCACAGGAGGAAGAAATGAGTTACAGGTCGAGCATCTCTAATCAGAAATCTGGCCTGGGGATGCAGCTCAGTGGAGGAGCTCACCCAGCAGCGGACGAGCCCTGGGTTCCATCGCCAGCGCTGCAAGGTGGGGTGGAAATGAAAGAGGAAAAACAAATCTGAAACCCCAATGCTCCAAAATTCAAAACTCTTCAAGCACTGACGTGATGCCACACATGGAACAGTCCCACGATGAAACTTAGTTTCCTATGTGAAATTATTTACAATAATTGTGTAAGGTTGCCTTCAGGTTACATGTATAACATGCATATGAAACAAATGAATTTCATGTTGAGGGCCCCATCTCCAACACCTCTCATCGTGTATGTGCAAATATTTCAAAATAAAAAATGAGAGAGAGATAAAACTTCTTGTCCCAAGCCTTTGGGATGGGGAACATTCCACCTGTATCACAAAGCACTTAAAATGGAGCCTGACACAGCAAGCTCTCGGTTTGACTATAATTAATTCATCATATTTTGAAAGTTAATTAGATGGTGGTGAGCTATCATTATTGTTTGTTATCAGGGTTCTCTCTCCATCTGTGCGCCTCTCAGAGGACTCCTGCAGCTCCCTTTAGCCATCGGTTCAACACCTCCACAGTGAATGGTTTTGAGAGGGAGGGCCTCTGTCCCTGCAAGGCCTCCCAGCTCAGAGAGGGATGCGGAAGAACAAACACGCCAGCAACAAGAATGCACCCCCCTGCCAAGGGTCTGAGGGGTGTGGAGGATGTCATGAGAAGGAAAATTAGAGGAGGAGGAGAAGGGGGGAGGGAGGGAGGGAGGAAAGAAGGAAGGAAGGAAGGAAGGAAGGGAGGGAGGGAGGGAGGGAGGGAGGGAGGAAGGAAGGAAGGAAGGAAGGAAGGAAGGAAGGAAGGAAGGAAGAAGGAAAAATAGAAGAATGAGGACCTGAATTAGGTCGGGGAGGGACCAGGAAAAGCCTCTCTGAAGAGGTGACATTGGGCACAACTTGGAGACTGGGAGGTCCTCCAGGGAGAGTGAGGACAGGAGTGTAGGAGACCATGGAACAGACAACAGGGTGGCCCAGAGGAGCCGGGAGGCAGGACCAGGACAGGGGCCCTGGAGTGTCCTCAGAAGCCTCATCCAATCCAGAAACAGACTTGCTGGGGACAAGAACAGAATGAGGAGCCCTGTGAAGGTGCTGGTCAGGGCTGGGCGAGACCTGGCTGGTTGGGGTTTTATGGGGTGAACCCCCAAAGGGCTTGCTGATAGACTGAAGCCACTGAGAGAAAAATTCAGGAGACCGAGGGGTTTGGTCTGAGCTCCTAGGGGAATGGGGCACCACCTGTTCAGAGAGGGGAGCTGGGAGTGGGGTTGGCTCAGGCTGGAGGAGAATTAAGACTCTATCTTTCCTCTCTTAAAGGACTTCGGAGGCGCTTCTCCACTTCTGTCATTTCTTCCTCGTCCCTGGGCCTTTCTTTCTGTACTTCTCTATTTCTTTGTCTCTATCTCCCTGTCAAAGAAATAAAGATGGGCAGGACCAGAGAAGGACAGAGACATTGGTTAGAGAGAGACAGGGCCAGAGAGATGGCGACAAGGAAGAGAGAGACGAGAGGGGCAGCCCGGGAGACAGACGCTTGGACACTCATGCCTGTGGGCACGCCGGCCGCCTCTGAGGTCTCCCCACTCCTGGGTGAGCTCATGCCACCCCACCGCTGTAAACACCACTCTCCCGGGATGACTCCCGCGGCCCTCGCCGCCCTGACCTCCGCCTGCCCGCGCGCTGGTGAGAGCAGCTCCGCCGAGGGGCGCCCGGCCCGGCCGCTCCCCGCGCCTCTGTGCCTGGGTCCCCAAGCACCGCGGCCCGGCAGCGCAGCGCTCGGCCCAGCCTCCAAGTCCCTGCGCTCCTTCCCCGATTGATCTCGCTTTCCCCCATCCGTCAACATGCGGGCCCTTCTGCAAAACGAAGCCCGCGCCCCGGACCGCAGTATCTCCGCCTGGCTGCTGCCTCCTCCCGCCCCCACGCTCCCCGTACTCAGTCTCCACGCAGGGTGTGTGTTTAAAGTAAATAAGGGCATGTCGTTTCCTCTATCCTCGGGCTTAAAATCCATTGCACTTTAAATGAAACCCAAAGTTCGTAACCCGTAGCATTTAAAGCTCGCATGATCTGCCGGCTCATCTGTCGCCCTCCTCCCCGCCACGCCCGGCCTCTCCCTCGGGAACCTCTTCTCCGCTCCATCGTGCCAAGCTCTTTATTGCAGTGACACCTGCCTGCACCGGCTTCTCATTATCATCTAGTCCTCAGTTTAAAGGTTCCTTCCTGAGAGAAGCCCCGACCCCCAGTTTATGTGCTGGTCCCTGTAGATTTTCTTTATTGTCCGTGTCCCCCTGCTAGGATAAGAGTCCGGTGAATGAGGGACTTGGCTTACCGCAAGCCTGACAGCTTGGAGCAAAACAGGTGCGATTGCTCTTTTCTGATGGGAGGCTTCATGCTGCTGGACTCACTAGGAGCCTGTCCCCTGTCTGTGGAACCAGGGCTGGGAGGGGGTGGGACGGTTACCACCTGTGGGATAGGAAGACTGAGGCTCACAAAGGTGGGGTCACCTGGGTGAGGTTCCAAAGGGAGTATTCATGTCTGCTGGCTTTGGGGTGGGGGGAGGAAGAGAGAGAGAGAGAGATAGAGAGAGAGAGAGAGCGAGAGAGAGAGCGAGAACTAAGAAAAAAGAGGGGATAAGAGGAGACTGGGCAGGATCTGGGTCCCTGCTCCCAGCCCTCTCTACCCCCCACCCTGATTGCCTTCAGGGTCCGAGGCTGCCAGAGAGAGTTGAGCAGGAAACACGCAGCACCTGACCCTTGGAATGTGTCCCCTGGGGGGGGGGGGGGGTCAGCCTGGCTGAGGATGTTTATAAGCCCCACGGGACCCGCTGTGGGAGGAACAGGCAGGAGGCAGCCCAGCAGCAGAATCCAGGAACCCAGAGGTGACCAGGTAAGCAGCCCCTGGTCCCCACCTACAATCCTGGTGGTCTTCATTTGCTGTGTTCTCAGCCTCAGGACTACATCTCCTGTTCAAAGGGGTCACTCGCTCTCTCTCTAATTAGAAGGGCTTCTAGATTCTTTCTGAGTCTCCATCTCTGAGTCGCTGACTCTCAGCCAGTCTTTGATCAAGTCTCTTAAATTCCCTGTTTCTGTAGCTCTGACTCTCTCTGCATCTTGCCTCTGTCCCTGAGGGTCTACGCCCCCCTCCTCCTCTCCCCGTTCATAAATGGTAGGTGCTTTCTCTCTACCTTTCTCTCCACCTTCTCTCTTACCACCTCTGTCTCCCTCTCCCTCTGTTTCTGTATCGCTCTCTGCACTCCTGGTCCCCAACAAGGCACAGGGACTATAGATGGTAAAGTTCCTGATGGTCCAGTAACATTCCAGGGACCCAGAAGGGAAGAGAGAGAGAGAGAGAGAGAGAGAGAGAGAGAGAGAGAGAGAGAGAGAGAGAAGAGAAGCTCTGTTCTGAAGGTCCCCAGATTCCCCATCTTCATTCCCAGGTGCTGAAATGATGGTCACAGCAGGAAGCCCTTGGGGCTGGTTCCTGGGGTACCTCATCCTTGGAGTCACAGGTATCTGAGTACATGTGACTGCCTGAGGGCAGAGCGTGGGGTACTGTGTGGGTGTGACTCGGTGTTCCTCTGCTGTGTGAAAGCACCGTGTGTTTATGCCCAGTGGCCAGACACACATAATTCCTCACATCAGGGTGATGGCACCGGGTATGTGGAGTGTTATCAGGTGAATGGCTTTGGCGGCTTGTACTCTGAATAGCCTGCAGAGTTGTGAGGATGCGGACAGGGGAGGCGGAGGGTGCCACTACATGGAAGAGTGCGCTTCCTTCCAAGGAGTCACCCATTACTGAGGATCTGGGCCTGCTTCCTGGGTCTCCGAGCCTCAGAGCCACAGGAACCCATGGCAGGGACTATGCCGGTGTTTCTGTGTGAAGCGGCTGTGGCTGGGTGTAACCATGGCGAGGCTGGGGGGTAGGCACGGGAGTGTATTACAGAGCGGGACCAGCTCCCTGAGCGGCTGGCTGTGTCCAGCCCGGGTGAGGGGTCCGCTGCGCTGGGACACTGCTGTTATAGGGCTTGGTTTGCAGGAGAGGAATGTTATGTGGGTTCTGGAGATGGGTCAGCCACTCAAAACTGGAACCCTTCTGAAAAATGAGTTGTCCTTATGAGCAGTTCTAAGCTCCCAGACCTAAGTGCGCCCCCTAAGTCTTAACTCATCCCAAGGAACTTGACCCCACCCTGTGAGTCCTGACTCCACCCCTGAAGTTTGCCCGTGGCCCTTCGCCCCACCTGTGACTGCAAGGGTCCAGTCTTGGGAGCCTACCCTTCAGCCTAGGCTCCCAGGTGACCACAATCCTGAGCAGTGATCCCGCCTTCTACCGCTGACTCCTCCCCCAAAGCCCCTGACTCTGGCCCTCAAATTCGGACCACGCCCCTGAACTCAGATCCTACCCCAACGAGCCCTGCTCCTGCCTTCTAAGCCCGCCCCACAGCCACGGTCCCGCCCCCCGAAGCCCTGGCCCCACCGCGAGGCCCTAACCACGCCCCTCCACTGAGACATCCCCACCCCACACTTGGAGCCTTGGGCCCGCCTCCTGGGCCGGCCCCCAGCCCTGACTCCGCCTCCAGGATCCCTCGCCTGGCGTGGCGGCTTCCACATCATAAACGGCGAGGACTGCATCCCGCACTCGCAGCCTTGGCAGGCGGCACTGTTCAAGGAAGATGAATTTTTCTGCTCGGGCGTCCTCGTGCATCCCCAGTGGGTGCTGTCGGCCGCACACTGTTTACAGAGGTGAGTGCAGAGCGGGATGAGCGTGTCCTTAGCTGAGGGGAGGGGACTCAGAGCAGGCTCAGCATCAGGGTACTCTGTGGCAACCGTGATGCTCGCTGGGCTGGGAGGACCTGAGCCTGGACCAGGGGAGGTCAGGGGGAGGGCAAGGCCGACGCGCACAATGTTGCTTTGGGAAGACTCAGAGAGCTCTGGGTTGAAACCCCAGCTCAGCGACTGGGTCACCTGAGAATTGGGGCAGGTTCTGGGCCCGGGTTTTTGCGGATGAGGATTTGAGGCGGGGAGGATGGGGTGGGTGGAGGGAAGTCGTCACAGAACTCACCTGCTCCCGTGGTCCTCAGCTCCTACACCGTGGGGCTGGGCCTGCACAGTCTTGAGGACAACCAAGAACCAGGCAGCCGGATGATGGAGGTTCTCCTCTCCATCCAGCACCCCCAGTACAACGATCCCTTCTTCGCCAATGACCTCATGCTCATAAAGTTGAACGAATCCGTGTCTGAGTCTGACACCATCCGGAAGATCAGCATCGCCTCCCAGTGCCCAACACCTGGAGATTCCTGCCTTGTCTCTGGCTGGGGTCTGCTGAAGAATGGTGAGCCTGCGTCACCTCTGCCCTCTTGGAGGGGTCCCCCACCCAACCAGAGGGGCTGACCCAGAGCTCTGCCTCCCAGGCAGGCTGCCCAAGCTGCTTCAGTGCACGAACATCTCGGTGGTGTCTGAGAAGGTCTGCAGCGAGCTCTACGCGCCGCTGTTCCACTACAGCATGTTCTGCGCAGGCGGAGGACAGGACCAGAGGGACTCCTGCAATGTGAGAGATGGGAGGCTGCAGGCACAGGGGAAGATAGGGCGGTGGTGACAGGGACAGACAGGGAGGAACAGAGACAGACCAGGGAGATGGGAACAAGGGCAAAAGACTGGAAGAAACGGAGAATGAACAGGAACATGGATACCGAGGCAGAGGAACAGAGGAAGAAATGGAGACAGGGAGGCAGAGACACGCACAGAAACAGATGTCTGAGAACTAGGCAGAGTCCAGGAGGAGCGGCACTGTGAGAAACAGCAAACAGTCAGAGGCGCAGAGGCAGGAGTGAGCTGTAGGGGAGACACAGGAGGGACAGACCAACAACAAACCAAGAGAAGTGGCAAGGCCCACTCTGGGCACCAGGAGAAGGGCCGGGCGGCTCAGAGACCTGGCATAGAACTTCCAGGGGTGCGTCGCAGGCTTTTTTCTGTCTCTCGGTCTCACATGGCTCCTCTCTGATCCCACATCGAGCTCCACCTCTCAGTGTTTTAGATTCTGACTCTCTCCTTCTCTCCATGACAGGGTGACTCTGGGGGCCCCCTGGTCTGCAACAGGTCCCTGCAGGGCCTCGTGTCTTTGGGACAAGCCCAGTGTGGCCAGCCTGGCGTGCCGAGTGTCTACACCAACCTCTGCAAGTTCACTGACTGGATACAGAAAACCATCCAGGCTACTTAGCCTTGGGGACCAGACCCATGAAACTGGCCTTCCTCACCAGGAACCCAGTTACCTTCTCCCTCCAGACCAGGGGTCCAGAACCCAGCCCTCCTCCCTCACACCCAGGAGTCCATCTGGAATCCTTTCCTGTCTACAGTGCCTCTAGTGGCCCAGTGCCCCCTAGACTCACTGGTGTTAGGCTGGTTTTCACCCTTTGGTCCCCTTCCCCTGGACCCTGGAGTAAAGTGTAAGAGCAGCCCGGTTCTGTCTGAAGTGTCCTCCTTGCTTCTCTTCCCATCGAAGGATTCCAGCCAATAGCTCTTCCTCTGTTGGTCTCCTTTCCCCATCTGACAAGCAGGAGCTTTGAACAGGAAACCACGGGGTTCCAGGGGGAGCAGCCTGCACCTGAGAGCTTAAAAGAACCAGTCCTGTGAATGTGGTCCAGTTCCTGAAAAGCCAAGTCAGCAAATGGTGAATTTAAGTGCTATCTCATTTCATTTAACTCTTTGGTTTTGATTACCTATTTTCACTTATGTCTTCTTAGCTGCATGTTAAGAATGTATCATTTGCATCTACCTCAGGACCCAGCTGCTGTTGTTGCTGGAGGCTGGTGGGAAGAACTGTGGAGAGGGCTATTATGAGAGAGGAAGGATCCCCAGGGACAGAGAGGGTGAGCCAGGAACAGAACGAGGACCCAAGCACAGAGGCAGAGACCTAGGGACACAGAGGGGGACCCAGACACAAAGAGGGTGGAACCCAAGGACAGAGTGGGGGTGACATAGGAACAGAGAGAGGGGAAGACCCAGTTACAGAGAAGGTGAGCCCAGATTCCTAGAATATGAGGAATTGCTAGTGGAGTCTTCACTGGTAAATTACTCTAGGAAGAATATGCCCATAAAAATTTATTTTCAAGAATATATTCATTAACTCAGTATGAATCTAGCTCCATAAGGAGATATCCAAATTCTTATGGATCTTTTAAAGACCCTCAAATACAGAAAGGAGTGAAATCACTAAAAGTAAAATCACAAATTCCAACTCATCTAAAGGGATTTTTTAAAATGACCCAGAGAAATTGATAGGATGAACAAGATAAAAATGAATAAGGATAAAGATGATTTAAATGATACGACTAACACCCTTCACCCAGTAGCATGTGCAGAATGCTGCACCCAGGGTCTGGAGGATACAGACTCTTTTCAAAACACAACTCCAGGGATGGCTGACACTAGAAGGAATGACAGCAGCAAGTCTCAGTCGTGTGCAGAGCAGCTGGCACTCCCATGCTTTTCTGGGGTCCGTGTAAGTTGGTACAACCACTTCGGAAAATTGTTTGGCAGATTCTTAGAAAGATAAACATACATCTGCCCCGTAAGCAGCAGCTTGATTCCTTGTTTTTATGGAAGAGCTATGAAAAAAATACCCTTGTCCAAAAATATTCACAGAGGTTTGGTTTATAATAGTCAAACTGGAAACAAAGCAAGTGTCCATCAAAGGGCAAAGTGGTGAGCACAGAGCACAGGATGACATGTCTATACAATAGAATATCACCTGGGAATAAAAAGAAATGGACTGTTAATATATGCAACAAGGCAGATGCATCCCAAAATCATCACCTTCAGACTCAAATGCATACACTACACAATACAATGCCAATTGTATGAAATTCTCAAGCAAAATTAATCAGTGTTGCCTGGTTGCTGCGATGGGGGGGGTAGTATGCCTAGAAACAGATGGGAGAGAACTTTCTGGGTTGACTGACATTTTCTATAATTTGACAGGAGTAAGGGTTACACGAGGGTGCACATTTGTCAAAACATATGGAATTATATACTGGAAATACATACCCACACACACAAATTAAACCTCAGTTTTAAAAATACAGCATTTACCAAGTGAATCAGAATGGGAGGCCCCAGTGGTGGTTAGAGGTATGGAGAGTAGCTCCTCATTGAGGGGTGTGACCATGGGGAAATGCTGACGTCAATTGTGAACAGAGTTGTGAAGTTAACTGAGAACGAAGACTTTGGATAGTTCAACAGAGGTGCAACAAAACACCCTAGGGCCACTCATGTGGTGGCGCGGCAGAGGGTGAGAGCGGTGGAGAAAGAAAGCGGGACAGACCCAGAGAGCTCAACCAGCCCAGGACTCGACACAGTTCAGAAGTGCAGTCTGAACAATAGACCTGGAATCTGCACCACACACTGGCACTGGGGAAGCCCCACCCACTTCCCAGCATGCACTGGTGGTGCCACAATGGCGAGCCATCTTGAGAAGGTCTGTCTGAGCTTGCTGCGCTGAGAGTTGAAGGTCACTGCAGATTTTCTGGAAAGCCACAGCAAATATCAGTACACCAATCTGGTGAGTGTGTCTGCCTTGAACTCTAGTTTGGTTACAGGATAGAGCATGTAAACCAAAACCATAGAAAACTCTATGCAGTGGGAAGCTGGTCTGTGACAAGTACAGGAACAAAGGCCATTTTCCATTTAGGACCAAATTGGGAAGGCAGGTGCCAGAGCTCAGGGCACATGAGCACATGAGGGTGGATTAGTGTTTTGCCACCAAGGTGCATCCCGAGCCCAGTTGAGAGAAATTACACCTCAATTCAGTCACAACCTAGTTCCACTCAAACCTTAGCAGATCTTTCAAGTTAAAGAATAGGGGAGATAAAAGCCCCTACAGCTGATAACCCAGCCCCTCATAGGTACAGCTGGGGGGTGGGGGAGGTTGAACTCCCACACTTGGTCACTTACCCAATAGCGACAACAGAGAGAAATGACTGCTATGGTGGACACCACACCTACAAGGAAGCCCAGCACAGGCTGCTCCCATTCTCTTTCAGACTGCATATTGCTGACAAGTCTGGAAGAAAAATCCACAGTGTGCACCTCATACACCTTCTTGTCCACAACACACCTGCCAGAGCTGCCAGAGGGTCCCCATGCCTGCAAGACCTACAGAGAAAGTGGGTCACTCAGGTCAGACACAGCACACAGTCTCGGCAACATAGCAAGAAGCTCAGCTGCTTAGTGAGACCCTGTCTCAAAATTTAAAAAATAAAAAGGTCTGGGGATGTGCTCAGTGGTAAAGTGTCCCAGGTTCAATCCCTGGTATCAAAAAAAAAAAAAAAAAAAAAAAAAAACCTAAAATTCATATGGATGCATAGAAGACCTAGAATAGTCAAAGCAGTCCTAGGCAAACATGACAAGGTAAAGGCTCAGGTAAAGATTTCCTGAACAGGACTCTAATAGCTCAGGAAATAAAATGAAGTATTGATGAATGGGAGTACATCAAATTAAAAAGCTTCTGATACAACAAAAGAGACAATCAACAGAGCAAAGGGAGAACCTACAGAACGGAGGAAATTATTTGCAAGCCGTCCATCTGACAGAGGATTAGCATCCAGAATTCATAAAGAACTCAAAAATGTTAACAAAGGAAAAGTAATCTGATCATAAAAGGGCTAAAAATCTGAACAAGTACTTCTCAAAAGAAGTGCAAATGGCCAACAGATAAATGAAAAGATGTTTGATATCTTCAGCCATCAGGGAAATGCAAATTGAAACTCACCCCAGTCAGAACGACTCCTATCAGAACAGCCGAACATGATGGATACAGTGAGAAATGGAGGAAAGGAACAAGGAATGCTTAGACACTGTTGGCGGGAATGTAAATCAGTACAGCAACGATGGGGAAAGCGGAGTGGAGGCACCTCAAAAATAAATAAATAAATAGAAAGAAAAGAACAACTAGAACTCCCGCCTGAGCCAGCTCTGCCTCTCCTGTGTACACACCCCCAGGAAGTGGAGCCAGCACGTGTTTATTGCAGCACTGTCCACAATTGCCAAGATTCAGAATCAGCCTAGGTGCCCATCACAGATGGACGGGTGACGGAAGTGCTGTATATATACACAGCACTGCATTACTCAGCCGTAAAGGAGGATGAAACCATGTTGTCTTCAGGAAAGTGGATGGAACTGGAGACCATCGTGTTAAGTGACATAAGCCAGACACAGAAAGACAAGCAACACATTTCCTCTCACATGTGGGAACTAAAAAGAGAAGAGGACCTGAGAGTAGAAGAAAAACTAATAGAGGAAGGGGAGCTGGTGGTGGGGAGAGAAGAGAGGGTCAGAGGGGCTTTAGGCAGGCTGGATTTGAAGCATGCTATGTGCATGTATGGAAAGGGATGGAGAAAACCAGGAATCTGTCATTTGAATTCATAATTATAATTTAGAAAGAAGAAAAATGAGCCAGATACTGAGACTTGAAAAGAAGCAAGTCTCCCCAAAATCCAGAGTCATAGTATATTCAGTACATTGTCTGACTACAAAGTGATTAAGCTCAAATGACTGTTAACAGGTATGGAGCTTCCTAGTGGAGTGATAAAAATGTTCTGAAATTAATAGTGATGATGGTGGCATACTGTCATGAATATGCCAAACTTCATTAATGATAAATTTTATATTATGGACATTTTTACCACAGTAAGAAAGTGACCTGTAATCCCAGTGGCTCAGGAGGCTGAGGCAGGAGGATGGTGAGTTCAAGGTTAGCCTCAGCAACTTAGCAAGGCCCTAAGCAGCTCAGCAAGACCCTGTCTCTAAATAAAATATGAAAAGGGGCTGGGGTTGCAGCTCAAGGTTGAGTGTCCTTGGGTTCAATCCCCTGTGCCAAAAAAAGAAAGGAAGGAAGGAAGGAAGGAAGGAAGGAAGGAAGGAAGGAAGGAAGGAAGGAAGGAAGGAAGGAAGGAAGGAAGGAAGGAGGGAGGGAGGGAGGCGGGTATAGAATATTAGAGTAACATTATTAACATAATCATACATCTTGTATATATAGAAACCTACGACCAACCAATACTCTTTATCATATATAAGTTTCCTGGGGGTAGGTTTGGGAGACGCTGAAACGAAGGCCTGCCAATGGCTTTGATGTGTCTGAGGGTATTCCAACGTGTACCGAGTTCAGCCTCTGGCTTACTGTTGGGGTTTACCAGATGTCCACTGGGCCATAAAATCTTGTGTCTGGATTTTGGTTGGGGACTGGAGCCTAGAGTGAGGCTTGGGTATCCAGAACCTAGAACATGAAGTTCAGAATCAGGGCATCAAGCCTGAAGTCAGAGCCCTGAGATCCTGAGCCTGGGCATCTAGAACGTGACCATGGGGTCTGGATCATGTAAACTGGCATCTGGGAAAGTCCCATTCTGTGAGATGCTGCTGGCAGGGTAAAAGACAGGGAAGGAACCCCAAGCTCAAACTCAGGCAGGGGACAGGGGACAGCCGGAGAAGGCAGCATACTGCAGGAGGTAGTATTACCATGGAAAACCGGATCCTGGGCCGACTTGAAGACAGCGGCAGCCTGAGTTTAGGCTAGGGTGCTTCCCGAACAAGAGCAACCCCAGTTCTGGAAGAAAGAGAAGCAAATCCCACTGAGTGAGAGCCTTTCCCGTCCCAGCGTAGGCTTCCCAGCACTCCCACCAAGACAGCCAGCAGACACAGAAGGAAGCCACCATGCCTGATGGTGAGCAGAGTACTCCACAAATTCAGGGCCTCGCGGATGGCAGAGTGGAGCTGCTGTGTTAGAACAGAGGACACCTAGTGTGGGAGGTGTTCCAGAAAGAAAAGAGACTCAAAGGATTCGCTGGCCAAATGAGGGAAGCTGGTTTTGTGCACATGATGATTCACATGACCCAAATCACAGAGAAATAGAGAAATAGAGAGAGAATGAACCAGGGAAGCTTGAATAAATTTGACCTCTAATTAACAACATGCTTTCAGGAATAAATAGCAGATCTTCAAAAAGAACAAATACAACTTATAGAAATTAAAAATATGCTTGTAGTGGGGTGTGGTGGGGCACACCTAGAATCCCAACAGCTCAGGAGGCTGAGGCAGGAGGATCGCAAGTTCAAAGCCAGCCTCAGTAATGGCAAGTCTCACAACTCAGTGAGACCCTGTCTCTAAATAAAATAGAAAATAGGGCTGGGGATGTGGCTCAGTGGTTGAGTGCCCCCAAGTTCAATCCCCTGCATATGTATATATGCTTATAAAAATTTTTAAATCTATCAAAAGAACACATTTGACAAAGCTGAAGAGACGATTGAACAAATGCAAGATGTTAGAATAAATTCTTCAGGGTGCAGAGAAAGGAAAGAAGATGGATAATATAAGAGAGATGTGAACATATTTGGAAAGCAGAATGTGAGGGCAGAGTGACCACCCCCCAGACAGGAGAATAGAAAGAAGGGAGGAAAACAATTCTTAAAGTGACAATAAAACTCCTGGAACTTGTGAATCTAGGAAGCCTGGTGTATTCTGAGCAAGAAAAAAATAAAGATCCTTGTCTAGACACACAGTAAATCACAGAGGACTCAAACAAGAAGATGCTGAAGGAGAGAGAAAGGACCTGTCACTCAGAGAGAAGCCACAACTGGAAAGATGGCCGACTTCTCAGCAGCAACCAGGGAAGCCAGAGAGACGAGGCCGTGGCACAGCCATGAGGATTTAATAAATGTCATCTGGATTTCTCTTCAATTCAAGCAAAAAAAAAAGAAAAATGTGGTGTTCACCATAAAGTCAGTTGATTGCCCTGAGTGACACCCCAGTCTGTCTTGAATGCTCTTCTAAGACAGACCTTGTGAGGCAGGAGGGTGAGGAAAGTTCAAAGCCCACGTGCGGCACACAGCCAACGCTCACCTCAGTTCTGCAAACAGAACCTTCCGAGGAAGCCAGGAGCCCAGAAGGGAAGTTAGACATTGATGAGAAACACACTCGTACGTTGCGGTTGCGGCTCCTGCTCACGGGCACACAGGCTCTTGCTGGTCATAACAGAAGGATGAGGAGCCTAGTTGCTCTGGGTGAGGCTCACTCAGGGAAACCGCGCATCCACGAGTTAGTGTTCCTTTATTTCATGGCGCCAGCAAAACTGGAAAACAGTGTCTTGCAAGTGTAGGGGGAGCCGATCAGAATTAATGTGGTCTAAGGCCCTTGGTTGTCTGGAAGCAGGTGGGCACTAAAAAAATTCATTTCTTTTAGACTAAGATGAATATCATGATAAGAAGAAGCAAGGGGTTGTGGCTTAGTGGTAGAGCCCTTGCCTAGCGTGTGCGAGGCACTGGGTTCAATTCTCAGCACCACATAAAAATGGATAAATAAAATAAAGGTATTGTGTCCTACAACTAAAAAAAAATTAAAAAAAAAAAAAAAAAAGAGAGAGAGAGAAGGGAAAGCAAGGGTAACCACAAAAGAATGCATAGGGCTAGATTCCAAACAGACAAGGGGGGAAATGAAGTAAGAAAGCACAAGCGCGCGCACACATGCACAATGAACCAAAGGATAAGAAGTATAGAAAATTCTGTAGTTTGCAACAACATCGATGGAACTGGAGATCATTATGTCAAGGGAGATAAGTCAGGTACAGAAAGACAAGTACCCCATGAGCTCACTCAGATGAAGTCTAACAAATGGATCTCACAGAAGTTGGGAGAAGAATAGTGCCAACCAGAGGCTGGGGAGGCTGGGGGAGGGAGGCTGTGGGGAGGTTGGTCAAGGCATAATAAGGTAGGTAGGCAGGAGTAAGGAGTTAGGGTGTGCTGTTGCACAGAAAGGTGGCTATAGACAATGATAATGTGCTGCAAATTTTTTGATCTGCTAGAAGAAAATATTTTGAATGCTTTCACTTTAAAGAAATGATAAATGTTTGAGAGGCTAGATGTGTCTTCCCTGGTTTGAACATTACATGTTGTGTGTGTTAGCACAAAAAGACCAGGCAGGACGCAGGCCTCAGGAATCATCTCGGCTGTTTATTCCGGAATGAAGTCTCGCACAGGAACAGGGGATGCAGGGATGAAATGGCGCTGGTGGACCCTCTTTCCTGGTGGAAAATGAGCCACTGAACGAAGAAAGGGACTGGGTTCATAGGTTATTTTGAGGGATAGGCTAGTGAGCAAATCAGCTTTCTGGGGCACTCAGGAATTTGGGGTCAGTGAATGTCAAGTTTTAATGGCTTAGGAATTTGACCCGCTGGGTCAAGGGTCTGCAGATTATCTTCGAAGGGGATTAGTGCCCTCTAAGGACTGTCACTTCAGGGGTGGTTAAACCCCTCCTCCCCGTCTGCAGTGCATCTGGACACCCTTCGTCTGGGGAGATGGAGGCTGTCAGCGCAGGGCCCTCTTCACTCCCTTTCCCAGGCCACTTTATCTTGCAGATTTTTCATTTTCTGTATCTAATAGTGAAAGCACCCAGAAACCACTTCAGACGTGAAAACTCACGCAAGAGGTTTTATTAACTAAAACAGGCAGAGTGTCTTCCTGCAGGGAGAGAGAGAGAAAATGAGAGGAAAAGAGAGAGAGCGTGCACACAAGAGATAGAGTGAAATCCAGGAGAGAGCATGAAAGCCAGGAGAGAGAGAGAGAGAAAATGGCGGGGGAGCTATTCTTAAGTAGTTCACAGGCTAATAACAGACCAATGACTGATGAGAATGTTCACAGGCTGACAAGCGGACCAATAGCTGGCTGAGATGTTCATAGACTGACAGTCTGGGTTGTAAAATGGTGTGGGGGAGGGAAAATAATAGCAGATATGATGCCAACAAATAGTGTTCATGTATCAAAACATCTCATGGCACCCCATCAATTATTGCACACTTTTTATGTATCAGTTAAATTTGAAATATAAGTATTAAAAAGTTAGCGTGTATCCAAACATAACAGTGATCACAATAAATGCAAGTGGTTGAATTCAATTTTTAAAGGCTGTTCATAGGAGACACACCAGAAGCACAAAGAAAAGCTGAAAGCAAAAGACAAAAAAGATTTACCAGGAAATAGTATCCATAAAAAGGTAATATACCTTTGTTAAGATTGATCAACTTGGGCATTAATACTAGAACCATTATTAGAAACCAAGAGGGTAACTACAAAGTAATAAAAATTTCTTTACTCTGAATTTTACGATTCTATACTAGAATATCCCCAATGAAATAACCTTATCAACATTAATATAGAAAACTGATAGAAATGCAGAAAGAAATGAACACATTAAAGCACAGACGTGCAAGATTTCAACAGCTGTGGATGACAAGAGTTTGTCGCACACAAGCAATTTTCTCCAAGACCGTATCGCCTGATCATTAAAATTCAAAGAATAGTTTGGAACTGTCAGTGGAAGACTGTCGTGAAAAAGGAAAAGAATATTTCAAAAAACTCTATAAGCACATGGACATACCCACACATGCAGAGATTTTAAAATAATTCATGATGAAAAGAGGAGACCTAAAAACACCGCAGACCTGGAGGATAAATGGGAAAGATTGCGTAACCAAAATTTGTGAAATGCCCCAGATTCGTAGCACCAAATGATTATAATAGAAAGGAAGAACACGTGGATATTAATGAGCATTAGACAGACCACAGAAAGACCCTGATGTAAATGGACACAGTGCAGGGAAGACCCTGGGGATGGGATGCGTGGGCGGGCGGCAGCTGTCAGGAGCAACTCTTCTCCCTGTCTGAACTCAGGGTACCTGATCTGGATCTGGGACATGGGTAGGCTGAGGAGCCGGGGACCAAAAGTTTGCAGCACCTGCCCCCCCGAGGAATGTGTCCACCAGCCCAAGGGGACAGGGAGGTGCTGATCAGCCCCAGCGAGATCAGGAAGTTGAGCTCAGGAAGCAGAGGGACCCCCATGCCACTCTGCTTTCCTGTCACCCTCAGGGTCTCTGGCTTCCTGAGTCTCTGCCTCATCTCTCTGGCTGAATAAGCTCTTTTCCCCTCTGTCCTTCTGTCTGTCTCCATCCTGAGTCTGGGGAGAAGGTCAGGGGAGCTGATTTATAGCAAGTGCAGGTGACCAACCCAGGTGTGGTGGCAGTACCACACTTGGGAGGCTGAGGCAGGAGGCCCGCTGGAAACTGGGAGCTTGAGGTCAGCCTGGGCCACACAGGGAGACCCTGACTCAAAGAAGAAAAAAATACAGGTGACCTGGGACTGTGATTGGCAGCTAGAGTCGGGCAGGTCTCAGGACTGAGCCTCTCACTGTGGGGTCTCCCCTGGCTCCCATAGTGTCCCAATTCTGAATTGAATTGAATTCCTGGTGGACACTCAGCTGGTGTCAGAGATTTGGCTGATGTGAGGACCTGGCACATCTGGTCACAGAGGTGGTGAGTGTTGAGCATTTAAGTGCTCACCTGTCCGAGCCCAGGCAACGCACTACGAGATACGTGGAACAGCAATAAGCCAGGCTAGACTTTAATGACATCTTGCGAGACCAGGGGCCTGGTGGTAGGGGACACCAGATTTAGTACAACCAGCATTTAGTCCCAAGAGCGCAAGATCCCTCCCTGGTTCCTCAGTGTGGAGTGCCATGGGGTGCACCATCTTCCTGCAAGGTCACCTAGGTTTTACAGCCTTCGGTGGAGTTATGTAAAGAAATGTGCCTTTAGTTGTCCCCACTTCCTTGGTTCTCCTGTGGCAGGAAATGCCCTTGGATTGAGTGCTCTTTGGGACATACACAGCTTAGCTCTGTTGGTCACAAGTGGGGGCTTCCTTCTCTCCTGTCCAGGGGCTGTGACGTTGTGCACTCCTGTGTTACCTGCTGTGACTCTTCACTCTGCTCTCCTGCCAGCTGCCTTTCTTACATCTCAAGTCACTTTACGTTTTTTTTTTTTTGTTGTTGTTGTTGTTGTTGTTGTTTTTTACAGTGCTGGAGATTGAACCCAGGGCCTTGTGGTTGCAAGGCAAGCACTTTACCAACTGAGCTACATCCCCAGCCCCCAAGTCACTTTACTTTTAAAGCTAAACCCTGTATTCTGAAAATGGACCGTTGGACTTTCTATTTCTCACATGGAGAGGAGAAAAAAATTATTTTGCTGGCATTACATAGTTTTCAGTTTTTTGTTTGTTTGGTTTGGTTTGGTTTTTTGTGTTTTGATACTGGGGATTGAACCCAGGGTCGCTTTACCACTGAGTCACATCCCCAGCCCTTTATTTTTTTTATTTTGAGACAGGGTCTCACTAAGTTGCTGAGGCTGGCTTTGAACTTGCCATCCTTTTGCCTCAGTCTCCCAAGCTCAGTTAACAGCTTTAGTAAAAATATTTGTGATGATTTTCTTCACTAATTAAAGTCCAGTATGTAAAAGCCAAGCTTACAAATTTATGATAAATTTTAAAATTAAGATTTAAATTTATCATACAATTATAAATTTTAAAAATTATAATAGATTTATAATTTAAAATAAGTTTTAGACTTTAATAAATTTTAATTTGTTTAAATTTTAAAACTATTGTCATTTGTAAGTTATTTAAGTACATAATTCAAGCCAAATCTATAAAATTATGATAAATTCTGTTTGGGGGTATAAAGAAAATACTTAAAGAAAATAATATGGTGCTTTTGAGAAGATCTACTTTTTTGGTTTTGAACTATTTAATGATCAGGAAGAGAAATTAACCACTCATATTTCCTAGACCCTCGGGATGAATGGACAGGCTATTTTGTTTGCATTGGTTTCACCAAATAGACATGGACTTGGTCACTAACTTTGCCTCTAGTGGTTCTATATCCAGCCTCCTCTGCCTGAAAAGGGCACTTACAATCTCAAAGCAATGATTCCTGATTCCTGTGGTGCTTTTGCTCTGGAGGAAGGAGAGCTGTCATCCCCAAGGGGATGATAGACTTGTCAGTTGGATGCAAACATGCCCAACCCCAGGCAGGGAGCAGTCAGGGAGCCCAGATGGTGGGAAGGAAGGGCCTTTCTCTGTCATTCTGTCATGGTATTTAAAAAAAAAAAAAAAAAAAAAAAAAAAAAAGGTTTACTTAACTCACAGATTTGGAAGCAGAAAGTCCAAAGCCAGGCAGCCCCATCGGCTCAGCTGCTGTGAGGGCCCGATGGCGATGGCATGCTGGCAGGAGTGTGAGAGGGAGGGGCCCCACAGTGGGGCAGGGAGGGGTGTTTGAAAAGAACTCAGTCTCTCAGGAGCTAACAGGGTGAGAACAACCTTCACCCCTCGCTCAGTTCCACCTCTTACTGGTTCCACCACTTCTAATGTGGCCCTGCCGGGACTGAGCTTCCAGCACACGAACCCCAGAGGATGAAGCATGGAGCCGCAGCAGGCCCAGAGGACTTCCCGACCACCAGACAGTGTCTCCAAGAGATGCTCGCCGTGGCCGCCACCTACAAAGCATCTGGTCTCCAAAGTCAAGACCCGAGGTGCAAATCCAGACTCTGCCCTTGGGCTCCATAGTCCCTGAGATGGGACTATTGACCCAAGCTCCTGGCTCTGGACTGGTCCGTGGAATCTAAAGCCCAGACTCCTGTTCCTGGACTCCATGTTCCAGGGGTCACCTTGACCACGGGGAAGCCCACTGGATAGCAGGCCACACCCAGCCACCACCTGTTCCTGTACCAGACACTGTTGAGACCATCACGTGTACTTGTTTGTGTGTTGTCTGTGGCTGTTTTCATGCTGGCACAGCAGAAATGGCTGAGTGTAGCAGAGGCTGTCTGGCCCGCAAAACCTAACATAATTACTCTGTGGACCTTTATGGTCAGTTTGCTGACCTCTGTCTGGCTTCCTGACTCCAAAGTCCCAGATCCCCAAATCCACACTGGAGACCCTAGATTCTGGAACTCGAGCTGGACACTCGGAAGGCCGACTCCGGACCTCAGACCCAGGCTCTTGACGCTGTGCTTCTCTGTATTCCCAGCTCCATACCCGGATCCCAGGAGGGACCCCAGTCACACTCCAGGACAGCGAGAGGCCCATGAGAGACAGGACAGACTCAGCCAGAGAGAGAGGGAAACGGAGCGGAGGGGACGTGCCTGGAGAGGTCAGAGAGGACAGGGATCCACTGTGGCTGGAGCGTCGGGAGGGCAGTGCTGGGAGCCAGGTCATGCGGGGTCTGTGGGTCATCAGAAGGCACAAATCAGCCAGCTGTGGTGGCAGCACCCGCCTGTAATCCCAGCTGCTCGGGAGCTGAGGGAGGAGGATCGCAAGTTCAAATCTAGTCTCAGCAACTTAGCAAGACCCTGTCTCAAAATAAAAAAATAAAAATAAAAAAGGCTAGGGATGCGGCTCAGTGCTTAAGCACCCTGGGGTCAATTCCTGGTACCAAAAAAAAAAAAAAGAAAAAAGAAAAAGAAAAACAATTATCTTAACTTGATATTCTCAAAAGCCTTTCAAAGGCAGAGACAAAACCAAAACATCAGTGAGAGAATAAGGGGCAGCAATGAGCACTGGACATGGGAGACAAAGCTTGGAGAGAGGTCATGAGGAGCTGCCTGGGGAGGCCAGGGGACCCCTGCTCAGGTCCCTGATGTGGCTGGAATCAGGGCAGCTGGAGGGAGTGGGGCTGCAAGATTGCTCACTGCACAAAACGTTCCTGCCCGCCCAGGGGCAAGAGGCCGGACTTGGCGTCCTCCAGTGGTCCCTGAGGAGGTTGAGCAGACTGCAGCTCAGCTCAGCGCAGGGCCCAGGAGCACAGAGGCACCCAGGTGAGCAGCCCTGTGTTCTCTCACCCCCAAGTCACACGTCTGATTCTGGCCCACGGTCTCTTTGGGCTTCAGCCTCTTTCTTGTTTCTACCTCTGTATGTATCTCACTCCCTTTCTTTGACCCAGTGTATACTGAAGTTTTAAGACCACAGTCTCTGATACTAGGCTGTCTGGGTTTCAATATCATCTCCTCCACTTGCTAGCTGTGTGATCTCAGACACATTACTTAACCTTTCTGTGTCTCTTGTTTTCCTTTCTGCGCAATGAGGATAATAGCAGGACCTATGAGGTAAGGGTGCTATTAAAATGAGTCACTGCATGTCAAGTGCTTAGAACAATGTCTGGGCACAGAATTGTGCCCTGAAAGTTCTGCTAAAACGTCCTTATTTTTGCCTCCGTATCTCTGACACTCACCTGCCCTGACCTCCTCCTGTCTCCTTCTCCTCGGTCCCCCTGCTGGATCTCTGGCTCTCCCAACCCTGATTTCGTATCTCTACTGCTAACTGAATCTGTTTCTGCCAGTGCATCTTTTCCGTCTCCCCATCTCCCTGCCTCTCACTGTCTTTCCCAGGGAACAATGGACAATGAATGGGACTTTGGGTTGTCACAGTTGGTGAGGAGGGCGCTACTGGCCTCTAGAGAGCAGAGACTGGAGCTGCTGCAAAACATCCTCCAATGTAGGGGGTGGGCCCACAGCAACGGTGCCGGTGGGCTGGGGTGCGGCTCAGCAGGGATGAGGGGAGCGTTTTCCTGGCGAGCCTAGGCCCTGGTTCCACCCCAGCGCGCGCGCGCGCGCGCGCGCACACACACACACACACACACACACACACACACACACACACACCACGCGCACGCGCACACACGCACGCGTGCGCACGTCGATGGCGCTGAGGCTGAGAAAGGGCCCTAGGTGTGGTGTCAGGGTCAGGGACTCAGAGTCTACGGAGGAGAGCGTCCTTCATGACTCCTGCCCCCAGGGAGGGTGGGGAAGAGGCTAGAGGACCCAGAATGTCACCGCTAGGTGGAGACATGCACCCCCTGCGAAACCCTCCAGGTCTGGCTCCTGGGATAGGTCCCCCACATACCCTGGGATGTGTCACAGGTTTCTGAGGTCGGGGGAGGGAAGAGGAACCCCAAGTATCCTGGGGGCCTTAAAAACAGAAATTTACTTCCCGCAGCTCTGCAGACGGGAGCCCCTCTACCATCCACTCTTCTAAGGGCACTTCATCCCTTCCTGAAGGCCCCAGGCCCACAACCTCCCATGATCCTTACCTCCAAAGGGCCCATCTCCAAATGCCACCCTGAGGGGCTGGGACTTCGACATATGAACCAGGGCATACTGCTCAGTGTACAGCTGCGTGTGGTGCGGGGTGGTGTGCATCCAAAAATGGGTCATCACACCCTGCCCACAGGGTCCTGGGGGCACGTGTGGCACAGTGGTGAAGGGCACAGGCTGCTGGGCGGCACTGCCTCTGTTCAAAGCTGGCCTGGCGTTTCTTAGCTGTGCCACTCTGGGCAAATTCCCTAATGTCTCTGTGCTTCGGTCTCCCCCTTTCAGAATGGAGATAATGTTGCAGCCCACCTCGGTGGTGATCTGCATAGGTAGGTGAGGTAATATACAGGCGTGTCATACATGCCAGACACACAGGCAAGTTCAAAAATCTTAGCTGCAATTATCCTTGCACCCAGTACTGGGACGCAGCCGGTCCCTCCCTGTGCGTGGAGGGTGGGGGGAGATGGGGGGGTAGCGGTTTCTGCCTCTCTTGTTGGGGTGAGTGCTGCTGGGAGCTCAGGGCCTTGCTGGGCGTGCAGGCGGTCCTGCCAGAGGACAACATCGTCATCGAGTGAGTGCTTTCTGGCTCTGGTTGTCCAACTCTGTGGGTGTCCACAGGATGCAAGACTGATAGCCTCTGTCCCCTGCATGCGGGAGACGTTGCACAGGCTGAGGGCCCTTTAGGGGAAGGGAGAGTGCGCGCACGATGACGTGGGCCTTTGGTCTAGTTTTGAAACTGACTGGGCGGCGTAGGAGGAGGAGGTGTGGAAGAAGAGCAATCAGACCAGAGGTCTGGGCCTTAGAATCCGCCTTGAGCCCCACGCAGCCCAGCCCACGCAGCAGACCCAGAGACCCCATCCATTCTGCAGCCTCCCGATACAGTCTGCAGCTTCCAAGTTCTGACCCTCCCTTGGCCCCGTAAGCCTTCCACTTTGTGCCTAATGTGCCCCCAGGAGCTGCAATTCCTCCCGGAGAACCCCAGATTCGGCTTCCAGGTACTTTATCCATCGCCAGCAAAATCCTCGTCGTCGTCGGTGGCCGTGAATGCACGCTGTATTCCCAACCCTGGCAGGCGGCCCTGTTTGTGAAAAATGACTTGCTCTGCGGGGGCGTCCCCGTGCATCCACAGGGGAGCTGTCCTCTGTGCACTGCCTCGGGAGGCGAGTGCTGGCTAGCGCCCGGACACATGCCTCACTTGGCACGGAGTTTGGGGGCATTTGCAGCAGAGACGGCGGCCAGGAACCGGGCGTGGCCGGGGGGGGGGGGGGCTTGAGCCAAAGGCGGAGCCTCGGCCCAGGCGGAACTCGCTCCAGAGCGGACGGGCCGAGCCAGGGGTGGGACTTTAGGGGGCGGGGCTTGACCTCGCCGGGCGGGGCTTGGATGACTGCTAGGTGGGACTGAGAAGCTGACTCCGCGGAGTCCGCAGTGGTGAGGGTGTGGGAAAGGAACTGTTGGAGACCCTGAGCCTGACCCAATTATGGAAGTGCAGAAGAGGAGGATGCCTTGAGAGGAGCAGGTGCCCAAGGAAAGGAGAGGAGATGCTGTAGGAAGGGCGTTTTCTGGGCATCGCCTTTCAGCTTTCATTGGCTGTGAAGGGTAGAGGAGGGTGATGAAGTCAGGGGCCAGGATGGCGTCGGGATGCACCTGGACAGAGGTGTGCGTGTAGTTGGGGGCCAGGGTATAGAGCGAGACCAGGGCAACGCTTACCTTGTCGGCAGTTTCAGGGCACAGTCAAATATTTCACTAATCAAGATTAATATTTTAATGTAATATTTTTAAAAATAGACGTTAATGCAAAAATCCACAAAGAACCAATTTTTAAATAAAGACAGGATCTGGCAGGCATAGGGCTAGGGTGAGGTGTGTAAAACACGTCAGGCAGGCTCAAGCGCTGTCTTTACTTAGCATTTTGATAATTCGTTCTTTGTGACTTTTTTCAATTAAATTTTTTTTAATATTGTATTTAACTATTATTTGTCTTAATTGCTGGGTGTTTGGGCTCCCTTAAATTTGGACCTGAGAAGAGAGCCTCGCTCACTTCACTCTAGTTGTTGGGATTTGGGGTGAAGTTAGGAGTGGGGGTGGGAATGGGATTTAGGATGGTGTGGGTGTGGGTAAGCTTGGCATGGAAACACCTCTGGGCATAGGCCGAAGGCTGTAATGGGGCTGGGAGTGGGACTGGAGCTGGGAATCGGTGGAGATGAGGTTGTGTTGGAACCGGAGCTGGGTTTGGGTCGGGGTCGGAGGTGAGGGTGTAATGACCATGGCACTGACCTGCCCTGTGGCCCCCAGCTCCTGCATCATTGCACTAGGCCTGCACAGCCCTGGCTCTGCCAGGAACCAGGCAGCCAGATGACCAGACCAACTTCATTGTGCAGCAGCCAGAGTGCCATGAACCTCAGAATGCCGGCGAACTCCTGCCCACCAAGCTGCGTGAGCCAGCCACGGCATCTGACTCCTCCAGCCCCATCCGCACCGCCTCCCAGTGTCCCATCCCTGGAACCAGCGGCTTGGTCTTGGGGTGCAGTTGGCTGTCCAGCAGTGGGTTTGGGGGTGCCTGTCTCTGGGTCCACCTCTGTCCATGGCTGCCCTGTCCAGCTAGTGTCTCTGCCTCTGTCTTCCATCACAGGGAGCTGTCCCAATGTTCTGCAGTGTCTGGCTGTCCTGGTGATGGCCGGGGAATCCTGCAGGCCTCCTTCCCTGAGTTATACCATCCTGCATGTTCCGTGCTGGTGGTCAGCACAACGAGGACACTGGTGGTCTAAGTGACTAGAAGAGCAGGGGTACCATATGGAAAGAAGGGGGTAAGAATCACACAGGAGGCAGAAGGGAACAAAGACTGACAGCAAAGGAGGCTTTAAAAATCAGGGAAATAGGAAAGCCTGCGGGAAGAGGAACAGAAATAAAAGTCGAACAAGACAAAACAGAAAAACCCCGGAGGTGTGAGAGGGCAAGAGAGAAAAAATTCAAAGTCAAGAAGCAACAGAAACACAGGAAGAGCCAGAGAGGTGAAGAGATGGAGACGCTGAGGGAGATGCCCAGAGGTGCTGGGAGGAGCGATACCACGGCGAAGGCCACAGCTGCAGAGCTGGGACCCTGGGCGGACTGGCTGTACCGGAGCCCAGCCTGGTCCCAACCCAAATGCAGCCTGCCCTCAGCTCCAGCCTCAACCCGACTCCACTCCACACCCAGTCCCACCTGCAGAGGCCGACAGCAGGCGGAGGGCTCAGAGCGCCCTGAGTGCGAGGGGCGGGCCTGGAAGGCAGGAGGGCGGGAAGCTGGTGGAAGCTGGTTCCTAAGAGAAAGGCCTGTCCTGCCTGCCTGCTCCCCCACACCTGCCTGCTCCTCCGCGGGTCCATTGCTCCTGGTTTGAAGGTATTCCCGCAGTAGTGTGGTACTCTCGTCTCCCTTGTCCTGGGGCCTCCCAAGGGCTCCAGTGTCATCCCACTGCCTTTCCTATCTGACTCCAAGTGTCTTGGACCCTGCTGGGTCCGTCTCCTCTACAGGGAGACTCTGGAGGCCCACTTGTCTGCAGTGGGGCCCTTCAGGGCCTCGTGTCCCGGGGAGAGCCCAGGTGTGGCCAACACCACGTTCCAGGTGTCCAGCCTCTGCAAATTCAAAGAGTGGGTATGGCAAACTATCAAGACCAGACAACCACAGGGGCTGCTGGGGCCATGGATCCAACATTGCCTTCCAAAACCCACCCTCAGGCTCCAGAGCCTGCCCCACCTCCCGTAGACCCAGGGGTCCAGACCCCAGTCCTCCTCCCTCAGACTCAGGAGTCCAGGTCCTGTCCCTCCCCCAGACCCTGGAATCCAGACTCACAGCCTCTCTTCCCAGCAGCTAGGACCCCCCAACTATCCTTGACAGAACAGGAGTCCAGCTACGGCTCCTGGAAGCTCCGTTGTCCCAGCAGAACAGTACCACAATATTGATATGGACCCACCAGGTCAGAGCCCAGGGACTCCCAGCTGCAGAGCTGGACACTGAAAGTGAAAGGCGCAGCCTAGAGATACAGGGAGCGGGGACAGGAAATAGTATTATCGCCAGATCAGTTCCTAAGTCAAGTACTTGATGTCGAAGGCCACTCATCGGTTTTCCTGTATGGGGGCGCGGTCCACACACGCGGGGCAGGATGTACATGCACATGTGTGTAGACACACACACACACACACACACACAACAAAATGCACAAATACCAGTTGACTGCAACCACATGCTGCAGAGGGGACCAGGCTGAGCTACTCTGTGGTTGAGAAGTGTACGCCCAGATCAGGGGGCCCCCTGAGTCACC
The DNA here is from genome assembly GCF_902686455.1 of Sciurus vulgaris. Taxonomy (NCBI): domain Eukaryota; kingdom Metazoa; phylum Chordata; class Mammalia; order Rodentia; family Sciuridae; genus Sciurus; species Sciurus vulgaris. Next base: position 62,097,805 of record NC_136478.1, on the reverse strand, counting down.
CTGGGCATACGAGGGGAAGAGAGTAAGAAAGCCTGCAGGTGAGGTTTCGCCTGCAAGCCAGGCCAGAACCCACGCCCAGAAGGCAGGCAGGAATTCTAGTAGGACAGTGGCAAACGTGGAAGGGACCTCAGAGACCTGCTCCTGCACAGGGAGGCCAGTCCAGGAGGATAGTCCCTGAAGACAGGAGTGGAGCAGACCCTCAGCCCTCCAGGGATCATCTCACAGGTGATTTCCAGGAAGCTTTGTCTGACTATCCCTGCCAGGGCACTAGGGAGCCATGGAGGGCTGTGAGCAGGGGCTGGGCAAGGTTGTTCTTAGAAGGACCCCCTTGGGCCACATGCGGGATGTAGTAGAGGATGAGAGACCGAGGCCAGGAGGAAGGCTGGGAGAGGGTTCTAGTGGGGACAAGACCAGGGACTTCCACCCAGCTCGGCCCATCACACTCCCTCCTTGACACTGACCCCTCCCTGCACCCTGATCCCCACACAGACGCCAGAAGGAGCTGGGACCCTGAGTCAGAACCTGACCTGCTGCTCAGCTTTAGCTCATCAGAAGAAAAGCAGTGTCTCCCCACGGCCTAGCTGCGGCCTGGCATAGGCCCCTCTGCCCTCTCTGATGCCCTCGCCCTGTCCTCTGTCCCCTCCTCCAACCACCGGACCCCTCTACACCCCTCACGCCCGCCAGCACCATGAGCCTCCATGGAGAAACATGGAAGTGGCCCCTCGAGGTCAAAGCCACACACGGACCACAGTGGGGCAGGTTCCTCCTCCAAATTAAGAGGCCATGGTGTACCTGCGGTGGTCACCAACGGGTCCCAGAGCACTGGTGAAGCTGGGGGGACACGGATGTGGGGGATGAGGAGGACAGGAAGGTGGACAAGGCTCTCCTGCCCAGAAGGGAGAGCTGAATATGTTGGGGACGGTCTTCCAGGAGCCTCTCACAGTGCTCTGCCTTCAGAGCACGGGCACTAACATGGCTGTGCTGGAGACGGCTGCCAAGAATGGCCGGCGAGCAGCCTCCCACACGGTTATCTCCACCAGGGCAGGGTTGTTTGCTCTCCGGGATAAGAATAATGTGTCCCCAGAAGTGCTTTGCTTAGCGTACAGGACAATAAGTACCATAGGCCCCCGGAGAACAACAGTTCTGTTTGGCTTTCAAGACAATAAAGATGGTATCTCCATCCGGGCAGTTTGGGCAGGTTGGCCAGCAGCCCCTTCCCTTATAGATTCTCAAGTTCAGGCTCCTCACCAGGGGACAAACTCCCATGTGCACAGAGTCCTCCTGGACTGCTCTGATCTCTCCGTGGGACTTGGGAGTCCCCGCTGTGACCACGAAGCTCAGGGCAGTGAGTGTCTTAGACAGTCAACCCGCCCTCACACTCCAGTCCCCACAGCTTCTAGGTCCCTTCCTCTACAGTGTGTCGAGGAAAGTCTGGCATTTCAATTTTCTGGAGCATAGGTCACCTTTCGGTCCCTGTTTCCACCCACCAAACTGTTAGAGCCCTTCTACACCCGACTCGGGTGAAATGCGGGCTCTCTTCTTAGCACATCCCAGTCAAGTCAGCCTGCTCCCACTTTCCAAGATCACCCCACACCACATGCTTCACCCCCATTTCCACACCCAGATTTCTTCTGTTCAAACAGGAAAACAATGCAGTTCTTCTGCAGCGTGACAGGCTTCCTCGAAGGTCATTTCTTCCTCGAAGAAATGAATTTGCAGCTTCATTTCTAGGAATCTGCGGAGCCTACTTGTAACTGGAGGCTAAGAAGGGAGGCTGAGTCAGGACCTGGGGAGAATCAGCCTCGTCGTGCAGGGGAGCTGTCTCAGGCAGGTGTCACAGGTCCCTGACTTAGTGCCTATAACGGGGCGGCCTCAGAGGACCACAAGATCTCGAGCTCTTGCCAGATACGCCCTGCCCAGGAGGACAAAGGCCCTCACCAGGCTGCTTTCCCCAGCAGTTGGATAAGCTGTACAGAGTCCTCAGCCGGGTGGTCTGCCAGCCAAGGAGATTGAGGAATCCCATCCTGCTGTGGAACCAGGCTTCTCCCCCGCCTTGTTACTGCACAGCCTGACTCCCACAGTCCCTCTTGTTATCTGACCCTGAATTCCATCCCTGTGTTCTCCTGCACGGCCTGTGGCCTCCCGCTTCCTGGGCTGTGAATACCTGTGACGAAGATGCTGTTGTCATCTCCTGTCCAGCCATCTTCAAAGGCTGGAAATCCCTCCCGACCCACAGTGTGAAGAGAAGGCCAACAAAACAATCGCCGTCTCCTCGTGAGCTCAGTCTTCCCTCAAACCCGTTCCTATCAAACCTGTTCCCCCACCCGTAGGGTAGCTCCCTGGTCCACCCCCCAAAAGATCAGACCAGCTCCCCAGGGCTCTCCTGCTCCCCCACCTTCCTCATTCCCTGCACAGTAGAAGGCTAACTCAGAAGGTGCTCAATTCCTGCACCTTCCAAATAAAGGCCTCTCCCTTGAGTGGCTTCTTGGGGACAACCCCAGAGCCGTGGAATTCTCTGCCTGAGAGTGCCTCAGTATAACTGACCTTGGACCGGGCCGACACTGTGATTTGGGGTGCATGCCTGCTTTGGTACATCTGGAGCCCCGGGCCATGCTCTGGAGAGACTGGAGAGTGAATGGGTGGGGTCGGTCACGTGAGGACGCCAAGCCTGCTGTGCAGACGCCCAATAAAAACTCTGGGTCCGAAGGCCGGGGAGCCCTCCTAGTTGGAAATACTCCATAGGTGCTGTTGCACGTCACTGTCCCCAGACCTGACCGAGAGAGGACAGCTGGAGTTTGCCCCATTTCCTCCACACTCCCGTCCACGAGCCTTTCCTTGGCTGATTTTAATCTGCCTTCTGTCGCTGTAAATAACCATAGTACACGACGGCACAGTTCTTCTGAGTTCTGAGTCCTGTTACCAAATCATTGAGTCCAAGGGTGGTTTGGGGAACCACTGACACCCTCCACCACACTGGATCAGCTTCCAGGGACTCTCACCTCCCCTGAGTCCCCCGGACCCTCCCTTCCCTGCTCAGTCTTCTTGAGGCTTCGGGTGCCCCCAGAATGAAGCAGGTGGTGTTCTAGTGCCACCTGCTGTGTGTGTGCCTGGTGCCAGGTGCTTCCAGCTCCACTCAGAGCTGCAAGGACGGTGTATCTCACAGGTCACTGTTCTCTCCGAGGGTGGACCCAAACCTGCCCCATCTCTCCACCACACAGGCCACAGCCACCTGCCTCCTTCTGTGTCCCGGGGGAACCTGTGTGGGAAGACGTTCGGACTCTGTCCGGGTTCTCGGGAGCAGAAGGCGAGACACACCCACTCGAGGGCCACTGCTCCACACCCGGCTCTGCCTCTTCCTTTGCCCTGCAGCCCTGACCAGGCCTCAGGGCCCAGGTCGGCAGAGATGAGTTCTGAGCTGTCAGGTGCCCTGTGTCTAGAAAGGTGGGAGGATGCCAGAACTTGGTGTGTACTCCATTTTACTAGGGTAGGGATGGGGCGGGGCACTTAGGAGTTGGCCACCATGGTGTCCTCGATCCACTTCCGGTAGACCATCAGCTTGGTATACAGGGCAGGCCGTTGGGGCACGGCACAGGGATCACTGCCCCATGACGTGAGACCTTGCAGCACGCCATTACAGATGAGTGGGCCCCCCGAATCACCCTAGGGGTTGGAGGGACAGAGAGGAAGAAAGGTCAGCCCAATTTCTGTGGGAAACCCTGCCTCTCAGACCAGGGCTGGCAGATTGCCAACTGCCTACATCAGCTCCCCCCCACCACTCCCTTCCCTTAAGAGACTGGGGGAGGGGCTGGCTCACCCCACAGGTGTCTTTGCCACCCTTCCAGCGCCCAGCACACAACATGAAGTCTGTCACCTTCTCAGAGTAGGCTCTACTACAAAACTCATTGGGCATGAGGTTGAGGTCCACGCACTGGAGTGTCTCTGGGCTCAAGTCTAAGGGCCAGGGAGAAACGTGACTGTAGCCAGAACCTGGGGCCCAGGCTCCTGCCGCGGGCCCAGGCATTCAGTCTGGCCAGACCTACACTGCTTTGGCTCTATGCTGCCCCAGCCGGAGGCCAAGCAGACGCTCCCCACTTCTGGCTCCTGGGTGGGCAGGGCCAGGACCCTCACGGCCTCCGTGATCTGGACGGGCTCTGACAGGTGCAGCAGCATCAGGTCGTGGCTTCTGTCCTGGGAGCCGGGCTCTGCAGACTTGCGGTGGCTGACATTGTAGAGCGGGTGTGGGAAGGCGAGGTTGACAGGGATAGACTGGGACGTGTCCTCGTCCGTGTTCAGGTTGTGGCGACCCAGAAAGACCTGGATATTACTAGGGAAATAAAGGGATGGAGGGAGTGAGGAGGGGAGGGCGGGAGCAGGGGGAGCGCCCCCAAAGAGGGAAAGTGAGGAGGACAGCCAGGGACCAGGGCCAACGGAAAGAGGAGGACAGCGAAATGAGAAGGCGGGAGAGGGCGCAGGGGAAGAGGGAGGACAGGGAGCAGAGAGGAAGCGGGGGAGGCGAGGAGGGGAGGCCTGGGAGCCGCTCAGCTGCCCGGGGCTGGCCAGGGCCCCGGCAGGACAGGCAGCAGGCACAGAGCCCAAGGTCGCCCCCGCCTCCCCCGCTCCCTCTTGCCCCCCTCCCAGCTCCAGTTCAGCCCTTCCCGTGTCCCCTAGGGCACTGGTGGCCAGCAGGGAGGGGCAGGGCCTCTGGGAAGCCCCTCCCAGGCACCCAGGGTGGGGTGCATGCCTGCCTTTTCTCTGGGTGCCCCTGGGCCCCCCACCCCAGAATGGGGCCAGTAGTGAGGGGGTGAGGGGTGAGCTGGAGACCTGGAGAAGGGGAGAGGGGTGGGGACACGGGGAGGAGACGTGGAGTGAACAAGATGGCAGCAGACACCCACACATGGACAGGAGATGGGGGTACAGAGAGAAGAGAGGAAGACAGAGACCAGAACGCAGCCCCACGTGGAGCGACCAGATACTGAGGGACACAGAGAGACAATTCCGCAGAAAGGGGCCAGGCAGCCATGGACAGGTGGTCCAGCCCTGGTTCTGCCCTCCCCAGGTCACCTGGATCCACACCGTCCTCTCTCTGAGTCCCATGCCTCGCGAGGGGCCATCTGGGGGAGATGCCCGGCCATGTATCCCTGTGGGGCACAGAAGCCCCCTCCCAGACTCCCAGGCCCCACTCACTTCTTTTGGATGGGCTGCTGGGGGTGGGACCCCAGGTCTCACGCAGGCCGGGTGGGTGCTCTGCCACCGAGCTACACCCCCAGCCCCCTACTCACTTTCTGTTGCAGTGGGCGGCTGTGAGCACCCACTGCGGGTGCACCAGGACGCCCCCGCACACTGGAAGGCCGTTATGGTACACCGCCGCCTGCCAGGGCTGGGAGTGCTTCTCACACTCCCAGCCGCCTATGATCCGAGACTGGACGGGGGGCGCAGCACCTGCAGAGGGAGAGCCGGCCGCGCTGGGGCTCAAGGGGACCAAGGGACGGAGGGCTGGCCTGGGGATTCAGGGTCACAGGCAAGGGGTGCTGAGAAGGGACTGGAGCTCAAGACCATTCCCCGGGTTTGTAGGATGGTGTTCCTGACTCTAAAGGAAGTGGGCCTGGGGTCAGGTCCTGTGGGGTGACTTGGGGCCTTGGAGGTTGGGAGATGGTGGCATAGGTTCTGGGAGGGTAGGCATTTCTAGAAACCAAAAAGAAGCTCCCCATGGGAGAGGAGGTTTGAGAGGGCTTGAGGGTCCCAGGCTGAGGGAAGGGTTTGGATATTTGAGGTTTTGAAAAGATGCAGATGTAGGGAATCAGTTCTGGGGTAACTGGCAGCTGCGGCTGGTGGTGCTGCATGCCGGGCCCCCACTCCCCCACCATTTATGAGGGTCTGGGGCAGAGTCAGGGAATGAAGTGAAATTTTCAGAACTGCAAGATCGGGGGCCGATTTGCTGTCTCAGGCCAGAAAGCCTGGCTCTGGGAATAAGCAAGGGTACCTGATGGGATCTGAGTTTCCTAGGAGGAGGATTGGGGGGCCCAGGGTCAAGGGTTCTCTGCTGGGTAAGAAAAGTCAGCAGCATTTGGTAGGATCAAGGGGTTTGAGAGGACACCAGTGATCTCCGGTGTCATTGAGAAAGGTCCTTGGAAGAGACAGAGACAGATGACCCAGGAGCCACCCCTTTAGAAAAGTGGCTGGTGGCAGGGAGGAGACCTCATGAAGAGGAGACCTTTCTGGGATTCCTGGGAGGGAGCAGAGACCTGGTGGGACTGAGGACTGTGACAGATTTAGCCACAGAGAGGTCTTGGAGGTAGGATTAAATGTGGGACTGTGGGCTGGAGGGACAGGCTGGGAGTTGGCTGGGGAAGGAGGGACTCTTGGGGGTGATAGGGCCCCTCCCCCTCCTGGATTCCCCCCTTCTCACCAGTCCCCCACAGGGGCAGGATGAGGTACAGAATCAGGAACCACATGGTGACAGAGGCATCCAGGGGCAGGTGGAAAGCTTGGGACTGAGGGACTCCCTGAGGAGGCTTATGAAGTCTTCCAAGACCCCACCCCTGCTGCTGGGAGTGGGAGGCCTCCTTCCACACCAGGAGCCCTGGAAGGAGGAGCGCCTAGTATTTGTTGTTCTGGATGCACTTCCAGGGCCTGAAGCCAGGGGGGCAGGGCCCGAGCCCATAGAGACTTATCTAAAAGGGGAAGAAGAGAGAGGCCCAGGGTGGACAGAAAGAGGCAGTAGGACTGACCCTCAACACAAAGCTCCATGTGCCTAAACCTTTGCACCCCAAGACCCAGTATCCCCTGAAATACCATCAACATGGGTTATGAATCTCCCTGATCCCTATGCTACACTGACTTCTTATGAAAGAGAAACCTTGGATTCAGAACTTGGATCATTATACTTCCACACCCAGAATCTGGGTCCCTAAATCTACTACTGCTCTTATAATAAACCTTATGGTCCTATAGCTCCACCTGCCAATCTGGAAATACAAGTCTCCTGGACTGAGTTCCTTAGCACTTCAAAACCCAACGTTCTCCAAATGACGCGGAGGTCTCGTGACCCCTTCCCCACCCCACCCCTTCTGTCTCCATATATACACAACCTCAAGCTCCAGCTCTGGACACCAATCTGCACATCAGAGACTCCCGTCAACATGCCCTCCCAGGCCAAGAGCATCCCCAAAGTCCTCTCCTCAGTAGCACTTTGCGGTCTCAGGAGCCAGGCTTATGCACCTCAAGATGAAGTGGCATTTAATGTCACATTTAAGGGCCACAGAAGAGAATCCATAATGGAGACCCACCAACTCCACTACGCCTTGTGAGACTTCCTAAGGTTCCACCAGGTGGGCCCTTTCAGCTGCTCTGTAAAACCAGAACGGCTCACGTGGATCCAGCCCCAGCTTTGTCTCGAGAACTGGATACAATCCTTCCTCTTTCCTAAGTGAGGGACAAGTAAGTTCCAAGTGCCGTGAGGGTGATGGAAGAGGGTCTCAGATAGTCACGATGTAAGACCTAAAGATGGGGATGGAGGGATAAGCTCAGCCAGGGGCCTGACCCTCCACACACATAGACCCAGGGTTCCCTGGAATCATCCTGTGACAGGAAATCCACCTCTGCTTGAGTTAGGACCTCCTGGGTCTGCTGTCGCCAGCATTCCCAAACCCTACCCAAACCTCCACCAAGCCCGACCCAGCCTGATCACACCACCCAGTCCGGCTGCAACACACCCCCCAGCCCAACTCACCTGACTCCACCAAACTGCCTCGTCTCCCTCATCTCAAAGGAATCCAACTCATCCCACACGCCCCCCGCCTGTGCCTGCTTCCACCTCCAAAACCAGAGCACTCGCGTCCCGAGCCAGTCCCCACACAGTTCCCATCTGATCTCGAAACAAGCCCACTTCCACACAGGCGGTCCCCAAGGCCGCGACATTATCGGTCCCCAACCCCACAAAAGCACAGTCTCATCCCCACCTCCGACCCAACCCCAACCACACCTCCACTCTCACTGATGCTGAAGCTCCAGCCTCAAACCTGTCCCAGGATTTCAGGTGGCCAGAGAAGACCAAGCATGGCGGTACCCTAACCCTAAAGCCCACCCACACCCCTCCCACGCCTCCCTCCCGGCTCGGACAGCGAGGGGCACCTGCCTCGCCTCCGGGCCTGGCTAGTCAACCCAGGTGCACTTAACCACGGAGCCACTTCCCCAGTGTTTGGGGGTTTAAAATTTTTTTAAAATTTTTTATTTAGAGACAGGGTCTTGCTAGGTGGCTTGGGGTCTGGCTAGGTTGCTGAACTGGCCTTGAACTTGCGATCCTCCTGCCTCAGCCTCCGAGTCGCTGGAATTACAGGAGTGCACCACCACGCACGGCCCGGGTGAGTCTTTGTTCTAAAGATATTACTGAGATAACTCTGATTTGTACAATGCAAGGGACCTGGGAGACCCTGGGGAGGACAGTGGAACTGGAATAATCCCATAAGTGCAGGCCCCTCTTCCCCGCTCCCAGAACCCTTGAGAGTTCCTCCTCGGCGACACTGAGCTGCTCCCAGGTGGGCAGCGCACGTGGACAGATTGAGCCTGCCCTCAGGACACCCTTGGCCCTCCGTGCCTTTGGAGATCTGGGGGGTCCAACTGCCCTCACCCCAGACCCCCGGCCATGGTTCCAGCCCTGTCTCTCTCTCTCGATATCTGGAGTATCGAGCCACACACACCTGGGACTCAGCCCACCGGGTTCCAGCCCTGTTCTCTCCGGAAGCAGACCCCCTAGGCCATTCCCACCCTGTACCTCAGGAGATGAGGCCTTTCCGGTCTCATTCCTCAGGGGCCTCAGGGTCCAGAGCCCACTCCCCTGCTGACTCTGCCCTCCAGCCCCTTCCTCCTTCAGAACTCAGGAGCCCCCCAAACCCAGCCGTGGCCCCTCAGGATTCTGAGCCCCTCCCTAATTCTGGGTTCGCCAGTGGCTGCCCACACAGGGGTCGGGAGCTGGATCCGGAACCTTGGTTAGGCGGGAAAAGTGGGAAGTGACTGGCAGAGAGTGCTTGGCCAAGACCGCTGAGGCTGTTTTGCGCCCAGGCGGAAGGCTGCCTGGAGGCACGTCCGTGGTCTTCTGTGCTAAAGCCGAACCTCTCCCCACACCCTGCACTGTCTCCTCAAGGATGTTTGCCCACAGCAGGAAGCCCTGCCAGATTCTGTCTCCCTCAGATCTGGGTTCTCACTGTCCTGGGTGATAAAGATAACATCTCTCTTATTGCAGATTTCTTTACTGTTTTGGATAATAAATAAATGTCTCTCTAGGGAAGGTCCTTTTTCAGCCCCAGAAAATGAAGCCGTATCTCCATCAGGGTCACAGGCTGGCAGGTTTGCAAGCAGCCCACCTGAAGATTCGGTGCTCAGGGTCCTGGCCAGTGGCACAAACCGCAGCTGCAGAGAAGCTACCTGCCCTGCTCTGACCTCTGAGCACCCCCACAGGATCTATGGGTCAAAGTGAACGGACGCTAGCATGAAGGTCGGCCGCCCCCGCCCCATGTGCCGTGAGTAATAAAGTCCTGTGACCCAAGAGGCTCCTGTGTTTGCCAGCATCTGTGAAACTGCAGCAGACTTTTTCTTTGCGAGTTAGTAAGATCTCAAACCCTTCAGAGTATCTGACAAGCACCTGGGCACTGAGGCTGCACCTGCAAGAGAGGTCCAAAAGGTCCCCAGCGGGCGCAGCGCACCGGTGGAGAGAGGGCAGAGAGGGTGCTGGCACTGGTATGTGGGGAGGTCTGAGAGAAGCACTGTGGGTGAGAGTTGGGGGCGGGAGTTCTAAAGTCACCGCTTTCTTCTCTGGGGCAGAGAGATCAAGTCATAATTAGTTTCTCTGCAGGTGATGACTGCTCATAGTCTCCGAAGACCCCTGGATGCAGAGTGACCTTGAACTCCTGGGCACCCCTCTCTGAGTGCTCGTGAGTGCCACTGGCACAGACTATCAGGGTGCTACCCAGAGCCAGGCGCACGCTAGGGAAACAGGCTCCCCTGAGGGAGGCCAGAGGAAGCTGAGACTAGCCGCTTCTCAGCTCACACACCTGCAGATGTATATCCCTGCGTTTATATGTATATTCCCCCTCTGCTGTCCCATGCATTCATTTTTAGGAACTGGGGATGGATCCCAGGGCTGCTCTTCCACTGAGCCACATCCCCAGCCCTTTTTATTTTTATTTTGAAACAGGGTTTCACTAAGTTGCTGAGGCTGTCCTCTAACTTGCAATCCCCCTGCCTCAGCCTCCAGAGTCGCCACCGCACCCAGCTCTACCTTTGCTCTTGTAAAAAGCTTTCCTGGCTCCTGAGTTTTCTGAAGATGGAAATTTGAAGCAAAAATGTTTCTTCTATCTTCCCTCAAAGCTGACTTTGAATAGACTTTGACTTGCCCATTCGACTCTGAGCAGCAGAACGTAGCCTCTTGTCCCCACGGGGTGGTAGCAGAGCGAGGCAGCACTAGCATCACAGCTGAGCCTCGCTGTGACCCCGCGAAGGAAAGCGTGCAGCAGAGGGTGGGCCTGGCCCAAAGGGTCAGGCCTTTGCCCTTGGCTCCTGAGAGGCTGTGTCCAAGCCTCAGGATTTTCCTGCCTGATGGGAGTGCCTTTGTTTGCCAGGGGGCCGGGACCACCGGAATAGTCTAACAATGTGATTCATGGTGAGGGCTTTGGGACCTCACATCAGCCAGACTTGTGGAGGGTGGCCATCCATGAAGGTGATCCATGAAGTTGATCCACCATGTCTGTGCAGCCTTGCCCCAGCTAAAGCTCCGCACACTGGGACCGAGTCTGTCACACACGATTGCCAGGGCTTTGTGTGCCCAGTGGTGTTGTTATGTGTCTGTGTGACTGCACATATGTTCCATCACACACCTATCCAGGTGACTGTACCTGCCACTGGGAGTGTTGCCAATCCGTGCATGTGTCCCTGAGACCAGCCTGCTGCTGCCCTTCCAAGCTGTGTGACATCTAAACATGCTCATGTCTATGTGTGTGACCCGTGTATCAGTGTGTTGTGTCAGTATGTGGCGCTCTGGACACCTGCATCTCCCTGAGAGACTGAGCGGGGAGGGTGGGGGAGAAATGGAGGGAGCCAGTTCACACCCCTTCCAGGAGCCCATCGAGAGTCACACTGAGGTGGGCGCAGTGGTGCGCGCCTGTAATCCCAGCAGCTCCGGAGGCTGAGGCAGGAGAATCGCAAGTTAGAAGCCAGCCTCAGCAACTTAGTGAGACCCTAACTCTAAATAAGATATAAAAAAGGGCTGGGGGATGTGGTTGAGCACCCCTGAGTTCAATCCCCAGTACCAAAAAAAAAAAAAGGTCACATCATTAAGAAAAAAAGAAGCTCTTATTATCCAGGAAATCCCAAGGGGTTTAGAGGTTCTGTGCAGGGGACTGGAAGCAGCAACCAAGATACAGACTTCCTACTGTTCCACACCAACAGAAGGCGACCAGGAACTGACCGGAGCCGCCTGTGTGAACACATCTCCAGCGTCCCTGCCAGCCCCAGCCCCAGAGTCCTCCTCACCCTCTGCTTCCTCTGCCTTTTGTTCTCACGAGTCCTTCAGAAATGGGATAAGGGTGAGGCGGGAACATTCTGGAGAAAACAGGCAGCAGTACAAGCCAGAGAGAGGACAGTGGTCTAGTTTTAAGGACCAGAGACTTCTGCAGAAATCCATGACAGCGTCGGAGAAGAAAATGCAGGGGAAGGCGGGAAGGACCAGGGTTGGGGACAAGGGCCATCCTCAGGAATCCTTGGGCGGCAGCCGGTGGACAAGGGCTGTGAGGCCTCCGCACGGGTGTGGTGGGCTGACCGGCCCGGGCCAGACAGTTGGTTGGCTGGGGGCGGTAGATGGGGTGGGTCCTCCCTGCTGCCCACCACCACGCCCTGCACCGAGGCAGGTCCTGAGGGTGGTATGCTGTGCAGAAAGCCTGGATCTTAGGGGAGGCAGGAGCTGGGGTCTGGGCTGCTGGTTGTGAGGAAGCAGGGGGTCCCCGACTCCTGGGCTGTGACAGAGGAAGAGGCTGTACCTAGCCCCCGGTGCAGAGGAACATGGGACTTGGTCTCCTAGGTCCCTGGGCAAAAATGGAGACTGGTAACATCCCTTTTCCTGAAGTCCTGTTGTGAGAATGATCTAGAGGGTTGTATCCAAAGACGGGAGGGTAGGAGCCTGGGGGTTGGTTACCAGGGGCATGTGTCAGAGGACACCACGGCCCCTGAAGGACAGGAGCTGTAGCCAGTGGCTTAGGAGGCTTGGGTGAAGGGAATAGGACCTCAAGAGTCCCAAAGGGTCAGTGGAGGTGGCCTACTCCGGTCTGTCCCTCACTCAGCTTGCAGGAAACTACCCGCCACACAGCCCCAAGCGAGTGCGCCCGGCAGCACACCTGCCCCTGAGCAACCACCCAAAGCAGCCTCGGGCTGCATCCCACACCCTCTGGCATACGAGCTGGGATGTGCCCAGCCACACCACAACGTCCTGTGGACAGGAAAGGCCCTGCCCACACCTGACCCTGGTGGCTGTGGCCCGCAGGGCGTCAGGCTGGGGCCTGGCATCGGAGAAGGAACCCCTGACAGCAGAGACCCCTGTAACGCTGTGCGTGAGAGAACGCAAGTGACAGGACAGAGACGGGGTCAGACGCAGCCAGAAAGAGAGAGGTGCCGAGTGTGAAGCAGACGGAGCAGAGTCCTGGAGGCAGCAGAGCTCCAGGCCCCAACGGTGAGAGGAGAGAAACTTCTAGGTGGATAATGGACACACAGGGCCGCTGAGCTGTATGCTTCCTTTTCTGTTCCTACAGTTCCAGAGGGCAGGTTTTCAGGAACATCCTTATCGCTGTGTGTGGGCGCTGGATTATACTCTAAGGTCAGGCCCAGGGTGGCAAATGCCCCAAGGATGCCATTCACACATCCCAAAGAAAGAACGTGAAGGACGTTGGCCATGCTGATTTCCACAATGTGAGTATCAATACATATATCCTGAAATAAATCATGCATCTTTGATCAAAATGACTAATGTTTATGAAGCAGTTATTTTACTAATTTATGGTACTGAATTGAACCCAGGGGCACTTAACCACTGAGCTACATCCCCAGCCCTTTTTATTTATTTATTTATTGTATTTTTTAATTTAGAGACAGGGTCTCGCTGAGTTACTTAGGGCCTTGCTAAGTTGCTGAGGCTGGGTTTGAACTCACGATCCTCCTGCCTCAGTCTCCCAAGCTGCTGGGATTACAGGCATGTGCCACCATGCCCAACTATGAAGCAGTTATGATATGGCAGGCATTATCACACCCACCCAGATGTGTAAACACACACATGCGCGCGCGCGCACACACTGAGTTTCCCGTTTAATCCTTGAGCAGTCTTACTGAACAGATGAGATGGAAGCTCACTGTCATCAACTGATTTTCTCAAGTATTCAGAGCCGGTGTAGTTGAACCAGGTGGGTAGACTCTGGGTGTGACCACTGTACCACAGACCCACGACCACCTCCGTCCCTGGGGTCTGAGGGCACCTTAGTGTCTCTCCCTGTGCACCTTAGTAAGACCCCGTCTTGCACGTCCAGGTCCTATGCATGGTGTGTGGCTGTGTGACATCAGATGCCCTGACCACACTGGAGGCTGGATGGAGTCTGTGTATATATCCAAGTCCTAACCGTCCAACTACATTCACACCTGAACATCCATCTGTGGTTATCAAAACTGCAACCTGACACATGCCAAGTATAGCTGAAAGCACTTGTCAGAACTTAAGTGCACAAGTCCAGTTGTTCACGGTTGCATATGGCCACATGTGTGACTTCGTAGGACACCAAGTTTGCTGAGATGCAAAGACTCTGGGACCAAGCCCGAGCCACACAGTCATTTATATATACATACATAGTGTGTGTGTCCCGCCCAGAGCCGTGGGTTCTTCCTCCTGCCTGCAGGTGACATCTGTAACTGTGCGGTCCAGAGGAGCAGGTGGGTGAAGAATGCGTGTGCGTCCGAGGACGGGTGCGGGTGGAAGTCCTCGTTTTCATTGTTTGCGCTTGGCGGGGCTAGCTGAGGGAAGAGAGGGGTCTGTGTTAGTCAGTTTCTCAGAAACATAAAACTCACAGGATTTACAGATGTACCGAGAATATTTACGACAGGAATCGGCTCTCGTGACTACAGAGGCCAAGGAGTCCTGCCACCTGCTGTCTGTGACCTGCAGAACCAGGAAGCCAGTGGTGTGATTCAGCCCAAGTCCAGAGGACGGAGGAGCAGGAGCACCAGTGACGGGGGCAGGAGAAGACCCATGTCCCAGCTAAGGTGAAAGGGACTTTGCCCTTCTCCTGACTTTTTCTTCGGTGCCCTTGATGGGCTGGATCATGGCCACCCACATGGGGGGGAGATCTTCTTCACTCAGATGCTGATCTCTTCCAGAAATACCCTCAGAAACACCCCCAGAAATAATGCTTTACCTAATATTTGCACATCCCTTAGTCCAGTCAAGTTAAGTTGACACATAAAATTAATCAGGGCCCAAGGGAGGGGACTGGACTGTGCCTCAGACTGAGTCCTTGCCTGAGACCCAGGAAATGGCTGGGGCCCCCCCAAGGCATGTTCCTTCTTCCTCTCTCCCCTCCTCTCTCCTCCTCCCCCCACCTTCTCCTCCTCCTCCTCCTTCTTCTTCTCTCCCCCCCACACTTCCTGCAGACCCTGGACTCCGCCCCAGGAGCCCTGGTCAGCAAGTCACAGTCACATCTTGATAATTCTGCAGCCAGGCTCTCTGCCCTTTAGTCGGCTTGTTCCTCTCCACGAAGAGGCCAGCACTCAGGGTCATTGGGAGGGAGGAGCAGAAGTGCAGCAGTCACTGCGGGAGGACCCCCAGGGCAGCTCTGGGGGGTGTGGGTGGGCAGGGATGGGAAGCAGCCCAGGGAGCGGAAGCCCTTCCCTGCATGCACTGTCTTCCTGCTTCTCTGTCCAGCTCTGTCTCCAGGTCTGTCCCTCTCAGGGTGACTCTGGAGCCCCACGGTGGCTGCAGGTCCTCCAGTCCTTTGGGGGAGTCCCCTGAGGGATTCTCAACTCACCCAATTGTACACCAACCCATGCCAGCCACCAGCTGGGTATGACAAACTGCAGGTCACCGATCTGACAAACCCTGATCTGTTCTGCCCGCCCCAGGTTGTGCAGTGTTTCATGCACCCCTTTTTGCCCAGACCCTCGGGTGCTATTCTTGTCGCAGCCTCTCCTTCCTCCAGGGACCCTGGACTGCGGAGCCCCAGCCCTCCTCTCTCAGGCCCAGGGGTCCAGACCCCAGCCTCCTCCCCCCACTATGGAAAGAACCTCCTATGGACAAACGCTGGCTAGCGCCACCTAGTGGCAGAACCGCCCCGCAGGGACAAGAAGAAGAAAGGCAGGTTTTCTGTGCCCTCTCCAATTTTCCCCAGTACAGTCCAAAAAATAAAGTCGCAGGGAAAAGCTAAGTTCTGCACGTGGCATGCTTCCCATTCAATGTCACACTCTCACACTCGGTTCTCACACATCCATTTTCTCTCCCTGAGCCTCAATTTCCCCGTCTGTAAAATGGGGTTCTTGTTAAAGTGGGTTCAGGGATTCTGAGAAAAGTGCCATCCCAGGAGATCAAGAAACAAAGTTCCCTCCAGTCCTGGACTTGCCGCTGCCAACTGTCACCTGAGAAGAACCCCTTCATTCCCCAGAGTTCCCCAGAGGAAACAGGACTAATAATACTTGTTCAAGCTGGGCGCTGTGGTGCACACTTCTTGGGAGGCTAGGGCAGGAGGATAGTGAGCGCAAGGCCAGCCTGTTCAACTTAGTGAAACTTTGTGTTAAAATAAAATTTTAAAAAGGGCTGGGGACGTAGTTCAGTGGTAGAGCACCCCTGGGTTCAAGACACACCATTAAAAATAAAAAGGTCTAGGGTTACCCTGCACTGACCACGTGTCAGGCAGTAATGCCTCCTCTGCAGAGGAGGTAGAGGCAATCACCACTCCCACTGAGTAGCCAAGGCAGCCAAGGCACTGAGAGGCTAGGTGATGTGCCCAAGGGCACACAGCACTGTGTGGCAGGGACAGGATTAGCACCCGCCCAGCTGCTCCAGAGCCCGTGTCTGAATCGGGTGCTGTGTTAATTGGTCTTTAAAGCCTCAGCCTGATTTTATAATTGACACACTAATTCCATGGGTATTACCTCATCCAACCCCAAGAAGGCCCCACCTCATCTGCCCACCCCAAACTAAAACCCCTGAACACCTGACCAGCAGACAGGTGATGCTTCTCACCCAAGGGGCCACACATTTCTTACCCCTCCCAACTTCAGCAGCCTCTGAGGGCTTGAACAATTCCCACCTCCTCTGCTCAAGAGTAGAAGAGGACTGGAATCCACAGGCATCAGTACAAAGCAAGCTTATCTCCTTACGCAAATGAACTCCACACTCCTGGAAAAACTCTGAGGCAGTCCACTGAGGACCAGGTTTTACAGGGAACCACCTCAGGGGAGGCTGTGAGCAGGGGCCGGAGGGGTGGGCTCTGAGAATGGGAAGACCCTCTGTGGCCATGTGGTGACTGCCACCACCCCAAGGGCCAGACTGCCAGGTGAGGAAAAGAAGACTGCTGGGGCCTGGGGCCAGGAGCCAGGGAGAGAGAGAGACTGAGCTGGCCAGGCCAAGGGGACAGAGAGGAGGGGCGGAGGAGCGAGAGGCTGGGCCAGGTCAAGGGTTGGGGATGGATGGGGTGAGAGGCAGGACGGGAGGGGAGGGTGGACGCCTATGGGGTCTGGTCCTATGAATGGGTGGACGAGGATGGTGGGACTGTTCCACAGAGAGTCTGGATATTGAAATGAGTTAGGACACCGTGAGAGGGCCCTAATGACATTGGGGAGGGGTAGCCCAGGAGCAGGTGGCTGCTGGAGACTGGAGTTCAGGTCTGAAGGAGGAGACCTGCGTGCTTGGTGGGTTAACCCCCGAGCTGCAAGAAGAATCTCCTGCAGAGCGTTCTCGAAGGAGAGGAGGTGGTCAGAAGGCCGGCCTCAGGCCGCAGGACAGGCGAAGGGCATCTGCTTAGACAGCCCGCAGCACCGCACGGGTCTGAGCCGGCCGCAGCAGGCGGGAGGCGGGTCGCCGACGTCACCGAGCGGGGCGGGACGGGCACGCTCCCAGTGGGCCCGCGCGCTGCAGATCCGGTGTCCCTGTCGGTGTCCGGCGGACGCTCCCAGTACCTGCCTGCGTGGGCTGGAAGGAAGAGCACGTGCGCCGTGATGGACGGCGCTTAGCACAGGCCTGGCACGGGAAGCCTGTGGCTCATCTTTCTGTCACCACCACCGCCTGCCAACAGCCGCACGTGGCCAGGGGGCCGCAGGGAACTGGCCAACCGGTTGTGCCTGGGGTCGGAACATTGGATTCTGCCCCGTTGCCTCTTGCCCTCTGCATGACTTTTGCCTGTGCCGCCCCTCTGTAGAAGTTATTAAGGAGAAAGCCATAAGCAGCTGACAGGGCTGTTGGGAGCACAAGTGAACATGGGGCGTGGCCTGGGGCGGCCCCGCCCGGCTGGAAACAAAGGGGAGACAAAGGGACCAAGGAGCTCTAGAATAGCTTCCAGCCTAGGAATCCAGAATGTCTGCAGATCTGCAGTGGTCGATGGCTGGAGACCTGAAGTTCTAGAGTGCCTGAAGGTCTGGGGCTCCTAGACATTGAAAGCTCCAGAGTTTCAGAGTGTCTAGAGATCTGTGGTTTTAGAGTATTCTGAAATCTTGGGTTTCAGAATATCTGAAGACAGAGACTTCCAGAATGCCTTGGGGCCTGTGGTCCTAGAATGTTAACGTCTGATATTCTAGATATTTGGACAGCCTTTGGTTCTGGAGGGCTGAGCCCCGACTGTTGGGCAGCTTCCCATAAAGGAAATGCCTCTCCAGACAAAAGAGGAACCATGTTTATAACAGGTCCCATTCTTTGCTGGTTGACTTGAGGTAAGTCCCTCCTACTCTCCGAACCTACTCATTAGTGAGACTAAACAATTGCTCAGAGCCCTCTGGGGTTCTGAGACACCAGAAGCCAGCCTCAAATACCTGAAGCCTTCAGTCATCTTACTGTTGATCTCTGGCCTTCAGAATTTCAAGCTCCAGAATCCAGAATCAAGACCACAGAATCCAGAACACACACCTAGTTCCACAGTCTCTAAATTCATACTTCTCAGTCAAGATTCTAGCAATCTCAGACTTGCGAAAGCCAAGCTTGTCTCCAGTCCAGTCTTTTAAATGTGCAATGCAGATCTAGAACTCCACACATCAAGTTCCCCGAATCTCAGAATCTAGATCAGACTTTAGAAACAAGGCATCAAAATCCAAAATCTGCCATAGTAGACCAGGCCCCAGGCTTCCACATTGCATGTGCACAGGTTTCTGACCTCAGGTCCCAGGTTCCAAAGGTTTCTGACCTCAAGTCCAGATTCCTAATCTGGATTCTAGATTCAAATACCTGGGATCCAGAATCCAAGCCTAAGACCTCAAAGGGCATTCAAAAAACTTAACACCGCCCCACATCCAGATTCCAGACCTCAGACCCCAGAACTCAGACTTCAAAATCCACACTCCAGACTTTAAGTCATAAATGACAAATTCAGGACCCCAAAATCCAGAACTCAAGATCCAGATCTAGACTCTGAGCTCCAACTCCAGAATCCAAGGTCCAGAACCCTGTCCCAGGCACAAGAAGTATGACTCTAGAATCCAGTTTCCACACTCCACACCCCAAATTCCAAGCTGTATATTTTGAGGTCCTCTGAATTTTCTTGCACTTGCCTTCCTGTCCCTGGAGGAAAACTCCTTCTCACAGACTCAGACAATAGTTTCAGTCCATAAATGCTCATTAAACGTCGTCCCCCACCCCACCAGCCACCAAGGCGTCCAGCCTGTAAAGCTGACTCTCAGACACCTCTCACCCCACCCTACCACCCCACCCCAGGACCCAGGTGGGGCTGGGACCTTATAAATTCAGGCATTCTGGTGCCTGCCTCCCTTCTGCTGCCATCCAGGCTGCCCTAGATGCTACTGGAGATCTGGAGGGGGTGAGATCTTTAAGAAAGAGCATGGGAAGGGGGAGCGGTGAGGGGCCACTCAGACCACCCTGGGGGAATCGAGCGTCAAGGGTACTGGATAGATCCATGTGTCCTTTACTGATGTCTCAAGGTGAACCTGAACCAAGACAATGTCCTGAAGCTGCCAGAAAAGCCCCCATGGGGACAGGGGAGATAGAGTGAACCAGGAGGATGTGGCTGAAAGCACCCTACCAGAGCCAAGGACGTGGGCAGGAGAACGACCTTCCGGAGCCCACCTGCATGCCAGGCTTCAAGCTGGCTGGGGACACAGAGAGGACCTGACCTGAGGCCCCTCCTCAGAGCCCCCAAGTTGGGGGAAAGGGAAAGACCAGACGGGATTTGTGGGGGTCTGTGCTGTAATGGAGGCAGGATGGGCCTCCATCCTGCGGGGTTCAGAAGACAACCGTTAGGTACTAGGCCTCCCAGAGGAGGCCGGTCTGAGCCTTGCAGGACAGGTACAAATTCGGAAAATGAAGGGAAGACTTTAACTCACTCCCAAAGCTTCCCCGGGTCTCCCCTTGGCCAGACCCAGCAGCAGGCAGTACATGGAATCCAGAATCAGGTCAGCTGAGGCCTGCTCACGGGAGTTCCCAGTCTGATGGGGGAGGGAGATGCCACTGAGGGCCAGGGAGGTCAGAAGAGGCCTCAGGGGGGAAGTGGACCTGGAGGAGAAGGGCATGCCTGATAGGGGCACAGCCTGAGCCAAAGGGGAAACAGCTGCACTGGCCTTGTAGACCTTGTCT
This sequence comes from Sciurus vulgaris, assembly GCF_902686455.1. NCBI lineage: Eukaryota > Metazoa > Chordata > Mammalia > Rodentia > Sciuridae > Sciurus > Sciurus vulgaris. The sequence continues at coordinate 62,077,995 of NC_136478.1, read as the reverse complement.
ACAAGGACAAGGTCAGACAGGCTGAAGGCCAAGAACCCACTCACATCCTCTAAAATGGGGCTGAGGGGCTGGGACTTTATCCCAGGGTCACTAAGTGGCCTGTAGAGGGCTGTGATCAGGGAGGGGCATGGATGGCCCGCTCTGGCAGTGGAGAGACCCACTGGGGCCTTGGGCAAGGACAGGCTGGGGGAGTGCTAGACTGGAGGGGGACCTGAGAGGCCAGAGAGGAGGCTGGGATTGGGTCCTGAGCAGGCCCTCGGGGATGGCATGGTGCGGGGGCCTGACAGGCTACAGGGGGACCTGGGGCCTGTCCTGGTGCCTAGAGGAACAGTAGACCCTCCAGAGATGGGGGACCCAGTGGGAAGAGCGGGTGGGGGCCAGGGGAGCGGGTGGTGAAAAGAAGTTTTTGAAACAGCAGGGGTGAGGAAGGAATGAGCCGGTGCCTGGAGGGGTCCTGGTGGGACAGGGGAGCCCAGGCGCAGCCCGGTTCCTTCTCCTCTCCACAGACGTCAGCTGCGCCCAGCCCCTCTCCACGATGTGGCTTCTGCTCACCTTCTCCTTCCTGCTGGCATCTGCAGGTGAGCGGGCCCAGGTTGGGTCCTGCTGCCCCAGAGGGTGGTGTCCCTTCCCCTGAATGTGCAGGTCCTGGAACCTCAGAGAGACCACCGATGACCCTGCCCCCACCCTCATCCCACCTGAGCCACCTACCAAAGTCCCTGAGTCCTCACCCACCCTGAAAGCCATTGGGGCTCTGGAAGCACTGTGCTGTCTGGAGCCTCTCCCTGCCCGTGACAGGGAGCACAGTTCTGGCATCTCACAAACCTGAGTTTGAGTCCTGGGCCTGCCCCTTCCTTGCTGGGTGACCTTGAGAAACTTTTTTTTACCTCTCTGGGCCTCACGTACCTTCTGGATAAGATAACATGTACCTGTGACAATAATGGTGAGGTCTCAGTAGCATAATGTAGGTAAAGCATGTAATAAGCATTGAACAGGGTCGAGAAGCCAAGAGCAAAGATTCTGGGTTCAAAGCCCACCGCTGCCACTCTCTAGCTGCCCAGTGAGTGAGAGAGCTAACAGGCCTTCCCCAACAGGTGGTTGTTGAGGACTAAACTTGGGGCCCCATGAAGTGTACCAGGCACGGCACGTCCATGTGAAGTGGGCACCACAGTCCTCATCTGCCAAGGGAAGGGGCTGTGGCTCAGAGAGATGGCCACTAGGTCAAGGTCACCTGGGTGGCAGGTAAACTCCAGCCCTAGCTCTGCCACCACCCAGAGAAATCAAATGTAACCTGATGCCTCCAGGTGAAACCAGTGGGTAGACTGTTCATTAACCCCCTCCTGCCCCACGGGGCCCTCCCCCTGAGGCCCCTCAGGCCTCCCCCATGCTGCCAGCCTCCCCTCGGGCTCTCCCTGTGCCCTCAGCTCCCTGCCTCCCGCCTGCCTGCTGCACCCACCTAGGGACTCCGCCCTCCTCCAGACTGGACTGGCCAGGTGCAACCCGGTGCCCAGCTGTTCAGCAGTGCCCTCCCGCCCTTCTCCATAGGGCAACCTCACCTTCCTTTGTTAAGCCCCTCGTCCACCACATCCGCATTCCCCTGGCCTCACCCTCACCTTGGTGGGCACAGTGGGGGCATTCGGTCCAACTGTGCAAATTCAGCCGCAGTGAGGGTGTCTGTGTGCACGGCTATGACCTTGGGGGTACACTCTGCTCACTTGCACATTGCCCACTGTAGGAGGTTGTGGTCCTGTGACCTGGAAATGTCCCTGATCATGTCCTGTGAATGGTGCCATTGTGTGTGTGTGTGTGTGTGCGCGCGCGCGCGCACACCAAAGGTAGAACTCGAACCCAAAGGTAGGATTGGTTTCTCAATCCTTGTTGAGTGCTTATTATATGCATTACCCATATTATGCTATTGAGACATCACTCACGGGTGTGTACCACTGTGTGTGTGTGTGTTCGTGTGCGTGTGTTCGTGTGGTGGGGGGAGGGGGTATCCACCTCCCACCCACGCTCATGAACCAGGTCCCCGTAGGTGCAACCTGCTGTGTCTTTGGCCTTGAACATCCAGCCATATGTCTGGGTGTTGCCCTGGAATCTGATCTTGTGGGTCCACATCTGAGTGTTGGTCCTCTGGTTTGGTGCCTGCAACTTTGGCTCTTTACAAAACAGCTGTGATTGAATCCAGGTTTTGGCTGGTTTTGACTTTGGCCATCAATCATATGGAGGTCTGTGCAGATGTCTGCCTCCTTTGGCTCTATGTGTGCCCACAAATAAATCCATGTGTCCTTTGTTAAAAATAACTAGCATTTACTAAGCAGTTACCAGTTACCATGTTACAGGCATGATTCAACACACACACACACACACACACACACACACACACACGCAAACACACACTCCTGTTTCATCTTTACAAACATCCCCATCTTACAGATGAGGAAAGAGAGGCACAGAGAGATCAAATAACTTGCTCACATCTCACAGCCTGTATATTTGAATCCAGGGTGAAGGACCCCACTTGCTCTGTCCAGACCTGGTATGCACATGTGCTCATCTGTGACACTGGGTGCCAAGACCCACACTGGAGACTAAATTTAGATCTGCCCTATATCCAATGCTGTGTGTGTATGGATACACCCACGTATTAGCTGTTCATATTCATACACATGTGAAAGTCTGTGCTGTGATTCTCAAAGCTAACCTGTGTGCCTGCAGTTGATTTTCAGCTTAAAATGCTCTCCCTGTCTTGTGCCTTGTCTGCCAGCCTGGTGGAGTGCGGGCGTGTGTCCAGGACCCTATGGGGCCACGCTGGTATCTTTTATAGTATAGTGAACGTGGCTGAAATATACTGACCCTGGAACCAGCCCTGTGTGTCATACATATTGAGGGGCTACATTCACTTGATATTGTGACACTTTGGTGACCCTGAAGGACTAGTTCCAAGTGACCACCTGTCTGAACCTCACCCCCAATCACAGAGAACTCCTTGCCCTCTGAGCCTTTCCCCTTCCTCTCTCCCAGGCTCCTTAGCAAGTAGGGCTGCTAAGAATTGCATAACAGGCCGTCTTCGTAAAGGCCAGAGAAGACAGCACTTCACCACAAGCAGCAGAGACAATTCAGAAATCGGAACCAGGCATGGTGGCACACGCCTATAATCCCAGCAACTTGGGAGGCTGAGGCAGGAGGATCACAAGTTTGAGGCCAGTCGCGGCATTTTAGCAAACCCTAAGCAACCTAGTGAGATCCTGTCTCAGAAAATACAAAGGGCTGGAGATGTGGCTTGGTCATTAAGCACCCCTGGGTTCAATCCCTAGTACTGCAAATAGGAAAAAAAGAGAAAGAGAGAGAGAGAGAGAGAGAGAGAGAGAGAGAGAGAGAGAGAGAGAGAGAGAGAGAGAGAGAGAGAGAGAGAGAGAAAAAGAAAGAAAGAAAGAGAAAGAAAGAAAGAAAGAAAGAAAGAAAGAAAGAAAGAAAGAAAGAAAGAAAGAAAGAAAGAAAGAAAGAAAGAAAGAAAGAAAGAAAGAAAGAAAGAAAGAAAGAAAGAAAGAAAGAAAGAAAGAAAGAAATCGATTGGGGAGGGCGTGGATGAAAAGGATGGCCAGGACAAGGCGTAAGGAAGGCGTGGGGGATGCCGAAAAGGCCCCGCCTCAGGAATCTTCTGCCCCTCCCAGCAGCCCAGGATGGAGACAAGGCTCCGGAAGGGGAGGAGTGTGTGCCCCACTCCCAGCCGTGGCAGGTGGCCCTCTTCGAGCGTGGGCGCTTCAACTGCGGGGCTTCCCTCATCTCCCCGCGCTGGGTGCTCTCTGCTGCTCACTGCCACACCCGGTATGAAGGCAGGGCTTGGGATCCTGCCCGGGCTGGGGACAGGGCTGGGAGCTAAGTTTGGGGGAGGTTCACGCTTTGCCTGGACTGATGGGGTGACGCGGGACGAGGGTCTGGATCCTGGGTTCTGAAGGAGGAACCAGCTGGCTGAGAAGGGGTGTGAGTTCTTAACTCTCAGGTCGCTGAAGGAGGAAAGAGGCTGGTACGGGCCCATCTTTCAGGCCCCGGGTCGGGGAAGGATCTAGGGATCTTACAGATTCTGAGGAGGGAAGGTCTGGAACCCAGAGGCTGAGTTCCAGGTGCGCCCGAGCTTTCCGTTTCCTGGATCCCCGAGGGGCAGGAGCTGGAACCTTTTGGCCTCCGGCATACAGGTTCATAATGGCATCTCGAGATTCCCAAAGGGTCAGAGGAGTCCAGGTTGCACACTCTTTGATCCCCCTGTCTACTCCTTACCCTCTCGCCTGCACAGCTTCATGAGAGTGCGCCTGGGCGAGCACAATCTGCGCAAGCGTGATGGTCCGGAGCAACTGCGGACTGTTTCTCGCATCATCCCACATCCGCGGTATGAAGCGCGCAGCCACCGCCATGACGTCATGCTGGTGCGGCTAGCCCGGCCTGCGCGTCTGACCCCCCAGGTGCGCCCGTTGGCTCTGCCCGCCCGTTGTCCCTACCCAGGAGAGGCCTGCATGGTGTCTGGCTGGGGCCTGGTGTCCGACAACGAGCCCGGGACCACAGGAAGCCCTGAGTCTCAAGGTGTGTGAAAGGATGGATCCAACCTTCGGGGCTCTTGGTGGAGGGGGCAAGAGCCAAAACGCACTGTGCGCTCCAAGTCCACTGTCCTCCCCAGTGAGTCTCCCAGACACACTGCATTGTGCCAACATCAGCATCATCTCGGACACAGCTTGTGACAAGGACTACCCGGGAGGTCTGACGGACACCATGGTGTGTGCCGGAGTAGAGGGCGGAGGAACAGACTCCTGTGAGGTCAGATCCCAGAGGGGCCAGCAGGTGGGAGAAGTGGTGGATGCAGGCTGGAGGTTGGGCTGGGCTCGGATTTTGTGTGAGAGCGCCAGAGAAGACCCTAGAGTTGGTCTGGAGATGGGATGGTAAGAGTGGTTATGATGCTGGTGAGGTTGGAGTTGGAGCTAAAGATGGGGACAGGGATGGATTGGGTTTGGGGTGGAGAATGTGGCATCTAGCTTGGGATAGCATGGACTGGTGTGAGAATGGGGGTGAGTTTGCTTTGGGTGGGAAATATGTTGGGGTTTAGGTGGGATGGGATGGATTCGGAGAGGAGATTGGGACTGAGTTGTGTTGGGTGTGAGGATGGGCGTGGCTTTGCTCTGATGGGTTGAGGTTCCTTAGGTTTAGCTGGGGGTGCCTGAGGGTCTGGTCATGGGAAAGACGAGTGGGAGCGACGGGTTCCCTGGAGTTACACTGGGTTGACGTTGGGTTGTACTGGTTTGAGTTAAGTTGGCTCATGATGGGTTGGTTTGGGTTTTGGTTGAGATTGTGAATGGTGATCCAGGAAGTTCCCACTCAATCTGAGACACCCCCTTCTCCCCGCAGGGTGACTCCGGGGGGCCCCTGGTCTGTAGGGGTGCTTTGCAGGGCATTGTGTCCTGGGGTGACGTCCCTTGTGACACCACCACCAAGCCTGGTGTCTATACCAAAGTCTGCCGCTACCTGGAGTGGATCAGGGAAACCATGAAGAGGAACTAATTGGACTCTGAGTGGAAGCCGCCACAGCTGACCAGCAGCCCCGTCCTGCCCTCGGCCACTCCTGCACCCACTCTGTCCCTGTCCAAGTCCCAGATGTTAGCCAAGGACTTGTGTCTGAAGCCTTAGATGGTGTTCAAGGTCACCTGTTTAACACCAAGATAAGAGGTTAATTCAAGTTTCTCCGTAGGAGTTCTTTCTTCTGGAGATGAAGGGAAACAGGAGCCAGAAGCTGGGGGTGGGGGTACTGAGAGACGCAGAACAAAGTTCCATCTCAATCCTTATCCCTCTAGTAGGTGAGAGGAAATGACTTCAAGCAGGGCTGTGTCCTTTCAGCACATGTGAGCAAGTGCATGATGCTGACCAGGGTCTCAACCTCACTCACCCTGGATCCTCACATCTGTAAAATTCTGACCATGATATCACTTACCCAGGTGGTCATGAGGAGATTGAGGTAATTCTTATGAACTGATTAGAACAGTGTCTGGCACTGGGTAAATAAAATCACTGAACCCCAGAGAGAACCCACACACACTAGGTTACCAAGAATGACTTCTTTATCTTAAAGATTTGATTCAAGGTTTCCTGCTAGTCGTGACAAACAAGGCAACTCCTCCTTTCCTTAACCAGATTCCTGGATAGCAGAGGCTGGGACCCTGTGAGCTGCTTTGATCTTACCAAAGAGTCAAGATAACACTTCAGAAGCCTGTGGGTTTACCACTGAGGCTTCAGGAACCTCGTTCCTGGTTCTCCTCAGAGATCCCAAAATGTGATTTTCAAGATCATGGGATATGGAAGCACATGAACCTGGTTCTTGAGATCTAAATATTATATTGATGGCATGAGAGTGGTAGCTGGAATTTGTGGTGATAATTGTGACCCAGGAGGGCAGTTTATCCACATCTGTGGGACTTCAAAGAACATGACCTTCAGCATCCATACCCAGGAAACAAGGAGTGAAAAGATCATTGTGATCCCAACACTGTCTGGGGACACACTGCATTTGGGAATGCTAGAGAGCTTGCCCCGGGAGACCCTGGAAATTTCAGGATTTGAGAATGCTAGCCCTGTGGTAACATGTCCTCCTAATTTTTATTTTGAAAGGACCAAGTCTTGGGTCCAGGAGTGCAAGCATCAGGGCAGGCTGAATGCCAAGGCTTATGTTTCAGGGAGAGCTGGCAGCTGAGAAGCTGCTTTCTGGGCGCTGGAGTGCCCTGTCCCACTGAGCAAGGCCCCAGGAGCTCCAGGCCCTGCCCACCTGGCCTCAGCCCTGGGAATGCATCCAGTGTGATCCAGGGCATGCAGGACAACAGGTGCAGGTTCTCCCTCCCCTTCCACAGGGGGTGGGAAAGGGTAGCCCAGCCCGTCACCAGGGGCAGGGCCTTGGCCAGTATCTGGGTGCCAGCAGGGCAGGGGCGGGGCTCTGGGGGGGATGAGGGTTTTTAAAGGCTCCCCAAGGAGGTTCCTCAGCTCCTAGCTTACCGCCTGCCTGCCTCTGGACACCTCTGTCACCATGTGGTTCCCGGTTCTGTGCCTCGCCCTATCTCTGGGGGGGACTGGTGAGACAGTGGGGGGATGTTGGGGGGGACCAGCACCCTGACTCTCATGCTTCCCTCTACCCCGTGAGTCCTTCCTCTCCTGACCAGCACCCCAGCCTTGTCCCTCGAGGCCATGTCACCCTAGACCAGGGTATTGGATGCTTCCTTTCTCTCCCAGGCCTCCACACTGTCACCTCCCTCAAGGGTTCCCTTCCCTTACATGGGAGGTCCCTGCTCCCTGCCACTTGACGGAGAACTTTCTTCTCTTCCCAAGTACATAGCACATCTCTGTGTCTCTCTTTGAGCTTCTCCAACTCTTCCAGGGAAGCCCTAATCCCGTACAGACCCTGGGACCCTGATCATCCCCTCCAACCCTCTATTCCTCTGTGGCCCGATGGTCTGACAGGTCCTGCCTCACCCAGTGATTCTCCCACCCAGCTGTCAGCAATCCATCCAGTCCTCCAGACCCTGACATCCAATCCCCTTCCTCCCAAGTCTCCCAGATTCCACCAGACAACCTGGCTTCCCAAGCTGGCATGTGACTCCAGACATGGTGGCGGTGTGGGGCGGGCATGGAAAAGTTCTCTCTGCCCCAGAACCCTATGCAGAAGCCCCAGTCTTCCCTCCCAGGATACAAACCCAAACCCTGCAACCACAGGCTCCTTTCCCTACAGAAGTCCCATCTCTCCCCAAGCTCCAGCTCTTCCCCACCAGGAGCAAAGCTCTGGCTTCCTGGGACTCCAACCCCAGGGCCCCACTACCTTCCTAGTCAGACCATCCTGCCCAAAAGGACCTCCCCAAAGGACCACAATAACCACAATGTGTGATTCTGACCCCTTACGCCAGGCGAGTCCTCCATCTCCACCTGCACAGCGGTTTGGCCTTCTCTGTGCCTGTCCTGGGACCGCCTCCACCATCCCCCAGCACCCTCTGACAGGAACGCTATCCCCGTGGGAAACAGTCTGCCCACTATCCTATCCCAGAATGACTGTCACTCACCTCTCCCTCTGGTGTCTCCAACCCAGTCCTGACACAGCCCTGTGCTCAGGGCCACCTCCCACCAGAGACCATCCTGCAACACAGGAAGGACCCTGGAACCTCTCAGGAGCCCCTCCAGCCTCAACCCTGCCCCTTCCTCTACCCTTCAACTTGGGAACCCTGAATCCTAACTCTTCAGCACAGCTGACCCCTTCCAGCCCAATCCAGTTCCCTAAATCACCCCCAGATTCCCCTACCCAGACATGATTATCCTCTCAGACCTGGTCCCCTAAACCCTCATCCTTTCCTGAACCGCAAAGCTCAACCCAGGCCCTGTCTCCCTAGCCTAGAAGCCCCTAAACACAAAGTTCTTCTTCCAGCCTCTGATCCTCCGGGGAGGCCTCTCCTGGTTTCTGGAATCCCTCCTCTGTCCACTCTCCTCCCACCCCTCAGCCCAAGACCCTGGGGGCCTGACCGCGACCCGACGCCTGCTCCTTGTCTTGCTGCGTTCTGCCCTCATTCCCGAGGCCAGCTCTGCTCTCAGTGCACAAACTCCCCATCCAGCACCAGCCGGCAACCCACAAGCTCCGGAAAGACTCTTGAGTTTGGGTCCCTTTCCCAACCCACTTGGCTATGCCCCCAGATTCCCGGTCCTGGCCCTCTACCCCCACATCCCTTCAGACCCTCTGAGCCCAGTCCCCAACCCTCTCTGCAGGTGCTGCGCCCCCCGTCCAGTCTCGGATCATAGGCGGCCAGGAGTGTGAGAAGCACTCCCAGCCCTGGCAGGCGGCCGTATACCATTACAGCAGCTTCCAGTGTGGGGGCGTCCTGGTGCACCCCCAGTGGGTGCTCACAGCCGCCCACTGCATCAGCGAGTGAGTAGGGCCGGGGCCTGGGAACAGGGTGTCTTGCCCACAGGACTGGGCAGCCAGGGCCATTCCCAGGGTGACCTCAGGCAAGGCTGGGCCTGACCAGGGACAGTGCTGGCTTTGCAAGGAGGGGCAGAGCAGGGACTGAGCACCCTGTCCGCACCTGTGGCTCTCTGTCTCCAGGTATTTGGCTCTTTCTGTGATTGCGTTCTGGTCTCTGTCTTCCTCTCTTCTCTCTGTACCCCCATCTCCTGTCCATGTGTGGGTGTCTGCTGCCATCTTGTTCACTCCACGTCTCCTCCCCGTGTCCCCACCCCTCTCCCCTTCTCCAGGTCTCCAGCTCACCCCTCACCTCCTCACTACTGCCCCCATTCTGGGGTGGGGGACTGAGGGGCACCCAGAGAAAAGGCAGGCATGCACCCCACCCTGCATGCCTGGAAGGGGCTTCCCGGAGGTCCTGCCCCTCCCTGCTGGCCACCAGTGCCCTAGGGGACACGGGAAGGGCTGAACGAGCTGGGAGGGCGACTGAGGGGGCAGGAGGAGGCGGGAGAGGCAGGGGCGACCTTGGGCTCTGTGCCCGCTGCCTGTCCTGCCGGGGCCCTGGCCAGCCCGAGGCAGCTGAGCGGCTCCCAGGCCTCCCCTCCTCGCCTCCCCCGCTTCCTCTCTGCTCCCTGTCCTCCCTCTTCCCCTGCGCCCCGTCCCGCCTTCTCATTTCGCTATGCCCCTCTTTCCGTTGGCCCTGGTCCCTGGCTGTCCTCCTCACTTTCCCTCTTTGGGGGCGCTCCCCCTGCCCCGCCCTCCCCTGCTCACTCCCTCCGTCCCTGTCCCCCAGCAATTACCAGCTCTGGTTGGGTCGCCACAACCTGTTTGATGATGAAGACTTGGCTCAGTATGTCCAAGTCAGTGACAGCTTCCCACACCCAAAATTCAACCTGAGCCTCCTGAAGAACCACACCCGCCTCCCCGAGGAGGACTACAGCCACGACCTGATGCTGCTGCGCCTGTCAGAGCCCGCCCAGATCACCGATGCCGTGAAGGTCCTGGCCCTGCCCACCCAGGAACCAGAAGTGGGGAGCGTCTGCTTGGCCTCCGGCTGGGGCAGCATAGAGCCAGAAAAGTGTGCGTCTGGGCCAGACCATGCAGCCTGGGGCTGGGCGCTGCTGGGGAGAGCGGGGTGAGGACCCAGGGGATCTGGCCACACCCTTTTTCCCCTCGGCCTGCAGTTGCATACCCAGACGATCTCCAGTGTGTGGACCTTGAAATCCTGCCTAATGAAGTGTGTGACAAAGCCCATTCCCAGAAGGTGACAGACACCATGCTGTGTGCTGGGCACTTGAAAGGTGGCAAAGACACCTGTGTGGTGAGCCAGCACCCCCCACCCCAGGTGTGGGAGGCTGGGATCTAAACTCTTGGGATTCTGCTCCTCTGCTGCCCCACTGCAGCTCCTGCCCCAGAGCCTCAGCGGCCCCCATCCTGTCCCTCCCCACGCTAGTGCCTCATCCCTCCACACCAAGTTCACCTGCTCCTCCAACACATATGGACTGTCTAGTCAGAAAACTCCTCGAGAGCAAGCTGGGGCCAGCCCAGGGGCGTGTCCCATAGCTGGCCCTACTCATTCTCACCGTCTGGTCTGCAGAGCCTGTCCTCTGGACCATGACCCCCAACCCTGTGCAGGAGACACTCTGAGTCCCATTGGCCCGCACTCTGTCCCTCTGTTGGGGCCCTTGCCTGCCTTCTTCTGGGAGTGGGCTCTGGAGTCCCCGGGTCTGAGTGCTGGACTTGCAGCCAGAACCCAGGCCCTGCAGACCCTTCTCACTCCCTGTCCCTCTTATGTTCCCAGGGTGACTCAGGGGGCCCACTGGTCTGCAATGGTGAGTTCCAAGGTGTCACATCATGGGGCCACGTCCCATGTGGCAGCCCCAATATGCCTGCCATCTACACCAAAGTATTGCCGTATGTGAATTGGATAAAGGACACCATAGAGAACAACCCCTGAATGCCCACGCTGTCTCCTGCTCCCAGTAAAACCGAATATGCATCAAATGAGTGTAAGGTTCTGGCATGAATTGGCCTTCCAGATGCTGGGTGGGCACCTACACGCTCAGGGCAGAGGTTAGAATCTCCCCATCGGTGGCAGTTTTGCCAGCAGTCAGGAGCAGATAGGGGAAGGGAAGGGGCCCTGACAAAGGTAGACCAACAGGCAGGGGAAGGCTCAGACCCCAAAGGGCAAATCAGGGCCCGACCCTAACCTGGGAGGGCAGGTGGGGGCCAGGGAGAATCAAGACAGTGGAGTCTGGAGAGCGCTCAAGTTTTACTGTGGCAGGGGAGCCAGGAGCGTGCTGAGGGATGCGCTCCTAGGGAGGGACCCGTTCAGTAGAAGGCTGAAGCTACTCCAAATGCAGGGCAGTGGCGTGTCCCCGGGAGCAAGAGTGGATATCCACCTAGCGGGACTTCTGGGAGGGGAACTCCGACACATACTGCCAGGGCTGAGATGATGGGCAGCCAGGGCTGGGCACCGGGGGTGGGGTTACACAAACTGGCCACACAAACTGGCTCGGCAGGACGAGATAGACCAGTCAAAGTCGCAGAACCCCAGGACAGAGTGGGACTTCCGGGGTGGAAGAACTATGAAGAACCGGTGGGCGGAGACAGAGCCGCAAAGGGCGGAGCCTCGCACAGCGGGCAGGATTTGCCACCTGTCTGCAGAGGCTGGCGGCCTGCTGCCAGGGCGTGGGGCTTCAAGGGAGGTCTAATCTCCGGAAAGTGGCCACGCTGAAAGAGGCCGGCCTGGCATCCAGCAGCTGTTACCAATCCTGAGAAGCTTGGGTGTTATTCCTCAGAGGTGCTTGGGGGACCATCCTCAATTGTGCTTGAGCGGGGCAGGTCCAGGGTCGGCCTGAAGTTCTGCAGTGGGGATGAGGGCTTCAGCACACACTGCTGCATGGTCCACCGGCGGGAACTGACCGGCATCTCCAAGGAGGACATCCGTTGGCTCCATACGCCCACTTGGTTTAAGTAGGACAAGAATCCTGGGAGAGGGGGCTGGGTGGGCGCGGGACTATGGGCCCTACCCTTAGGCCCCACCCACGACATCCCTCCAGGCCGGCTGCCCCTGTCCTCCCTGGGTTCCGCCCCCTGCCCTGCTGAGGGCCTGTCCTTTCAGAGCCTTGCGCTCACCGGCCCACAGCATCAGGGCGCTGGCGCACCAGCACAGGTAGAAGGTCACCAGGTAGGATACCCGTGGCCTCGGGCGCAGTATCTGGCAGTTGACTGCAAAAAGCGTCAGGCTGAGGAAAATCAGGAGCCCTGCACTGGGGTGGGGCCAGAGACGGACAGGAGGCTGGACAGTGACCCCCAGAAACCCCAATGAGAGAGACAGACTTCCTCTCCCACCCTCTGGACAAGCAAAGAAACAACACACACACACACAGATTGATGGATTGATGGATGCCTGGAGGAAAAGGAAGCAAGGAAATCCCACACCCAGAGGCTGACAGAAGGAACAGAGCAGAGATACCCAGGGAAGGGGCACAGAGGTCCCAGGAGACATCCTAAGACCCGCAGATAGCAAGAGAGAAATTCCAGATGCGCCTGGCTGAGGTGGGGAGTGGAGGCAGGGCACCCCTCTGCCCCAAGCCCACACTCACCAATGCTGATGCTGAGGGAACTGAAGAGGAAGTCCAGCTTGCTCAGGCGGCGGAAGAGTGGCCGGAAGGAGAGGCCCATGGAGAGGAGGAGGACGAGGCATAGGGCCATGGCCAGCATCATTAAGCCCTTACTCATGTGAATGAGAACTGGGGAAGTGGCCACATACACCCACAGTCACCCCCAGACACTCCAGGCCACCTTCCAAGGCATCTACACTGACACCCATGAGCTGCCCAATAGGCACCCCTAAGTCTGACTGACTCAAAATCACCTCTATAAATTCCAGAATAACTCTGTTCTTACTAACAGTCACCCTTGGCCACCTTAAGAGACTCTTCAGAGACACCCCCAAATCCTAAGATCCTCCCCCACAGACTCCTGGGAGACATCCACCCCCAGTAACCTCTAAAGACACATCTAGAGGCCCTGTAGCCCATGCGGGGTGACTGACCAGTGACCTGGCCCAGGTTGGGACACTTGTGCTTCCTGCAGTTGGTCCAGAAGCCCAGGTAACCAGTGTAGGAACCCTGCAAGTAGGCCATGCGCCCATCCACCACGCTGAGCGCCATCAGGGCAGAGAGGGTGCTGAAGACGAGAGACCAGCCCCGCAGGATGAACTTGCGGTCCTCCTCCCAGGAGAGCTGGGCTGCCAGGGCAGAAGGGAGTTCTGGGGGCTGGATCATTCTCCATCACTTTGTTGAATACCAGTCTCCATTCCCCGCCAGACCCAAACTCGCCTTTTATCCCAGTCTGGATCCCCTGACACCCACAACCATACCCCACCCCACCCAGACCACGACCACAGCCTCATCCCCAACTCTTCCTGTCCTGTCTCCAACTTCACCCCTAGCACAACCCCATTCTAAGCTCCAACCTACTTGTTTTGTGTCAGTCCCATTCTCTGGTCCCTGTCCCCAAACTCCAGCTCCAACTCTGCTGTCAACCTCATCCATTTGTCTCCATTCCTCCCCCAAACCCCAGGCAAACACCAGTTTCAAGGTGTGATCCTGAGGACAAGAACCATGCGGGTCCAAAGAAGGGACCAGATGGTACACTCCTCCTTCACCAGATGCCTCTGGTCCCGTCGGCCTTCCCATTGCCACCTCCCATCAGAGGGCAGTTTGGTGTTGAGCAACTGGTAGGAAACAGGCTGGGCTTGGCACTAACCAAGATGGAGGTACTGGCAGTGCTATTTCTACGATTCCCACTTTCAGTTGCAGAAACGGGGGCAGAAAGCAAATAAATGAGAGCCATAATAGAAGCAGACTGCTATCTACCTGTCACGGTCACACACACTCAGAGGTCTGGAATTGTCGGGGGCAAAACTGCCTGACTGGACTTTCTGCTAGCTGGTCTCACAGCAGTGTACCCAAGGAAAGGAAGACATAAATCACTGTGTGGTGGGGAGAGATTAAATAAATGGATGTGGGTGGTTGGATGGATGGATATACAAATACAGACAAAGACACAGATATATCTGCAGATTTTCTTCTTCTCTCCTCTTGTACAAATTCTATTTTGCCTTTTCTAGATGAAATCAATTCATTACTTTCCCTTTTATACAAAAAAAATCACATATTAGAATTACATACATGTGTATTTTCTGAGAGTCAACATCAATATCCTTTTTAAAAAGCGTATTCTATTTAGTTCAGAATTTCTAATAAATTACCAAATGGAGATTATAGGAAAAGGACTAGAAACAAACAAACAAAAAAGTCACTTCAATATGCTATTTGGTATAGGCAAAATAATCATACTAATAGTGTATTCATTCAACAAATATTTATTGAACAACACCATGTGCTAAAACCTGTGCCAAGTGCTAGAAACAGAACTGAAAGTCAGTTAACCCCAGCCCTGGGAGTGCGAGGAATCGGAAAGGCAGGTGTGTGTGTGAGACCAAATGTGATAAATGCTGAGAGTTGAACTAATTAACAGTGGGTGGCCAAGTCTGCTAGTCCTCCCCTTATGTGACAGAACAGAAGCTAAACCCTAACTGGGCAAAAGCATACCTAGAATATAGACTTTATTTCCCAGGTTCCCTCACAGCTCAGTGCTGGCAAATGGGGATGAGCAGGAGTGTTTCATGCTCTAAAAGGGAATGGTCTTATAATTTCCCTTCTGCCTTTCCCTGGATGACATGTGAACAAGGTAAAGGGTTAAGAAATACAGAGGGCAGAGAAAAAAACAGAAGGAACCCAGGCCCCTGCATTGGGACTGGTAGGGGAGAGAAAGAACTTTTCGTAATTTAAACCACTGTTACTTGAAACCCTGTTCCCATTGCCAAACAAATCCCTCAACTAATCCACAGCCAACTACCACTGATTCTAAAATGCACATTTTTTTTTGACATTTTTAACACCCCTGAAATTGGGATGCATCATATAATCAGTAGTATCTTAAAACCACCTTTGGCTATTTTTTTAAATTACAACATCTATTAATAAGAGCACCTAGGTGCTCTGTGAAACACAATGCTATGTAGTCACTAAAATCTAAAAAATGGGCTGGGGTTGTGGTTCAGTGGTTAACCAAGCGCTAGAACGCTTGCCTAGCACATGTGAGGCACTGGGTTTGATCCTCAAAGCACTGCATACAAATAAATAAATAGGTGTCATGGACAACTAAAAAAAAAAATCTAATGACATGCCAGGCATGGTGGCACATGCCTGTAATCCCAGCAGCTCAGGAAGCTGAGTCAGGATTGCAGGTTCAAAGCCAGACTCAGCAACTTAGCAAGACCATAAGCAACTCAGCCAGACACTGTCTCTAAATAAAATATAAAAAAGGGCTTGGGATGTGGCTCAGTGGTTAAGTGCCCCTAGATTCAATCCCTGGTACAAAAAAAAAAAAAAAAAAAAAAAAAAAAGAGCTGGTGAGGTGGCTCAGTGGGAGAGCACTTGCCTTGCATGCAGGATGCCCTGGGTCCATCCTCAGTACCTCAAAGGAAAAAAAAAATCTAATGACACAGATATTTATGTAATTAAAGACTTACATAAAAGTTTGTGGGTTTTTTTTTTTTTTTTTTCCTCAGAAGTTTATCACAAAAGCCAAAGGAAAGTGTGGGGGATAGAGATTTGAAAAGTCCCCATCCCTCACCAGTAGGAGAGGTCACACACAGCTTGGGGCACCTGTGCCCCTGGTGACCCCTCTTGATCCCAGTCAAGCCATGGCTGGGTCTTCCTCCTCTCCCCAACCCTAATTGCAGGTCTTTGAGAGCAAGCAACAGGCCCTCTGAGAACTCAGGAAAGTTGAAGTGGGGCAGAGGCAGGAGGAAGGGGAACCAGGAGAGCTACAGGAGTGCAGAAGGCAACCAGAGGCCGAAGCTAACGCAGAAGGTCAGGGAAGGGTGAGGAGAGAGGCCAGACCAAGAGGGGCCCTCCGGAGTGGAGAATGGTGACAGAAGATGGGAGAGCAGTGACTGAGATTGCCAGTCTCTGATGACTATGGCATACCTGGTGCCTGGGAATGTTCCTGTGCAAGGGCACAGGGTGCTCAGCTGCTGTGGCAATGCTCTGCATGAGGAGGCTGTGCAAGAGTCCTGTCAGCTCTGACCTTGACCTCAGGCACACAGCTCCGGGAAGGAAGGAACTCTTATGCTACACAGCCACAGTGTTTCACCAGCTCTGCTTCTATGGTTCCTGCCCGCTTACAGTAACTTTTAACACTGGACTTTCTTGAGAGCTCCACAAAGCTTCTCACAGTGCACTTTGTAACTGTGAATTGCAACTGCGGAAAAGCTACATAGATGTCCTAGTTTCTGTAACTGTCCTGAATACAAAGAATCATGGTTGCATAGTCGTTAACCTGATAATGAGACATATACAAATAAAGATTGCTGGCGTGACTCTTTAGATCTGCTTCTCCATCAGAGACCAAAGCTCCACCTGATCTCAGCTTAATCTTCAAGATCTGTGTTAGTGAATCTTTATTTTCCAATCCCCCTTCGCCTCTCACTGGGACTCAGAGTTTGGCCACACTGGTGGCAGCACTCCAGAAACTGTCAGAATTCATCTGGGCCATGCTTTGACCCTGCTCTGCCTAGCCCTGACCCCATCTTGGCCCCCCTCTGACGCTGTGGTCTCCACCCTGACCCCACCCTCTCACTGACCCAGCCCACCCCTTCTTGATCCAATCCTGACTCCACTCAGACCCCATACTGAATCCAACCTGACCCAGCCCCAGCCTCCATGTCACTCACGAAAGGGTCGGGTAAAGTCTGAGGCCATGGCCAACGTCCTAACCTCCTGGAACACCTCCAACTGTCATAGAACCTTCCCCAACACACACGGCCCCCCAGCTGCAAGCCAGACTGAATCCCTGAGCCGTACCTGTGGATAGCGGGAGACATCAGGAAACACGGACAAAAGACAGATGCAAATGCCAAAGGGCCGCGCTTGAACCTCAGAGAGAAACCACCGGCTTCCGGATGGCCAGGGAGGTGCCCAAAGGGAGGGGCTGAGGTAGCTTGGGCAGGTTGAAGGCACTGGGACTAGCCCTGCCCCGCGCCTCCACATGTCCCAGAAGCCTCCATCCGACCTCTGGAGCACTCAGCCAGCAGCTCCCAACACCACCCGAGCTGAAACCCAGAGCTCTGTGCCAGTGACCCTCGATGCCCAAGTCGGTACCCAAGAGTCTCCGCTGGCCATCAGCACTCTCAGGGGCAGCAGCCAAGAGCCTTCTCACAACATCGGCATTCTCAAGGTCTCGGGCCAAGAGCCGCCAACGTCCACCAGCGCTCGCCGCGTCAGTATCCAAGAGCCGCCAGCGTCCACCAGCGCTCGCCGCGTCAGCATCCAAGAGCCCCCAGCGTCCACCAGTGCTCGCCGCGTCAGCATCCAGGAGCCGCCAGCGCCCACCAGCGCTCAAAGCGTCAGCGTCCAAGAGCCGCCAGCGTCCACCAGCGCTCAAAGCGTCAGTGTCCAAGAGCCGCCGCCGCCGTCCAGCAGCGCTCGCAAGGTCAGCATCCAAGAGTCTCCTCAGACTATTGGCATTCTCAAGGTCGGCAGCCAAGAGCCTTCGCCAGTCACCAGCACTCGCAGGGTCAGCATTCAAGATCCCCTGTCAATTTTGCACAATCGCCGGGTCAGTATCCAAGCGCCTTCGCCAGATTCGGGCAGCCGTCGGTCTAGTGTCCAAGACACACCATCCATTACCTACAATCGCTGGGTTGGTGCCCGAGATAGTCAACCAAGTTACCAAAATCATCACTGGAGCACCGAAGTGACTGAAATCGAATCAGTTACCTCCAGTAGCCAAACCAGTACCGAAAATCTCCAGATTCCCTACCAAACGTTCAGACAAAACCGGGTCAGTGTTGATGTGCCCCCATCCATTACCCAGAGCCCTGAGGCTAGTATCAAAAGTATTGAATCAATTGTCTGGGATTCCCAGGAGAGTTGCAAAGAATTGGTGCATAGCTTCCAGCCTAGCCAAACCACCATAGACAACGTCCACAACTGCTTGTTCAGACACTCCACGGGGATGAGTTCTGCCAGGTGAGAGGCAGGGAACCAGGCAGACCAGATCTGGGCTAGAATTCTGGGGGACAGGCAGCAATCAAAGGTCAGGGGCCAGAAACAAAGCTGCTGTATTAGAAAATGGGAGGGTATGGGCTGGGGCTGGGGCTGGGGCTCAGTGGTAGAGCGCTTGCCTGGCATGTGTGAGGCACTGGGTTTGATCCTCAACACCACATATTAATAAATGAATAAAATAAAAGCATTGTGTCCATCTACAACTAAAAAAAAAATTCTAAAAATAAAAAAACTTAAAAAAAAAGAAATTGGGGGATGTGACAGGCCTTGGAAGTTGTACCTCCAGGCTGGTCCAGGCTGGGGCATGGCATTGGGTGAGACCTGGAATGGACACATGGTAGAGAGGGTCTGAAGGCTGGATCAATGATGCCGGGGCAGGGTGGTTGGACTCAGTGCTGACAATGGTGATGTGTGATCTGATGCAGGTTTCAGGACAAGTGGAGTCGCCAATCACTGCTGCCCATAGGCTGGCGACTGTTGCATGAGGCCAAGAAGATCAGCCGCCAGCTAAGCCTGGTGCTAACCCTGGCCGGCATGGTGATCATCAGTCTCATCTCTCTGGGCCAGCCCTGGATGCACTTCCAGGTGCCACTGATGCCACCAGGGGACCCTGATGGCTCCCTGACCATCCCCATCGACACCATCTTCTTTGTGCAGTGCCCCGATGTTGTCTGCATGTATGAGTACGACCAGAATGCTTGTAAGGCCTGCCCTGTCCTTACCACCCTGGGATTCATCTCTCCTCTTCTGTCCCAGGGACCCCTTCTCCTGTCCTGGAATGGCTTCTCCCTTCCCTGGGATGGTCCTCACTGCCCACCCTACTTCCCACTACCCAATAACCTGTCCTTTCTGACCCAGAGTTGTATACTGATGCTGGAGGTACCAGCCTCAATACTAGTTCTCTAGAGCCCAATTTCAATTTTCTTAACATGAGGACAGTTTCCATGGGAGCGGGTAGAGAATACTCCCTCTGGTGATCCTCTCCCCCATGCTCAGAGGCTAAACGACAGTCTCAGTGTTCCTGATTCTCTTCCTTCCCCAGACTTGCTGGACCTTTCCTGGGCCTTCCTCGTTATCGCCAGCATCACCAGCTTCTGCCTCTGTGTGGCCCTAATAAGCACCCTCTTCTTTACCAGCTCCAACCTGCCCATGCTGGACTTCTTCCTCTTCATCAGCAGCATCATGACAGGCACAGCACTAAAATCCTTTCCTGAGGAGCCAAGGCGAGGAGTATCTTGCCCAGTTTTGATCGTGAAACCCAACCCCATCTCCACCATATTCCCCACCTTCATTCTGAACCCTAATTGTATCTCCTTCCAAATCTCCAACTTATCCTGACAAAAATATCAATGTTCAACCTAACTCTACGTTCAGACCCAATACCAACCTCAACTTTAACTCTTATTGCCAACAAATCTCCAACCCATCCACGTCCCTTCCCTTATATCCATTCCCATCCCTACCCATTCCAATTCTATTTCCTTTTCAAAACAATCCCATTACTATCCCGAATCTCTTCATGAATCTCAACTCCCAACTTATTCCTACCCCTAATCATGCTCGACATTTGTTTCAAAGTGAACTCCACCCAATTACCTGTGAACTTCAACTTCAGTCCATCTCTAGCTCCATCTCTACCACCTATGAACCTCCCTCTCAAACTCAACCCAACCTATTCCCAACTCCATCTTTTTATCCATATCCAATCCGTCCTCTGCCCAACCACAACCCATCACCATCCTCAACCACAATCTTGTCCCAACACAACCTTAATTCCAACCTTTACCCATATCCAATCCCATCCCAAATCCTGTCCCACCACTGTGCTCAGATTTTGTTAAAGCTGCTTCCTTTTTCTGAGTCACTTTTGTCATCTGTGGGTTGAGGATAAAATTGCCTACCATGTGGAGATGTAGTGAGGACTGAATTAGAAAATGTTAGTATTGGACATGAGGGCTATCTGGTTGCAACATCTGTCACCCCATTGATTGCCAGTGTTGGACCAGCTGGTCTGGCAGACTAGGTGTGTGTCCCCTTCCTCCCTCACCACTTCATGTGTGTGTTCCTCCAAAGCTGCATGCTCAGTAGAAGAGGACGACCTTCTTCAATCGAAAAGGGCTATTTTCTGGTCAAAGGCATATAAACCACTGGGCTTCCCTGCTGGGACCCCAAGACAAACTCTCAGGACCCATGCATAGGGTAGTCAAGTCCCCAAGACTTCAGACATATCCAGATGAGGTTCTGCATGTGGCAATCTGCCTTTCAAAAACAAAAAAGTGCCAGTACTTGATGTTAGCTATTTAACTTTGCACAAATTCTTACCATGAAAATCCTCCCACCCCTACCCAAATAACTCAAAACTGATATACTGATTCAAATGTTTAGTTTCCATTTGCATGCCACATTTGCAAAAGTGGGGGGGTGGATATTGCTTTGGAATGAAGAATGTTATCTTCCTGTCAGTTGTAGTAATAGACCACAACTTCCAGTTGCTTTGGGAAAATATTTTTGGACACTGATACTATATCCAAGAATAGAGACTTCTCAATTTCCTGTTTCCTTGTTAGTAACTGGTATTTATCCAGTTTGTCTACGAGTTTTCCTAACCATTTAAATATAAGGTACAAAGAGCAGAAACCACCTTAATTTAAAACCATCTGAAACAGGACATTCTTCTATAAGAAATCATTTCTGTCCATTCCCTCTTTTGGGGGTAGGTGAGGGAATACTGAGGATTTAAGTCAGGGGCAATTTACCACTGAGCTACATCCCCAGCCCTTTGAATTTTTTTTTTTTTTTTTTTTTTTTTTAATTTTGAGACAAGGCCCTAAGTTGTTTAGGGCCTCACTAAGTTGCTGAGGCTGGCCTTGTTAACTGCAATCCTGTGTCAGCTTCCCGAGCAGCTGTGACTGCAGGTATGTGCCACCATGCCCAACTTCCCTCTTTTAACTAAACAGAAAGCATCATCTATATTATTTTTCTATAACAAAAATTAGCCAGTACTCCACAATCTGAAAAAGCCTTTTCATAATTATCTTTAATTCATAACATTTCAAAATTTCCAGAATGATTGAGATCTTTGCTGCCTCAGAACACCAAAATGAAGGACTTAACACAACGATAATCCATCCTTGAGGGCTTGCTGTGTGCCAGGAAATGTGCTAATCACAGTATCTCCTCATGTTGGCTCTATAAGGTGGGACCTGTGATATGCCCACTCTTCAGATGAGAAGCTCGGAGAGATGGCATGGCTGCCCTCAGATGAGGTGCAGAGGCAGGATAAGAGACCTGGTCTTTTAGTCCCAAAGCCTATGGGTTTCCTCAATATTGTTGCCTAGTTTTTAAAAACCAAGACTTGACTTCCAATATCTTCTAGTATGATGTTGTCAGGAGGCCATTTTCTGGCTTGTGAGCAGAGGTATGAAGGTTGGGGAGGTTAAAGAAAGAGGGGGAAATAATGAATAAGCTCAACTCTGAGCAGGGGTCCTCACATACGATTCCTGGCCTTCTGACATTTGTGTTCATGCAGGGACCAGTATCATATTGGGCATCCTGTTCTACCTGATGCAGGCCCACAAGTTCTTGCAGGAAGGCATGACCTACAGCCTGGGCATCAGCTTCTACCTGGCATGGACTGGTGTCTTCTTCTTCCTGATGACTGGTCTGAGTTGGGATGGGCTGGGTTTCGGCATGGCCTCAGGGATGCAGATAGGTATTGTGGGGAATAGTTTGGGATGGGGGTGGAATTGCAGACAGGGCTAGGTAGGGTGATTTTGAGGTGTCAAAATGGGGTCAAGGATACACAGGGGGCTGGATGTGGGATTGCGTTTGAGTTTAAAAGTGGGTAGGGGATAGAGCCAAGTTTGGATTTAGGGATGGGTTTGGGGATAAGTTAAGGAATGAGGATGGGTTTGGGGATGGGATCAGATGCAGTGTAGGGCACACGATTGGGGTTGATCTAGTGAACTGTATCTCACCCCCTCTGTCATCTTCCTCTCCCAGGTTTGTTCTCCTATCTGAATTATGTGAATTTCTGGTCCATCCTGGCGGTCCAGGCCATCTGGGTTTAGGACATGGGAATGATCCCATGAATGGCTACCTCTCAAACACCTGACACCCTGCTATCTAGCCCCCATCCCCACCAAGTCTTGTATTTTTTCAGTCTCCTCTGACCCCTCTCAACCCAAATTAATAACCTGTATTTTGAAATAATCTGCATTTTCTGCCCAGAATATTCTTTATTTAGTTTTGTACCTTGAAAGCATTTTGTGGAACTGCTGTCTTTTTGATGCAGCCAATCTTGGGTTCTCTGGTTTGGAGGGACAGGGAAAGGAAGGGACTCAGAGGCACAGGTCAGCAGGAACTAGACAATGAACCTTGGCATACAGATGATGTTCCATCAATGTTTGTTAAGAGTTGATTCTCTGCCCCCCGGGGCCCTTTGTTTTCAGCTTTGACTTTTGCAATCCCCAATAATTTACCATTCCTAAGGTAAATTCTCTCTTTACCCTCAATCCATCTCTCTCCCTTATTAGCAGCTCTGACACCCACCCTGTCTTTCTTCTCCCCAAAGTCCTTCAACACAGGGCTGTTCTGTGTAACAGCTTTGGGGCTACCAGAGTCATTTGTTGAATGAAGCAGGATTGAAACCAAATACAAAATTATATCATTGGCCAGGACCGTGCCCTGGAGCTCCCTCCCCTTTATCTCCTCACACAGTAGTTAAGCTGCCAGGCTTTCGGCCTGGCTCTGCAACTTAGTATAGTTCTGTGACCTGTGGCAAGTTGTTGAACCCATTTGGGTCTCAGTTTCCTCATCTATAAAATGGGGGTGGTAATGGTACATAAATCTAGGTAGAATTTGACAAAATGCCCCCACATATGGCTTTTTCAGTGTTATTACAATAGCCTTCCCCTGTGTCCTGCTATAGGTCCCCAAATTAATTCCCTGCTTTAAATAAATGGTGCTGCAACTATGTGCCAGATACTGGATCTATAGGAATGATCAAACTAGACACAAACCCTTATCCTTATCCTTGTGGAAATGACATTTTCACAGAGAG
This sequence comes from Sciurus vulgaris, assembly GCF_902686455.1. Lineage (NCBI taxonomy): Eukaryota > Metazoa > Chordata > Mammalia > Rodentia > Sciuridae > Sciurus > Sciurus vulgaris. The sequence goes on along the minus strand of NC_136478.1, from coordinate 62,054,822 downwards.
GCCATAAAAACAACCATAAACAGGGGCTGGGGAGATAGTTCAGTCGATAGAGTGCTTGCCTTATAAACACAAGGCCCTGGGTTCGATCCCCAGCACCCAAAAAAAAAAAAAAAAAAAAAAAAAAACCATAAACAAATAGGTAAATAATATGTTAGGGGATATCTGGTATGAAGAAAAATAAAGGAGGGTGAGAAAGACGGCTGAGGAGTGGAGGCAAGGCAGGGGAACTCTATGCTAGGTGACATCTGATAACAGACATGACTGAGGATGAGAGCCATGTCCACAGGCAGATAGACTTCCAAGCAGATAAGACAGTGAATGCAAAGGTCCTAAAGTTGAAATGTACTTGGCAGGTCCCAGGGATATCAAAGAGGCCAAGGAAGGGAGAGAGGAAGGAGATGAGTGCAGAGAGGGAACAGGGAGAGGTGAAGCCTGCGGGTCACAGGAGAACACTGCCTTTCCTCTGGAGTGAGTTAGGAGTTATGGAAATGTCTCATTTCTGAAAGATGGGAACCTAGTCTTTTCCTGTCACTTTAGACCATTAGATTCATGCAAGGCATCTCCTCATCAGAAGGAAGAAAGCAATCCAGATGACCAGGGGGACCAGCTAAGGAAATTATGTACTATTCATGAAAAAGAACACCTCGCCATTGCTAAAGAATGAAATATTTCCATATGTGCTTACATGGAAAGACTATTTGTGAGGCAAACTGGAACGAAAAAAGCCTCTTTACCCGTGTGTGTGTGTGTGTGTGTGTGTGTGTGAGTGTGTGTCCCTGCACCCATCAAGGACAAAGTCCACACCCAACAGTTGATAGTGGCAACCTCTGGTGAGTAGGTTTGGAGTGGAAAAGTTTCATTTATTTTCAAAAACAATTTTAGAATCATGTCCATTGAAAGACACCCTCCAGATCTCCAACCTTACCAAGAATCCAGGACCTCAGGCTTTGAACCACCTGAACCGGGGGTGAGCCCCAAACCCAGTGCTTCAGCCTCAGGAGTTCAAGTTCCTAAATTCCCAAACAGGGCTGCGGATCCCACAGCCCTCCTCCCCGAAACCCCGCAGTCCCGCCTTCCGGGTGCGGCGTCCCGGCTCGGGTCCCGCCTCTCACCTCTAACGCGGCGCCACGCGATGCTTTCCCAGCGCGGTCCCCTGTCAATCTCCGCACTGGCTCCGCCTCCCGCCCTGCGGCTGGGACCAGTTTGGATCCGCCTTTCCGCGCCGACCCCGCCTCTGCAGCCGCAGCTCCACCACTGCCGCGCTGGCAATTCCCGTTGCTTCCCTTTCTGGCTCCACCTGTCCTCGGGGGCCTTTCTCTTGGCGGCCCTCGTTTGGTGCTGTCCTCAGAATTGCCTGACGCGCGTGACAAGACCATCGTAACAGTCCCTTCTTGATCTTGTTTTTCCTGCCTCCAGAGACAACGTCTTCCCGCTTGCTCCGGAATATTCTAGCGGCGTTAGGCGTTTTTCCTTTCCTCAGAGACAAGGCCGGAGCCCCAACACAGGCGCGTGCACTGGATGCCTCGGGGCGGAGACCAGCCTGGCGCCGGGGGCCGAGCCCCGAGAACGGCGCGTACTATAAAGCGGGACTCGCTGCGGCCTGCGCACGCCTTGCGCAGTGGGAGGATCGGGTGAGGTTGGTGCTTTTGGCTCGGTGTGCCGTTCAGTCTGTGCGGCGGGGCTGTGGGGCGCACGTGTCGCGAGGTGTCCGGGGCTGTGGCGGAGTGACCGTGTCGCGTGAGCGGGGTCACGGTCTCCACCGGGCCTCATCGAGGGCGCTCCGGGTTGAGCCTGGGGGTCCGGCGGTGGGAGGGTGGAGGCACTTGCGGGGCATTGCTTCCACCAGGTGGGTCGGGCGCGGGGCGCCGGGGCGGGCCTTCCTTTGTCTGCTGCTCTGCCGGGCTGCGCCATTTCTGCTGCCCACGTCGCGGCTCTCCGCCATCTTGTCGCGTTTGGGGGTGGGTGAGAGGGGGTGTGACTCGGAGTCCTCCTTTCTGAGGATTTCCACCTTTGTGCTAGCTTCAGGCTCGCCCTGGGGACGCGCTCTTGTTCAGATTCTGGAGGCTGGCGTTTTTGTGCAAGCCAGAACAGACGGAGGGATAGGAGAGAAGGGGGGCTTGGGGTTTCTGTAGGGGCAGAGAGAAGATGCCGACTTACCAAGGAAGAAGTGGGTCTCCAAGTGAATTGGCCTATTTCAGAGAACCAGATAAGAGAAGACTTAGTAGAAAGGAAACTGCTCACCTTAAAGGATCCTGAGGGGCAGTGCGGATGTCAGGGTGTTGTTGACTTTAATTCTGGCCTTGATTCCTTAAGCCTTCTGGAGCATGGGTTTCAAGACAACTGAAGTGGGCTCCAGGCCACTACCCTGCCTTGGAGCCCCAGCCTGGAGGGAGCTAGCTGATTTTCTTCTTCCTCAGCAACCCAAAACTAGACTCACGTCCCAAATATTCCTTTTTAAAGCTCGTTTTTACCTTTTATTGTTAAAATCTGGACCTGTGGGAAAGTAGATGTCGTTTAACAGGTGTTCCATCGTACTGTATTTGCAAGTAGAGTTCATAATTCACCCAAAATAGTTAAACTCTGGTGCCCTAAGGCTGACAGTGCTGTTAATGAAGATAATTTCTCCACATCGTTATCCGGAACCTTCTTTGTGTTCAGTGTTCCTGGATCATCCTAAAGGACTCTCGCAGCAGATTTAGTTAAGGGTCTGTGACCATTGCTTATATTGCTTAGCTTTGTTTTCTCCCAGATCATTGCCTTTTCTCGTGCCTCCTTCTAGGTTCTTTGGAAGGATTTGCATCTTAGTGTTCATGGTTCAGGGTCATTAGCAGGTATAGCCAGTACAGGAAACGTTGGGGCCCTTTTCATGTGGTGAGTTTGGAGGTTCATCTCAGGAGTACTGCCTTGTGGAACTATGGCAATAGGAAGTTGGGGGCTGGTGAGTTTTGTTTTCCAGTCTGTGCTCTGTTCACTTGGCCTATCTCTGACGATATGTGGCCCTGGAGACCTGGTTGCAGAAGAGCTGGGGTTCCCATGATGTCCAGCACTGGGCTCTGACCATCCATGAAGACACAGTGCTCCCCAGGACCTTTGACACCTGGGGGTCTGAGGAACCTGGTTTTGATGGTCTGGACATATGAACTATTTCTTCACACCCTCATGAAGTCCTTCCTGTGTTACAGGTGTATCTTCTAGCGGAGGGACTACCCATCATCATCCCATCTTGGTAAGAACTTGCTCCAATGTTCTAATCTATCCAAGTCTACAGTTCCTTGCCCTCATCTTTGGTGACTTCACATAAGATGTCTCTGGGACCTAATTTATGTACCAGCAGTCCTACATACAAAACCCATTTTGTAGCCACAGAAACCCAGGATCCAGACCTCAGCTCTGCTGTTCCTTGGCTTGGAGCTAAATGGTCAGCAAGCAGTCCCTCTCCTAAGCTTCAGTTGCTCTATTTGTAGAGTAGATACATCATCAGGAGCAGATGGTCTAAATCATTTGCACAATTGAGTGGGTGCTGGTGGCATTTCCTGCTTTCCAAAGGCAAAGGTTGAATAAGATGGGAAGAAAAGTATTTGGGTTTTAGAGGGAAAGACTAATCAAAAATTCAGTTTTCAGACTCAGTAGAGGAAATGAAACAACAACTTCGTGTTATCTTTGCCTCTCACATTGCAGGTTTTGTGGACTGGATACAGTGTACCTTTTAGCAAAACTTAGTAGCTTCCAGTCGGTCATTTGGATATAATTTGATATTTGAAGGAACCTTAAATAGACACAGCAGTCGTTGTAAAAATATCAGGATTTATCTTGAGAATGTTTCATGAGTGTTTAAAAGGGCTACATCATAAGATAGGCATATGTTTGTGTTAGTGGAAAAGAAGCAAGTGTTCTCATTTCTAGGAGTTTCCATCGTTCTTAAGGTATCGGGAGCAGGGAGGTCAATGACTGCAGCAAAATAGACCTCAAAGTGTTTTCTCTGCTCTTGGAGGCTTCAAACCCTCTGTCTGTATTGATAATCCAGGGTGTCCCCTGGAGAGACCTGGACAGATATGGGTGTAGGGAATTCCTGGGGAAAGGGAGTCACCAAGGTGCTGTTTGGGCAGGGATGTGAGGTGAGCAGAGACACGTCTTGAGGGAAATGAACTCTGAGCTCTGCCCGGGTCTCACTGAAAGACAGGCCTTCCTGGTTTTCACACAAGCCCACGTGAGATAACTTTCTAAGTTAGAGTGCATTGGTGGTGCCAGGTAGGCTGCAAGACATGCTTAGGGAAAAGCACACTTGCCACTTCCACTCCAAAACTGCCTATAGGCTGCCCACCAAGCATATCCAGTCCCACCATCCAGCGGAGGAGCAGCCTCTGGGTGCCTTAAGTCAGTTGACTGTGAATCATAACAAAGCAACATGTAGGGTTAAGCTGGACAGTGAGAAGTGGCCTGGGGGAGCTGGGGGCTGGCCCCCGAGCATCTCCAGGGGCAGGTATCCATTTTCTTACCTAGATCTCTTGTACCCTAACCAGCACTGTCCTCTTCAGCACTGCAGGTGACCTTGGGACCTGAATAAGTGGGGGAAACACCAGGACCCCTGTGATGTCCAGCACTGGGCTCTGACCACTCTTTGGGGACAAGGTGCCCCCCCAGGACCTTTGACACCTGGGGGTCTGAGGGGTCCTGGTAGGGAGTGGATTGGGGGTGCCAAAGATTTGCCTGTACCCTACCAACCTCTTCCCCCTCCCCTGCTCTTTCTTGTCTGTAGGTGGTTTCTCCAAGTGTCCTGCTGCTCGCTTTCCCTCCTGGTAAGGGCGGAAGAGGCTGCCTGTTGGTAGGGGGCGCAGCTCGGCACCATGCACTCCTGAGGCAGCGGCTTCCTTAATCTCCACAGTAACCCTGTGCCCTGAGGGATGGGGGGTGGTGCTGGGGCTGGGTTGCTGTCCTGTCAGGGTTGTTAGGGGACCCCCATGATGTCCAGCGCTGGGCTCTGACTGCCCCTGAAGACATAGTGCCACCCAGGACCTTTGACACCTGGGGATCTGAGGGACCCTGGCTCCAGGGAGGTGCTGGGGGGTGGGGGTGGCCCTTTCTACTTCCTGCAGCTTTTGCAGCAGTGCTCCTCCTGACCCTCTTGCTCTTCCCTGCCTTGGGGCAGCTGTGGCCATGGCTGAGAGAGTGCTGGCACCCACCCAGATGGGCCGGGGAGACCGCTACTATACATACACTGAGCTACTGGCCATTTCTCGGCGCTTCAAGCAGAACCCCAACGAGCTTATGATCACCTGGATCCTGCGGGTGTACGACCAGGGTGGCCCAGCTCTGTCCCTGAATTCTGGGGAGCTGGCGCTGCTGGGTGACCTAACCCATGACGCCATCTTCAACTACCACTGCAAGACACTGCGGGGCGGCTGCCAGACACTGCTCACCTGGCTGTTGCAGGCCTGGCGCCGGCGCTGGGAATCCTTCCTACACTTTGAGGCCACTGAACTGCCTTTTCGACCCTGGACCACCATGGAGGAGGGCATCCAGCTGGTGCGTGAGCTGGGCATGCTAGACTGGATCTACCGTGAGCCGCCCTCTCCACCCTCGCCTCCCGCACCTGAGTATGCGGCACCAGAGGACGTGCCCTTCACTCAGGGCCTGCAGCGGCGCCTGCTGACAGCAGCGCCCTCAGAGCTGCGGCTCTCGCTGGTCAGCCTGCTGGTCAAGGGCATGACGGTGCTGGAGGCTGTGATGGAGATCCAGACCATTGCTGATGTGGGTTTACTCTGGCGCCAGAGCCAGCCAGGCCGTGCCAAGCTCATGCTGGGGCCCAACCCCACGCGCAAAGACCTCACTGGCTGGCTGCTCAGTCATGGAGTGCCCAGGGAGAGGGTGGATAAGCAGCCCACCAAGGTCCTCCTAGAGCTGTACATCAAAGAGGCCAAGCGCAGCCGCAGCCAGCCTCTCTATGGGCTGGGAGAGGAGCAGCCACCACCGCCCCCCTACTCTGACCAGGCCTGCGGGGAGGAGCCGCCCATGCGCCATGACTAGGCCCTTCCTGATGACACCTAGTGGGTGGGCTGGGGAGGGAGCCCAAACTCCAGAAGAGCAGGCCCAGCCAGGCGCAGAACCTGTGCGCTTCCCCTGTACCTCTAGCACTCACATCACGTTTGGGACCTCTGAGGAAAGGGGTGCCCTTGTCCATGGCTGCTCCCATGAGCACTGACCGGAGCTGTGGAGTGAGTGAACCATCAAAATAGCCACTTGCCCAGTAGGGCCTTGGAGTGGGTTGTGCCATTTTGTTGATCTCAGCCTGGCAGCAGGGTTCTTTGGGCACAGTGGTGTACCCAACCTCTGACATTTGAGCCCAAAAGTCCTGTAGGCCAAGTGGAAACTCTGTGGTCAACACCACCTGACACCTTTTTACTTTTTTTTTTTGTTTTAGATGCAGTATTTCTATTTTATGTTAAGTATATGTGACACTTTGGTTTTAGTGAAGGTCATGTCCCTTGAGGTCCTGTTTTCCTGTTTTGATGCTTCCTTTTAAGGTATGTTTTGCTGAGTGCCCCTCAGGTAGGGCCTGCCCATTCCTCCAGGTGGGTCTGGTTTCTAATCTAATACTGGCCTCAGGCCAGTATCTGAGGTAGGTTTAGTAGGATCTCAACCAGAATCTCAGCTTTAAGGACAACTGGTGGTTCTGCTTTCACAGGCACTCATTAAATGGTATGCACATCGCC